>NW_028261382.1:114306160-114906160 GCF_051295495.1 Thamnophis sirtalis | reverse complement strand
ATTGTAGTCTGTATAATTATTGCTGTTGTCAAGTAAGGCTGGAAAACTGCCCATCTGGAAGTATGGAGAGCTGTTTCTCCTTCAAGATGGACAAGAGTTGGCTGGATAGATATAGAATGTGACTAAGCGTAAGACAGCTACTTACATTCTTTACTCTCTGTTTACTTATTTCCCTCTCTTTTTTAAAAAAAGTGAATCATCAAACTAGTGGTATCTGGATTTCAGACCCAAATGGAGATATTAGGATCTGTCAAAGAGGATGGGAAAAAGAATGAGATGATAATTACTGGATAGAAAGACAGTTGGAAAGAATAACTGTATATTTTTTTCCTCTTTTCATTCCTTTTTTTCTAACTTTCTTTTTTTGTTTTGTTTCAATGCTTTCACGGTATGGAGGAATGCACACACACATACTGCGTATGTTTTGAAAAATGTTCAAAAACACAAGTTAGAATAAGCTCTAGATCTGTGATGGCAAACCTATGGCACGTGTGCCAAAAGTGTCATGCAGAGCCATCTCTCCAGGCAAACCAGCAGTCGCCTGTTGCTCTTCTGACTTCCATGCACACATGCATACCAGCCAGCTGGTCTTTGCACGTGTGGGAGCACTGGAAACCGGAAGTGCAGCTCCCTGGCACACATGCGTGCACCAGGAAGCTGAGCTTCCAGTTTCCAGCACACACATGCACGCCAGCCAGCTGGTCTTTGCATGGACATGCGTGCCAGAAATTGGAAGACCAGGTGACTGGCATGTATGCGCGTGCTGGAAACCGGAAGCTCAGCTCTTCCAGCTTCTGGAGCTCCCGTGTGTGCATGCATGCCAAGGAGCTGCTCTTCCAGGTTCCAGTGCTCCCCCGCGTCACTTGGTGTTGAAAAGTTTCGCCAACGCTGCTCTAGAGAAAGAATAAAATAGAATGAGAAACGCCAAGCTAATTGGATGAAATTTCCTCCGGGGCCAAGTTTAACTTGAGACCTCTCTGATCAGATAAGAAAAAAGGTCATTTCCCCCCAAAGATGAACATTTCAATGATCAAATATAAGGTAATATTATGAAGAATGTGTAATATGCCATTATTTAAAAATAAATAGCAATAGCAATAGCAATAGCAGTAGACTTATATACCGCTTCATAGGCCTTTCAGGCCTCTCTAAGCGGTTTACAGAGAGTCAGCATATTGCCCCCAACAATCTGGGTCCTCATTTTACCCACCTCGGAAGGATGGAAGGCTGAGTCAACCCTGAGCCGGTGAGATTTGAACCGCTGACCTGCTGATCTAGCAGTAGCCTGCAGTGCTGCATTTAACCACTGCGTCACTGGGAGGAAGATTGGCCAACATCAACAGAGATTCTTTGCTAGAATTTTGGTGCCCACATGCACCAGGGAAATATAGCTCTGGTTGTTGCAATTTACTAAGCTGGCTCAACTGATGTAACCATGCTACAGCCATTTCTGGTTTTCCCATGTACCCCTCTGATAACTTTTTCCTTATGTAAAAAGTGCAGCTATTATGATTGAGGCTCAGTTGGCTTGGATCTTAATCCTTGAACCTGATTGATGATCTCTGCAAGGGAAAATTTAAGCCACTTAGAGACCTGTCAGATTTTTCTTAAAATAATTTTGCTTGTGCAGCTTTGATAAATAAATGTCATAAGTAAGAAAACATTCTGGAAAGGTATATAAGTTTTCAGATTTCTGTCAAGCAGTACATTCCCCTTAGATTTACTACTGTACTGAAATGTCTGAAACTGTTCCTGTTGATTATTTCCATTCCTGAGTCTGAAATACTTACTCGTTTTTGTAAACACTGGGCATTCAAAATCTTCGCTCTTAACTCTGGATAAGATTATTAAAGTCCTTTGGTGGCAGGATATTGCAAATAATGTTGTAATTCCAGACTTGTTAGCACTTCCATGAGAGAATTATTCTTGGCTGGAGCTGACGTGCAAACCTATTTTAATAAACATATTGGAACATATTTATTCATTTCCGTGAATGGGGGGGGGGGAGTATTTTTTGTTAACTCCTCGTGTTTTTATTGCCTGTTGGGCCAAGAATCAATTCCACCATCTGCTAGGTTTACAAATACGTGACAGTTCTTGATTGTGGCTGTGCTACTGAGTTAATTTTCACCTCTCCAGACCAGAGGTGGTATTTAGCAGATTCTGAACTGTTCTGGAGAACCGGTAGCGGAAATTTTGAGTAGTTCGGAGAACCGGTAAATATCACCTCTGACTGGCCCCGCCCACATCTAGTCTCTGCCTCCCGAGTCCCAGCTGATCAGGAGGAAATGGGGATTTTACCGTGTCATGCCCATCCAGCCACACCTACCAAGCCATGCCCCACCCACAGAACCAATAGTAAAAAAAATTGAATCCCACCACTGCTCCAGAACTGTAATTCTAGCAAGTGAACAAGAGGTTTTTTTTTTTATAAGAGAGTTCTCATCCACTCATTAAACTAAACTTCCCAGGATCCTATTTGGGAAACATTAAAAATTAATCTGCAAATGTTGTTTTTGCTTTCCATACTCATAAATCAAAGTCTTATTTGCAAAAAAGAAAAAGAAAAGAAAAATAGCCAGGGAAAATGTGCCTGGAATTTCCCTATGGAATCACACATCTCCTTTTCTTGGTTTCAAGGGACTGCAATTTGGCAGGCTTTTGATGCAATGGGCGAAATCTGTTTTTACAACTTTATGCTTCTGCACGTATGGAGAATATGCATATGGAAAATCTTATTTAGTAGCCGCCATTCTGCTTTAACACCACATCTAGTAGTCCATTAAAGTAGCGGTTTACTGACTTTGTTCTTTCAGAAGGAGCATGAAAATGTCTACTTTACAAAGGAAGATGCTAAAACTGCAGCCCTGATACAGCACGTATAGGCAGCAAAATCTTCTGAATGCTTCTCTATAGGTTACCTACCAGGGGTTTTTCACAAATGAATAGTTCTAATGAAAAAAAAAATGAATGAGTTGCTGCATACTGCAAAGCACCGTATCCAAAGCATTTCATCTCTCTCTGTCTCTCTCTCTCTCTCTCTCTCTCTGTCTCTGTCTCTGTCTCTCTGTCTCTCTGTCTCTCTCTCTCTCTCTCCCTCCCTCCCTCCCCCTCCCCCTCCCCCCCTCTCTTTTACTGGTGATTCCTGGAACCTGCCCAGACCTTTATGTAGTTTTTGTGATGTGACAAGATTTCAGAAGTGTCTATGGAGATTCTCAGTCATCCAGGTGATGGCTATTCTAAAGGTGCTTTTTTTCAAGAGACAACTGGACTTTCTGTGTTGTTGTTTTTTTGCTTTTTCTTTGAAGACATTTTGCTTCTCATCCAAGAAGTTTCTTCAGCTCTGACTTGATGGTGGGGAATAGAAGGATTTATACTCCTTGCAGAAAGCTGGACATTTGTATTCTTTTAGTAAGTAGTTAAGGCCACCTGGAGGTTTATCTGTGTCCTCAAGGTCACCTGAGTGGTGCAAATGGGTGTGGAGGCTTTTTGGAGCTGTTGAAAGGGCTGTGTTGTAGACTGGAGAGAGATGATGTCATATCCCTCCCCCTCTGTTGAGAGAGGGCTGTTCAATTCTGGCATATACTCAGATTTATACTCTGCAAGAAGTATAAATCCTCCCATTCCCCACCATTCATTCAGAACTGAAGAGGCTTCTTGGATGAGAAGTGAAACGTCTTTAAAGAAAAACAAGGAAGTCCAGTTGCCTCTTGAAAAAAAGCACCTTTGGTACGCTTCAAAAGTGGTTTGCAATTGCCCTATTCCTAGGGCTGATAGAGCGTGGTACGACAAAACCGTGCTCGACTAAAGCGTGCCCGATTAAACCGCATCGCTGACGTCATCAACAGGGCGACAACAGTGAGCGCGGAGAAAGAAGGGCGCTTTAAATAGCGCTTTGAAAGCAAGCCGATTCAAGTTAAGGTAAGGGTTAGGGTTAGGGTTAGGGTTAGGGTTAGGGTTAGGGTTAGGGTTAGGGTTAGGGTTAGGGTTAGGGTTAGGGTTAGGGTTAGGGTTAGGGTTAGGTTAAGGGTTAGGGTTAGGTTTAGGGTTAGGTTAAGGGTTAGGATTAGGTTTAGCGTTAGGTTAACGGTTAGGTTTAGGGTTAGGTTAAGGGTTAGGGTTAGGTTAAGGGTTAGGGTTAGGTTTAGGGTTAGGTTAAGGGTTAGGTTTAGGGTTAGGTTAAGGGTTAGGTTAAGGGTTAGGTTTAGGATTAGGTTTAGGGGGGTTAGGTTTAGGTTTAGTGGTTAATTTTAGGTTTAGCGTTTACAGCATGCTTTTTTCTCCGCGCTGTTGTTGCGCTGTGATGACGTCAGCTACGTGGTTTCGTCGAGCGCCCTTTAGTCGAACGCGGTTTTGTGGTGGAACCTGATAGAGAGTGACTGGCACAAGGTTACTTAGCAGGCTTAATACCAATGTGATCTCACGGTTTCTAGTCTACTTAACCACTACACCAAATTGGCTCTTTAAGAAACATTCATGCGGTTAAAAAAAAAGAAAGATGGTTGCTGCCCAGAACTTTCTTTGAAGATTTTATTCATTTGTTCGATTTATATCCTGCCTTCGAGGCACCATAGATATAGTTTCTTCCTTCTATTTTCCTCCAAACAACAACCTGACGAGGTAGACTTGGGTGAGAGAGAGAGAGTAGCTGACTCAACGTTAGTTACTCAGCTAGCTGTCATGCTCAAGGGAAAACTAGAACCTCTCCAGGGATGAAATGCTACCAGTTCAGACCGGTTTGCCTGAACCAGTAATTTAAAAAAAAGCTCCTAGTGTTTAGTGTAGCACCTTAATCACTCTAATTTCCCAGAGAAGAGGATAAAGGTAAGGGTCAGGCCTGCAGCCATCTTTTCTTTTGGATCTTTGGCCTGCCATACTTTCTATTATTCTGCTATGCATTTTCTATTGTGGGAAAATGGGAGGGGGGATTGTAAGGAGTCACATACAATGTAGTCACAACAAAATTCTTTCCAGAAAGCCAAGGTCATCCTTTGGTTAGGTTAGGTTAGGTTTATTCAACTTGTATGCCGCCCTATTCCCGAGAGACTCAGGGCGGCGAACAACCATGGGGGAAGGGGTACAAATAACAACAATTACAGACAAACAAATTAAAATATAACAACAGTCGCAACATTCGAATGGGGCCGGAAGATTCTTCAGCCCCAGGGCTGCCGGAACAACCAGGGCTTAGTGGCTTTGCGGAAAGCTGGAAGGGTGGTGAGGGTCCTGATCTCAACGGGGAGATTGTTTCAGAGGGCCGGAGCAGCCACAGAGAAGGCCCTTCCCCGAGGAGTTGCCAGCCGACACTGGCTGGTAGATGGAATTCGGAGGAGGCCTAGTCTGTGGGATCTAATAGGTTGTAGGGAGGTAATCGGCAGGAGGCGGTCTCTCAAGTACCCAGGTCCAATACCATGTAGTAACGATTAGCACCTTGAAGCATGTCCGGAGCGTAATTGGCAGCCAGAGCAGCTCGCGGAGGATAGGTGTAACGTGGGTGTACCGAGGTGCACCCACTATCGCTCGCACAGCTGCATTCTGGACCAGCTGAAGTCTCCGAATACTCTTCAAGGGCAGCCCCATGTAGAGCGCACCTCTGTCTGTGCACCTCTGCACTTGACCAGAATTCGATGGGTGGACGCTACCAGCATGGCAGTGGAAGATTGGACCATGTGATGGACTTGTGGGTGTGGGGGGAAGATCTTGAACTTTCAACTGAGTAGGGAATACCGGGAAGCTTCCAGATTCGAGTTTTCCCAGATGTGCCAACATGGCTCTCTTAATAAATTGAAACTTTGAGGAATGCTTTTCCTCTGACTCTGATTTACTTTTGGATGCTATTTGGAACCCTGACAAAGTTTTATCTTCATGTTGAGGTTCTCCTAGGGCTAGAATGCGTAGTGTGGCAAAACTTACCACTTTAGTTTGTGTGAAATACATATTTTATGACTTGCCATTAAAGTAGCCGTGTTGTGAATAGATAAAACAAATGTGTTTGATGTGCCCCATAATAACATTTAAAGTTCCAAACGTGCCCATCCCTCCTAAAACGTTGGAGAATCATGGATAAAAATCTATATATGTAACAGATATGTAACTATATCTGTTACTTTGGGATCCACTAGATCTTTTATTTCTGAGTTTAATTAATGAGAGGAAGGATGAAGGCTCAAGGTTCCTCCTGATGTCCTTCATAGGTTTGAGTGATATTAGCTTCAGAAGCAGGAAGTCCTTTATGACCATTGGTATCTCGTTCAGAATGAACATATGATGTGGGAAAATGAGAAATTGACATTTTTGACAATCTACATGCAAAACTAAAAATACAATGGAGCACCCATCCTTTTCAGTTTGCAGCACAATTTAAACACAATTTCCAGTTTTCAGGGTAAACACAAATGAACAACCGCTGATTTTCAATGCGATGTTTGTTTCACAGGCTCAGGCTACATGAAGAAAAAATTATTAAGGACCGAAGACACCACCTGAAGACTTACCCAAACTGTTTCGTTGCCAAAGAATTGATTGACTGGCTGATTGATCACAAAGAGGCCTCTGACAGGGAGACAGCAATTAAACTGGTGCAGAAGCTGCTGGATCGTAGCATTATTCATCACGGTAAGTGAAAAGAACCTACGTTCTCAAGCTCTTATCCAGAAATGTTAGGGCTCCTCAAAGACCTCAGGATCGATCGAGTGCTGTGGTTTGGAAAGATAACATGAAATCACAAAACGTATAAATAAAAACATCTGGAGTGTTTCATCCTGATTTCCTGTGTTTTATGTTTCAGTGTGTGATGAGCATAAGGAATTCAAGGATCTCAAACTTTTCTACCGCTTTAGGAAAGACGATGGGACTTTCCCACTTGACAATGAAGTGAAGGCTTTCATGAGAGGACAGAGAATATACGAAAAGTATGTTCCACACACAGTAGGTGAAAAGGGATAGCCAGTCTTTCCCTCTGTTCTCCTTTGTTTTCTTT
Organism: Thamnophis sirtalis; assembly: GCF_051295495.1. Lineage (NCBI taxonomy): Eukaryota > Metazoa > Chordata > Lepidosauria > Squamata > Natricidae > Thamnophis > Thamnophis sirtalis. The sequence goes on along the minus strand of NW_028261382.1, from coordinate 114,899,181 downwards.
CTTTCTTTCTTTCTTTCTTTCTTTCTTTCTTTCTTTCTTTCTTTCTTTCTTTCTTTCTTTCTTTCTTTCTTTCTTTCTTCTTTTGTATATGTTTTATTTGCAGTTTTCATTTTAACAACCAATATATTTTGTGGATGGTGTAATGACTGGGTCAATACATTTTTGCACAACTCTAACAATAATACAATTACATATGCATAGCTTTTGTTTTCCAATTTCTAACTTTAATAAACTCATTATAGTTATAAAATGTTCTTTTATACATCAATTTATGTAATATTATTTCCCATTTTCTACTCCTCCCCCCCCCCACTTATTGGGGTTCTTCCACATTCCTCTCTTTATCTTTAAACAATACTATTCTATCTTAATTGATTCTTTACCGCTTTCTCCAAAGATATATTTAAGCATCAATTTCATGTCTTACAATATGTTTATTGACCCCTATAGGATCACCAATATTTTAAATATTACTCATATTTCACCAAATTTATATCTCAGTTTTCTGTAATCACCAATAAAACCATTCTCCTTTGTTTCTGATGTTCCGTTAGGGATGTTGTGACATATCTAGGCAAAAGATCATGGCCCTTTTCAGAGAGAATAACAGAGTTGGAAGGGACCTTTGAGCACAATTGCCTGTGAGTTGCTCAGTCATCAGGGAATGCAGACTAAGAGTTACTTGTTGAGATGCGGAGCTATAGAAATCAAATCAATCAATAAAAATGAGTTGCGGGGAGGGGTGAAATCAAGTCTGACCACTAGTGGGAATGGAATACAGTGGAACATAGGTCTGTCTAGTTATACTTGCTCCTTGTTGTCCATCAGTGTTACTTGACTGGTTTGTTCAATGTCTATGGAGATTCTCAGTCATCCAGGTCATGGTTGTCCCAAAGATGGTTTTTCAAGAGACAATTGGAGTTTCTGGTTTTTCTTTGAAGATGTTTCGCTTCTCATCCAAGAAGCTTCTTCAACTCTCTCTTGATGGTGGGGAATGGAAGGATTTATACTCAATTGTTTTGCACACCAAACCAGTAGTAATACCAGCAGGAACCCTCCCCTGGGCCCTGCCGTTACCTGGCATGATGAACGGGCTGCATGGAGACTCCTTGGAGGGGAGAGGTGGAATCGGAGAGGCAGGGTGGGCATGGCCAGCCAGAGGTGGAATTTGGGGGTTTGCCGAACTGAGCAGAATCCTAGCTAGATGATCATCCGAACCTGTGCAAACCTCCAACAACCCACCCCTGATTTCTTTCAAACATCCCAGGTTTGAATTTCTCAAGGCATTCTGCAGAGGTCCAGAGGGGGAGATTAGAGCAGATGAAATATCCGCAGGAGCTGGCCATAGCTATCCGATGTTACATGTCTTTATCTGCTGATTTTCGAGGGGGAATCTCATTATAAATCAGTGATTGATGGGACGGCTGAGACAACCCCAAAACAGAAGAGATGGTGGTGATGGTTTGTTCTCCAAACTTGTTTAATTTCTGAACGTTTCGTCACCAGTCTCGGTAGCATCATCAGTTGAAGTGTCTTGTTTCAGGTCTCTTCTGCTTTTATAGGCCTTATGTGGTCAGTCGGTCACATGACCGACAGGGCGACTCCACCACCAGATGTCCCTCACATGACTTGACCTGTCAGTCACATAGCCGACTGACCACATAAGACCTATCAAAGCGGAATGTCAGGGTTGACACTGAAGACAATTGAAACCAGACACCAGAAACCAAAGTTCCGCTGATGATGTTACCAAGCTTGGTGATGAAACGTTCAGAAAGTAAGCAACAAGCTGAGAGAACAAACCACCACTATCTACCACATAAACTTCAAATATTTTCCACCATTCCTAATGTTTTGTGATGTTTAAATGTTTTTTTTTCATTCTTTTTAGCTGATCAGCATGTTTTACTACTTTACAGCTTGTATATAAAATTATTCTGTTGCTGGTTCGTTACGGGAAAAATGGGGTTAAGTAGCATTTATGTCTAAAAGAATTAATATACACATTACACATTAAATGTATGATTTTCATCCAGTCCTAGCTCTTCAGGGGTTCCCCCCCAAGAGAAATGTTATGCTAAAACTAGCAAAGGTTATGGAAGATAAATCCACAGCATATTGGTCGGGGGTCAGAGATCGACCACGAGGCCCCTAACATATGGGGTGCCACAGTTGGTCGGGGGTCAGAGATCGACCACGAGGCCCCTAACATATGGGGTGCCGCAGGGGTCGGTCCTGTCCCCCGTACTATTTAACATCTACATGAAACCGCTGGGCGAGATCATTCGTAGGCACGGGATAAGATACCATCAATATGCGGACGATACGCAACTGTATCTGTCCGCCCCGTGCCAACTCAATGAAGCGGTGGACGTGATGAGCCGGGATCTTGAAGCCGTCAGGGACTGGATGAGGGCTAACAAGCTTGTACTCAACCCAGAAAAGACCGAGTGGCTGTTGCGTTTCCCTCCCAAAAATTTGGTTAGTGTTCCAACGCTCAGGCTGGGGGGCCAAAATTTACACCCCTCAGACAGGGTCCGCAACTTGGGAGTCCTCCTGGATCCACAGCTGACCTTTGATCACCACCTGTCGGCTGTGACCAGGGGGGCATTTGCCCAGGTTCGCCTGGTGCGCCAGTTGCGACCCTACCTGAATCGGGAGGCTCTCACAACAGTCACTCGCGCCCTCGTGACCTCTAGGCTGGAATACTGCAATGTGCTCTACATGGGGCTGCCCTTGAAGAGCATCCGGCGGCTTCAGCTAGTCCAGAATGCGGCCGCGCGAGTGATTGTGGGTGCACCCCGGTTCACCCACATAACACCTATCCTCCGCGAGCTGCACTGGCTACCTGTTGATCTCCGTGTGCGCTTCAAGGTGCTTCTTACTACCTATAAAGCCCTTCATGGTAGTGGATCTGTGTACTTGGGAGACCGCCTCCTGCCAATCACCTCCTCTCGACCCATAAGATCCCACAGATTGGGCCTCCTCCGAGTGCCATCTGCCAGCCAGTGCCGGCTGGCAACTACGCGGAGGAGAGCCTTTTCTGTAGCAGCTCCGACCCTCTGGAACGATCTCCCCGTGGAGATTCGTACCCTCACCACCCTTCAGACCTTCCGCACAGCCCTCAAGATCTGGCTATCCCGCCAGGCCTGGGGGTAAAGACCAAAATTTGCCCCCGCCCGAATGTTGAATGAATGTTGTTTGATTTTAACTATATACTGTGTTTTTATGTCATTGTATGTCTTCCCCTCCCATAAGTTGTTAGCCGCCCTGAGTCCCCTCAGGGAAAAGGGCGGCCTATAAATAAACGCAACTGTAAAACTGTAACTATATCATTAAGATTCAGAACAGACAGTTGCATGGGAAATATTGAATGTCATGCTAGATTGTTTGGGTCAAATAAAAATGGAAGTAAATCATACTCTCTGCTCACAATAAGAGGCACGTACGGTAATTTTTGCTCAAGCTTTGCAGCTTTCTCGGAACATGGGTGCTGACATTTACTAGCAGTTGACATTTACTAGATCTGAGTAGTACAAAAGGTGAACCATTGTGTAATTGGGCAAATTAAATAGGAGGCTTTGGGACAATGCTTCCAATCTGAATAAGCAAAGGTCACTATTTATGGGGCACCTTATAAAGGAAAAAAAAGTTGCATTTTGATTATCTGTTGCAGATGACAGTATTATCATGTCAAAATTAAGAAAAAAAGGAAATGGAAGGTTTCCAGGTTTGTACATAGTGATGGATGAAGGGCTGCTTTTAATGTCTTCTAAAAATTACTTACAAATTGAAGTGTAGCTGTTTTTGTTTAAATGTGGATAAGAACATGTGGGAGGTGCCACTAAAGATGGAATCCTTGAAGATGGTGGTCAGTGATTGGTGAAGATCATCCTTTTATGGTATCTAAACAAGGTTTCTCTTTCGTTTTCTTGTCCAATTATTTTTTTAACTCTTCAAGTAGTTCAAGAGATACTATAAATAACTCCCTTTTTATATAGTCCCTATGTGGGGTAGAGTCAGGGTGCCTGGATGGAGTTCAGCACTTATTGGCTAGATTAGCAATAGCAATAGCAGTTAGACTTATATACCACTTCATAGGGCTTTCAGCCCTCTCTAAGCGGTTTACAGAGTCAGAATATCACCCCCACAGTCTGGGTCCTCATTTCACCCACCTCGGAAGGATGGAAGGCTGAGTTAACCTTGAGGTGGTGAGATTAGAACCGCTGAACTGCAGATAACAGTCAGCTGAAGTGGCCTGCAGTACTGCACCCTAACCACTGCGCCACCTTGGCTCTTCCCTTCCTGATGCCCACCCAGAGTTTGCAGCAGATATTTTTTTCTTTGCACCCGAAGAGAGAATTATCCGCTGCTACTTAGGGTTGAACTCTCAACTTTATTTAGTTAGTTAGTTAGTTTGTCACTCATGTACAAGATAACAGGAATAAGAATAAACATGAATAAGAATACAGGAAATGGATACAAATAAATGGGGGCAGTAGGACAGGAACGTTAGGCACGCTGATGCACTTAGCCACGCCCCTACTGACCTCTTAGGAATGGGGGGAAGTCAACAGTAGACAGTTTAAGTTAAAGATTTTGGGGGTTTTTGGGGGCTGAGGTTATAACAACAGAGTCGGGTAGTGGACCACTCTGTTGCTGAAGTCGTATTTTCTGCAATCGAGTTTGGAGCAGTTTACCTTGAGTTTGTAGCTATTGAGTGCTCATGTATTGTTGCAGTTGAAGCTGAGATAGTCATTGTGGGAGGTGAGCATCTTCAGCACTAGGCCACCATGCTGCTCTCAAGAAATACTATGATATCAAAGCGTTAAAGAGAGCGTTAAAATGAAGCTGATATTGTTAACGATCAAACACGTTGTGAATCATTTTTCTAACGCTTTAAAAAAAAATCTGCAAAACCTGATCACACGCTAATAGAAGAAATGAGAGTAAGTCATGGTTTGTACTAGATTTTACTTTTTTAATCCTGTCCAGACCTCCAGGAATGGCCCTTTGGTAGACATATGTTTATCCTCTGTTTCTTTTCAGTTCTTTTTTTTTTTTTTAATTGCCTTGCGGCTTATTTTGTTTACAGTAGCCAATAAAACAATTTGTTCTTAGTGTTCCTAACGCAAGGGATACAAAAAATGAGAAGGCCTACTGTGTTTTTATTACTCTGTTGTAAGCCACAAAGAAGAAGTTGTTTAACAAATAAGAGGGAACTAGGAAGCTTCATGGCAGCGATTTGAGTCAGATGTTCCAACTTGTAATTTTTCCTGAAGGAGATTTGGAAGATGCTCTTTGCCTCAGTGACGGAATATAAACAGGCACTTTTAAAGTGTCTTGTTCCTTTCCCCCAAAATAAGGCAGCGTCTTATTTTCTTTTGACCCTCAAATTGAGTGCCTTATTTTCGGGGAGGTCTTACTATTTTTGAGGTGCAGGAGGCAGAGAGCGTGGCAACATCATGGCTGCTGCTGTGTTGCAATATTTTCAGGAAGGGGTTACTTTAGCACATGCGCTCAAAAGCCTGATTTGTGCTTATTATCTGGGGAGGTCTTATTTTGGGGAAAACAGGGTACCTCATTGAAAAAACTTTATATAGTCCTCCCCAACCACAGCAATTTCTAACGTATCTTGATGAAAGGGAGAGCTGGTTTTTCCCTCTGTGGTTTTAAGACAAGCCAAATTCTGCAGCCAAGAATCATGAGTTCTGAACTCAAAATAAATACATGGATATTATGGAAAGGCTTGTTTAACTCTTAGGAATTAATAATAAGCTTACTTGATCCAGAACTCAATAACTAATGATAGGGAAAGATAGATATCTCCAAATACATTAACTAACAATCTCTTAAACATTATACATCAATTTAAAATCTTCCCCTTAGCCCAATTTTCCATGGAAGGTCAAAAAATAGAAGGCGTGTCCAGAAAACATGGAAGAATTGCCACAGAATGAAGATGATGGTTGTTGGACTCCCAAAAAATTCTGTGAATGAATTGGATTAAAGTCAACATCTCAATTGAAAATGTCCTTTTTCAAACCATTTAATCTTCTAATCCAAGATTGGCTTTTCCTGTTTCCTACTATTTGTCAAGAACTGAGGAAGAGTGTCCCCCCTCCCCCCGGCATGCTATTTTGGCTTCTCTGTAAGAGGATTGAATGTAGGAAAGCTGATGGCTTTGTAATCACCATTTAGTAAAATGAATGGTTTGATTTTTCTCATGCATATGGAATACGTAGCATTGACCTCTAGATCTGTCAGGTGCAAGCAACCAGAACCAATTGACAGGCCTGCAGCCATCTTTTGTTTTAGATCTTTGGCCTGCCAAACTTTCTATTATTCTGCTATGCATTTTCTATTGTGGGAAAATGGGAGGGGGGGGGTTTGTAAGGAATTGCACACTATGTAGCCATAACAAAATTCTTTCTAGAAAGCCAAGGTCATCCTTTGTCTCTGCACCACTGCACCTGACCAGAATTCAAGGGGTGTAACGGCCAGCATGGCAGTGGGAGATTGGACTATGTGATGGACTTGTGGGTGTGGGGGCAAGATCATGAACTTTCAACTAGGTGGGGAAAACCGGGAAGCTTTCAGATTCGGTTTTTCCCAGATGTGCCAACATGGCTCTCTTAATAAATTGGAACTTTGAGCAATACTTTGCTTTGGACTCTGATTTACGTTTGGGTGCTATTTGGAACCCTGACATTAACCCGAATTTCCCATTTTCCCACAATAGAAAATGCACCAATGGTGAATAGCTAAAGGCAGTAACTTTATTGTCTATCCCCTATGTTACAAGAATTTTCCCAGACTTCTTGCTTTCTCTGGGAATGACTAGATAAGTCTTCATGGATCTTGGGAGGATGTATCTGTACTTGTTTCTAATAGCTATAGCATTTGGTTTCCGGTGCCACTGCAGTTGATGTTATTATTCACCTTCTCCCACTGATTTGAGCCAGTTTGGTGTAGTGGTAAAGGGGTCAAGGACAACTCGGTGCAGCCAAATCATCATGGACAATTTGCTGCAGGACAAGAGTTACATTAATATCAAAGAAATGATGGAATAAAATCTTTGAAGAAAGGATGCAAAAGGAAGGACAAAATGAAATGTGAATGACAAAAATTAAAATATTTTTTAAAATTATTTTAAATACTTGAATTGAATTGTTGAATTGTCCCTCAGGGAGTTGTGCTGCAGTGAGTTGCCCACGGCAAGTTGTCCCACTGCGAGTTAGCTGCGGCAACTTGGCCATGGTGAGTTGGCTGAGGCGAATTGGCTGCACCAAGTTGTCCCATTCCGGTGGTAAAAGCATCTAGCTAAAAAACCTGGAGACCGTGGGTTCTAATCCCCATCTTCAACATTAAGAGCCGAGGTGGCGCAGTGGTTAAATGCAGCACTGCAGGCTACTTCAGCTGACTGTTATCTGCAGTTCAGCGGTTCTAATCTCACCGGCTCAAGGTTGACTCAGCCTTCCATCCTTCTGAGGTGGGTGAAATGAGGACCCGGATTGTTGTTGGGGGCAATATGCTGACTCTCTGTAAACCGCTTAGAGAGGGATGAAAGCCCTATGAAGCGGTATATAACTGCTATTGCTATTGCTATTAAGCCAGCTGGATGACTAGTCATTGTCTCTCTGCCCTAAGAAGGAGGCAACGGCAAAGCACATGTGAAATCTTGCCAAGAAAACTTCAAAGTCTTATCCAGGCAGTCCCCAGGAGTCAGCATTGATTTGAAGGTGCGCACACACCCAAACATCTGATTCAGCGCTTTTAGAATTCCATTATTGCTTTCTTCTTCAATTCTGACCCATTGATATCTTAGAACATGTTAGAATGGATCATCAACTTGCTCTATATCTGAACATCCTCTGTGATGTATATGTGTGCCTTACCCCTTTCAGTTACATCAGGAATAGGCATTGGTTCCACCACAAATGCGCGAACGACAAAAGCGCGCCTGACTAAACCGCGGTGACAAAACCGCAGTGACAAAACCGTGCCGACGAATGAGCGCTGAAGAGCGCCGACAACAGCACGCCGACAGAAGCGTGCTGTAACCCTAACCCTAAACCAAACCCTAAACCTAACCCTAAACTAACCCTAAACCTTACCTTAACTTAAATCGCGCTTCTGTCGGTGCGCTTTTGTCGGCGCACTGTTGTCAGCGCGCTTTTGACATCGCGGTTTTAGCCCCGCGGTTTTGTCGGCGCGCTTTTGACGTTCGCGCATTTGTCGGGGCACGATAGGCATTATAATCCATTTTATATAAACCTCAGCTTTCTCCTAGAAAAAATACTATTTTGCAACCAAATATAGTCAAGTTTTCTGAATGTGAAGAACAAGAGTGGGTAACTATAGCCCCTTTGCCACCTGTGGATGTCAACGCCTAGAATCCCTGAGCCAGATAAGGTTGTGGGAGGACCATAGTGGCCCATCACTGATTAAGAGGCTACCTCTCCCAGTTTTAAAGTAGCAAATCTCAGTTCCCCTCCACCCTGGGCATAACATTTAACCAAATTTATCAGTTTTGATCCCTTCAGAAAGTTCTAACCTACTGGAAATGGCTTGTCTCATCTTTCAGAAAAAGCAACATATATTTCTGCTGTTTGTATTCCTCTCCATGGTTAGGCAACATAACTAATGTGTCACATTTTAATAAATCTTGCTAATTAATCGGGAATGAGATCAGACAACCTACACCCAGTAGCCATGATCTCAACAGCTTCTGTAACACGTTGTTTGTGTGCTTGGTTTATTTACAGTAACTAAAAAGCATATAAGTTAAAAATCAGAATGAATTACAGGAAAACAGAAGGAAGGAACTGGGTCTTTCCCCCAAACAACCACAGAATCAATTTTTCATTCTGAAATCTCTTTTTGTACTAGAATGGAAGTTTATAGTGATGCCAAGGAATAAAAAAAGGTTGAATATCATTTCTGTTTGGCACCTTTTATTCTTCTCAAAATTCCAATTCCTCAATACCATCAATATTACAGGCACATCAACTAGTGATTTTAATTATGATACTGATTTGCCTCCTACGGTTGTACCTGAACAACAAATCCTCTAGTTGCATTATATTTGGAAATTCCTGTTACCATGGACAGCCCAATAACAAAAGGCGATGATAATATCGATGGTGACAATTGCTCTGTCTTGATATCTTTGAATGTATTCCTCTGCAAATAAAAGACAGGTGTGGATGAGGTCGCTTTTGACAAGTGTGTGCATGTGAATGTATTTCCCCTGGAAATTTATTGTTATTTATTTATTTATTTATTTATTTATTTATTTATTTATTTATTTGTGTGACGACTTTATTATCTTATTTTGTTTTGGTTCATGGCGCCCTCAGCCAGATGTTCAGACTGGAATTGGTATTTTTATCCACCTAATAAGCCCTTCCAAAGGACCTAGAATAGGTAGATGTTGATGTTAGAGGATGTAAGCTGTTTGGAGTAAAGCTGCTTTTTGCAATGGACTGATGGTGAATTTGTCAATGCCGATGTTGTTCATGTGGTGCTCCAGTTGTTTTGGGGTTGCATCAAGGTGCCTATTACTATTGATATTAACTTTCATTTCTCTTGCCACAGCCATTGTCGTCGTCATCATAGATTCTTTCTTAATACTCTAGGATTCTTTCTTAATAGTTTACCCATTTTAAGGGAGTACCGTGGAGTATCTACAACTAAGGAGAAATTTCCTCCTTTTAAAGGGAGAACTATTAATCAGTGGAACGACTTGCCTCCAGAAGTCGTAGGTGCTCCAACAAAGGAGATTTTTAAGAAGAGATCGGACAACTATTTGTCTGGGATGGTATAAGGTCTCCTGTCTTGAGCAGGGGGTTGGACTAGAAGTCCTCTGAGGTCCCTTCCAGGCCTATGATTCTCTTCTTCCTCCTCCTCCTCTTTCTCCTCCTCCTCCTTCTTCATTTTATTTTAGTAATAGAAATATCACTCTAGTTCTCCTATTTCCAGGTAAAATTAATCTGTATTTAGTAGCTAGAATTCTTTGACTCTTTCAATGATTAAGGAGTTAATAACTCTCCTTGTATGCAGATGTTTGTTTATTTAAAAGTGAAGCATGTGATTGAAAAGAATCACTTGCCTAATGCAGGGTACTAATTATCTTTTATCAGACAAGAGGTTTTCTGTGACTGATGAATTCTTCTAGCAATGTAGCATTAAGTTAATTACTCCCAAAGTCCCCAGAAGAGAAGATTGAGAGTAGTTATTATAAGATTCCTGCTTGTCCTTCGCCAATGGAGAAGGAGGAGGGTCACCATGAAGTTCATGTGGATCAGTAATAGGCTGTCTTTGGCCCTGACATCTAAGAGACCCTTCGGAGAAAAAAATTATGATATCGTTCCTGCCATTTTGGACTGGAAAATGTACAAAGCTTCACTGCAAATTCTGCAATAGTTTCTTAAAAAAAAAAAAAAAATTCTCAGTGCTTTTTCTAATTCCCTGTTGTGACCCGCCAGCAGCCTGCGGAGCTGGCAGCAGATTCGGACAGTGAGGAGGTTGGGGAGGAACATGGGCCAGTCCTGGAGTCTGGGGAAGGCTCTGATGAGGGCTCTGTGTCAGAGGCAGAGAGGGGGCCAGAGCTCTATGACTCTCCAAGACTCCTTGCCAAGTTTTACACATATCGACCTGGCAGTTCTCCAAGCCAGATAAGGTCTGTGACTATAAATCCTCCCTGGAAAGACTTTGCTGGATGTGAATGAGCAGACTTCACAGTACATTAATAAAAGGGTTTTTTTGTTGGGATCAGGAGTTTGCTTCATGCTCTTGGGAAGCCTTGGTCAGAACATTCCCCTCACAATTGTCAGACACACACACACACACCCCGCGCAAAACCAAGAAAGACACAGAGTTATGTCTAAGCAGTTTCCTTTATTGCTTCCCGCCTATATACAGAAATCTTGCCAAACTAAAGCATCTACTTGCAACATTAAAGATATACTCTGATAATATCTAGGGAGGAGCTGTCTTAACTCTCTTTCTCCCAGCCAAATTGACTTAACTTCTCTCTTGGTCCTCTGGAATTCAGCCCCTCCTTCCTGGGAATCCAGACTACACCCACAAAATTTCCAATTCCCAGAAAAAAAACCGAAAAACCTTCTCTTCAAACAAAATAAACCTAAATTCAATTCCCAGGTGTTTTAAACATATCTGTCAAAAAGAATCATCCCTAGCTTGATAAGCTTCCGTTCCTAGAATTAGTAGAAATTGTTCTGACCAAGGTTTCCCAAGAGCATGAAGCAAACTCCTGGTCACGACAAAAACCCCTTTTATTAATTTACTGTGAATTCTGCTCATTCACATCCAGCAAATTCTTTCAAGAGAGGATTTACAGTCACAGACCTTATCTGGCTTGGAGAGCTGCCAGGCCGATATCTGCAAAACAGAGGAGTCTCGGAGAGTCATGAACTAATTAAGCGAACTATTTGTCTCCTGCAAACTCCACTCCCCTTTCATTCCTCTTTTATTTCCTCTGGGAGGAGCCATTCATCATCCACCTGTGGTTTTACTCCCAGGTTGGCCCCTGTTCTTTAGCTGTTCCCTTCATCTGGTAACTCTGCACATGCGCATACTGGGAACAGACTTAAGCTGTTCATCTGCCTCACTGATGTCTGACTCTGAAGGCAGCAGATAACTGGCATATGGCTCTGGCCCCCTCTCTGCCTCCAACACAGAGCCCTCATCAGAGCCTTCCCAAGACTCCAGGACTGGCCCATGTTCCTCCTCAACGTCCAAATCTGCTGCCATTCGCCACTAGTAGGATACAACAGAAATAATCAATGTTATAATTTTATATTGCTTCCTACCATGAATATGGTCGAACTTTTATGTAAAAAAAAAAGTTCTCTGTAATATACCTTATATTCACCATTTGGAAATTGATTAATCAACCCTCCAAATCTTCACTTTGCTCAATATATTCTCAGTCAATAGTTTCAAACAAAAATCATGTTCTTTTTTTGTATGTGTGACTTTTAACATAGTTCCTAACAGGCTAAATAAAAGGAATCCTCCCCAATACATCACGCAGTCTGAATAAGAAACATTTCCAAGAAGAAAATTGTATTTATTTTTACTAGAAAAGTTATGGGATACTAGACATAAGCCAATATCCTGCTGTTTCCATTCAAAACGCATTAAAGCTAACAATTTTCTGTTGCAAGCATTGATAGGAGTACCTTTCCAATTTTACATTTTTTTTATTGAGAACATTCTGTTCTTAGTCTGGGATTAGCATCCAATCAAAATTTTGTAGTTTTTTTTTAAATGCAAGAAACCGCATTTTATATAGTATATAATATATACATACATATAGGCAGATAAAGGGAAGATGCTATACTTTTTTTTTCAAATATGCGATTACTACAACATAAAGCTAAAACTTGTTACTGTTTAGGAATTTTGCGTAATATTTTTATTTCCGTTTCATTCTATACAATCACATGTTTACTGTGCATAACCAGGGCATATAACATTGAGTAATAACCACAACCCTCACTTATATAGAAAGTGTCCCCTACAATACAAACCGAATATACCACCTTGACCCACCATACACCCTCTTTCAACCCCCTCCAACTTTCATTCTTCCTTCTTACATACCCCTCTACACCTACTTCCCCTCCCCCTCTATCTAACCCTGACCCTATCACTCCCTCTCTTAACCCATTCCCTCCCTTCCTTCTCCTCCTCCTCTCTCTCACTCTCTCACTCTCTCCACCCTCCTTCTTCTTTCACTCAGCTCCTCCCTTCGGTATACTTCTATTACCTTCCAATATATTCGGTTTGTTCTGTTTTAACACTAACATTAAAAAGCCACAGTATACAAGTGCAATCATGTACCTTAAAGTTTAACACATATTATGTTTCCCCCCTCCCCCTAAATCCCCACCTCCCTTCCCTCCCCCCGACTTCCCAGAGACCATACATGGTATAACTTTTTGACAATCACAGTCTAGAATATCTCTACATTGATCTCAGCTAACTTGTTACTGTTTAGGGAGGGGCTATAGTTTTATTCAAATTTCACTCTAGAAGAAGGCAATGTCAAAGTCCTTCTGCACTTTTATCAAGATTTTTGTAACCATTTTTATTGTGGTTGTTAGTCGTTAAAAAAAAACCTCACGGTTGTTAAATGAATCATTCAGTCCCTAAACAAATCCAGCTGCCCCAATTGAACTTGGCTTGTTGCCACAAATCACAATCACACAACCACACGGGGCTGCAACCGTTGTAAGTGCAAGCCAGTTGCCAAGGACCTGAATTGCAATCACACAACTGCGAGAATGGTTCAACGGTCATAATTATAAGGATGGGGTGTGAGTCGCTTTTACAGAGGCTGTCATAACTTGAAACCATTGTCGTAAGTCAAGGACAACCAATACTACAAAAGAAATGTGGGGGGAAAAGGTTAAGTAGGAGGATTGTGATGGCATCAGGGGCTTGCAGGCTAATAGCTCCCATAAAGGCTAAAGAAGAAATGAAAGAGGAGCAGCACAAATTCTGAGATCCCATCTAAACTCCACATTGCGTTGAAGCTTCAAAAATTAAAAAATCTCTATCGACTGTCTTCAACGTGATGTTTTCCAGATGTACAGTATTTGGATTGCAAGTTCCAGAGCTTCTAACCAGAATGGCTAGATTCTAATACTGTCTGTAATTTTTTACAAGCCGTAGTTTCTATACATTTGGAAAATATCCATTTGGGAAAGGCAGATGGGTTGGTTGAATTATAACCTGGCCCACAGACTATCTCTTGATTTGCTATGAAAAACAGAGGCATAATTGTAGTTTTGTCTGTGGAATTAATGTATTAATGTATAAAAGAAAGTAGCAAAGATAAAGGAGGGAAAAGGGAAGAGAAAAGTGTAAGATAAAAGGGGAAAAAGAAAGAAAAGGCATTGACTTCCAACTCCCTTTGGTGCAGTAGAATAAAATAATAACATCAAACCTCAACTTTTTACTTTTATATAATGGTATAAACGAGCCATTTCTATAACAACCAACCTATGTAATTGGTGAAACCCAAATTCAGAGTTTCATTTTTTTTCCACCTCAAGCACAAGGTCCAGAAGTCATTTCTGCTTTAGTTTTCAGAATTTGATTTGCATAAGAGAGCGGAGCAGATAATACTTGCTTCAACCGTGCGTAAAATCAGCTTGATAAGCAGCAAGCTAAATGTGAAATCATCTGGTCTATTAGATCAAAGCAATGGTTTGGGTCATCCATTCATTCATTCACTCAGAAATTGGAACCATATGAATGAATTTCTGCAATAAGTCCTTGACGTATGATTACAATTGGGACTGGAAATCCAGTTGTACGTCGTTGGGATTGTAAATCGAGGCACCCCAATTGCTTTTCCAACAATTTCCCAGCAATCGTTAAGGAAAACACCACAGACATTAAGTGAACAGCGTGGTTGTTATGCGAACCCATTCTTCCAAAAGAGCTTTTTTTTTTCCAGGAATGTGGGAAAATGGCAAAAATAGGGGTCACAAATCGTGGTCATATGACCATGGTAAAGTAGAATAAAATATGGATTAAAAATATAAGAATGAAGAGGTGGCATAAAAAGGATAGTTAGAAGCTTGCTTAAAGGGACAGAGAGATGTCATTAGCCTCTAACCACAACGTCCCTATGTCAAAAGTCCAAACCACAAGGTTCAGATAAAGTTCGTTAATGACACGTAGTCCATACCTGTAACAAAAGGAGAAGTAAGACCCCCATCTCCTTATAAGGCTTTTTCCTCAAGGTAACCAATAAGAAATGAGTTAAGTGTTTCCGTGTCACGCTGTCTTTGAGAATGTGTAAGAACGTGTGCTTTGATGATGAAGGTTGTTCAGAATTTGCAATGTTAGCCTTTTCGCTAACGTTCTGAACCTGGCTGCCAAATAAACTTTTCCTGTATCCAGAGAAGTCTAAAGCCTGTCATTTTCTGCAACAGTGGAATGCTACAATTGGTCATACAAGGGAGTCAGTTGCCGAGCACTTGGAGGATAGTCAGGTGACCAGGGGGTTGGCATGTGACCAGGGGGTAGGAGCCAAGGTGGCGCAGTGGTTAGAGTGCAGCACTGCAGGCTACTTCAGCTGACTGCTAGCTGTGGTTCAGCAGTTCAAATCTCACCGGCTCAGGGTTGACTCAGCCTTCCATCCTTCCGAGGTGGGTAAAATGAGGACCCGGATTGTTGGGGGCAATATGCTGACTCTGTAAACTGCTTAGAGAGGGCTGAAAGCCCTATGAAGCGGTATATAAGTCTAACTGCTATTGCTGTTGCTATTGCTATGATATTTTACAACCTTCAGAAGTGCTTTACAGGTCATAAAACGCCCATTCTGAGCTGTAAAAATGACCAGTTGTAAGTGGAGGACTACCTGTATGATGTTCTTCTGTGAATGTTAACAAAAAAAAAAGGAGATCATTGTTGATTTTAGTAAGAGATGGCATAATCATAATCCCCTTTGTCAAGGGGACACTGTGTCATTCCACAGTGTCAAGGCTGCCACTGTGGAAATGGTCAATAGCATCTGAGGGGTGCAGATAACTAACAATCTGGCTTGGTCTCTGCATACGTTATCTTTAGGGAAGTGTGCAAACCAGTGTTTGCATTTCCTGTGTTGGATGAGGAGAGGGCATCGTTCTCATTCTAGCCACTTTTTACAGAGGCACAACGGAGAGCTTTTTAACAAACTGCATCACTGTTTGGTTTGGTGGCAACAGTGCCTCAGATAGAAAGTCCACACAGAGAGTAGTCAGGACAGCCGAGAAGATTATAGGAAGGTCACTTCCCGTTATCCAGGATACTGCTTATAAGCGCTATGTGCTTAGAGCTCAAGGCATTGTTACAGGCCCCACACACCCACTTTACAATCTGTTTCTGTTGCTCCCGTAGGGGGGGAGGTTTCAAAGTATTTCTAGCAGGACTACCAGTTTATGTAACTGCTTTGTTCCCTATGCCATCCGTCTGGTAAACTCGCAAGATATCTCCCCCCCCCCCAATCCAAACTAGACTGTATTGTTTCTCTGTGTTATATATGTGTGTGTGGGTATATGCATAATGGCTATCTTAGAGAGCTGAACGCAATGAAATTTCATTTTAATATATGCTGATTAGTGTACATTTAAAATGACAAAGTTTCCTGCTCTCCTCTGTTCTGCTCTGCTCTGCTCTGCTCTGCTCTGCTCTACTCTACTCTACTCTACTCTACTCTATTTTTTCTATTCTATTCTATTGGTGTATACATTGATTTTTCCTCCTTTCCATTCCGTACTTTCATTGCAGGCTTATGAATACTGAAAATGTTATTTTACAAGCCAGAGAAGAAGAAGGAGCAAAATATGAGCGTACTTTCATGGCCTCGCAGCTAATTGACTGGTTGATCCAGGAAGGAGAAGCTGCCACAAGAGCTGAGGCTGAACAACTCGGTCGCAGACTTCTGGAGCACGGAATTATCCAACACGGTGAGAAATGTCTTCTCAGTCACATCACTGACAAAGGATGATAGGTTTGGTTCCCCTCACACATATGTGCTAGTCGTTCCTGACTCTAGGGGGCGGTGCTCATCTCCGTTTCAATGCCGAAGAGCCGGCATTGTCCGAAAACGTCTCTGTGGTCATGTGGCCAGCATGACTAAACCCCAAAGGCGCACAGAACACTGTTACCTTCCCTCCAAATGTGGTTCCTATTTTTCTACTTGCATTTTTACATGCTTTTGAACTGCTAGGTTGGCAGAAGCTGGGACAAGTAACGGGAGCTCACTCAGTTACATGGCACTAGGGATTCGAACCACCGAACTGCTGACCTTTCTGATTGACAAGCTCAGCATCTTAGCCACTGAGCCACCACATCCCTATATCGAAGAATGATAAAAGGAGTAGAAAGATGGTAGGAGAGGCATCCTATTTAAACCAAACAGAATGGGGATCCATTTTTAAGCTAAAAATGGCATTCTGGCTAAAAATTGCATTTTGCCTGGATCATACAGCTGCTTGCTCCAGCTGTCATACAATCCAGAAAAATGTATCTTTGGATTAAGGAGTTATAGACAGGTGTGATGTGCCTGTTCTATACGTACCTCCTTAAAATCAAATCCAAAGCACTGCGTAATCTACTGATCAAATATACAGTGCTTGCCAAAACGGCAAGAAGCTTGGTGCCTACCCAAGGTTTTGTATTATAGTTCTCATCAGACCCATCTAACATGAAGAGTTGCAGAGTTTGTTGTCCAAAACATCTGGAAGACATCACACTACATATGCTGACACAAGATGCTGGTTCTGGATAAAGTTCAGTCTATATAACAATAGCATTATCCCTAGGCTCGATAGTTATTATTTTATTAGATTTTTCTTAAGTTATATTGACTCATGGAGAATCAATTCTACCTCCACTCTCTCTACCCACTTTGAACCAAGTGACTGTTTTCACTGAGTAAATGTTGATATATATTCTACTAGTTCTAAAAGCAAACTGTTATTTAGCCCCAAGGTCTTTTAGCTAAGATCAAGTGTGTGTTTATCTCCCTTTGTGGTTAAAACAAACAAAAGCTAGAACTTTGTCCAGGATTACGAGAGGTCTTGGCACAAGTCAGAAGCCTGCTGGTGCATCCATGAACCTTTACCAATCTCTTTCTTCACTTAACAGCTGTTTAAAGTATATCAGTTGCTATTCGGGAATTTTCTCCAATTTTAGAGAGTTGCATAGTCTTAGTAACCTAAGTATTTGGTAATCTAAGATTATGAAGGACAGAACAACCGAACAGGAGTGCAAAAATCTTGGTGCTTTTGTGTACTGTAATGTGTGAAGCTTAGCTTTTTTTTTTTATTTAAAAAAAACCTCTTTTCCAGATTCTTTGTTGTCTGTAAATTTCAACTTCTGTCATTGGAATCCTGGAGAAATCAGGCAGTCCTAGCTGAACAGGGCTACCTTAAACTTAAATATATCTCAACTTGGGTTCTACTTGATAGACACTTGATTTTTTCCAGTTAAGGGGTAGGAAAGGCCTCTATCTGAAACGCTTGAGGGCATGTTCTTAAAGT
Organism: Thamnophis sirtalis; assembly: GCF_051295495.1. Classification (NCBI taxonomy): domain Eukaryota; kingdom Metazoa; phylum Chordata; class Lepidosauria; order Squamata; family Natricidae; genus Thamnophis; species Thamnophis sirtalis. The sequence goes on along the minus strand of NW_028261382.1, from coordinate 114,881,110 downwards.
CTTGGGTTTTTAAATTTGCCCTTTTTGGGCATAATACTTCTGGAACAATCATGAACCAAACATTGGTTCTTAGTTTAGACCAGAGGTGTCCAAACTTGGGAACTTTAAGACTTGTGGACTTCAACTCAATTCTGGGAGTTGAAGTCCACAAGTCTTAAAGTTCCCAAGTTTGGAACCCCCCCACCCAACCTTTGTAGTCCTTTAAAGTCCTGTACGGCATAGGGCCAGGCGACCGCTTCACTGTTACCCATCGCATCAGATCTGGCAGGAGAGGCACAAAGAAGCGGGGTGGGGGTGGGGTTCAACTTATTTTTCAAAGCACCAGGGGGCAGGACAAGAAACAATAGATGGAAACTAATCAAGGAGAGAAGCAACCTGGAATTGAGGAGAAACTTCCTAACAATGAGGACAATTAACTAGTGGAACAGCTTGCCTTCAGTCATTGTGGGTGCTTCATCACTGGAGGTTTTAAGAAGAGGCTGGACAGTCACTTGTCTGAAATGGTATAGGTTAAGATGGATTAGAAGACCTCCAAGGTTCCTTCCAGCTCTATTCTGATTGATTGATTGATTGCTGCTCGTCCCATCCACAAAATAAATCTATTTATGAAGAAAGACTTTTCTGCTACATCAACAGTCCTGTGGAATATTACTGTTGCAAGGTGAGGTTAGCTCCGACCCTTACGGTCTTCCATAAGACCCTCAAAATACAGGTTTTTTTTTCAGCAAACTTGGGGATCCCATGGTAAGTTTGGGTCTTTTTCTGTTTCAACTAAAATGAGGAGAACTGTGCTGGAGTTTTAAAATGAAAGTTTATTTATCATTGTGAAACATTGTTGTGCAATGAAAAGAAAATCAACCGTGGGGGAAAATAAAATCTGTTCTTCAGCTAGCATATAGAAATGGAGAGGGTCTGATAGTTGTGCGGGATGTAAGGAAGAGGTGAAAAAATAGTTATACAGGAACCCGCCCACCCCCCAATCAGCACTAAAGAGCATTGCAAATATTAAACTGTATCGTTGATTTCCCCAAATGGATTGTCCAGAAATATTGTATTGCCTACAATTGTTGTTAAAATAATTTGCGTGACCCGTCAAAACCGCGGAGGACAAAATCGCGCTCGACGAAAGCGCGCATGTGACATCATCACAGCGTGACGAAAAATAAAATAAAAATTGAAATAAAATTAAAAATAAAGCAAGCCGATTCACATAAAGGTAAGGGTTAGGGTTAGGGTTAGGGTTAGGGTTAGGGTTAGGGTTAGGGTTAGGGTTAGGGTTAGGTTAAGGGTTAGGGTTAGGTTTAGAGCGTTAGCATTACGTTTAGCGTTAGGTTAAGGGTTAGCGTTAGGTTTAGCGTTACGTTAACGGTTAGGTTTAGGGTTAGATTTAGGGTTAGGTTAAGGGTTAGGTTTAGGGTTAGGTTTGGGGGGGTTAGGGTAAGGTTTTCGCTTTATTTTTACATTTTTCGATCACAGCGCGATGTTTTCATCGTGCTGTGATGACGTCAAATGCGCGCTTTCAGCAAGCGCGATTTTGTACTCCGCGGTTTTGTGGTGGAACCATAATTTGAATGCTGGGTATCATTTTCTCATTGCAAGGGATAACAATTCCCTCCTAATTTTTATGCTCTGCTAAAATGAAGGAGTAGAGTAGAATAGAATAGAATAGAATAGAATAGAATAGAATAGAATAGAATAGAATAACAGAGTTGGAAGGGACCTTGAAGGTCTTCTAGTTCAACCCCCTGCTTAGGCAGGAAACCCTACACCACTTCAGACAAATAGTTGTCCAATCTCTTCTTAAAACCTTCCAGTGTTGGAGCATTCACAACTTCTGGAGGCAAGCTGTTCCACTGATTAATTGTTCTCACTGACAGGAAATTTCTCCTCAGTTCTAAGTTGCTTGTTCTCTCAAAGGCTTTCTTTGTCTTTCTTAACCACCACTAGTATCCAACAAACACCATTTTGTGGATAGCAACCTGCTCTATCAGTTCCGAATGAATTTCCGCCGCAGAAGGAGATTGATGGAACTGCTCACCGAGAAGTCCCGTTTGGTGCCAGAGAGCCACGACAGTCCTTTTTGCCTGCGGAAGCAAAATCACGACCACAAAAAACACGCCAGTTTCCTTTCAGGTATATGTTGGATTAGTGCTGGAGGGTAAACGGACATTCAGGAATTCCTTGAGTTAGGATCATAATTGATGCCCCGCGATTACAGTCACAGGTTGTGACAGTTGTAAAGTGGATCATCACGTGACCGGACCCAATTTTACGACCTTCAATGAACGCTACAGTAATATAATGAATGCCAAGTGGAAACTGGAAGTAAACACTGGTTTCTGGGGGGAAAAAACATTGTGAAGCACAGTCACGTGACTGTTTGAAGCTGCAAATGGCTGCAAATGTGGGTCCGTTGCCGTGGGCTCAAAAAGTGGTCACGTGGTTGAAATTTCAGAATCAGGTCGTAAGTAGTTTTTGGCAAGTCTGTTATACTTTCGACAATCACCAGTTGTACGCCAAGGACTACCTGTATGCATAGGAACTAGTTCAATATCTCAGATTCAGAGGTGGTATTCAGCCAGTTTGGACTGGTTTGGGCAAACCAGTAGCTCCGATGATCAGCTGGCTCTGCCCACCAGTGGTGGGCCCAGCAGCATCCACATCAGGGGTGGGTTTCAGGCGAACCGGTTCGTCGGCGAACCCGGAAGTAAGTAACTTCCGGGAACGCCGAAGAGTCCACCCGCCCGCCCGCATTTCTTACCGGGTTTTGATGAGTTCTGCGCTTCCACGCATGCGCAGGACGCATACACCGCCTGCGCGATCCTCCAGGAGCAGCTGGAGCATCGCACAGACGCTAGTACGCTTGCGTGCACTGCACGCGTGCACGAGGACGCCGCCGGCCCCATTCCAACCGAACTGGTTGGAACGGGGCGAGAAACCCACCCCTGATCCACATGGATGCACGCAGTGCGCATGCACACACACGTAGCATGCACATGCACCTTAGCGCTTCCGTGAGGCTCCAGCTGCTCAGCGGAGTGTCACACAGGCGCCGTATGCACTGTGCACGTGCGCGGAAGCGCCAAAGACTTAAAAGATCGGTAAGAAGCTCAGGCGGGTGGGTGGGCCCTCCAGAGCACCGTACCGGAATGGTATCCAGTGTTTGGGGCAGGCTCCGGTACGCCTGTACCGGGGCGAACCGCCTGCAATCCACGACTGCTACCCACTCACCCCTGCTCTATCCTGTCCTTTATTTCTTGCTTTCTAGCTCATCTCAATTGCGCAGCACAGCTAATTCCTCCCACTCCAGCTGTTTTACTTACCATTGCTAACTTGGAAGGTAAGCAGCTGAGCTTCTAAATGCTCCATTTTCAGCGCTGCACGCACGCACGAAGCATGCAAAGCACTCACTCATCGAACTGGTTGTTAAACTGGTAGCATCCCACCACTGCTCAGATTGTAGAGCATGTTTAAGTAACTTACAGTATTTCTGGATACAGTTCAAAAAGCCTGCATTGCATAGTTTAGATGCTATCTAGGGAAATTGGAAGGACCAAGGTCAGATACACAAAAAAACTAGAGACTAAGCAGGCTTATACCATAATAGTTCACCACTATCCATCACTGAGAAATAACCAGTTTGCTATCTAACATGGTACACAGGTGGAAAAAAGAAATATAAGATTTGAATCTGGCTTCAGGCTCATATAGTACCTGGCAAATGCTGGTTTTCTGCTCCAATTACATCCTTCCTAGTAGCTATAATAAAATTAGAATGATCAAAGAGCTATATGACCTACTGATCTTCATGTTTGAGGTCTGGGTGAAATCTTACACTCCTTCGTTCCATATTTTCCACTTGCTTTCTACATTCTGAGATAGGGATAAAAATATGCCTTACTCAGAAAGCTGATTATATACCAGTAGAGGTAGTCCTTGACTTACAACAGATCACCGTTGTGACCATTCAGTTACAACGGACACTGAAAATAGTGACTTATGACCATTTTTTACAGTTACAACCTTTGCAGCATTCCCATGATCTCGCGATCAAAATTCAGATGCTTCGCCACTGGTTCATACTTATGACTGTTGCAGCTTCCCAGGGATCATGCGTTCACCCTTTGCCACCTTCTGGCAAGCAAAGTCAATGGGGAAGCCAGATTCACTTAACACCTGAGTTACTCTGCTTCCCTGAAAATAAGACCTCCCCCGATAATAAGCCCAATTGGGCTTTTGAGCGCATGCGCAAAAATAAACCCTCCCCTGAAAATAAGACTTCCCGGAAAATATTGCAACCCAGCAGCAGCCATGAGGCGACCACGCTCGCTGCGTCCTGCACCTCAAAAATAATAAGACCTCCCCGAAAATAAGGCCAAGTGCTCTTTCGGGGGTCAAAAGAAAATAAGACCCTGTCTTATTTTCGGGTAAACATGGGTACTAACTTATCAACTGCAGAGATTCACTTAACAATGGTGGCAAGAAAGGTTATAAAATGGAACAAAACTCACTTAACAAATGTCTCACTTAACAACAGTAATTTTGGGCTGAATTGTGGTCGTACGTCTACCTACGTACCAAGTGTCGGACTACCTACACTTGGTTCATGACAAGTTTCCTTTTAAAAACACTGGTCAATTCTTATCCTACTTGGAGAAAGGGTGGTTTGGTTGTTTTGTTTTGGCTTCTGCTTCCTTTTCTTTTGCTATACATAGACAGCAGGCAGACTTTGAGTGATTTTGCTCAAGGGAAGGCTGTCTTTTACAAAAGCAGGTTCTTCACTCCCACAACCATGCTTAGACTGGTACCCATCCTCGGTTCCACCAGAAATGCGCGCACAACAAAAGCGCGCCTGACTAAACCGCGGTGTCTAAAGCACGGTGACAAAACCGCGCGACGAATGAGCAACGAATTAGCCCTAAAGCGCGCCGACAAAAGCGCGCCGACAGAAGCGCGCTGTAACATAACCCTAAACCTAACCCTAAACCTAACCCTAAACCTAACCCTAAACCTAACCCTAAACCTAACCCTAAACCTAACCGTAAATCTTACCTTAAATTAAATCGCGCTTCTGTCGGCGCGCTGTCGTCGGCGCGCTTTTGACATCGTGGTTTTAGCGCCACGGTGTTGTCGGCGCGCTTATGACGTTCGCGCTTTTGTCGGGTCACGCCCGTCCTCCACCTTGTCAAAAGAGAAGCTTGTATGTCAAACAAATCAGAGGTGGTATTCAGCTAGTTCTGACCAATTCTGGAGAACCGGTAGCAGAAATTTTGAGTACTTCAAAGAACCAGCAAATACCACCTCTGAGTGGCCCTGCTACCTCCCGAGTCCCAGCTGATCAGCTGAATCTTCTTTCGTTGCCCGCTGTTCAGGAGAACGGAGCTGGAAAGCAGGTTTGTGGAGTAGGGAGGGAGTGGGGATTTTGCAGTATCCTTCCCCAAGTTGTGGGGAAGGAATGGAGATTTTGCAGTATCCTTCCCCTGCCATGCCCATCAAGCCACACCCATCAAGCCATGCCATGCCCACCAAGCCACACCCACAGAAACAGTAGTAGCAACTTTTGAATCCCACCACTGAAGCAAATACATTATCCAAAATTGGGTTTATGACAGGTTTCCCCTGAAGAGGTGTATTTTCCTTTTAACACCGTAGGAAGTGAAATGGTTCCAGGAAATTTTTATGTATTCACATGAAGTTCATTGCTGTTCATTATATCAAGGGTGTTGACCTTTTAATGCTTGACAAAAGGATGTGGCAGGGAATACGCCCTACAGGCAAATATTCTTGTCTCTGGCCATTCTTTGTTAAAGCATCTGGTTAAATACAGGAAACCAAAGGTGGGCAAACATCCTTTACAGGTAATCCTCAACCTATGGCCACAATTGAGCCCAAAGTTTCCATTGCTAAGCAAGACAGTTGATAAGTGAGACAACTGACAAGCTCAGCGCTTTTAACCGCTGACCCACCGCGCCCCTTTTAGAATGCACAGAAGAAGGGGGCATAAGGTTTATTACATACAACAACTAGTCATAAATCCACCTTCTTCAGCACACCATCACAGCATCAAAAAAATGAGCGGCCATTCCACAAGGGCTACCTGTAATGGGTTCTGAAATGACAGAGGTATGTAAGGAAAACAGTTAAGAGACCCCAGTGTGGTGCTTGTCTTCTAGAGCCGAGGTGGCGCAGTGGTTAGAGTGCAGTACTGCAGGCCACTTCTGCTGACTGCTCTCTGCAGTTCCGCAGTTCAAATCTCACCGGCTCAAGGTTGACTCAGCCTTCCATCCTTCCGAGGTGGGTGAAATGAGGACCCAGACTGTGGGGGCGATATGCTGACTCTGTAAACCGCTTAGAGGGGGCTGAAAGCCCTATGAAGCGGTATATAAGTCTAACTGCTATTGCTATTGCTACAATAAATCTCCCTCACTCTTTGGTTTGTACAGTGAGCCCCAGCAAGGAGATCAAGATTGTCTCTGCGGTCCGACGGAGTAGCATGAGCAGCTGTGGTAGCAGCGGGTACTTCAGCAGCAGCCCGACCCTCGGCAGCAGCCCACCTGTCCTCTGCAACCCGAAATCTGGTAGGATGCTTAGGCATGTTTGCAACAGTGATGGTTTAGGGCAGGGGTGTCAAACTTGATTTCATTGAGGGCCGCATTGGGGTTGTTTGATCTTGGGGGGTGGAGGTGTGCGTGTGGCCAAGGTGGGCGCGGCCAGCTTGACGTCACTTGTGTCAGGGGTTCCTGTGGTGGCTCGAGCACTCTGCCCGCTTGGGAGTGCTGCCCGCAGCCTTGCAAGCTCTGTTTCTGCTGGCAGAGGACTGCAGGCCGGTCCTTCGCTGCTTCCAGGGTGGCCCCGCGGGCCAGATCTAAGCACCCGGCAGGCCAGCTCCAGCTCCCGGGCCTTGAGTTTGACACTCCTGGTTTAGGGGGTCGTACTTCTGCATCATTGCATCTAATGTGCACATTTTGTTTCTTTATGCAAGTAGCAGCTGCTGAGCTGGGGAATGTGATGATGGTTGTTTGTGGCTATTTATTGGAGAGCAATTGTAACATTTTTTTTGTTTGTTTGTTTCCAATGATGAAAATGGGTCAGGGATGGCTGTTGGCCTTGAGCAGAAGTTAATAACTTTGGAGGAGTAATTATCATCTCAGGCAGAACTAATGTTCACATACAGCTCCAAGTCACATTTGGCTTCTTGAGATAACAGCGGTTATCTTGGTACTTGGGGACATCCTTATATCCTCAGTATAAAAGTGGCTTTATAAAGACATTTGGTTCCATAACTTACTAGCTTTACGCTCAGTTTCTCTCTCCCACCCCCACCCCTGTCTTTCCAAATCTTATATCCTGGCAGGAGGCAAGAGTATTCCATTCTTGCATTGTTGTAAATAACAATTAGAAACCCAAACCAGAGCTTGAATGAGCAGAATATACTCCTCGTTTAGAGCTACACAGATATTTGGATTTAAACAAGTTTGAAGGATATTTCAGTGTGGACCTAACACCTATCAGAAACCCTTTAAAGTAGTGCTTTTCAAATTTGGCAACTTTAAGATATGTGGATCTCGGTTCACCGACAAAAGGGTGAACGACAAAACCACGCCCGACTAAACCGCTGTGACAAAACTGCGTGTTCTAAAGTGCTCTGATGAATGAGCGCTGAATCGTGCCGATAACAGCGTGGTGACAGAAGCGTGCTGTAAAACTAAACCTAAACCTAACCCTAAACGTAATGCTAACCCTAACCCTAAACGTAACGCTAACCCTAACCCTAAACGTAACGCTAAACCTAACCCTAAACGTAACGCTAAACCTAACCCTAACCCTAACCTTAACCCTAAACGTAACGCTAAACCTAACCCTAAATGTAACTCTAAACGTAACGCTAAACGTAATGCTAAACGTAACCCTAACCCTAACCCTAACCTAACCCTAAACTTAACCCTAAACCTAACCCTAACCCTAAACCTAACCCTTACCTTAACTTAAATCGCCCTTCTGCCGACGCGCTGTTGTAAATCGCCCTTCTGTCGACGCGCTGTTGTCGACGCGCTGTTGGCACATTGATGACGTCGCAGTTTTAGCGACGCAGTTTAGTCGGGCGTGGTTTTGTCGTTCGCCCTTTTGTCGGGTCACAGTGGATCTCAACTGCCAGAATTCCCCAGCCAGCTTGATATTTAATGTTTAATGTTTACAGAAGAGGTTCCAAATTTTTTTTGAAACCCACCACTGGTCCTTGGATATGATTATTCTACACTATCATGCTCATATTTATAAAACTCAGTGCCTCTGTGAAAGGTAAGAATGACTACTGCATTTGTGGTGCAATCAGAACATTGCGTGTGTTGAAGTTGCTTTAACACAAACCAAAGATGCCTTTTAAAAAACAAGTTTATATCATATTCTTATGCATGCCAGTGCTGTGTGTGAGGTAATTTAAGGTGGTTCTGACAAGTGTCGTCGGCATCTTCATATCTGGTCACATGGGTGGCAAGCCACTCCCATCCGGTCACATGGGCGGCACCCATTCCCACAAAGGAGGCCACACCCACAGAGTAGGTTCGAACAATTTTTGAAACCCACCACTGGTGGGAAGTGATGTCTGGAACCCTGGTGGTGCAGTGGTTAGAATGCAGTATTGCAGGCTAACTCTGTCCACAGTCTGGAGTTTGATCTTGACGGGCTCAAGGTTGACTCAGCCTTCCATCCTTCTGAGGTCAGTAAAATGAGCACCCAGATTGTTGGGTGCAACATGCTGACCTTATAAACTTTGGGAATGGACTTCCGGTCTGCGTGTTGGACTGTTTTTCACCCTCCGGAGGGAGAAAAACGCCCCAACGGGCAACACAGAAGTTCATTCCCGAACTTCCGGTTTGCATGTTGGGCCATTTTGGGGCCTTTTTTCATCCTCCCCAAGCCCCTAGAGTGCTTCCGGAAGGAAGCCATGTGCGCATGCGCAGGTCAACAGGGGGTCACATGCAAATATGCAGGGGGCACGGCGCAGGGGAGGATGAAATTATGGGGGTAGGCGTGCGAGTGAGCACATGCACACGTTTTTGGCACTTGAGGCAAAAAAGCTTCAACTTCACTGTTCTAGGCAAAGCAATACCAATTTTTTTTTTAAAAAAACCCACCTTTCTTGGAGAAGCAATCGGTTAAAATCCTAAATCACTAACCCTAGAGTATGCATATAGAATTCCACCGGGTGCCGAATCACCTCAGAATCAGACTAAAATCCACGTTTTCTGCCTGGTTTGGCTTCTCAACTGTAGATCAGTCTGTCCCTTTGTTTTACAATTTATTTCTATTTATTTTATTTTATTTCCATAGCCACCCATCTCAATTGTGCAATTCACAGCCCAGGCAACAAGCCTTTGATTTATGTTGAGCTATGAATGAAACAGGGTAGCACATGAAAGGGGAACAACAAAGTGATGATGCTATGAGTGAGAGCAACCGCAAAATTCTTTCAGCTGTCACATCAATTTGTATCTGACAAGCCCTTATTGAACAAGATGAAAGCTGCCACCAGCCTATTTTTGTTCTCAGCGATTTCCTGCGCTTCCAGAAAGATGAAAGATAACTCATTTCTGGCCTTCAAAAAAAGGGGGATAAAAATATGCTGATGCCAAGGAAAAATTGATTAGGAAGAAATAATTTGGGCTTCTCCTTTTTTTTTACATCAGTCTGGCTGTGCGTTAACAACTTCAGCAGACAGTTTCTGTAGCCCATAATAGCTCTTTTCAGGCTGTGTGATAGGAAGTGTTTTAATCATTGGAGGAACCCACAAGCATGACTGGTTTTATGATTTTAGATACACTATATTGCCAAAAGTATTCGCTCACCTGCCTTTACTCGCATATGAACTTACTGTAAGTGACATCCCATTCCTAATCCATAGGGTTCAATATGATGTCGGTCCATCCTATGCAGCTATAACAGCTTCAACTCTTCTGGGAAGGTTGTCCACAAGGTTTAGGAATATGTTTATGGGAATTTTTGACCATTCTTCCAGAAGCGCATTTGTGAGGTCACACACTGATGTTGGACGAGTTTATGTGGCCTACCACTTCGTGGCTGAGTTGCTGTCATTCCCACATTCTTATAATACAGCATGAAATACTCATGAAAAGGAGAAGCACAAATCAGCAACCAGCTTAATTTTTATTTTACATTTTCTGAGGCAAGAGGGCACTCCTCCACTGCAGCCTTTTTTTCCCCCTTAGAGGTTCATCGCTTGAGCACATCTGGGTTAATTTTGGATGCTCTATACATCACTTTGTTCTCAATGGACAATTGATGTCCTTGATGGTTGTGAAAAATTGCCTAGTGGTTTCCTTTTTAAGGCAGGTACAGAGTAATTGTTCTATTCTCAGAAAAGGTCACTTTTAGGAGAAGGAAAAAAAAAGCAGAAGTTGCAATATAACCCTGGTTAAAAAAAAATATGACTGAATGAAGCCAGGCAATTCCAGACCATGTTCCTAATTTGGAAGCAGCTTCAACCCAGGGGTGGGCTTCAAAACTTTTATCAAGGGGTTCTCTGCCCAGTTGCTGGCTGGGTGTGGCCATGGTGGGCGTGGCCAACTCGGCCTCTTGCACCAGGGGCTCTGGAGGCTTTCTTCGAGGCTCTGGAAGGGTGAAAACGCCCTCCCCCTAGGCTCCAGAGGCCCTCCGGTGGCAGGAAACGGGTGCGTTTTTGGCCTGCCTGAACTTCCAGTAGGTCCGTTTTTTGCTCTCCCCGAGCCTCTGGGCACGTCCTGAATTTACCTGCATCCAAAACGGGCCGTGTGGGGACTCCTGTGAGGGGCGGGGCGGAATGGGCAGGGCCAGCCAGGAGTGGAATATGAGGGTTCTCCGAACTGCACAGAATCTTACCTAGAAGTTCTCCCGAACCCCTGCGAACCCCCAGCAACTTCGCCCTCTGAAGAACGATTAGAAACAAATCTTATTTAGGTGTCTTTCCTTCCATTTTTTTTTCCTCCAGTACTAAAAAGAGCAGTGAGTCCTGAGGAACTTCTGCGGCCCGGGGCTCCCTATGCCCGGAAAACATTCACTGTAAGTTTGTGTTTCACATCTTTATTTTCTGCTGCTTAGCACATTTGATTGTTTGTTTATTATCCACGAAGGTTTATGCAGCGTTGCGACTCTTGCTTAGAATTTTACCTATTAAATTTCAGGGGCTGAACTTGACTGTGGTGTAAAGCTGTCCAAAAGGTGCTTTTTTCAAGAGGCAACTGGACTTTCTGTTTTTTCTTTAAAGATGCTTCGCTTCTCATTTAAGAAGCTTTGATCCAAGAAGCAAAACACTTTTTAAAAACAAACTAGAAAGTCCAGTTGCCTCTTGGAAAAACACCTTTGGGATAACCATGAGCTGGATGACTGAGAATCTCCATAGACATGGTGTAAAGCTATTTTCGTTCAATGGTGTAGAAATAACACAATGATTTTGAAGTCATCTTATAAATATGACTAACTAGCTGCTAACCCTGTGTTGCCTGGAACAAATCCCCCTTACCAGAGGGAGTTCCCTTGCTGTTTGTTTGTTTGTCTAAGAACCAATCCCCCTTACCAGAGGGAGCTCCCTTTCCTCCCTGTGAAGCCATTACCATGTGCTGGTACAGTAGAAGCCATTTTAAGGCACAACAGGCTCTATCTCAACAGAACATGAATCCAAAATTCAATATCACTGTCAAAAGTATTGTGATTTGAGACTATTCATTCCTTTTCATTTCAGCGGCCCAGGCGTTCCAGAGTTATGCTGGAACACACACCCCATAGGGTGTTAGGGGTATTTTACTCCCACAGTATTTTTTTTCCAGAGAGTAAATCACCTGTGTACCAAGTTTGGTTGAACTTGCTTGAGACGTTCCAGAGTTATGCTCGAAGATACACACACACACTTTTTATATATCTAGATAAGATTAGGGCAATAATGTGTTTTTATGCACCCAACTGGAAATGGGGGTCAGAAAGCTAAACAGGGTTGGACGGGGTTGGTACTTGGATGGGGCACTGGCAGAAAATATCAAGGAAGTAAGCTAGGAAAAGAAAATGGCAAGCTGGTTCAATATCACTGCCAATGAAAACTATATAGCAATAGCAATAGCAGTTAGACTTATATACCGCTTCATAGGGCTTTCAGCCCTCTCTAAGTGGTTTACAGAGTCAGCACATCACCCCCACAGTCTGGGTCCTCATTTCACCCACCTCAGAAGGATGGAAGGCTGAGTCAACCTTGAGCCGGTGAGATTAGAACCGCTGAACTGCAGATAACAGTCAGTTGAAGTGGCCTGCACCCTAATCACTGCGCCACCTCGGCTCAGTGCAGACATGCAGTTGCTAAGAAATTAGCTTGACAGATATACAGATAGTCCTTGACTTATGACCAGTTACTTAACACCTGTCCAACAAATGAGGACCCAGATTGTTGGGGGCAATAGGCTGACTCTGTAAACCACTTAGAGGTTGCTGTAAATCACTGTAAAGCAGTATATAAGTCTAAGTGCTATTGCCATTCTCTGAGCAAACATAGCATAGAAACTAACCTATAATCTATACAGAATAAATGCTTCAGATTAGTTCTGCTTTTTGGTCTCTCGGAAGGAAAATTGCCTACAATTAAGCTGTGCTTTCTTGAGACTTCTTGGAATGCAGATTTAGAAAACACTATATATGAGTTAATAAGGGCTCCTTCATAAACTGTTCAGCTTACATTGTTGTCATTTTGCCGGCCCAAAGGTTGGGGCGGGGGACAGATTACTCCACAGTGTAGAGATAAAATGATAAATGTCTTGGATAATTTCTATCAGGTACACTGCAAACTGGGTGGGTGAGTTTTTTTTTAAGATAGATGAATGTAATGTTTAAAGAAAGCAGGGGTAAAAATGAGCTATGCTTACTCTGTCTTTAAGATTTTGTTGTGATCTCTCATCAAAATAAGAGTTGGAACATCTTCATATTCACCTTCCTTCCTTCCCTCCTTCCTTCCTATCTTCCTTCCTTCCTCCTTCCTTCCTTCTTTCCTATCTTCCTTCCTCCCTTCCTTCCTATCTTCTTTCCTTCCTTCCTTCCTATTTTTCTTCCTTCTTTCCTTCTTCCTTCCTTTTTTCCTTCCTCCCTTCCTCCTTCCCTCCTTCCTTCCTTTCTTTTTCTCCCTTCCTATCTTCCTTCCTCCTTTCCTCCTTTCCTTCCTTTTTTCCTTCCTCCTTCCTTCCTATGTTCCTTTCTTCCTTTTTCTCTTTCTTTCCTTCTTTCTTTCTTTCTTTCTTTCTTTCTTTCTTTCTTTCTTTCTTTCTTTCTTTCTTTCTTTCTCCCTGCCTATCTTCCTATCTTCCTTCCTTCCTTCCTTCCTTTTTTCCTTCCTGAACATCAAAGCCCATTTCTTTGCTTAAAGAAAGAAGAGGGAGAGAGAGAGATTATTAACAAGATTCAGTGTGACCATTTTCTTCTTCTTTTCTTTTAAGATCATAGGTGATGCTGTTGGGTGGGGATTTGTGGTCCGAGGGAGCAAGCCCTGCCACGTGCAAGCCGTGGATCCCAGTGGGCCAGCAGCTGCATCGGGAATGAAGGTACTTTGAAATAATGCAATTAAAGGTCTCAATGCGGGTGAGTGGCTCAGTGGCTAAGACGCTGAGTTTGTCGATCAGAAAGGTCAGCAGTTCGGCGGTTTGAATCTCTAGTACGATGTAACAGAGTGAGCTCCCGTTACTTGTCCCAGCTTCTGCCAACCAAACAAGTTCGAAAGCACATAAAAATGCAAGTAGAAAACTAGGGACCACCTTTGGTGGGAAGGTAACAGCATTCCATGCGCCTTTGGCGTTTAGTCATGCCGGCCACATGACTACGGAGACGTCTTCAGACAGCGGTGGCTCTTCGGCTTAGAAACAGAGATGAGCAGCATCCCCTAGAGTTGGGAATGACTAGCACACATGTGTGAGGGGAACCTTTACCTTAATGGGGGTGGGGTATTGGGACCAGGGAGGGACACGTTTTTGGACCACTTCATCTGGGACAAACCCAGCCTCGAACTTTCATATCACTCTTATGAAAACAGCCCCATATGACAGCTGCAAAGACTAACTCACACTTTTACTTATATACCACTTTACTTGACAAAGAAAAGGGAGAGGTCGAAATGGAATGCAAGGGTGGGGGAGGATACCCCAAGTAGAATAGAATAGAATAGAATAGAACAGAATAGAATAGAATAGAATAGAATAACAGAGTTGGAAGGGACCTTGGAGGTCTTCTAGTCCAACTCCATGCTTAGGCAGGAAACCCTACACCACTTCAAACAAATGGTTGTCCAATCTCTTCTTAAAGACTTCCAGTCTTGGGGCATTCACAACTTCTGGAGGCAAGTTGTTCCACTGATTAATTGTTCTAACCGTCAGGAAATTTCTTCTTAGTTCTAAGTTGCTTCTCTCCTTGATTAGTTTCCACCCATTGCTTCTTGTTCTACCCTCAGGTGCTTTGGAGAATAGTTTGACTCCCGCTTCCTTATGGCAGCCACTGAGATATTGGAACATATCTATAGCTATGCTGGCTGGGGGATTCTGGGAATTGAAGTCAAGGAGTCAAGGTTGAGAAACACTGCTCTAGAAAGAGGGCAGAGAAGAGCAACAAAGATGATTAGGGGACTGGAAACTAAAACATATGAAGAACGGTTGCAGGAACTGGTTATGTCTAGTTTAATAGAAAGAAGGACTAGGGGAGACATGATAGCAGTCTTCCAATATCTCAGGGTTTGCCACAAAGAAGAGGGAGTCTGAGGGCAGAACAAGAAGCAATGGGTGGAAACTAATCAAGGAGAGAAGCAACCTAGAACTGAGGAGAAATTTCCTGACAGTTGGAACAATTAATCAGTGGAACAGCTTGCCTCCAGAAGTTGTGAATGCCCCAACACTGGAAGTCTTTAAGAAGATGTTGGATAGCCATTTGTCTGAAACGGTATAGGGTTTCCTGCCTAGGCAGGGGGTTGGACTAGAAGACCTCCAAGGTCCCTTCCAACTCTGCTATTGTATTGTATGAACTATTTGTGACAGACCCCAGCCGTGAAGACATTATTTTCTTCTTTTAATCAAATGCTCCTTCTAGATTAGGCTGCTGGAACCTCTCTCCCAAAAGACTGGGAAAACTTGGCAAGAACGGAAAGGGCAAGAATTTGATCACAGCCCACATTTAACCTTTGAATTCTGCAAGTGCCCTTGGCACTGAGACCGGCTTGTTTGCTCTGCTTTCAGATGCCCTCATATTTCTGCAGGATTTTGCTTGCCGCCTTATAACAGCATAACAGAGTTGGAAGGGACCTCAGAGGTCCTTTCGTCCCGGAGTCCCCAACCGCCAGTCCATCGGATGGCACTGCGCCACGGCATGCCAGAAATAGGGCCACTCAAACAAGCAAAGCCCCGTCCGTCGGATGGAGGCAGCACAAGAAACCGCATCCAATCCGGTCTGCAGAAAAACCTCTCTCCAGGGAACTGGTCCCTAATGCCCAGTGGTGGGTTTCAAAAATTGTTCGAACCTACTCTGTGGGTGTGGCCTCCTTTGTGGGAGTGGCTTGCCGCCCATGTGACCGGATATGAAGATGCCGACGACACTTGTCAGAACCACCTTAAATTACCTCTCACAAAGCACTGGCATGCATAAGAATATGATGTAAACATGTTTTTTAAAAGGCATCTTTGGTTTGCGTTAAAACAACTTCAACACACGCAATGTTCTGATTGCACCACAAACGCAGTAGTCATCCTTACCTTTCACAGAGGCACTGAGTTTTATAAATATGAGCATGATAGTGTAGAATAATCATATCCAAGGACCAGTGGTGGGTTTCAAAAAAGTTTGGAATCTCTTCTGTAGGTGTGGCCTGCTTTCCGGGTCCACTGGTGGAACCTCTTCTAACCGGTTCGGTAGATTTGACGAACCGGTTCTACCGAATAGGTGCGAACTGGTAGGAACCCATCTCTGCTAATGCCCAAAAGGCTGGGGACCATTGTAATCTAGTCCAGTCACCTATACCAGTGATGGCAAACCTTTTCAGCACCGAGTACCCAAACCAGAATGCACATGAGCATGCACCGGAGTGCCGGAAACCCAAAGACCAGGGGCCCGGTGCGCATGCATATGCCAGCCATCTGGTCTTTCGGTTTCTGGGGCACCAGTTGGTCTTCGCGCACGCCAGAGGTCCGGAAATCTGAAGATTAGGTGGCCAGCACGTGCATGCACCCTGATCACCTTCAGGTTTCTGGCACTCCAGCATGAGTGAAGACCAGCTGGCAAGCGCGCATGCGCCCCTCTGGAAACTAGAAGAGCGGCCGGGGACAGTACTTGTGCCCACAGAGAGGGAGCTGTGTGCCATCTCTGGCACACGTGTCACAGGTTCACTCTCAGGGTCCTATATGATTGCAGCCAAATGATTGTCCAATCTCTTCTTAAGTGTTGGAGCATCCAGAACTTCTGAAGACAAGTAGTTTCACTAATTGATTGTTCTTATCTGTCAAGAAATTCCTCCTAAGTTCTAGGTTGCTTCTCTCCTTGATTAGTTTCCACCAGTGATGGGTTTCAAAAATTTTTTAGAACCTCTTCTGTAGGTGTGGCCCACTTTATGGGAGTGGCTTGCCAGCCATGTGAAAGGGTGGGTGTAACCAACTTGTAAAATGTGGTGAAACTCACTTAACAACCCTCTTGCTTAGCAACCAAAATGTTGGCTCAGAAACTCTGGCATTTGAAGCACGCAAGTCTTAAAGCTGTCAAGTTTCAAGACCCTTGCACCCCTAACCCTTTAGGAAAAAAACCCCAGGGGTGTTCAAACTTGACAGCTTTAAGAGTTGTGGACTTCAACTCCCAGAATTCCCCCTCTCGCTCTTCATCTTGATGATGTGCGGACGGGTGGGGGGAGGGAGCTGGAACTGGTTCTAAACGGCACTGTAGATTTGTGGAACCTCTTCTATAGAAGAGGTTAGAACTGGCAGGAACCCACCCCTGGTTTTCCCCCATTGGTTCTTGTCCTGCCCTCAGGTACTTTGGAGAATAGCTTGACTCCCTCTTCTTTGTGGAAGCCCCTGAGATATTGGAACACTGCTATCATGTCTCTACTAGTCCTTCTTTTCATTAAACTAGATGTACCCAGTTCCTGCAATCTCTGGTGAGAAAAATTGCAATCTTTCTTCTCTTCACCGGCTCACACCTTGCACTCCTGTTGTTTGCACTGCGTAGAATAAACGCCTAGGGCAAGCCTTTGCCCTACAATTCAGCAGGCAGATCTGAAAAATTGTTGCTATGTAAAGCTGGAAAGAACACACATGTGACAAAGCCAAGGCTGCCTTTTGCTTTTTACACGGTGTGCAATTTTTACAGTTTTTAAAAGACGATCGCTCGCTCCAAAATGTCTTTACAGCATGGGGAAAATTGGATAACATGTGAGATGACCTCATTATTCGAAGGATGCAAATTCCATTCTTTGCATCGAGTTATGTTATTTGCGGAGAGGTAGTCCTCGACTTAAAACAATTCATTTAGTGACCGTCAAAGTTCTCATAGCACTGAAAAAAGTGACTTGCAACTGTTTTTCACGCTTACGACCGTTGCAACATCTCCATGGTCACGTGATCAAAATTCGGACACTTGGCAACTGACTCATATTTATGACGGTTTCAGTGTCCTGGGGTGATGTGACCCCCTTTTTCCACCTTCTGTCAAGCAAAGTCAATGGGGAAACCAGATTTATTGGATAACCATGTCAGTAACTTAATCAGGGCAGTGATTCACTTAACAAGGGTGGCAAGAAAGATCTTAAAATGGGGCAGGACTCACTTAACAAGGGCTGCACTTAGCAGCAGAAATGTTGGGCCCAATTGTGGTCGTAAGTCGAGGACTACCTGTAATGACATCATACAAATTACCGTATTTAAAGGACGCCAATGGTGCCGTTTCAGTGCCGTTTCAGGGCGTTTTCAGGAAGATCAGGCTCCTTTCCCTGTGCTGCTTCTCCAAATTTTTCTCTCCTCGTAGCTTGTCCTTGTCACTTCTCCTAAATCCTAAACCCATTCATCACTTTTGCAATTGCCTTTAGACTCTTAAATCTTTTTCTCGTAAAGAGTCTCGCCAGTTTCATCCCACCCTGACTCTCTCCTATATTCAGGGGTTGGATTCTACTAGTTTGGACCAGTTCGGACCAGTGGTGGGTTCCGGATCCTGTTCCAACTGGTATGGTTGGAACGGGCCCGGCGTCACCCACATGGGCACGCGCATGTGTCATACCTGCCTGTGATGCCTCTGCAAGCCTCCGTGATGCTCCAGCTGCTCAGTGGAGCATTGCGCAGGCGCCGTACGTGCCATGCATGAGCATGGAAGCGCCAAAGGCTTAAAGGACAAGTAAGGTGCTCGGGTGGGCGGATGGGTTCTCCAGAGCACCATACCGGAACGTTACACGGTGCTCCGGGCAGGCTCCAGTACACCCGTACCGGTGCGTACTGCCTGCAACCCACCATTGGTTCGGACAAGCCAGGAGCTCCGACTATCAGCTGGATCCTCCCGTCTGCCTCTGCGCTATACTCACCTATATTTTCTGAAGCCCAACTGATAGGTGGATTGCCATGCCTCAGCTGTTTTCCTCCTGCGGATGGTGATTTCTCTGTAAACTGTGCACGCAAAGCGCACAAAGAGAACCAGTTGTTAAACCAGTAGGATCATACCCCTGCCTATTTGTATTCATTTGTTGGATCTGGAACTGGGGTGTCAAACTCTATTTCATTGAGGGCCACATCAGGGTTGTGTTTGACCTCGGGGTGGTGGGGTGTGAAGTGGGTGTGGCCAGGGTGGGTATGGCCAGCTCAGCATCACTCGGGTCAAGGGCACCTATGGTGGCCTAGCAATCTTCCAGCGAAAACGGGCTCCCAAGCTCCGTTTTCAGCTACGACAGCCTCCTGCAATCTTCTGCTAGTGAAAACAAAGCTTGGGAGTTTCCACCCATGACCCTCATGAGCTCCGTTTTCAGCTACGATGGCTTCGTGCAGTCTTCCGCCAGTGAAAACAGAGCTTGGATGATCCATACGCAGCCGTCTCGAGCTGCGTTTTCGCTGGAAGAGGAACGGCAGGCCGGTCCTATGCTGTTTCCTGGGCAGCCCCGTGGGCCAGATCTAAGCACCCCGTGAGCCAGATCCAGTTCCTTGGTCTTAAGTATGACACCCCTGATCTAGAGGCTTCCTAACTCCTAAGAACTCTGGGCAACTTAAGACGTCCAAAACTAGGAAACAGTAAATGAAAGAAGAAAGACATGTACATCCAGAACAAATTATCAGAGGCTTGACAGCCACTTAAGCCCAGGCCTGGGAGCAGGGCCAGGTTTTAAAAACCTGCAGAACAGCTGCAGGGTGGAATCTGTACAATCTTTGATAGGAGGATGTTATTCCAGAGGGCAGGCGCCTTGGCAGAAAACATATGCCTTCTAAATTATTTTTTTGTTCCTAGCTGTTCCTGTTTTATCTCACACACATATTTTCCCGTTCCATTTCTAGGCAAAAGCATCATTTTATACAGGGTCCTTTTAGCTTCTTATGGAATAGATCCCGCATGACTTTCTATCTTTCCAGCAGTGTCAATTGTTTTCCTAACTGTTAATTAAACTAAATTGATGCCAGCTCTCTAAGCAAATTGTTTTTAGAAGTCATGACCTCCTAATCTGATTCGGTTAACCAACACCAGCTGATTATTTCACTGCATTCAAGGTTGCTTGTTATCAGTAATTTACTTCGAGTGTTACCCCATAGGAATAATAATTTTGAAACGCACTATCAAAAGAGAATTGCAGAACAATAAAATGTCAAATTTATACAGAGGGCAATCCATTAAAGTTGCTCGTTGTACTTTTAGTGTTCCTATGTCCCAAGGCTTAAGAAGAATTATATTCCTTTTTCTTAATGAATATTTTATTTTCCATTTCCATAACATATAATCACATGTATATTATTACATAGACAATGTCATATTGTGAGAGAAGACAATATACATGTGCAATCATATTGCTTTAAAACCAAGCCTAGTATACTTCCCGCCCCCTCCCGAGCCCCCACAACCTCCCCCCCCCTGACTTCCCAGAACCCGTACATGGTATAGATATTTAACAACCACAGTCTAAGATATATTGATAAAAAAAGAATAAAAATAAGAAGTTAATAACATCTTTGCGTTGAACTTAGCTCCTCCTTTCTAAACTGACTTTAAACAATTTAAATCATTCCTAATCTTAAGCATAGGCTATCTGGAATTTCTTAGTCCCATATTTATTTTGTGTATAATCGATCCATTTTCTCCAGTCTCGTTTATATCTCTCATTTGAATGGTCTTTAAGATATGCAGATATTTTAGCCATCTCAGCTAAATTTGTGACTTTCAGTGTCCATTCTTGGATTGTAGGCAAATCTTCCTTCTTCCAGGATTGCGCCACCAACAGTCTTGCTGCCGTTATTAAATGCAAAATCAGGTTAACCTCTACCACTGTACAGTCAGTAATTATACCTAACAAGAATAACTGAGGAGTAAATTTTATCCTTTTTTAAAGAATATTTTGTATAATCCATCATATTTTTATCCAAAATGCCTTGACCTTTGGGCAAGAGGATTATATTCCTTAATAACTTGAAAAGGAATGGAAAATTGTAATCTTAAATATCTTTTTAAGGTTTGGATCCTAAAGTTCCCAATGGCACAAAACCTTTAAGTTAGCCTGCTACTTAAAATATTGGGAAAGATTATGAAAATTGTATTGAAATAACTCTCAACAGTCAATCACATTGAACTGAATAGTGAAGTGATTAACAAGGCATCTGTGGGTAGAGGGTAAAAAGTCAAGATGGCAGCTGTGAGCATGTGATCGAAGCCACACCCCTTTTGATATGAGCCATACTCCTTTTGATATGAGCTATAAAAAGGGGAGGGGTTTCATCTCCATGGCCCACATCTTGACTTTTTCCCCACATTCCCTCCGTCTGCAGATGCCCCTAGGGTTAAATCGATGAACCTAATTGGAACCCATCTTCATGAAACTGGCTGGCTGATGTTGGGCTGGTCATTTTCTTTCAACCCAACCTGACTTGCAGGTGGGTGTGGGAATTAATGAAAGAAAATCTTTGTGCAAATCTCTGATTTTCTGAAAGAAGAAGGGAATCTAATAAATCAATAAATTCTGTAACAGCAAAATAACCAGCAGACAATTCATTTGTGGTGGAATGTAGTCTGGATTCCCAGCAGAGGTGGTCGCTTCCAGTTCAGCCCGGTTCAGCCAAACCGGTCGTGGAATTCAGGCCTGGGTCGCAGAACTGGCAGTGACCCAGACCTGCCAAGCCCCCAAATCAGTTCCCTGACAGCTGCCATGTTGTTTTACAGTGACTACGCATGCGCAGTTCACTATAAATTGTTCTGTACATGCGCAAAGAACAATTTACAATGAACAATGAGTGGGTGTGAGGGTTGCGGAGCAGTAGTAAAACCGGCGGCAACCCACTCCTGATTCTCCATTCTCGGGCTGCCTTCCAGAGGATCAAGAGACAGCAAAATTTAGATAGTTTGGCTGGGTGAGAGAGAGTTAAGATGGCTCCTCCCTAGCAATTCTTAGAGGACATCTCTAATGATGCAAGTAGTTGCTTTAGTTTTGGCAAGATTTCTGTCTGTAGGTGAAGGACAATAAAAGAATCTACTTAGAAGTAACTCTATTTTTTGTGGGTTTTTTAAAAGATCCTCTAGCAGATTTACAGGAACATGAAATCGGTTTGATGGGAAGTGACAACTTTCTTTGGCGCGCTCAAGAACTTAACAGAATTGGGTTTTATATCTCAAGACTGAAACGGCGTGGAGTCAATATTGACCCAGAGATAAAAATTGGCAAGCATTTGCAGCTCTTTCTAACAAACCATTGTAAGGCCTGCTGGATGCAGCTGGAAGTTAGAACGCAGACCATAGAATAATAGGGTTAGAAGGGAGTTTGGAGGTCCATTCCCCTGTTGGAAGAAATATCCAGGTCCAGTTCCAAGCTGGGAAAAAGACACTGGAAACATGGAGGCTGATTGGAAAGATGGTTTAATGATGAAGCAGAACCACATGGTGGTTTGTGGATCTGGGCAGCTGACCACATGGAGTTGAGAGTGAGAGGTTTTTATAACTTCTCCTGGGCTTTGAACTTGAGTTTCCTGTTCTTGCACAAGAACATGTATTCTGTTGGCTGTTGTCAGACTCCCATGGTGCCATGTACAAATCTTAGGAGTTTGTCTGAGCTAAGTTTGGTTGAAGTTTGACCTGATGCAATGAAGGGGCTTGTTGGGCAATTCCTGTTGTGGCTGAGGGCTAACCCTACCTTTGTTCAGATCTTGCTGCAGGGAATTTGCTTATGACTAGGGCTATCTATCTCTTTATCTCTTAAGTGCTGGTGTCTGCTGAGGGCTATTAAGAAAGGCGGGGGCTATTAAGAGTGAGTCTGCTTCCTGCCTCCAAAAAAACGTTTCTCTATTTCTCAGCCAGGGAAATGTACTATTCTGCCTTTTTAATATTTCATAAAATATTTCATTCTTTTAGGAGAGGGGTGGGTGATAACTTTCTACCTCACCCCACCCCCAAACAGAAGACTATACCATTCTGGACAAATGTTTGTCCAATCTCTTCTTGAAAACATCTAGTGATGGAGCACTCACAATTTCTGGAGGGAAGCCATTCACTGATGAATTGTTTTCACTGTCAAGACATTTCTCCTTAGTTCTAGGTTGGATTTCTCTTTAATAATCTTCCATCAGTTACTTTTTGTCCCGTCCTCAAGTGCTCTCAGGAGCTGGCTTGGTTTTCACTTAACCCACTGCCAATTGCGATAAGGGCATTAGCCACTCAGTGCAAATAGTAGAGCTGGCTTCTAGAATCGCTTCTCCGGGTTTTGATATTTTTCATGAAGATAATAGCATTGATCCGGTGTTCATACTGTAGAGGAAGAATACTCAGCAGGGTTCTTGCCAATGGTTCCACCACAAAACCGCGGTAGACTAAAGCGCGCTCGACAAAAGCGCGTACCTGGCATCATCACAGCACGACGAAAACATCACGCTGTGAACGGTAAACTTAAAATTAACGCAAAAACCTTACCCTAACCCCCCCAAACCTAACCCTAAACCTAACCCTAAACCTAACCCTTAACCTAACGCTAAACCTAACGCTAACCCTTAACCTAACCCTAAACCTAACCCTAACGCTTAACGTAACCCTAAACCTAACCCTAACCCTTAACCTAACCCTAACCCTAACCCTAACCCTAACCTTAAACCTAACCCTTACCTTTACGTGAATCGGCTTGCTTTAAAATCGCTTTTTAAAATCTCCGCGGTCGTATTTGTCACGCTGCTGATGACGTCAGGTACGCGCTTTAATCGGGCGCGCTTTAGTGGAACGCGGTTTTGTCATGCCACGCTTGCCAATCACTGAAAAGGTGTCTTACAGAGCAAATGAACACCCACAGCATTTCCCTATGTAGTGTTTTAGCAGCTGCTGCCTTCGCAAACATTTGCTTGGCTGCTTCAAAGGTTGTCCCCATGGATTACTTTTGCCTGTTCACGCAATACTTTCACCGAGATGGCCAAGGAAGCAAAAACGACAGCGTGCATATTTCCACACTATCTGGGGATAATGTTTGAAGCAGCTGTGTTACCTTTGCCAAGGATGCAGTTGCTTTAAAGCTTCAAAAAGAGATGACTAAGCAATGGGAGAAGCCAGATTCACTTAACTGTGTTACTAACTTACTAACTGCAGTGATTCGCTTAACAGCTGTGGCAAGAAAGGTCATAACATGGGGCAAAACTCACTTAACAGCTGGCACGCTCTTGGTTAGCGGCAGAAATGTTGTGCTTAATTGTGGCCATACGTTGAGGACTACCAGTACTCCCCGTACTATGACTATGGTCCACCGCTGTAATCTACTTCAAAATATCCATGACGAATCTGAATACTACTCCGCATGGGGTTTATTGTACAATTGGCTAGAGGAAAGGAGGGGAATAGCAGGAAAGCAAAAAAGAAAGGAAGAAAGATCAACAAAACAATAGACAACTACAGAACCGGAAATGGATTAAAAGACTGAAACATGAGATAGACTATAGTAAATAAATATTACACAAAATGACGTAAATGTAGTAAAAATGGTTACACACAGATATATATATACATACATATACATACACACATATGTGTATGTATGTATGTATATATATATATACATACATACACATACATACATATGTGTGTATGTATATGTATGTATATATATAAATCTGTGTATAACAATTTTTACTGCATTTACGTCATTTTGTGTAGTTTTACATATAGAATGAAAAAAATGTATGATATTATGTAAATGCACAAATATATAAAGTCACAGTTAAAAAAGATTTAATATATTATATACTTTACAAAATGACATAAAGGTAGTAAAAACATATGTTCTATACATAGAACATATAGAATATTATGTATAGAATAAAAAAATGTATGAAATAATGTAAATGCACAAATATATAAAGTCATAGTTAAAAAATATTTAATATATTATATACTTTGCAAAATGACATAAAGGTAGTAAAAACTGCTATACATAGAACATATAGAATATTACATATAGAATGAAAAAAAATGTATGAAATAATGTAAATGCACAAATATTTGAAGTCATGGTTAAAAAAGATTTATTGGTATAGATAAAACAGACACAACAGATAGGTAAAAAAAAATGTAATGTGTTGCAAAGATGTGAAGTTTGTACAAACAAAATAAAATTTATTAAAAAAATAACATATATATATATATATATATATATATATATATATATATATATATATATATATATATATATATATATATATATATGTTGTATTTGTGCTGATAAATAAATAAAGGGAGACTTTATTTATAATAACGTATGTATGTATGTATATATACATACGTTATTATAAATAAAGTCTCCCTTTATTTATTTATCAGCACAAATACATACATACATACATACATACATGTCTGCAGGGTAAAGACTCCACACATATAATGGGAGGCTAGCATGAGTAATCTGGAAGTGAGCAGCTGGCTAGTGTGCATCTGCACCGGACCAGTTCTCCGACATCCATGCACGTGACCGAAACCGAAAGAGCAGCTGCTGATGGCACACATGCCCATAGAAAGGTCCCTGCTTGCCACCTCTGGCACGCATGCCATAGATTCACCATCATGGCTGTAGGGCATCCTGCCTGAGCTGGAGCTGAGTCCCCCAAGGGCCCTTCTGTTATTCTGAGAGATGAGTATTTCCATTAAGAGGTCTAGGACAGCAGTCACCAACTGGTGGTCCATGAGAAAATTTTGGTGGTCTGCAGGAAAATTATTTGCAGGGGTCCTCAAACTACGGCCTCTGGGCCGGATACCTGCAATGAACGTTTGTGTCTCCCCCTTTGGTGTCTTTTTATGTGGGTTGGAGGGGTGCAGAAATTTGATTTGGGGTCTCCTCCTGGTGCAGGGCTTTGGGTGAAGGCTGGAGGGAAGTGCCACTGGTGGGGAAGAGCCAAAGGCCCTCATTCCAGCGGGATCGCATCATGGCCTGGAACTGGCTCACTATCTCAGCCCGCTGAGGCTCCAGGCACTGGTACCTGGCCTTGCACTCCCGCAAGTCTTCCTTCTGCTTGGAAAGGCTATGCTCATAGCCCTCATTGAGGTGCTTCTGTTGAGCCTCCTTCTCGGTCAGATCCAATTTGAACTGAGCTGTTTTGCCAAGACTTTCTCATGGCGGCTGCTTAGCTTCAGCAACTGCTTCCTGCTGGGGCCCTAAGGAGCCCAGGCGGGGAGGCGAGAAGTGGCTGGCAGTGGAGGGGTGAGTAGAGGACGGTGAGGCACCCCGTGGCATGAGTGACATCAAGTTGGCCATGCCCACCCAGTCACATGACCACCCAGCCACACCCACCCAGCCGCTCATTAGGCAGACCATATTTCAATTTTTCATTCATTTCATTGTATTGGGATCCATAGGCCGCCCTTTTCCCTGAGGGGACTCAGGGCGGCTTACAATCGTAGGGAAGGGGGTGCAATACAAAAACAAACAATATGTGAACAAAATAAAATGATAAGACACAACTTGCATTCAACAGTCAACACTTGGGCGGGTGGTCCGCGGGATTTAAAATTATGAATTTAGTGGTCCCTGAGGTCCGAACGTTGGTGACCCCCTGGTCAAGGAGCCTGTTTTGCTGAAGCTGCTTGACGGGCACCTAGGAGAAAAGTTTTGGATGGAAAGGCCTGGGCAAGGAGTGCCGAGCCCCAGCAGCTGGGCCTATTTAAGTAGTGGTGAGGCTGCTTCAGCCTGGGCTGCCAGCAGAGCAACAAGGTTTTGCTTGTGTGTTGATTTAGCTTGCAAATTCCAGCCTGGGCAGAAGCCCAATTCCTGTTGCCGTGTGTGTGCACGCACTGCCAGACCGCACAGCTGTGACCTCTTCCCCCTTCAGAGCATTTGCTGGCAACTTAAAATAGCCTTTAAAAGTTCAGCAGCCCTTGGTGGGAAATTGGGATGCTGAAATTCGGTCTGCTTTAGAGGTTAATCAGTGTTGGGAGTCTCCTCCCCCCCCCACCTTCCGCCGTGAGGATAAATGAGCTGCCAACAAATGTGGCATCTCAGCCGGCTTTGTAGGTTTTCCCATCTCAGGAGCTTTCAGGGCACAATGTAGCCTCTGTGCCTCATGTTGGAACTAGACCAATCCTGGTTCATTTAAGCTAGCCTTCCTTAAACAGGACAAGTGTCCAATTATTTGAGGTTCCGACAGTTGTGTCTGTAGGCAGCGTACATGACGTAAACAACGTTGCAAGATCACACTGCAAAAGTCACACGCTCCACATTTTCTCGTGATATGCTGCCGCTGTATTTAGAGCGCATCCAATTTTTCAGCTTTCCATTTCCAAGCATTAGGGGTGCTCAAATGTTGTGACGTGCCTTGAGGGTGGTAAAGATATTGTTGGTTACTTTAATATAATTTAGAGGTGCTTGGTAAAGTAACTACATAAACATCATACCTTTCTTAGCATTTTGTTTGTTTCATTGCTGAAACCAAAGCTCCAGTTCTTTTTTCTATCTGCAGGTAAAGTCACAATTCACATACAAAATGGGAATTTGCATTGATTAGTGGAACTTGCGGGACACGGTGGCTCAGTGGCTAAGACGCTGAGCTTGTCGATCAGAAAGATCGGCAGTTCGGCGGTTCGAATCCCTAGTGCCGCGTAACGGAGTGAGCTCCCGTTACTTGTCCCAGCTTCTGCCGACCTAGCAGTTCAAAAGCACATAAAAATGCAAGTAGAAAAATAGGAACCACCTTTGGTGGGAAGGTAACAGCATTCCGTGCATCTTCGACATTTAGTCATGCCGGCCATATGACCACAGAGATGTCTTTGGATAGCGCTGGCTCTTTGGCTTTGAAACGGAGATGAGCACCGCCCCCTAGAGTCGGGAACGACTAGCACATATGTGCGAGGGGAACCTTTACCTTTACTTTAGTGCAACCTACTTTGGGGTCAGTTGCCCTTTCCATTCCCCACTTCTATGCCAGTCGTTGGGAGAGCAAAAGGGAAGAAAGAAAAGAATCTCCAAATTGTTTTTCAATTTGTGGATGGTGCTGAGTTGGTTCATCATATACTTGGAAGGGACCTTGGAGGTCTTCTAGTCCAACCCCATGCATTGCAGACAAAGGGCTGTCTGTTCTTTCATTGAAAACCTCCAGTGATGGAGGACCTACAACTCTGGGAGGCAAACACTTCCATTGATTAATTGCTCTCGCAGTCAGGAAATTTTAGTTCCAGGCTGGATCAGTCTTTAACAAGGTTCCACTCATTGCTTCTTGTCTTACCCTCAGGGGCTTTGGAGAATAAATCGCCCCACTCTTCTCTCTGACAACCCGTCAAGTACCAGAAGGCCCTAATCCATTTCTTTTGTCAGGCTAGACATACCTAGTTTTCTTAACCATTCATCATATGGCGGGATCTCCGAAACTCTTATCATCTTTGTTGCTCTTCTCTGTGCTCTTTCTTCCTCTTCCTTGAGTTAGTAAACCCATTGCAGCAATACCAATATCACTTGATGGTGCTTTACATTTATATACAATACAATACAATACAATACAATACAATACAATACAATACAATAGCAGAGTTGGAAGGGACCTTGGAGGTCTTCTAGTCCAACCCCCTGCCTAGGCAGGAAACCCTATACCGTTTCAGACAAATGGCTATCCAACATCTTCTTAAAGACTTCCAGTGTTGGGGCATTCACAACTTCTGGAGGCAAGCTACTCCACTGATTAATTGTTCTAACTGTCAGGAAATTTCTCCTCAGTTCTAAGTTGCTCCTCTCCTTGATTAGTTCCCACCCATTGCTTCTTGTCCTGCCCTCAGGTGCCTTGGAGAATAGTTTGACTCCCTCTTCTTTGTGGCAACCCCTGAGATATTGGAAGACTGCTATCATGTCTCCCCTAGTCCTTCTTTTCATTAAACTAGACATACCCAGTTCCTGCAACCATTCTTCATAACCGTTCTTCAAGAGCCCAGGTGGCGCAGTGGTTAGAGTGCAGTACTGCAGCCACTTCAGCTGACTGCTAACTGCAGTTCGGCGGTTCAAATCTCACCGGCTCAGGGTTGACTCAGCCTTCCATCCTTCCAAGGTGGATAAAATGAGGACCCAGACTGTGGGGGCAATATGCTGACTCTGTAAACCGCTTAGAGAGGGCTGAAAGCCCTATGAAGCGGTATATAAGTCTAACTGCTATTGCTATTGCTATACCACTTCACGATGCTTTACAGCACTCCCTAAACAGTTTACAAAGTCATCATATTGCCCCCAATAATCTGGGTCCCCATTTTACTGACCGTGGAATGATCTAATTCTTGGTCTGGTTTTAGGGGGAGAGATGTAATCCAATATATATGATTTCATATTCTATGCATCCTTCAAATTTCATGCTCGATGAAATATGTAAATGACAAATACACATACACACACAAAAACAAACGTCATTGGAACTAAAACATATGACATAGAATAATAGAGTTGGAAGAGACCTCGGAGGTCTTCTAATCCAACATCCTGCTTCTGCAGGAGACCTTATATCTCTGATGGCGAACCTATAGTAAGTAAGCATGCCCGAATTGGCATGCAGAGCCTTGTCGCCTGGCATGCATGGTGTTGCCCGTTTCTCTTCCGGGTTTCTGGTGCGCATGCACGCACGATGATCAACTGGCCCTCGTACGTGCGGCAGTGTCGGACACTGGAAGAGCTGTTCTTCGGTTTTCCAGGGTGAGCATGCGTGCCGACCAGCTGATCATCATGTGTGCATGTGCGCCAGAAACCAGAAGTTCATTTTGCATCATGTGCATGCCTCCTGGGTTGCGGCCCAGATGGGCTTGCATTCTCCCTTTTTGACACTTGGTGTTGAAAATGTTCGCCATCACTGCCCTTTATCATTTCAGACAAATGGTTGTCCACTCTTCTTTTGAAACCCAAAGGTGCTTTTTCAGGAGGCAACTGGACTTTCTTGTTTTTTCTTTGAAGATGTTTCGTTTCTCATCCGAGAAGCTTCTTCAGCTCTGACAGGACAGTGGGGAATGGGAGGATTGCTGTCTAACCCACATTCTTCTACTACTACTAGATAAAATAGAAGAATGTGGGTTGGACAGCATCACCACCAGATGAATTCGTAACTGGCTGACCAACCACACTCAACATGTAGTCCTCAATGGAACTGCATCTACATGGAGGGAAGTATGCAGTGGAGTACGCCAAGGCTCTGTTTTAGGCCCAGTACTCTTCAACATCTTCATCAATTATTTGGATGAGGGAATAAATGGGGAACTCATCAAATTTGCAGATGACACCAAGCTGGCAGGAATAGCCAACACTCCAGAAGATAGGCTAAAAATAGAGAAGGATCTTGACAAACCTGAACATTGGGCACTATCTAACAAAATGAAATTCAATGGTGAAAAGAGTAAGGTTCTACATTTAGGCAACAAAAATGAAATGCACAGGTACAGTATAGGTAGTACCTTCTTCAACAGTAGTAACTGTGAGAGGAATCTTGGAGTCCTAGTGGACAACCATTTAAATATGAGCCAGCAGTGGGCAGCAGCTGCCAAAAAAGCCAACACACTTCTAGGCTACATAAACAGAGGGATAGAATCAAGATCATGTGAAGTGTTAATACCACTTTATAATGCCTTGGTAAGGCCACTTGGAATACTGCATTCAGTTTTGGTCGCCACGATGTAGAAAAGATGTGGAGACTCTAGAAAGAGTGCAGAGAAGAGCAACAAAGATGATTAGGGGACTGGAGACGAAAACATATGAGGAATGATTGCAGGAACTGGGTATTTCTATTTTAATGAAAAGAAGGACTAGGGGAGACATGATAGCAGTCTTCCAATATCTCAGGGGTTGCCACAAAGAAGAGAGAGTCAAACTATTCTCCAAGGCACCTGAGGGTAGAACAAGAAGCAATGGGTGGAAACTAATCAAGGCGAGAAGCAACTTAGAACTGAGGAGAAATTTCCTGACAGTTAGAACAATTAATCAGTGGAACAGCTTGCCTCCAGAAGTTGTGAATGCCCCAACACTGGAAGTCTTTAAGAAGATGTTGGATAGCCATTTGTCTGAAAGGGTGAAGAGTTTCCTGCCTAGACAGGGGGTTGGATTAGAAGACCTCCAAGGTCCCTCTCAACTCTGCTATCGTATTGATTGATATTCCTTGCAGACAGCTGGCAATTCCTTGCAAGTCTGCAAGGAATATAAGAAGCGAAACGTCTTCAAAGAAGGAAAAAACCAAGAAAGTCCTTAAGAAGCACCTTGGGGGCAACCATGGCCTTGGATGAATGAGAATCTCTACAGACTCTCTTTGTGGACAGCTGCTCATCTTGGGAGCTGAGCAGAATTCAGATGTTGCTCCTGCTGGATTGTGAGATCTCCAGGGAATCCATTGACCATAGGCGAAAAGGAAGACGTGGCAATCAGTGATGGGATTCAGATTCTTTTTACTACTGGTTCTGTGACATGACTTGGTGGGCGTGGCAGGGGAAGGATACTGTAAAATCCTCATTTCTTTACTACTGGTTCTGTGACATGAC
Source organism: Thamnophis sirtalis (assembly GCF_051295495.1). NCBI lineage: Eukaryota > Metazoa > Chordata > Lepidosauria > Squamata > Natricidae > Thamnophis > Thamnophis sirtalis. Next base: position 114,849,949 of record NW_028261382.1, on the reverse strand, counting down.
TTGGTGGGCGTGGTGTGGCTTGGTGGGTGTGGCAGAGGAAGGATACTGTAAAATCTCCCTTCCCTCCCCACTCCAGGGGAAAGTTACTGCAAAATCCCCATTCCCTCCCGATCAGCTGGGACTTGGAAGGCAGAGAATAGATGGGGCCGGGGCCATTCAGAGGCGGTATTTTCCAGTTCTCCGAACTACTTAAAATTTCTGCTACCGGTTCTCCAGAACTGGCCAGAACCTGTTGAATACCATCCCTGATGGCAACCCATTTCTGTACCACTGGTGAAGAAACCATGAAATCACCAGAGATCACATTTGACTCAGAGGAGATTTGACTTTCTCTGTGTGTAAAGTGTTACACAGCCTTCATAAATGACTGGGCCCTCTTTGGTCTCATTGTTGTTAACTTGTTAAGATTCACCACTTGCTTTAGCTACACAAAAAGCATTGCCACATAGGCAGAAGAATCCTGCCGAAGATAAACAGCGCTGTTTTTCTCACTTCTGCAAATGGAATCGGAGCTTCTAGTAAACACTTCCTAGAAAGTTTCTACAGTAATGTGACACCGGCAGGCTTTGAGCTCCCTGCTGGTTGAAAGCGATTAATATTTATTCTCTGGCGCTGCAATCTGCTGTTTATGCCAGAGCTGGATTGTTGCCCTCACACACACCACCCACTCCTCAGCCAATGGGAGGGCAGTGAGAGACATTCACACAAATGCGGTGTGTGCTGAAAGACTCTTTCCTAGGGATGGGTGTGAAACAAAAGATGTCCTGATAGAAGGCCCAATGCTCGGTTCCTGCCTAAAATACTTTTACTCTGATAATGTTGACATACTGGGGAAGCTCACAATAATTCAATAAGTTAGAGCCTTGCCCATTTAAAAATTGGATTGGATTGGATTGGATTTATTTCATTTATATGCCGCCCTTTTCCCCGAAGGGGACTCAGGGCGGCTCACAATTCAATCAGGGAGAGGGGTACAAACAGGGGATAAGACAAACATAACAGTACGCAATTTAAAAACACACAACAACCATACTATTTGAGGAGGGGGGCAGAAGCTCTTTAGCCCCAGGCCTGTCGGAATAGCCAGGTTTTAAGGGCTTTGCGGAAGGCCAGGAGGGTGGTGAGGGTTCGAATCTCCACGGGGAGTTCGTTCCAGAGGGTCGGAGCAGCCACAGAGAAGGCTCTCCTCCGGATAGTAGACAGTCGGCATTGGCCGGCGGATGTAATTCGGAGGAGGCCCAATCTGTGGGATCTGATCGGTCTATTGGAGGTGATTGGCAGCAGGCGGTCTCTCAAGTACCCAGGTCCAATACCATGAAGGGCGATAGGTAACACAAACCTTAAGGAGTGGATTTGGCTAATTGTAATCTCCTTTTTTTGAGCCAGTGTGAATTGGGGGGGGGGATTGCCTTTATGAATGCCCCCTGGCTTTTTCATCACTGCCCTGGGGCTAAGAGGTTTGCTGAATCATACAGAATAACAGACTTGGAAGGGGCCTTGGCAGTCTTTTATCCAATACCCTGCTCAAGCAGAAGACCCGGGGGAGGGGCGTGGCCAGAGTGGGCATGGCCAGCTCAACATCACACATCAAGCCTCCATTTTCAGCTGCAATGGCCTCCTGCAGCCCTCTGTCAGTGAAAATGGAGCCCGGGAGGGCCGTATGCGGCCCTCCCGGGCTCCGTTTTCACTGGCAGAGGGCTGCAGGAGGCCATTGCAGCCGAAAATGGAGCCTGGGCGTGACCCGTGAAAACCGCGCTCGACTAAACCGCGCCCGATTAAACCGCGTCGCTGATGTCATAAACAGGGCAACAACAGCCAGCGCGGAGAAAGAAGGGCGCTTTAAATAGCGCTTTGAAAGCAAGCCGATTCAACTTAAGGTAAGGGTTAGGTTTAGGGTTAGGTTTAGGGTTAGGTTTAGGGTTAGGTTAAGGGTTAGGGTTAGGTTTAGGGTTAGGTTAAGGGTTAGGGTTAGGTTTAGGGTTAGGTTAAAGGTTAGGATTAGGTTTAGGGTTAGGTTAAGGGTTAGGTTTAGGGTTAGGTTTAGAGTTAGGTTAAGGGTTAGGTTTAGGGTTAGGATTAGGTTTAGGGGGGTTAGGTTTAGGTTTAGGGGTTAATTTTAGGTTTAGGGTTTACAGCGTGCTTCTATCTCCACGCTGTTGTCGCCCTGTTGATGACGTCAGCGATGCGGTTTAGTCGGACGCGGTTTAGTCGAGTGCGGTTTTGTGGTGGAACCGATCCTGGGAGGGCCACACGTGGCCCTCCTGAGCTCTTTTTTAGCTGGTAGAGGCACTGCAGGCCAGTCCTTCACTATTTACAAGGCAGGCTCAATCTAAGCACCCAGCGGGCTGGATCCGGCCCCCGGGCCATGAGTTTGACATTCCTGCCCTCCACCATTCCAGACAAATTCATGTCCAATGTCTTCTTAAAGACACTACAGCATTTAATCAGTGATGGGGCACCCACAGCTTCTAGACATGCCGTTTCACTGATCAGTCGTTCTGTCAGGAAATTTCTCCTTAATTCTAGGTTGGATATCTCTCTTCGTTAAGCTTTCATCCATTACTTCCTTTCTCGCCCTCAGCACTCTGGAGAATAGATTGGACCCTCTCTTCCCTGTGGCAGCCCCGCAAATATTGGAAGACTCTTTGTTAGACATTCCCAGTTCCAGCAACTGGAACAGTGAACGGAGAGATTGGAAGGTTTGCAGAAAATATACACAACCAAGACAGGAAGATAGATTTCGAAAAGCTACGTGCAAAGAGGGCCGAAATGCTGTAATTTTAGAAACATCCCAGATCCTCAAAGTTTGACCGAAGGGACTGAAGGCAGATGCTGCAGAAAGCTTTGTTTCATTGCTTTTTAAATGTCAAGGCTCTGCCCCGTATTCTTTCTATTATTTCACCCACGTTTACCAAAACGAGCTGCAGAAAGTCAGAACTGTGCGACTGAAAGCTGTCAGGAAATTGCCATGCCCGCCCCCAACAGTTTCCATTGTATTTTGAGACACTGCTAAAAGGAAGACTCGTCTGTGATATATCCACCCAAAGCTTTTATCTTCTTTTAAATAGGCGGCTTTAATTCTTGCCCTAGACGAGGTGGGGAAAAAAATCTGGGGTGAACAGATTTATGAAGGAAAAGGCAGGAAAAGACCTAATCCTTAAACTGTGCAGAGAAAATGTAGATACCCCAAGGAAGAGTAATTGTAAGGTACCCCAAGGAAGAGTCTCAAAAATAGACAGTTTTTCAGTCTGAAGCTTTTAAAAGCCAACTCTAATAAGGAAACTTGGGAATATCTTGGGCAGTGGGAATTGCATTTTTGCTTTCCTGACTGCACAGTCAACATTAACTTTAAGGAAGTTACTGTAATTAACATTCCAAAAACATTGGAATCACGTCAGATTGTATTGTTGTTATTATTATTTGCAGCAGAGGAAAATGTTGAGTGCCTTCCCTGTTAACATTCCTGGTAGCTCTTTGGGTTTAGACTTGCTCTGCAAAATTAAAGCAAGTCTCTTGGGATTTTTCCAGCCACGTTGCGCAATCTTCCCTCTTCATGCCAAGATCTGTCACATTCCTTGCCTTTCCTCTGTTGTCCTCCTGCCACTGTAAACCGTCTTTCCAGTTTAGCAGATTACCCTTGTTAAATTCAGAAAGATCTTTATTAGAACCTTGATTATTAAAGGGAGACATTCAGATGTTAATGGATAACTCTAAAAGTGCTGGGACCTGTCCTATTAAAACAGATGTTTTGCTGGCATAATGTGTCTTTGTGCTGCAGAAAGTCGATGGGGGTTTTTGCATCAAGTTTGCTTTCAGGCTCAGAGCAAAAAGTTGTTGCTTTTCTCCAGAAACATGACTGAATTTCTTTGCTTGCTTCTTCTTCTTCTTCTTAGGTTTGTCAGTTTGTGATTTCAGTGAACGGACTCAACGTTCTCCATGCAGATTACAGGACTGTAAGCAACCTCATCTTAACTGGTCCTCGGACGATCGTCATGGAAGTGATGGAAGAAATTGAGCCCTGAGGCGGGATGCTTGACGTGATGCTCCACTATTGTGGATTCAGCCTCTGTCCAAACACAAGCAACATTCTACTTTGTGGGGACAAAAACATACTTTTTTCTCAGAGATCAATTTTGCCTTCTAAGTACTTTCCTCTCCTCTTTAGTAATAGGGTTTTTCAATGGATGTAGTCTAAGACCATGGGTACGCATTGGCGAGTCTAAACTAGGGAAGCACAAATCAGCTTGTACTACCCAAAGGAACTGTTGCATATCCAAGTCATGGCAAGCGTAGACGGTCAATCTTACAGATGGACAAGAGCCGATGCAGCTGTGAAATCTCTTAACTAGGAATCATGTTTGTGCCAATCTCTTCAACATTGTCTTGTTTTCTTTTTAATTCATGCTTTCATTTGTGATTGTATAGAACGAGCCCAGTTTTTCCAGTGCATCGTCTCCAGACATATTATGACCCACAACATCTAGAATTCCTAGCCAGCAGAAACAACAACTGAATTGGCTGAGAATTCAAGAAGCCGATGTCCTATTTGTTTGGAGCAGGCCCAGATACTAGCTTTGATTTTAAAGATCTGGTAATAATTTCAGTTCAAATGTACAGCTGGACGTAAACTAAGGTTTGTTACAAATTTGGTACCAAGGAAAATCCATTCTACTTCTTGGACAAGTTATGGAAACAGGAAGCATGTGGATCTTTTAAACATGCCAGCTTTGCATATTTATGTCTGTTCTGTAACTTGGCTAATCTTGAAAAGCTAAACCAGTCAGATCTGGTTAGTCCTTTAATAGAAGATCACTAATAAATCCTGGGTCTAAGTTTTAGACTGGGAAGTTGAGAAACTGTCTCAAAAGAAAATGATGGTAAATTGCTTTAATATTGTTGCCAACAAATTGATATGGTTGCATCCCTGTAAACTTATCAGGCTCAAGCTCAATTCAAGGGAATCTTTATCTTTTATATCTCTGAAGATGGAGAAGAAACGTTATCAGTTACAAACTTGCATCACTTTGATGAAAATCTCACTTAAGAATAGAGAGGAGCAGACAGAATTCACACACCAGTGGTAGTTTGTTACCGGTGGTAGCTTGGCGGCCTGGGTTGCTGGAACCGGCAGCGACCCAGGCCTGCCACGCCCCCAAATCGGTTCTCCTGGTGGCATCATATGTCTCGGCATCTTGGGTTTTTTTGCTTCTGCGCATGCGCAGAGCAATTTTAGTTGTACTGTGCATGTGCGTGCAGTGTGAGCAAACTGGCAGTAGTCTCTTCCAGAACCCACCCCTGCTACACACCACATGGTCCCGTCTTGTTCATACAGAATAATAGATTTGGAAGGTACCTTGAAGGTCTTCTACCTACTCAAGCTGGATACCGTTTCAGACAAGTGGTTGCCCAGCTTCTTCTTAAAACCTCAGGCAAAGACAAGCAATTTGACTGATTAATTGTTCTGTCAGGAAATGTCTACTTATTTCTAAGTTGGATCTCTCCTTGATTAGTTTCCATCCATTGATTCTTGTTTAGTATGAGCCCTGGTGGTGCAGTGGTTAGAATACAGTATTGTAGGCTCCTGCTCACTGCCAGGAGTTCGATATTAACTGACTGAATACAATACTTGATACAATACTGACTCAGCCTTCCATCCTTCTGAGGTCGGTAAAATGAGGACCCAGATTTTGGAGGGCAATATGCTGACTCTGTAAACTGCTTAGAGAGGGCTGCAAAGCACTGTGAAGTGGTATATGTCTAAGTTCTATTCCTATTGCTATATGCTACATATTTCTGGTATTATAGTGTAAGCCATCATCTTGCACTATACCGTGTTTTTCAGAGTATAAGACGCACCTTTTCCCCCCAAAAAAGAGACTGAAAATCTGGGTGCGTCTTATACACTGAATACAGCCTTTTTTGCCTCCCAAAGCCCTTCCCCCTTCCCCAAAATGGCCATGCATAGCCTTTAGGAGGCTTTTAGAGAGCTCCTGGGGGCTGGGAAGGGCAGAAATGAGCAAAAAACGGGCCATTTTTTGCCCCAGCCCTCAGCAGCAATCTATTAGCCTCCATAAGGCTATGCGTGCAATTTTTTTGGACAAAAAATGTGTCTGTTTTCGTGAAAAATGGGCCATTTTTTCCTTGTTTTTTGCCCCCACCCCACCGCCCAGGAGCACTCTGCAAGGCCCCCCCCCCCCAGGCTATTCATGCCTTTTTTGGTGGGGGGAAATAGACCCGTTTTCGTGAAAAACAGGCCATTTTTGGGAGGTTTGCAAAGTGCAAAAACTTTTTTTTTCCTTTTGGAAAGCCCTTCAACTGATTGAAGAGAATTACATTGATCAAGTGCTGTGCCAGCAGAAACACCTACCTATCTACTGTATTTCTCTCTCTATTTCTCTCTATCCCTCTACCTACCAACCTACCTACTCTTTCTCTCTCTCTCCCTACCTATATACTGTATTTCTCTCTCTCTATCTCTTTCTATTTCTCTCTCTCTATCCCTCTACCTACTTACCTACCTACACACACACTCTCTCTCTTTCTCTCTCTCTCTCTATCCCTTTTTCTACCTACCTACCTAACTACTCTCTCTCTCTCCCTACCTACCTACTGTATTTCTCTCTCTTTCTCTCCCTCTCTATCCCTCTATCTACCTACCAACTTTTTTCTATTTGCCTCTTCAAAACCTTGGTGCGTCTTATACTCCGAAAAAATGCGGTAATTTGGCTAACAAGCACTTTGTTACAATTTAGATCCCTTTTTTTTATAAATAAGGTGGGTTAATATAGATGCCACAATTTTAAGACATCCAAGATACTGTTTTGAATACATCTATGATATTGCAAAAAGCAAACCAATCTACTCTTGTTTGTCAGTTGCAGAAGCCTAAGCAAATAAAGTGGAATCTTATAAGCCATGCAGATAAATGTACATTAATCACGGTTGCTTAGCATTCTTTAATCTTTCTGTTAATTATGCCCCTGCTAGACCCCACCTGATATTCTTTTGGGTCCTGATCAACTTGCCATGAGAAGCTGTGATTCACACATTTCATCTATCCCTAATAAGATCCCCAGTGGGCAACTTAGACCTGAAATTAATTGTGTGAAAGCACTTATCAAACACAATTTGTCTTACGCTTAATAGCCACAGGGAAAGATTGATATCGGGAACATGGCAAGCAGAAAGAAAGAATCTTAACATTTCTCACTAAATACTTTTAGACCTTCTATAGTTTAGTACAGCGGCCCCAATCTGGGGTGGGCTGCTAGGGGTTCGCCCAAGTTTGGGCATATCTAACATTATGGCCAATTCGGAGAACCTCCAAATCCCACCTCTGGCTGGCTCTTCCCACCCTGCCCTGCCATGCTCTTCCCAGGAGTTTCTACACGGTCAATTTTGGATGTGAAGTAAGTGGAGGGCCCGCACGGATGCTCGGGGAGTGGGGGAAACCATGCCTCCTGGAAGCTACAAAAGGCAAAAATGGACCCCGTTTCTGGTTTCCAGAACCTGGGGGAGATAGTTTCCGCCCTTCTAGAGGCTTGAGAAAAGCTTCTGGAGGCAAAAACGCCCCCCCCCCCAACAGTGGTGCAGGAGGCCGACTAGGCCACCCCCACCCAGCAACCAGGCAGAAACCCCCCGTTGCTGAAATTTTTGAAGCCCACCGCTGGCCCCAACCCAGTGGTGGGTTCTGGTCTCCGTTCCAACCGGTACGGTTGTAACAGCCCCGGAGTCACCCACATGCATGTGCGTGGTGCGCGCATGCGTTGTAGAATCAAATGACGCTTCTGCAAGCCTCTGTGATGCTCCAGCTGCTCGGCGGAGCCTCGTGCAGGTACCGGCGCATGCCCGGAAACGCCAAAAGCTTAAAGCACAGGTAAGGGCACGGGCGGGCGTGTGGGCTCTCCAGAGCACCAGAACGGAACGGTACCTGGTGCTCCGGACAGGATCCTGTACGCCCATACCGGGGCGTACCACTTGCAACCCACCATTGCCCCAAACTTTGCGACTTGGCTGCCCAATGGGGGGAGGAGAGAGGGGCTGCCACAAGTGGTGGGCTGATAGCTCAATTTACGTGAGTGGCAACCCGGTTTTAAATAGGCCATGGCCTGGTAGTGGGCCCCTGGTTTAGAAGAAACTTCCACTGATACCTGTGGGAAGTTTCCTGATAATGGGCATATCTATTGGGCACTCTGAGGAAGAGCAAAAGGCCTCTCAGCTCTAATTTAGCTGCAGTGAACTCTCTTACAGTATTTATTGGGGAAGGAAGACTTAGGGCAGAAAGGTGAAGGACATTTCATCCAGAATGCAGCCACGCGAGCGATTGTGAGTGCACCACGGTACACACACGTTACACCTATCCTCCGCGAGCTGCACTGGCTACCAATCGGTCTCCGGATACGCTTTAAAGTGCTAGTTGTAACTTATAAAGCCCTTCATGGTATTGGACCTGGGTACTTGAGAGACCGCCTGCTGCCAATTACCTCCCAAAGACCCATTAGATCACACAGGGTCGGCCTCCTCCAGGTGCCATCTACCAGCCAATGCCATCTGACTACCACCCGGGGGAGGGCCTTCTCTGTAGCAGCTCCGGCCCTTTGTAACGAACTCCCCGCAGAGATTTGGACCCTCACCTCTCTCCAGGCCTTCCAAAAAGCCGTCAAAACCTGGCTTTGCCGGCTGGCCTGGGGTTGATGAGTTCCCTTCCCCTCTCGACCTGTGTGGCTGTGTGTTTCTTGGCTATTTTAACTATTTGTATTGTATTCTGTGTTCCCTTTTCCCCTTTGAGTTGTTCGCCGCCCTGAGTCCCTCCCGGAATAGGGCGGCATATAAATAAAACAAATCTAATCTAATCTAATCTTTATATTTCAACTGAGTCACACAGGACTGGTGTTCACACAAGACTATCAGGTCTGGTAAAAATCTGCATCATTCACAGAAATCACTAAGTAGTACAGGTAATCCTCAACTAGCCCCACAACTGAGACTGGAAATCTGGTCATAAATTGAGGCACCCATCGTGTGACCTGGTTTTTGTTTTTACATTCTGTGGAGTGGTTGTTAAGTGAACGGCACGGTCATTAAGTGAACCCATTCTCCTGAAGAGGATTGTTTGGTCAGAAACTGGGAAAAACTGCAAAAACCACCCAAACCAATTGCAAATTGTAGATGCATGACGGCAGGGATGGGATAAAGCATCCATTCTAAAGACTCTGGAAACTCTGAACGGTCCTACATCGACCAGTTGTTAGTTGAGGACCACCTCTATTAGCCTTAATTAGTTTCCTACGACTTTGTGAGCTGTGTGAATCCCGCCTTTTTAGTTTTATGATTCGGTTTATTATGAGTGTCCAGAAAAAAATGGTTAATTCTGAACTCAGGTGAACATAGCTGACTTCTAATAATCTTAACCTTGCATTAAGTCATTAATGGTCATTAAAGTCAATAGAATAAGGGACGCGGTGGCTCAGTGGCTAAGGTGCTGAGCTTGTCAATCAGAAAGGTCGGCAGTTCGGTGGTTCGAATCCCTAGTGCTGCATAACGGAGTGAGCTCCTGTTACTTGTCCTAACTCCTGCCAACCTAGCAGTTTGAAAGCACATAAGAATGCAAGTAGAAAAATGGTGGGAAGGTAATAGTGTTCTGTGCATCTTCGGCATTTAGTCATGCTGGCCACACGACCACGAAGACATCTTTGGACAGCACTGGTTCTTTGGCTTTGAAACAGAGATGAGCACCATCCCCTAGAGCCAGGAACGACAAGCACGTATGTGTGAGGGGAACCTTTACCTTTTAACTTTTTAAAGTCAATAGAAGATGTTCAACCACTTGTGGTACAGTCCTTCCACAAAATCGAACCATTTCCACTGTGTTATAATGTGCACCATTAACCGTCCATGCAAGGCCATAGCATCCATGCCAGGTAAGTTTCCATATGAAAGGTGGCTTCCTGGTGATCCCGCCATAACAAATCTCTTGCAGCACCAAGCTTAAATATTTCCTCAAGAAGCGATGCTGTAAGTTGCCTCTTTCCTAATTCTTAAGACCCAATAATTCTTTAAAAAAAATTTTTTTTTTAAATTTTAATTGAACAAAAACACAAAAAAAGAATCATCCTTCATTACATCTTGTAGAAAGCATGTCGATTGGTTACAGATAACTTTCGTGCATTTCTTCCACAGTCATTACTTATAGTTCATATTAGATTGTACACTTTAAGTCAAAAATCTTTGTATATTTTATTATCCATGTACCACAATTCTCATTTGACAACAATTATTTGAACATGCTTTTACCTCAAATCCTTCATACTTAAAGACACAACCACATAATGACATTCATTAGCTATTTCAAAAAATCCTCCAATAACATTACGCCTTTATAGTATCTTTTAAGTAAAAGTCAATTAATAAAGTTTCTAAGCCTCCCCCCCTTTTTTTCGCAACTCACTGATTGAAATTTATATCCAAGTTACTTTTGACAATACCATATCATGTATATATTATTAAGCAATAACCATTAACATTTCATTATTATTATTATTATTGGCAAGAAATCGTTTACTATTTATGTCCCATCTCCTCTCATCAGATACCCCCTCCAAAAAAGAAAAAAAACTTACGCTTTTATAACAATATCTAAATAAAAATTTGTTAATAAAATTTTATAGGTCTTTTTCCCAAGTCACAATTTGCAATTTATATCCAAATTTCTTTTGCTAGATTACCAGATTGCTAGATGTATATTTCATTAGGCTATATCCATTATCGTTTCCTTATTGTTATTATAGTTAATTAATTGTTAGCGAATAAACATTTGATAACAATCTAAAACAATCCAAGAGTTACAGAATTCCTACTTATTAGTCACCGAAATCAACTGATTTTTTTTATTATCCCCGATAATTCTTGATTTTCAGTACAACCCCTTAACCAAGGCCACACAAAGTCTTAGTGAGTATTTTGGGGGCGGTAAGATCCCGCAGTGTGTCTTGATTTACACCCCCGTTTTAATTGAAGCTGTGTCTTTCAAGGGAGTCCTTTAGTGTACATTTTTCTCTGCCTTAATGCCAAAAGCAGTGGAAGCATTTAGGGGGGGAAAGCAGAATTCAAAGTGGTCGTCTTTGGTGACAGGCAGACATTCATTAACTCAAAAGGACTTTTGTACAACTTGGGTAAAAGGAATGGATATGCCGAAGCTTTAGTTGGCAGCATTTGGGAAGCACTTAAAATAGAGACCGCTGCAAGCATAATTGCCTTCAAATGTGTCTTCTTAACATTGTGGGAATCGACGGTTGCTTTTTAAAGGAGCACAACGTTCGCTTTTTGAACCCTTTCATCCTTTTCTTTTCAGGCATGGTTGTGAAAAAGGTCACACGAAAGTCTGAAGTCTAGTGGAGAACTGATACTGTAAAATGAAGTAGAGTCTGGTTCTTTTCCTCCGCCCCCACCCCCTCAATATTTGACTTGGAAAAATAAATGATTTGATCTACCATATTGTATTGTATTGTATTGTATTATTTGTATGCCGCCCTTCTCCGGGAGGACTCAGGGAGGCGAACAATTCAAGGGGGAAAAAATAGGGGAACATAAAAGACAAACTACAAATAATAAAAGTAGACAACAGTCGCACAACCATACATGTCGAGAGGGGAGGGAACTCATCACCCCCAGGCCTGCCGGCAAAGCCAGGTTTTGACGGCTTTTTGGAAGGCCTGGAGAGAGGTGAGGGTCCGAATCCCTGCGGGGAGTTCATTTCAGAGGGCCGGAGCTGCCACAGAGAAGGCCCTCCCCTGGGTAATAGCCAGGTGGCATTGGCTGGTAGATGGCACCCGGAGGAGGCCAACCCTGTGAGATCTAATGGGTCTGTGGGAGGTAATTGGCAGCAGGCGGTCTCTCAAGTACTCCATTTTCGGAGTATAAGACGCACCCCTCAAATAAGAGGGTGAAAATCTGGGTTTACCTTATACACTGAAAGCAGCATTTTTAGCCTCCCAAAACCCCGCCCCCTTTGCAAAAATGGCCATGGATAGCCTTTAGGAGGCTTCCAGAATGCTCCTGGGGGCTGGGGAGGGTAAAAATGAGTGAAAAACAGGCCTTTTTTTGCTCATTTTTGCCCCCCAGCCCCCAGGAGCACTCTATGAGCCTCCTAAAGGCTATGCATGCCTTTTTTTGACAAAAAGGGGCCTGTTTTTGTGGGAGAATGGGCCATTGTTTGCTCGTTTTTTATCCCCCAGCCCCCAGGAGCACTCTACAAGCCTCCTAAAGGCTATTCAGGCCCTTTTTTTGGACAAAAAAACGGCCCCATTTTTGCAAAAAACGGACCGTTTTGGGGAGGTCTGCAGAGTGCAAAAACCTTTTTTTTATTTGCCTCTTCAAAATCTTGGTGCATCTTATACTCCAAAAAATACGGTAATCTTCATATCCCTCCATTGCCTTCATTGCAGAGCCGTCTGATCAGCTGCACCTGTTAGACAGAAGAAATCCCTTTTAGCTCCGATAAATCTATTGTCTTTTTTTTTTTAAGCTGGTGTTTAAATTCATGAGCTACCATATTTTTCGGAATATAAGACACATCTTTTTCTTCCCCCAAAAGAGCGTGAAAATTTGGATGCATCTTATACACTGAATGTAGCCCCACCCACCCCCACCAGAGGACAAACCCGCGAGGCATGGAGGCAGCAATGGTCTGTGGCAATCCCTGCAGCCTGGAACAGCTGATTGGAGGTATTCCGGCAGTCCGATCCACCTGCCAATCAGCTGTGCTGAATCAGGCTGCAATAAGTGCTGAAGCTGACCTGGCTGGTCAGAGTTTACAGCAGCAATCACATTGAGAAAGCACAGTAACTGATTCAGCAGGATTCAAAATAATAATAATAATATACAATACATTACGAAAAGCATGTTTTCCAAGGTAGCAGTAAATGCAAGCAAAACACAAGGAGTTTCACTTTCAGTTCTCACCAAGCCAGGCTCCTTCCTGTCTCTTTGTTGCTCACATAGCAAATTTCAGAGTCCAAATAGCCCTCATTGGCTGACTTAGTTGCTATGCCTTATTCATTGGCTGATCTTGTTACCATGTGTCAGCTGAATACCATGGATGCTGGTAGGCAGAGGCAGAATTTTTTCTTCTTCTTCTTTGCCTCCCCAAAAGCTAAGGTGCGACTTATACTCCGGAGCGTCTTCTACTCTGAAAAATACGGTATGTAGCTGTTAGATTGAACAATTAAAATCTCAGGTTTTAAACCTTGTTTCTGGCAGGGAGAAAGGAGAACTTCATTTAGTTTGCATTTGAATATGAACTTTCCTTTTAGTTGGAAATTAGGAAAGAACTGAAACTTGGCTAGCATTCTGAATGGGCCCTTTCCAGTGTTTGCAATGCAATGCAACATTTTTAAAAACAGATTATTAAGGGAAGTGTATACAAAGTGCATATAAAACAGTATAGCTCATAGATACATTGACTGATGGAAAATTACTTGCAGAAAGTGCTAACATTAGCAAAATTGCAAAGCAAAATAACAAGGGTTTAAAGAAATGTGCACATAAATGCACCCCAGTCTTGCTATTACTTTTTTTTAATACAAGAAGTTCTTGACTTACGACCACAATTGAGCCCCAAATTTCCATCGCTAAATGAGACAGTGATTAAGTGAGTTTTGTCCCATTTCTTGCCACGGCTCTTAAGGGAATCATTGCAGTTATTAAGCTAATAAATAACATGGTTGCTAAGTGAATTTGGCTTCTCCGTTGACTTAGCTTGTCAGAAGGTCACAAAAGGTGATCACATGACCCAGGGACATGTAAATGTCATAAATACCAGTCAGTTGCCAAGCATCTGAATTTTGATCACATGACCATGGGGGTACTGCAACTGTCATAAGTGTGACAAAAGCAGGGGTGAAATCTAGCAGGTTCTGACAGGTTGTGGAGAACTGGTAGCGGAAATTTTGAGTAGTTTGGAGAACCAGCAAATGCCACGTCTGGCTGGCCCCAAAGTGGGGTGGGAATGGAGATTTTGCAATATCCTTCCCCTGGAGTGGGAATGGGGATTTTGCATAAGGTGACCAGATTTTCAGATTGGTAAAGAGGGACACCTTTGACCGGGGGGCGGGAGGGGGGGGAGCTTGATTAAAAATTTTATACGGGGCAACAAAAAATTTCATACAACGTAAAAATAGTATTGTAATTTTTTTTTATTTCAACATAACTACAATTTACAAATATAAATTGTAACTGTTGCCAAACATCGAAATTTTGATCGCGTGACCATGAGGATGCTGCAATGGTCGCTAAGTGTGAAAATGGTCGCTAAGTGTGAAAAATGGTCATCAGTCACTTTTTTCAATGCCATGGTAACTTTGGTCACTATACTACCTTTCTTGCCACAGTTCTTAAGTGAAAAACTGCAGCTGGTATTTTGTATTTTGGATAGAATCTTTTTTAAAATAGTCTAAGACAATTTAAAAAAAGATTCCATCCAAAATACAAAATACCAGCTGCAGTTATTCACTTAACAACTGTGGCAAGAAAGGTGGATATAATGGGCTTAGTGTAAGAATATGAACGACCAAAATTTGATGCTAAAAATCAGCCTTAACAGTACTTCTATTGGGTAGCGGCTAAAAAAGATGGAAACTTTTTTTTTTAATGTCAAAGTTGGTAACAACCTGTCGCGCTTTTGGCTGTACAGGTAGCGCAGGTGGTCCTTGACTTACAACCATTCATTTAGTGACCATTCGAAGTGACAGTGTCACTGAGAAAAATGATTTAGGACTGATCCTCTCCACACATGCCACTGTTGCCACATCCTCAGAACCTGTTTCTTCTCTTGCATTATGAAACCATTCCGCAGCTTCATTACAGGTAGTCCTTAACTTACAACAGTTCATTTAGTAACCGTTCAAAGTTACAACAGCATTGAAAAAAAGTGACTTATGAAATATTTTTCACAGTTGCGACCGTTGTAGCATCCCCATGGTCATGTGATCAAAATGTGGACGCTTGGCAAAGGACTCACATTTCTGACGGTCGCAGTGTAACACATGATCCTCTTTTGCGACCTTCTGATGAGTAAAGCCAATGGGGAAGCCAGATTCACTTAACAACCACGTTAACTAACTTAAACAATTGCGTGTAAATTAAATTCCTGGGAGTCCATCTCAGCGAAGACCTCGCCTGGAAAATCAACACGACCCAGGTGGCCAGGAAGGCCCTACAGAGACTCCACTTCCTCAGGGTTTTGCGAAAACGTAAAGTGGAACATCAACGGATGACCTCCTTTTACTGGCCCACAACAGAAAGCGTTCTCACTCATACCACGGTGTGGTAGGCTGCCTTGATAGCCATGGATTGAAAGACACTACAGAGGGTGGTGAGCCCAGCACAAAACATCGTGGGTTGACACCACTAGACAACATCGCTAAGGCTCGCTGCCTTAGAAGAGTGAGGAAAATCCTCAGGGAGGATTCACACCCTCATTGGCTCTTCTTTATTCTCCTACCATCTGGAAGGAGATAAAGAAGCATAGACAGCCGCACAAACAGGCTGAAGAACAGTTCGGGGACTGGAGACTAAAACATATGAAGAACGGTTGCAGGAACTGGGTATGTTTAGTTTAGTGAAAAGGACTAGGGGAGACATGATAGCAGTGTTCCAATATCTCTGGGGTTGCCACAAAGAAGAGGGAGTCAAACTATTCTCCAAGGCACCTGAATGTAGAACATGAAGCAATGGGTGGAAACTAATCAAGGAGAGAAGCAACTTAGAACTGAGGAAACATTTCCTGACAGTTAGAACAATTAATCCGTGGAACAGCTTGCCTCCAGAAGTTGTGAATGCCGCAACACTGGAAGTCTTTAAGAAGATGTTGGATAGCCATTTGTCCGAAACGGTATAGGGTTTCCTGCCTAGGCAGACCTAAAAGACCTCCAAGGTCCCTTCCAACTCTGCTATTGTATTGTACTGTACTGTACTGTACTGTACTGTACTGTACTGTACTGTATTGTATTGTATTGTATTGTATTGTATTGTATTGTATTGTATTGTATTGTATTGTATTGTATGGTTTTTATCCATGGGCCGTCAGGCTCCTGAATAGAAAATAACTTTGGAACAACATAATATGACTGACTTGCAGGGTCGGCGTGACGTGCAATAAATTCACATGGTGCAGGAGGACTGGGTATTTGTCCACCCAAATAGAGCTCAAAGCAGAATTGTTCCTTCTGGGGATTATTAAGGGGAAGTATAGGAAAGAGATAAAATATTTAATTTTGTACATAATTACTGCAACAAGAATAGCACTCACACAATGTTGAAAAAGTGATACCATGCCAACAAGACTGTTTGATAATCCAAAAGATCTTTGATTGCGCAGAGATGGATAAACAGTCATTGGACTTAAGGGACAAGGAAGACTCAGAATATTATACGGTTTGGGAAAACTGGTGTCAATGGATAAATAATAGGAACGTGGGATGTACAGCTTAGAAACATAGATGTGCAGCTATAGGAATAATTAGGAATGCATAAAATGTATTTGAATAACAAATGGTTATGTTAGCACTGTCAAAAAGGATCGTAACTTATACAAAATTATTTTTAAATTTTTTATTGTTTTAAATTTCTAATAAAGCGTTGTTTTTTTTAAAAGACTGGGGAGGATGTTTTTGCCCTCCCAAAGGCTTTAGGAAAGTCTCCGGAGCCTGGGGAAGGCAAAAACTCCCTCCTCCCCCCCCCCCCCGCCATGGTGCAGGAGGCCAACTAGTCCACGCCCACCATGGCCACGCCCACCCAGCAACTGGGCAGAGAACCCGTTGCTGAAATTTTTGAAGCCCACCCCTGATTCCATGCACATAGCCCTCAACATTTCATATCTTCAGATAAGAGGAACCCAGTTACACATAGTCTTCACAACTGGGGGACCGGAATTTCCATTGCAAAGCAAGTGCGGTTGAGTCATACCCAATGCTATGACTTTTTTTTTTTGCCATGACCGTTAAGTGAATCTCTGCAGTTATTAACTGTGGTCATTAACTGAATCCAGCTTTCCCCGTTGATCTTGCTTGTTGGAAGCTGGCTGGGAAGATTGCAAATGGTGATCCCGCAATCCCGTAGATCCTGAAGCTGCTGTATACACGGGCCTTTTGCCAAGTGCCTCAATGTTGAACCTCTGAACACAGGATGGTTGTGTAGAAAGTTAGCGCCCATCCCTCTTAGAAGAAT
Source organism: Thamnophis sirtalis (assembly GCF_051295495.1). NCBI lineage: Eukaryota > Metazoa > Chordata > Lepidosauria > Squamata > Natricidae > Thamnophis > Thamnophis sirtalis. Next base: position 114,832,726 of record NW_028261382.1, on the reverse strand, counting down.
GAAATATTAGAAGGAAATATAAAGACTGGGTGTTTGATAGTAGGATTCACAGGACTAGTGAATTTGTTGTCTTTCACTGTGAGTTGTATTGTGTCGGGGGTGCACAAAGGGAGGCTCAGCGAATCTCACTGTGCACATGATGTACTCTGACAATAAAGGTTTGAATTGAGCAATGATTCACTTAACAACTGTGGCAAGAACGGTCGTAAAATTTGTTAAAAATAATTTAACAAATGTCTCGCTTAGCAACAAAAACGTTGTGCTGCATCGTGGTCCTATGTCTCTGGCTACCTTCATTATAGTAATAGTTGCAGAGTGACAGAGGCAACTGCAGGACATAGTGTTTTCCTATGTGTAAATACAGAGTTTCAACTAGCCATGACTTATGTCACATCGATGTGACAAGCCCCACACTCAGGGAACATATAGTAGGATAAGTGCTTCGACACATTTTCCTCATGTGGTTTTTTTTCACCTCAGATCTACTTTTTTCTCTTGAGTGATCTTTGGGGAACTTGCGGTTTCTATGTTCTGCCAAGTGTAACATATTTCAAAACTGCAGTTGTGTGGGATTGGACTTGCAAAATGTTATTGAAGGAAGCTAGGCAAATCCAGCTGCAGGGTTTTTAAATTGGTGGTGTGAAACTGACTATATTCTGAAATTGGTTAGATAGGATTTCCTGAGGAATGGAAAAACTCCTGCAAGAACTAAGGGAGCCTTGGTGTTTGAGGTGGCATAAACCAACCATACGAACAAACCAGTGATGTGTGTAGGGTGGAATAAAGCCAGGACATTATTGTGATTATGAGGGAGTAAATATTTACAAATTTGAGCGTCCAGTTCTGGATTGCAAAAATTGCCACCGCCACAAGATGTCAGCAGATGATACAGAACATTCTTGCTCGTTGTTGCTCTCTAGTGGTCATCTGAAGTTTTGCAGCCCATAGTGGTTGTGTCTCATCAGTGGGACCACAAAAAGATGATGTTGTAGCTTCAGATGTGCCTCTTGACACAGAAGTAAATAAAGCTTTTTGGTTAAATGGGAGATTTCTAAAATGTTCCTGCCAACCAGTTAAGACCCCTTTGGGATTTGGGAATCTGGGCAAAATACACATTTTAGCACAGAGCTTCCATAAGCTCAAGTATGACATGTTTGCAAAGGATTGTTTGCTCGTCTTACACCCCTTCTGATCAACAATGGGATGTTTGTTTAGTTTGATTTTTTTTTAAAAAAAATAACCCTCCAGGATGAACGCGAAATTCCACCGAACTATTGCAGCGAGACAATTCCTTCTTCTTCTTCCTTAGATTGCCATTTTATTAGAAGATAAAGATGAAAACAGATACTCTCATTAAGTCTCCAGAATGTGGGCTTGGAGCCAAAACTGGCAGGCTTGCGTGGGTGGGAGAAAACAATCTTCTACTCTGGTTAACCACCCTTGTTTCCACTCTGCAGACTTTCAACAAAACAAATTAAGCAGGCCACGTGTTGTGGGGAAATGGCTTGCTTTATTCATTCCGTACAGAGGTGGGCTGCTATGTGTTTGCCCGGGTTCAGGAAAACCCATAGCTAACATTATGGCCAGTTTGGAGAACCTCCAAATCCCTCCCCTGGCTGGCCCCGCCCACCCCACCCCTCTCACTCTGCCCCTCCCAGGAGTCTCCATGCAGTCCATTTTGGATGCGAGGTAAGTGCAGGGCCCATGCGGAGGCTTGGGGAGAGGGGAAAATGGCCCTCCTGGAAGTTCCAGAAGGCCGGAAATGGGCCTCTGGAGCCTGGGAGAGGAGGTTTTTGCCCTCCCAAAGGCTTGAGGAAAGTCTCCGGAGCCTTGGGAAGGCAAAAACTCCCCCCCCCCGCCGTGGTGCAGGAGGCCAACTAGGCCACGCCCACCATGGCCACGCCCACCCAGCAACTGGGCAGAGAACCCATTGCTGAATTTTTTGAAGCCCACCCCTGATTCCATGCACATAGCCCTCAACATTTCATACCTTCAGATAAGAGGAACCCAGTTACACATAGTCCTCACAACTGGGGGACCGGAATTTCCATTGCAAAGCAAGTGCGGTTGAGTCATACCCAATGCTATGACTTTTTTTTTTTTGCCACGACCATTAAGCGAATCTCTGCAGTTGTTAACTGTAGTCATTAACTGAATCCAGCTTTCCCCGTTGATCTTGCTTGTTGGAAGCTGGCTGGGAAGATTGCAAATGGTGATCCCGCAATCCCGTAGATCCTGAAGCTGCTGTATACACAGGCCTTTTGCCAAGTGCCTCAATGTTGAACCTCTGAACACAGGATGGTTGTGTAGAAAGTTAGCGCCCACCCCTCTTAGAAGAATGAAATATTTTAGGAAATATTAAAAAAGGCAGAATATTATATTTCCCCTAAAGGAGAAATAGGTTTCTAAAGACAGAAACTCAAAGCCACAGTTCCGTGCCCCCCAAGCAGATATTAAGCTGAGGCCAGCTTTTAGAAATGCAGATTTGATAATCCATTCAAGACAGGATATTTTGAACAAAAGTAGAATGGTAGGATTAGCCCTCACTCAAGATCCAAACCAAGACGAAGCCATTAAGATACAATAGGAATTGCCCACAAAAACACAATCCTCTTCATTACATCACCACCCTCCAAGTTTCAACCAAACTTAACTCAGGCAACCTCAGCTATGACCCCTGCATAGCCCCATAGGCATCTGACAGCAACCAATAGAATATATGCTCTTGCCACAGGAACAGGAAGCTCAAATTTAAAGCCCAGAGAGAGTATAAATAACACTCACTCTCCACTCCACGTGGTCAGCTGCCCAGGACTTCAAAACCCATGTGGTCCTGTCCATCAATAAATCATCTTTCCAATCAGCCTCCATGTTTCCAGTGTCTTTCTCCCCACTCGGAACTGAACCAGATGGATATTTCTTCCAACAGTTGTAAGTGTGAGAACTGGGCCTAAGCCACTTTTTCAGTGCCATTGAATTGAATGCGTAGGAGGTGACAAGGCTGAGCCCGAGGGAGGAGTCAAAGGCATCATAAGTCATGAGTCCCTTCATGCTTACAAGGATCTGAGTCCAGGCCTGCCCCAGCAGGGGAGAAAGTCCCTCAACTCCATTTGATTTGAAGTGACAGATTATTTTACTAAAAGGGTGCTGGTTGCAGTAAAATCAGGCTAGAAGTAAATTTTCCACAGAGAAAGCATATGGGCTTTCCCCCTCAACTTGACCCTCCCCTCCTTGACCAATCCATTTCCAACCAATGGGTGAATATCTAGGTGTTTGGGGAACGTGCAGTGTTTGGAGCAATCGGCATTCCATTCTCAAGCATCCCTAGCTCTTATGTGTCCTTGAAGACCAGCACAAACTGGTTCAAAGCATCCCTGGTCCTTCTCAGCTGTCATTCCCCCCCCCCTCTCAGTTTCCCAGCACTCTGCTAATACATGTTTATTGCTGTTTGTTCCCCCTCCCACCAGCTATTGATGGCAGAATGCCGATGAGGCTTGGAGACAAGGCTGACAGAACTGATACTAGCCCACCTTGAATGCCTTTCTTATCTCCCACTTATTTCCCTTGACTGTTAGTTGGCCAGATTCTTGCAGAGAGCTTAAGCCTGCAATAAATCTTTATACTCATTTGAACTGCCCGAATCTCCTGATTTCCCCAGACAGAACAGTCTCTAAACAACATGGTTGTAATCATACACACCATCACAACCTTTCTTCTCCCATTATGCATGCCTGTAAGTTCCTGCCTTCCCAAGGCACGCTGCATTCTCATGTTTTGTTACCTAACGCAGAAGATTAAATGTGTTGCCTCTGCTGTTCTAGTTTCGGAAACCAGGCAATTTCACTTCCAACCTTCCTTCCTCCACCACACCTGAAGGCTACAGCAAGGCAAGCCAAGGAGGCAGAGCTGGGGGTGGTAAGCATCAATATGTTAGGAGCCTCCCTCTGCCTTGCAATATTTCACTGCTGCAAAAGATAATTTTGTTTGCAGTTATTTATCTGACTCTGGCATGCTAGTAAGTGAAATGTCTTAGCCTGTGGGGTGTGTCTGGAGTTTGTGTGAGTGTGTTCTAAAGATTAAATACAGTGTTCACCCTCATAAAATAAGTGCTTTCATCAAAAGAGGAAGGAAATTTGGTAGCACTTTCAAGGCTAAATCAACTTTATTAGGGCATAAACTCACTGCATTCTGGTATATGTATATAATACAGGTAGTCCTCAACTTACGACCACAATTGAGCCCAAAATTTAGATTGCTAAGTGAGAAATTTGTTAAGTGAGTCTTGCCCCAGTATTTTTTTTACAGTATTTACAGTATTTTATTGTCACTTATAGGCCGCCCTTTTCCCTGAGGGGACTCAGGGCAGCTTACAACTCATGGGAAGGGGGTGCAAGACAAAACGTAAAATAATATGTGAGTACAAATAAAAATAGCAATAAAACACAACATTCATTCAACATTCGGGTGGGGTGTATGAAGATCTTATCCCCAGGCCTGGCGGGATAGCCAGATCTTAAGGGCTGTGCGGAAGCTCTGGACTGTGGTGAGGGTGCGAATCTCTATGGGGAGATCGTTCCAAAGGGTCGGAGCTGCTACTGAGAAGGCTCTCCTCCGCATAGTCGCCAGTCGGCACTGACTGGCGGATGGAACTCGGAGGAGGCCCACTCTGTGCGATCTGATGGGACGAAGGGAGGTAATCGGCAGAAGGCGGTCTCTCAAGTACTCAGATCCACTACCATGAAGGGCTTTATGGGTGGTAAGTAGCACCTTGAAGCGCACCCGGAGATCAACAGGTAGCCAGCGCAGCTCGCGGAGGATGGGTGTTATGTGGGCGTACCGAGGTGCGCCCACTATCACTCGCGCAGCCGCATTCTGGAGTAGCTGAAGTCGCCGGATGCTCTTCAAGGGCAGCCCCATGTAGAGCACATTGCAGTATTCCAGCCTAGAGATCACAAGGGCTCGAGTGACTGTTGTGAGAGCCTCCCGGTTCAGGTAGGGTCGCAACTGGCGTACCAGGCGAACCTGGGCAAATGCCCCCCTGGTCACAGCCAACAGATGGTGGTCAAAAGTCAGCTGTGGGTCCAGGAGGACTCCCAAGTTGCGAACCCTATCTGAGGGGTGTAGAATTTGACCCCCCCAGCCTGAGCGATGGAACACTGGCCAAATTATTGGGAGGGAAACACAACAGCCATTCGGTCTTGTCCGGGTTGAGTACCAGTTTGTTAGCTCTCATCCAGTTCTTAACGGCCTCAAGACCCTGGTTCATCACGTCCATCGCTTCATTGAGTTGGCACAGGGCGGACAGATACAACTGCGTATCGTCCGCGTATTGATGGTATTTTATCCCGTGCCTCCGAATGATCTCGCCCAGCGGTTTCATGTATATGTTAAATAGTAGGGGGGATAAGACCGAACCCTGCGGCACCCCACAAGTTAGGGGCCTCAGGGACGATCTCTGCCCCCCAACCAACACCGACTGCGACCTGTCCGAGAGGTAGGAGGAGAACCACCGCAGAACAGTGCCTCCCACTCCCACCTCCCGCAGTCGTCGCAGAAGGATACCATGGTCGATGGTATCGAAAGCCGCCGAGAGGTCAAGGAGAACCAGGATGGACGCATGGCCTCCATCCCTGGCTCTCCAGAGATCATCGGTCAATGCGACCAAAGCGGTTTCTGTGCTGTAACCAGGTCTGAAGCCGGACTGGAAGGGGTCAAGATAACTTGCTTCCTCCAAGGTCCATTGGAGCTGGAAGGCCACCACCTTCTCAACAACCTTCCCAAGAATTTTACATCACTGTAGCTGTTAAATTAGTAACATGATTGCTAAGTGAATCTGCCTCCCTGATTGACTTTACTTGTCAGAAGATTGCAAAAGGGGATCCTATGACTCTGGGATAACTCAACGGATATAAATGTGAGTCAGTTGTCGAGCATCCAAATGTAAATCACATGACCAGGGAGATGCTGCAATGGCCATAAGTGTGGGAAATGGTCATAAGTCACTTTTTTCAGTGTTGTTGTAACTTTGAATTGTCAGTAAGGAAACTGTTGTAAGTTGAGGGCTGTATAAAATCTGTTAGGTTTCATTGGGATGGAGATCAGGTGTTTGCAGGTTTTGGAAATAAAGATAATAGAGAGACAGGATAAGAGTTGGAAGAGAAGGTAGAAAAGTCTATGCCACTGTAGGAAGTTAGCATTCACCCCTCTCCTAGAAGAATGAAATATTCTACTTCCAAAGGCAACTTCTGTTCCATTGGTTGATTCTTCTCATTGTCAGAAAAGTTCTCCTTATTTCTAGGTTGAATCTCTCCTTGATCAGTTTCCATCTATTATTCCTTGTCTGGCCTTCACGTGCTTTGGAAAATAGCTTGACCCCTTCCTCTCAGTGGCAGCCCCTCAAGTATTGGAACATGGCTATCATCTCTCCCCTGGTCCTTCTCTTCACTAGACTAGCCAGGCCCAGTTCCTGGGACCATTCATCATATATTTTATCCTCCAGTCTCCTAATCATCCTGGTTGCTCTTCTCTGCACTCTTTCTAGAGTCTCAACATCTTTTTTGTAGTGTGGTGACCAAAATTGGATTGGGTTCTAGCCTATGTGTGTTCTTTCTAAGGCTTTATAGAGTGGTATTAGTACCTCACTTGATCTTGATTGATTCCCTCTGTTAATGCAACCTCTGTTAGGATTGCATTGGCTTTTTTTGGCTGCTGCTGCAGTGACCCCAACATTTCAAACCTTTCCTCCAGATCCTTTTAGAAATATTTCTTGCATGCAAAATGCCTGCATGACCACTCAGCTTCCATTCCTCCCTGAGGGATCAGAACGAGTTAAAACAACCTGGGAAGGTAGACCTGATCTGAAGACACGTCTCTCTTAATTTCTCAAGCTGAGCTGGCAACTTATCCAAGTTTCTCTCTTAGATCACTTATGACTGGCTCTAATTACACAGGCCACTGAGTGTGCACTTCTGTGCCTCTTGACCTGAATGTCATCTACAGGGGAGTCCTTCTTCTCTGTTTAAGAGAGACATTATCTCAAATAAACAAAGCAGAAGAGCCTTGGCGGCTCCATCTATTTCTGGCAGAAGATCACTTCTGAAACTTGATAACCTCAGCTGCTTTCATCTTAGTCAAATTACTTCCTTGGGGCTTCTGCGTGGGTTGCCAAACCAATCTGAAAACAAGAAAAAAAAATATCTGCACTTCAACTGTTCATACATCGTTGTCTGCATATCCAACAGAATTATGCTTATCCTTAATTGTATATTCTCCTAAATCAATGGATGACACATTCCCCACTTAAAAAAAACAACAACACAAGATATATCAATATTTCTTAGCTTTTTAATTTCCCCCATTACTATTTGCACTGAAAGGCATCTCTGAATCTTGATATGCTGCATCCCCTAGATAATAATAAATTAATATAAACTAGCTTTTGTTTTGTCTTCCCACAGGTCCTTTTCCAAACGGCAACTAGATTTTCTGGATGGATGGATGGTTGGTGGTTGACTGGTTTTTCCCTTGAAAACATTGTGCTTCTCTGAAGTTCTAAAGAAGCTTTTTGAATGAGAAGCAAAATGCTTTCAAGGAAAAAAAAACCAAGAAAGTCCAGTTGCCTTTTGAAAAAGCATTTTTGAGACATCTGGATGATTGAGAATCTCCACCAACACTTATGGGTTTTTTCCCCCTGTTTTCCTAGAAAATTGCTAAAATGTGGTAGAATTATGGTTCGCATGTTATTGCTTTCTTAGAAATGTGTTTGTTCTGGTTTCTTATAACCAGGGCAGCTAGATGGACCTAATATACAGTATATTAAGATTAAGATGCTGGCTTAGCTTATTTGTTTAATAAATAAGAGATCAAAGTTTAATGCATATAAAGAGGATATATAATGTATTAATACAGATGGATTCGGAAACAGAATTAGTTAAAGATTGTATGATAAAGTGGGCTCAAAATATTGAGGAACCAATAATGTTGGACACATGGGAAAGAATATGGGTAAGAAATGTGAAATTCACACAAGCACAAAACCTGAGAGAAAATTTTTATAAGATGTTTTATAGATGGCACTTAGATCCTAAAAAGCTGGCCTCTATGTATCCAAATGTACAGCCTAAATGTTGGAGATGTGGTTCTCTCAATGCTACATATTTTCATATATGGTGGACTTGTCAAAAGGTTAAGGCATTTTGGATAAAAATGTGGTGGATTATGCAAAATATCTTTAAAAGAAGGATAAAGTTTACTCCCCAGTTATTTTTACTAGGTATATGTACGGACTTTACAGCGGTAGAGACTAATTTGGTTCTGCACCTAATAACGGCAGCAAGATTGTTGGTGGCGCAATACTGTAAGAAGGAAGACTTGCCTACAACTCAAGAATGGACATTGAAAGTCACAAACTTAGCCGAGATGGCGAAAATATCGGCATATCTTAAAGACATTGCTAAAATGTGGTAGAATTATCGTTTGCATGTTATTGCTTTCTTAGAAATGTATTTGTCCTGGTTTCTTATAACCAGGGCAGCTAGATGGACCTAATATACAGTATATTAAGATTAAGATGCTGGCTTAGCTGAGCTGAAAAAAAAAATCCTTGGTCCTCATGACAGATTATATATCATGTCCAGAAATTGCTTGATTCAATATTAAATATTTGTCTAGGGCTAAAAATATCTTCCCCTCTGCAAGACACCATCTATGAATACTTCGAATAGGAGATACAAAATGCAAGGAGGCGTAATTAGTTCAAATGGTACAAGAAGTTTTTTTTTTCCTTTTGCTTTACATCTGAGGAGAAAGAATGGCTATGTAAGTCGTCCTTGAGTTATGAGTGTAATGGAGCCGGTCACTGACCTAATTGGAGTGGCCATTAAGTGAATCTGGTGGTAGTAAAATGATGTGGTAGTCATTAAGCGAAGGCCACAGTTCTTCAGCAAACCCATTGTTCGCTATGGCAGATTTTTGCTGAAAACTAGAAGTGCCAGTTTTCAGCAAAACCGTCATAAAATAGAGTCATGTGATGACATTGCAAAGGGTAGTAAATGGGACATGTTGCCAAATGCCTGAAATGTGGTCACATGACCTCGGGGTGGGGGGTGGGGGGGACCATTGGAACTTGAGATCTGGATTATAAGTCCCCTTCTTCAGGGAGTTCGTAACTTCAAATGGTTACCAAGTGACCAGTCATATACTACCTGTATCTTGGAAAGGAAGATTGATAGAAATGGCCATAAGCTACGTGGCTGGTTGCTTTACATTATTTTCATGTATTTTGCTATGTGATGTTTTCTTTTTCAAAGAACATGAGGCAGACCCAAAGAAGATGGAGAGATAACGTCAAAGACACCTTACAACAACATTAAACAACAATGGTTGAGGCCACCAGAAACGCAAGAACTAAAATTTGTACCTCCTTTGACGGAGGAGGAGGAGGTAATAGAGGAGTTGTCTTAGGTGAATCTAGGCAATGGCATTTAGAAACTATGAACTAAATCTTAATTATAGATAGCAAACTCTGGGGCCAAATTTACATTTGTAGCAGCCAAAAGCTATAGAGGAATGGAGTCCCCGCACATACGTAAGCAGAACAGAATTTGGAAATATGCTTCCCAACGCTTCTTTTTTGTAACTGCAACCTGCCTTTAAGGCTTGAAGTAAAACTAAACAGCAACATAGCTCAGGAAAACTCACTGTTTTAAATAACATTTGCTACAGAGGTGGGTTGTTCCCGGTTTGGCTTGGATTGGTAATGGTGGCGGCGGGAGGCTCAGTCCACCCACAGAAGCATCACGCATAAACATGAGCCTGCGCGCATGAGCAAACTGGTAGTAAAAAAAATAGAAACCCACCACTGATTTGCTAGTCTGAAAAAGTATTACCCCACTCTCTGATTTTGGCACTCGGCTTAAATGAGGAATGGCTGCTGCTTCTCATATACTACATATATTATTGAAACGTAAAACTGTATTATTTAGTCCTGGCAATTGTCCGGATTAGATTTTTGCTAAAGTTTGTTAACAATTCTAAATTTCCGGGGAAACATTTTAATATTTTACTACTGCTTCCCTGCCATTTCAGCAAAAACAAGTAACATTTAAAGGAAAAGAATTCTCTCTCTCTCTCTCCCTCTCCCTCCCTCCATCCCTCCCTCCCTCCATCCATCCATCCATCCATCCATCCATCCATCCATCCATCCATCCATCCATCCATCCATCTATCTATCTATCTATCTATCTATCTATCTATCTATCTATATCTGTCCACACACAAACACACACACACATTCTTTAATTGAAAAATTTCTTGCATTTTTGTTATAGGTATCTTCAACAAAGTAGTTAAAGAACTAGGAAATTGTTAACCTTATTTTATGCAATGTTGTTGTCACGTTTTATACAATGCTGCCCTCTGTTGTTTTATAGCATATCTGATGACTTTAAAATAACTGTAAATTAAAGAACATATTTTAGACTATACGATTGGATTTGTTGTGTTCTCTAAGCTAATATTGTACCTAGGCTTTTAAAATCACATTAAACAATTATTCTGTCAAATTTTGAAAGTGTCTATTCATTAAATCTTTTTTAAAAACTTGTGGTAGACTGGTATGAAAGCAAGAAAATGTTAGAAGAAAATACATACTTGGTTGGAAAAGACGATTAAGCAAAATATAGATCTGAATTTGAAACCAAAAATATTTTTGTTGGGTATAACGCTGGAGGATTATGATAAAGGGAGTATATATTTAGTTTTGCATGTATTGACAGCAGCAAGGATTGTATTTGCACAATATTGGAAAAATGTGAACACTCCATCAGATGAGGATGTAATTCGGAAAATATTAGACTCTGCAGAGATGGATAGATTGACTTTAAAAATAAAAGACAAAGAAGACACAGAATATTACTTGACATGGAATAGATTTTATGAGTCGTTAGAGATAAGAGGTAGAAATTAGATGAAGTAAGATTAGTGCTAGGTATGAATTAAATTAAAGATGGTTTATAATTATAAATATGCTAATATAATTAACAGAATTATGAATAAGACAATATACAGAAGACATTGAGCTGAAGCTATTCTGTTATATTATTACTCTTGTTACCAGTATATGTGTTAATATTTCGTTTCATTTTCTCTTTGTTTTTCTTTTGTATATGATATAACCTGGCAATATACTGTATTAAAAATGTATATGATTAAAAAAAAAAACCTTAAAGAAGCAAGGCAAGAAGAAAATTGACTCATTTTGAACTTTGGTGCTGGAGAAGGCTCCTACTTATTCCTTCGACAGTCAAGATGATCAACAAGAAAGGACTGGAACAGATAACACCAGATGTGTCACCAGAAAAGGCAATATCATGAAACTGCATCTCATTTATGGTGTGTGTGTGTGTGTGTGTGTGTGTGTGTGTGTGTGTGTGTATCCACTGGAAAAAAGCAATTATGCTGGGAAGAGTTAGTAATAGAATGAAACCAGGCCACCAAAGAACACGATGGATGGATGGATACCATGAAAGCTGACACCAGCCAGAGCATAGAATAACTCAAAGGAGTAGTGCAAGATTGGAGAGGTCTGACCAGGGGTGGGTTTCAGCCGGTTCGCGGCGGTCCCTGCGAACCGGTTGGTCGGCGAACCCGGAAGTAAGTAACTTCCGGGAACGGCGAAGGGCCCAGCCACCCGCCCACGCTTCTTACCCGGTTTTGATGAGTTCTGCGCTTCCACGCATGCGCAGGACGCATACAGCGCCTGCGCGATCTTCCAGGAGCAGCTGGAGCATTGCACAGACGCTAGTACGCATGCGTGCACTGCGTGCGTGCACGAGGACGCCGCCGGCCCTGTTCCAACCGAACCGGTTGGAACGGGGCGAGAAACCCACCCCTGGGTCTGACCCATAAAATCACCAAAGGTTGGGCATGACTGAATGGAAAACATCATTATGTATAATAAACCTTATCTGTGGTTTTCAATAATGGCTTTGGCAACAAAATGCCTATGGGGATTCTCAGTCATCCAGGTCATGGTTCTCCCAAAGGTGCTTTTTTCAAGAGGCAACTGGACTTTCTTTGAAGACGTTTCACTTCTCATCCGAGAAGCTTCTTCAGCTCTGATTGGATGGTGGGGAATGGAAGGATTTATACTCCATTATATACATACATACAGATTAACAGAGCTGGAAGGGACCTTGCATGTCATCTAGTCTAACCCAGCCGCCCATTCCCCACCATCCAGTCAGAGCTGAAGAATTTTTTTCGGATGAGAAGCGAAACATCTTCAAAGAAAAACCAGGAAGTCCAGTTGTATCTTGAAAAATGCACCTTTGGGACTTTGGTAAGAAAGTTGCTCTTTTCTATGCCAAAATGCTGTATGGCAACCAATTATATGAACATATTTGATGCTCAAAAGAAAACACAAAGGCATTCTTCCTATATGCCAGACAGATTTGAGACTGGAATCCAGAAACATATGGGTACATCTATATGGTTCCACCACAAAACCGTGGTAGACGAAAGCGCGTACCTGACATCATCACAGCGCGACGAAAACATCACGCTGTGAGCGGTAAAGTTAAAATTAACGCGAAAACCTTACCCTAACCCCCCCAAACCTAACCCTAAACCTAACCCTCAACCTAACCCTAAACCTAACCCTTAACCTAACGCTAACCCTTAACCTAACCCTAAACCTAACCCTAACGCTTAACGTAACCCTAAACCTAACCCTAACCCTTAACCTAACCCTAACCCTAACCCTAACCCTAAACCTAAACCTAAACCTAACCCTTACCTTTACGTGAATCGGCTTGCTTTAAAAGCGCGGTCGTATTTGTTGCGCTGCTGATGACGTCAGGTACGCGCTTTAATCGGGCGCGCTTTAGTGGACCGCGGTTTTGTCTTGCAACGCATCTATATAACTTTGCTGGCCACAAATGGTTTCCCTCTGTTTTCAATTTCTAATGTAGTTTATGCAGGGTTGGAATTCAGTGGGTTCAGATCGGCTCGGGTGAACCAGTAGCGCCAACGATCAGCTGGGTAGCGAACTGGTTCGCTCCGAGGATCAGGTGGGCCTGCCTGCCTGCCCCTGCGCTTCACTTACCTATATCTTCTCAGCTGATTTGTGCGGCACTGCTGTGTTACTCCCCAGAAGTAGCGTGGAAGGTAAGTTTTGTTAAAACTGTGCATGTGTGTGAAGCACGTGATCACCGAACTGGTTGTTAAACTGGCAGGATCACACCACGGCTTATAGACCTGTGATGTCCTAGTGGTACCCATTCATTCAAATCTGATCCTGCTTAGCTTTTATTCAAGAACAGCCCAGGTCAGCTGCTGGGGTACAAGTTAAAATACAATACAATACAATACAATAGCAGAGTTGGAAGGGACCTTGGAGGTCTTCTAGTCCAACCCCCTGCCTAGGCAGGAAACCCTATACCATTCCAGACAAATGGCTATCCAACATCTTCTTAAAGACTTTCAGCATTGGGGCATTCACAACTTCTGGAGGCAAGTTGTTCCACTAATTAATTTTTCTACCTGTCAGGAAATTTCTCCTCAGTTCTAGGCTGCTTCTCTCCTTGATTAGTTTCCACCCATTGCTTCTTGTTCTACCCTCAGGTGCTTTGGAAAATAGCTTGACTCCCTCTTCTTTGTGGCAACCCCTGAGATATTGGAAGACTGCTATCATGTCTCCCCTAGTCCCTCTTTCTATTAAACTAGACATACCCAGTTCCTGCAACCGTTCTTCATATGTTTTAGCCTCCAGTCCCCTAATCATCTTTGTTGCTCTTCTAATCCTTGACTTACAACCATTTGTTTAGTGACGTTCAAAGTTACCACAGCTCTGACAAAAATGATTTACGACTGGTTTTTTTTTCCATACTTATGACTGCTGCAACATCCCTATGGCCAGGTGATCAAAATTAGAACACTTGGCAACTGGCATGTATTTATGACAGTTGATCTGTCCTGGGGTAATGTGATCTGTAAGCTTCCCAGCTGGGAAGTCAGATTTGCTTAATGACCAAACGATTCACTAAACAACTGCAAGAACTTTTTAAGAACTGTTGCGGTGTTTCTCAACCTTGGAAACGTGGAAAGGTGTGTGGACTTCAATTCCAGGAATTCTCCAGCCAGCAAATGTAAAGTTGTCAAGGTTGAGAAACACTGGGCTAATTCGTACACTCGCAGTTGCTGGGCTTGTGACTCAGTGATTGCCTTGACAATTCCAACTTCAGACAACGGGTGGAATTCACCACATGATGGCACTCATGTCACATTTCTCCTCAAAATATACCATCCCTAGTATAGTCCTTCACTTACATCAATGCATTTAGTGGCTCTTTGAAGTTACAACAGCCCTGACTTCAGGCAGGTTTTCACACTTATAACCACTGAAGCATCCCTAAGGTCACGTGATCAAAATTCACATGCTTGGCAATGTTAATATCAGACTCTATGTGACTATCGATTAAAATTGTATAGAATGTGAAATATAGAGCTTTATTGTACAACTATGAAAATTAAGGCATATATCTATAGAATAACAGAGTTGGGAGGGACGTTTGAGGTCTTCTAGTCCAACCCCCTGCCAAGGCAGGAAACCCTACACTACTTCAGACAAATAGTTATCCAACATCTAAAAACTTCCAGTGTTGGAGCATTTACAACTTCTGGAGGCAAGTTGTTCCACTGATTAATTGTTCTCACTGTCGGAAATTTCTCTTTAGTTCTTAGTTGCTTCTCTTTTTGATTAGTTTCCACCCATTGTTTTTTGTCCTGCCCTCAGGAGTTTTGGAGAACAGCTTGACTTCCTCTTCTTTGTGGCAGCCCCTGAGATATTGGAAGACTGCTATCATATATCACCCTTAGTCCTTCTTTTCATCAGACTAGATTAGACATACCCAGTTCCAGCAACCTTTCTTCATATGTTTTAGTTTCAGTTTCAGTTTCAGTTTAGTCCCTAACAATATCACGTATTTAAAAGAGATTATGCTGTATGACCATGAGAATAATGGTTATGATCAGGGTGTATAATACTATGTATATTTTAAAAGGATTTGATACAGCCAGTACACTGTTTTTGCAAAACTGGAAACGTGATGTAGAATAAAGGAAAATGCATAATAAAAAAAATACTTTTTAAAAAAAATTCACATGCTTGGCACCTGGCTTGTATTTATGAGTGACACTGCCCTTGGGTAATGTGATCATCATTTGTAACCTTCTTAGCTGGCTTCTCTCAACCCTGTGGGGGTTGACGGTTGTTTTTGTTTTTCGGGGGTGTGGGGAGTGATTGTAGTTGTGGTTATTTTTGTGTGCTCTGTTACATTGCTGTCTTGCAGCTTTGAATCTATTTCCGTTTTGGAGGCCTGGAAGTCACTCAGATGTAATTGAAGCAGCATGTTAAGCTTACTAAAAATTTTTTTGAATGAATGAATGAATGAATAATGACTGTTCTGCTGGATCAAACTAAAATCATCAAGTCCAGCATCCCGTCCACCAGATTCATTCAGGAAGTTCAACCAACAGGAACAGATAAATGCCCTCCCCTTGTATTGTAGTTCCCCAACAATTGAAGGTGTGCTTCTTGTTATTTGGGGTGTAATAGACAATAAATCAAAACACGGGTAGTCCTCGACTTTATGGCCACGATTGAGCCCAAAATTTCCATTGCTAAGTGAGACAGTTGTCAAATGAGGTTTGCCACATTTTACGACCTTTCTTGCCACAGGTGTTAAGGGAGTGACTGCCGTTGTGAAGTTAAGTCACACGTCTTGTTAGGTGGATCTGGCTTCCCCGTTAGGGCAGAGGTGGGTTCCTACCAGTTCGCACCTATTCGGTAGAACCGGTTCGTCAAATCTACCAAACCGTTTAGAAGAGGTTCCACCAGTGGACCCGGAAAGCAGGCCACACCTACAGAAGAGGTTCCAAAAAATTTTGAAACCCACCACTGGCAAGGATCTTATAACTTGACAGCTTTAAGACTTGCATGCTTCAATGCCAGAGTTTCTGAATAGCTGCTTGGACCAACTTAAGTACTAATTCATAATTTCATATCCGGTCACATGGGCAGCAAGCCACTCCCATCCAGTCACATGGGTGGCAAGCCACTCCCACAAAGGAGGCCACACCCACAGAGTAGGTTCCAACAATTTTTGAAACCCACCTCTGCATTAGGGATTCTATTGTGAGCAGAGGAGTGGAGTAATCTTCTCGTAAAATACCTCTGGACTCGCTCGATTGTATTAATGTCCGAAATACAGTGTGGATTCCAGGCAGACGAGCTATATTTGAGAATTGGTCTGGCAAAGGTTTTGTATGCCCTAGTTTGCAGTTCAATGTTACCAGAGAAGAAGCTTTGCAAAATTAGGTTAACAACTCTTAATGCCTTTTTGGCAATACAGTTAAAGTGAGCTCTGGGGCTTAGATGGTTTGAGATGAGTACTCCTAGGTCCTTGACAGAGTGAGGGTTGTCAACGAGGTCGAATCTGCCCAGATTGTATTTGTTGCTCTGATTTTTGTTGCCAATGTTTAAGACAGCATTTGTTGGTTGAGATTTGGAATTGCCAATTGTTCGCCCATTCTGACCCAGAGTCAAGGTCGCTTTGTTCACATTTGTTAGTTGAGATTTGGAGTTGCCAATAAGTACCCTTCCCATCTTCAGTGACGGCCAACCTGAAACCCAGAAGCTCTGGCAACAGTGAGTCATGGTCTTATTATGGTCTTTGGATTACTCTTTGGATTACTGCATTACACTTAACCTGGGGCTTCCTTTGAAGACTACTTGGAAATTGCAATTGATTCAAAATAAAGCAGTCAGCATATTGGCAAATGGAATTGCTATGCTCTAACTCCCATAGTGGTTGTACGGCTTGGCAACAGGTTTTCAGTGATGTGATGTTTTCATCTATAAGGTCCTACATAGTTTGAAACTTAGAGACTCAACCAGTGGTGGGTTTCAAAAATTGTTTGAACCTACTCTGTGGGTGTGGCCTCCTTTGTGGGAGTGGCTTGCCGCCCATGTGACCGGATGGGAGTGGCTTGTCGTCCATGTGACCAGATATGAAGATGCTGACGACACTTGTCAGAACCACCTTAAATTACCTCACACACAGCACTGGCATGCATAAGAATATGATGTAAACTTGTTTTTTAAAAGGCATCTTTGGTTTGTGTTAAAGCAACTTCAACACACGCAATGTTCTGATTGCACCTCAAACGCAGTAGTCATCCTTACCTTTCACAGAGGCACTGAGTTTTATAAATATGAGCACGATAGTGTAGAATAATCATATCCAAGGACCAGTGGTGGGTTTCAAAAATTTTTGGAACCTCTTCTATAGGTGTGACCTGCTTTCCGGGTTCACTGGTGGAACCTCTTCTAACTGGTTCGGTAGATTTGACGAACCGGTTCTACTGAATAGGTGTGAACTGATAGGAACCCACCTCTGGACTCAACTCATAGAAGCAATCCATCTGAAGTATCTAGTCCGGTGTGTCTCAATCTTGGCCACGTTAAGATGTATGGACTTCCAACTCCCAGAAGTGTAAATAAGGAATACTGGGTTGGTTCACACCAGTGGTGGGTTTCCATTATTTTTACCACTGGTTTGCTCGTGCGCTCGCACCCATGCAACCCTTCTGCGCATGCAGTATCCTTCCCCTGGAGGGAGGTTGGGTGGGCGGAGCCTCCCGCTGCCCCTACTACCGGTTCGCCTGATCTAGGCCGAACCGGCAGAAACCCACCTCTGGTCCACATATCTTAAAATGGATGAGAAAGACTGATGTAGGGCATTAAAAAATAACTTTCAGTTGTCTCCTCGTTCTCTGAAATGAAGACGACAATGTCTGCAGTTGGTCATTTGCAATTTTGTTTTCTACTCTTTGCAACAGCCCTCCCCTTTCTGCTCAGTTACTACTCTCTTTATTGGCCTTTCAAAAATGGCTAAAGTTGAATTGTTCCAGAGGGTATTTGGAGACTGAACAGTGATTTGCATCTGCACTTACCATTTGCATTTTATATTACGTTTCATATTTCTTGTTGTGATGTGTATTTTATCTACATTTTTATAGACACAAAGCGGCTGGGAATCCAAGATTATAGTGATAATAAATATAAAAATGAAATGTAAGTACATTTGCAACAGGTTACCCTGATCTGTTTTGCCATTTCGAAACAGCTTTTGCATTTCCCCCCCAGTAAATTTTACCACCCAGATTATTAAAAGCAGTAAAATTTGGTGATCCCTGGGGGACGTATTTTGTACAGGTTTGCAGAGTGAAAATTGGGGAACAGCTTAAAGGCATTTTGGGTGGATATTCCACCAATGAATAAACAAAGGAAAGCCTGCAAGGATGACAAATTGATCTGCATTAAAGAAACTTGTTAATACTTGCTGGCATTTAAGAATTTCTTTCTATATTAAGGCAACAGATATAAATATTACAGAACAAGCTACAACCAAAGTACTGTGCTTTCTAATCACGGTTTTCATCCCAAGGTAAATTACAGTTACTGGAGACCCTTGTTGGGGCACAACACACAATTTCTCCCATTTGCGATGGCTAACATTCCAAACTGAACTCATGGGAAATTATTCATCTGTGTCTAAATAGCATTTTCTCCTTTCTTCCTCAGAACCAATGTCTATAGTCTACAGGTAGTTCTCGACTTATAAGTGCAACTGAACCCAAAATTTCTGTCGCTACATGAGACAGATGTTAAGTGAATTTTGTCCCATTTAACGACCTTCCCTGCCACAGTTCTTAAAGTGAGTTTCTGCAATTGTTAAGTTAGTACCACAGTTGTTAAGTGAATCTGGACTCCCCGTCGATTTTGCTTGTCGGAAGGTCACGAAAGATGATCACATGAACCTGGGACACTGAAACTGTCATAAATATTAACCAGTTGCCAAGTGACTGAATTTTGATCATGTGACCATAGGGGTACTGCAATGGTCGTAAGTACAATACAATACAATAGCAGAGTTGGAAGAGACCTTGGAGGTCTTCTAGTCCAACCCCCTGCCTAGGCAGGAAACCTTATACCGTTTCAGACAAATGGCTATCCAACATCTTCTTAAAGACTTCCAGTGTTGGAGCATTCACAACTTCTGGAGGCAAGCTGTTCCACTGATTAATTGTTCTGTCAGGAAATTTCTCCTCAGTTCTAAGTTGCTTCTCTCCTTGATTAGTCTCCACCCATTGCTTCTTGTCCTACCCTCAGGTGCCTTGGAGAATAGTTTGACTCTCTCTTCTTTGTGGCAACTCCTGAGATATTGGAACACTGCTATCATGTCTCCCCTAGTCCTTCTTTCCATTAAACTAGACATACCCAGTTCCTGCAACCATTCTTCATATGTTTTAGTCTCCAGTTCCCTAATCATTTTTGTTCCTCTTCTCTGCAAGTATAAAAAATGGGCACAAGCAGGGGTGAAATGCTACCAGTTCTCTCTGAACTGGCAGTAAAAAAATGCTACAGGTTTGCAGAACTGGTAGTAAAAAAATACTAAAAAAAGGTTTTTTAAAAAAAGTTCCAATGATTGCACATCTGTTTTTGCTCCTAGGAGGCTTCAGGGACAATGGGGGAGTGGGGGGTGCTGAGAAGGAAAGAAAAGAGAGAGAGAGAGAGAGAGAAAGAGAGGGAGGGAGGGAGGGAAAAAGGAGAGGAAGGAAGGACTACAATCTGGCACTAGACACAGCTTCAGAGGATAATCCAAGGCTGGAAGGGACCTGGAGGTCATCTAGTTCAACCCTACTCCAGCAGGACATTGTTAAAATGAGTTTCTGTTTTTTGCTCCCCTGGTTACATGGCTACATAGCCACTTCCACCCAGTCACATAACCCCACCAAGCCATGCCCACCAAGCCACACTCACAGAACCGTAATAATAAAAATTAGATTTCACCTCTGGGCAAAAGTCACTTTTTTCAGGTCGCTGTAACTTCAAATGGTTGTAAGCCAAGGATGATCAGCATTCCTCTTTTTATCCTTACTCAAGATGTTCCCAGATGGGATTTCTTATTGGCAGAGCAAATTTCCCCTCCTTAAAAGTCTTATTTCTTTTCTTTTCTTCCCAGTGTTTTCTCTATAAGTGCAGGATCTGATTTTTGAAGATCAATTGAATGTTGGAACTGGCCCTCTCTGCCTTAAAGTCTGGATCCCAAGAACAAAAGAGAAAAAAGGAGAGCAAATGGAAGCTGCTTATGGCAAACACTGGAACGTTTCCACTAAGGGCATTCCAAAGAGTAGGCCTACCATATTTTATTGCTCAGGTATTTTTGGTGCTCTGCTGCACAATGTTGATGACAAAGGAAAATTAAATCGCCCATCCTTGTCATCTGCTCCATATTGATCATCTGCATAACTGGAAAACAGCTGTGAACATCACAAGGGGAAAAAAGATCGTTGTTAAGTTCTTTTGCAACTTCTTGGAAGTGTAGAGTACAGTAAAAGAAATATCTGTGCATTATTTCCATATTTTAATATGTGATGAGGCTCTCTGAGTTTTTTCCCCACAAAAGTCATGACTGATGTAGCATTTTCCATATATATTTCGGCCAAGCCAGATGAGCCTTAAATGTGTTACAATACAATAGCAGAGTTGGAAGGGACCTTGGAGTCCAACCCCCTGCCTGGGCAGGAAACCCTATACCGTTTCAGACAAATGGCTATCCAACATCTTCTTAAAGACTTTCAGTGTTGGGGCATTCACAACCTCTGGAGGCAAGCTGTTCCACTGATTAATTGTTCTAACTGTCAGGAAATTTATCCTCAGTTCTGAGTTGCTTCTCTCCTTGATTAGTTTCCACCCATTGCTTCATGTTCTACATTCAGGTGCCTTGGAGAATAGTTTGACTCCCTCTTCTTTGTGGAAACCCCTGAGATATTGGAACACTGCTATCATGTCACCCCTAGTCCTTCTTTTCGCTAAACTGAACATACCCAGTTCCTGCAACCGTTCTTCATATGTTTTAGCCTCCAGTCCCCTAATCGTCTTTGTTGCTCTTCTCTGCACTCTTTCTAGAGTCTCCACATGTTTTCTACATCGTGGCGACCAGAACTGAATGCAGTATTCCAAGTGTGGCCTTACCAAGGCATTATAAAGTGGTATTAACACTTCACGTGATCTTGACTCTATCCCTCTGTTTATGCAGCCTAGAACTGTGTTGGCTTTTTTGGCAACTGTTGCACACTGCTGGCTCATATTTAAATGGTTGTCCACTAGGACTCCAAGATCCCTCTCACAGTTACTACTGTTGAGCAAGGTACCACCTATACTTTTTCCTGTGCATTTTATTTTTCTTGCCTAAATGTAGAACTTTACTCTTTTCTCCATTGACTTTGTTTGTCGGAAGGCCGCAAAAATGGATCAAGTGACCCCAGGACCTTGCAACAGTCATAAATACCAGCCAGTTGCCAATTGCCTGAATTTTGATCACCTGACCATGGGAATGCTGCAATGGTTGTCAGTGTGAAAAACAGTACAGTTGTAACTAGAGGTGGTATTCAGCTGGTTCTGACCAGTTCTGGAGAACCAGTAGCGGAAAATTTGAGTAGTTTGGAGAACTGGTAAATACCATCTCTGGCTGGCCTCGCCCCCCATCTATTCTCTGTCTCCTGAGTCCCAGCTGATTGGGAGGGAACAGGAATTTTGCAGTAACTTTACCCTGGAGTGGGGATGGAATGGAGATTTTGCAGTATCCTTCCCCTGCCATGCCCACCAAGCCATGCCCACTAAGCCACACCCCACCCACCAAGCCACGCCCACAGAACCGGTAGTAAAAAAATATTGAATCCCACCACTGATTGTAACTTTGAAGGGTCACTAACTGAGCTGTTGTAAGTGGAGAACTACTGTTATTTTATCTGCTGAAGATTTCTCTATAGCTGGAAGGCTGGGCACCTTCCTGTATCAACAGCATGATTTGGGTGAAGAAAAGCCACTGTCATTCGTATCATCCATCATCTACACCAATTAACAATTGGTCTCACACAGCACAGACAGCACACATGGCTTCCACCGTGACCCATCAAAACTGCGGAGGACAAAATCACGCTCGACGAAAGCGCGCATTTGAGGTCATCACAGCGCGACGAAAAAAATTAAAAATTGAAATAAAAATAAAATTAAAGCAAGCCGATTCACATAAAGGTAAGGGTTAGGTTTAGGGTTAGGGTTAGGGTTAGGGTTAGGTTAAGGGTTAGGGTTAGGTTTAGAGCGTATGGGTTACGTTTAGCGTTAGGTTAAGGGTTAGCGTTAGGTTTAGCGTTAGGTTAAGGGTTACGTTTAGGGTTAGATTTAGGGTTAGGTTTGGGGGGGTTAGGGTAAGGTTTTCGCTTTATTTTTACATTTTTCGATCACAGCGCGATGTTTTCGTCGCGCTGTGATGACGTCAAATGCGCGCTTTCGTCGAGCGCGATTTTGTCCTCTGCGGTTTTGTGGTGGAACCGGCTTCCACAAACCTATGCTTAACATAACCATGGTTTACTCAAGCCAATGCTCTGTTTGTCATATTTATGGAACCCCAAACAAACCCCAAATGAAGGATTCACTATGGTGGTATTCAGGGGTGGGTTTCTCGCCCCGTTCCAACCGGATTGGTTGGAACGAGGCCGGCGGCGTCCTCACGCACGCACGCGGCGCGCGCGCGCACGCACGTAGCATCCTCACCACGCACGCAGCGCGCGCATGCGTATTAGCGTCTGCGCGATGCTCCAGCTGCTCCTGGAGGATCGCGCAGGCGTTCTGCGCATGCGTGGAAGCGCAAAATTCAAAAAAACCAGGTAAGGACCGGGCGCGGGTGTGCGGGCGCGCGCGGGCGCGGGGGGGGGCCTTCGCCGTTCCCGGAAGTTACTTACTTCCGGGTTCGGCGACCAACCGGATCGCAGGGACCGGTGCGAACCGGTTGAAACCCAGCCCTGGTGGTATTGGAAGGCGCTGAACCTAAAATGTTTCCAAACGAATAGAAATGCTTCAAATCTATACATGCCTACATTTAAACCTAACTCCTGCGGTTGGGAAAATAATTTAATAAAAATTCTTTTTATTAAAAAGCTTTTTATTAAACACACATTAAAACATTGGACACAGTGTAACCGTCCTGGCAATGTCTTTGCCATACATAGTGGAAAATAAAGTTAAGTATTATAACCACCCTGCTCATTTACAATTGGTCTATTCAGTATTTACAAATATAAGGATATCCTGTTTCCATCCATGTTGCTTTGTTCTTGTCTTATACATTTTCCCTGTTATGAATTCGTACATAATTCTAATCTCCATTCTATAAATGAGAAAATAACTTTTTTTTTCCTGAACAATCGGGGACCTACTGTATCTGTTCTCTGTTTTCAGAAGGGGGATATTTCCAGCTTGAACAGCTAAAAAACAAATCCGATCAATTCCCCCCTCCCTTTGGAAGCAGTTGCAATGCCAAATTAAAGACCCCCTCCTCTCTCCCCTGCTCTTAAGATGGGTTTGGCACTTGACTTTTCAAACTTGGAGAAAGTATTGTACATTCCGTGGAATCCTCTCTTTTATTTTATTTTTATTTTACCTTGGGGGGCCACCTGGCAACTCCTTTCCGACATTAGTAAGGAAGGGAGTAGAAGAGGGTGGGTCGAGCAAGATAGGGAGGGGGGGGGGCGGGAGGAGAATGAATGTTCCTCTTTGCTGATGTGTCTGCATTTCTCCCCCCACCCACTTTCCCCCTTCCTCTCCTTTTTTTTCCTTCCCCCGCTTCCCACCTTCTAGCCTCAACTGGGTGTCTCCTTTCTCTTCTCCTGCTGCTCCTTAAGCGCCGGGGAGAGAGCAGCCGCTGCAGAGGAGCGGGGTGGAAAAATAGAAGAAGAAAAGAAGAAGAAGAAAACTTTAGGGAAAAAGTTTCCCTTGGAAACGCCGCTACTTTTTCTGCGCTGCGGCTGCTCGTGGTTGCCCAGCGCTGCGCGCGTCTGCTTTTCCGTGAAGGTCCTTTCCCTTGCAGGCAAGTCCTCCTATTTCCCATTGAACTTTTTAAGAACAATCCCCCAAGTTCCAAAAGTTTCTTTAATTCTCTCTCTCTCTCTCTCTCTCTCTCCCTCTCTCTCTTAAAAAAAAACCCAACAACACTCCTTTTCTTCTTTTTGGGCATTGCACATGTGTTTTGTGTGAGTCTTTCTCCGTGTGTGTATAAATAGCGGAGGAGAATAAGATTTTCCTTTCCTTTCTTTCTTCCGTCTTCCTCCCCTTCCCTTTCATCTCCTCTCCTTTTTTCCTTCCCTCTTCCTTTCTTCCTAACAGCTTCCTTCCCTCTTCCTTCCCTTCCCTTTCTTTTCCTTTCTTCCTTCTCTCTTCATTTCTTCCTTCCAATCCCCCTTCCTTCCTTCCTTCCTTCCTTCCTTCCTTCCTTCCTTCCTTCCTTCCTTCCTTCCTTCCCTTCCCTTCCCTTTCTTCCTTCCAATCCCTCTTCCTTCCCTTCCCTCTTCCTTCCTTCTCTCTTCCTTCTCTTCCCTTTCTTCCTTCCCTTTCTTTTCCTTTCCTTTCTTCCTTCCCTCTTCCTTTCTGCCTTCCAATCCCTCTTTCTTCCTTCCTTCCTTCTTTCCTTCTCTCCCTCCTTCCCTCTTTCTTCCCTTCCCTTCCCTTCCTTCCTTCCTTCCAATCCCTCTTCCTTCCCTTCCCTTTCTTTTCCTTTCCTTTCCTCTCCCCTCCTTTCCCCAACGGTGCATTAAATCAAAGTAGGTTGGCAGGGCAAAGCGCTTCATGAAACATTCAATACTGATTGATCTGTAACTTTGAAGGGCTCGCCAGTTTCACCCCTGACCAAAGCCCAGGTTTAATGATGGGGTGGAAATAAGGATTGGAGGGAGACGAAGGGAGAGAGAGAGAGAGAGAGAGAAAGTGGGGGGGAGGGAGGGAGGGAGAGAGAGAGAGGGGGGGGAACCTCGCTTGCCTGTGGACTGGATGGTTTTTCTTTTTTTTTTCTTTTGTTAAACGCGTTTATCTTTCTTTGCGTTCATTCGGGAGACACGCATGGTATGTGACGTGTGCGCGCTTTGGTCTTTGGTTTTTTTCCCCCTGGGGATACCGCAGGATTTGCCTTTAATTTTCCGGTTGGAAAGGTTGCCCGCTTGGCTGATCCCTTGAATCCTGTTCTGTCTCCTCTCCCTATGCTCATCAGTGAAGTACAGGTAGCCCTCGACTTACAACAGTTTGTTTAGTGACCGTTCAAAGGTTCAATGGCACTGAAAAAAAGTGGCCTCGGGAGGTTTTTCACCTTTTAGCAATCCCCGTGGTCATGTGATCAAAATTTGGATGCTTGGCAGCTGATTCATATTTATGACGGGCTGCAGTGTCCCGGGGTCATGTGATCCTCTTTTGCAACCTTCTGGCTAGCAAAGTTGAGGAGGAAGCCCGATTCGCTTAACAACCGTCTAACTAACTGAACAACTGCAGGGATCCACTTAAGGATTGTGGCAAGAAAGGTTGTAAAATGGGACAGATGTCTGACTTACCAATGGAAAGGTTGGGCTAAGTTGCTCAGGACTACCTCTAATCCAGTGGTGGGTTTCAAATTTTTTTGGAACCTACTCTGTGGGTGTGGCCTCCTTTGTGGGAGTGGCTTGCCGGACATGTGTTTTTTTTTTCTTTCTTTCTTTCTTTCTTTCTTTCTTTCTTTCTTTCTTTCTCTCTCTCTCTCTTTCCTTCCTTTTGTCTCTCTGTCCCTTTTTTCTTTTTTTCTTTCATCTCCCTCTCTCTCTCACTCTTTTTCTTTCTTTTTTATTTTTTTATTTTTTTATTTCTTCCTTTCTCTCTCTCTCTGTGTCAGTCTCCGTGTTTGTGTGTGTGTGGGGGGGTATTGGTGGGTTTCAAAAATTTTTGGAACCTCTTCTGTAGGTGTGGCCTGCTTTCCGGGTCCACTGGTGGAACCTCTTCTAACCGGTTTGGTAGATTTGACGAACCGGTTCTACCAAATAGGTGTGAATTGGTAGGAACCCATCTCTGCTCTAATCACAAAGGAGAGTGCCACTGAGCATGTCCAGAGAGCCAGTTGTCTGTCATTGTGATTCTCAGGGCTTTGAGCTGGAGCTGCCTCTGCGTGTCTCTTCCCAAGTTCAGGAATTCATCCCTGAAGTATGTGTGCAGGAACGATGGAATCAAGAGCCAAAGGGTGCTTTTTCAAGAGGCAACCAGACTTTCTGGTTTTTCTTTGAAGACGTTTCGCTTCTCATCTGAGAAGCTTCTTCACTTCTGAACCAATGGTGGGGAATGGGGCGGGATGTCAGCCTCTGCTTCGCTACTTGCTTTCGGCTGTCATTGAAACGGGGGGATGGCGGGGAGGCCTGGTATTTGGGAGGGGAAGTCTTAAGTACAGGAGTGATTGTTAAAAGGGAGTATGATGATGCTTTTTGAAGATGGAACCTGTTATAACCCAGCAACAACCTGTGTTGCATTCTAATTGGTTGGTCAAGGCACAGCATCTGATTGGCTGGCCTCATGACAGTTGGGCTTGACAGTTGCTTCTGGCTAGTATAAATACCCTGACAGTTGCAGGGAGAATCTTTGAATCGCTTGTCATCTGGTACTAATAAAGATCTGTCTTGCATACATGGCTCCTGCGTGTCAATTCCCTCACAACTACAACCCACACACACACAACACGAGTTTACAATAGAACCCACATGAGGGTTGTGCAGATTGGACTATGGGATGGGGTTAACAGGGGGAGGGAGTTGGGTCACATATTGATATCTATGATTACTCACGCTTTTGCCTCAGATCTTGCTTTGCTTAGCTACTCATAACCAGTAAAAGTATTCTTAATTCTGCAAAATGGAGTTAAGTGGTTTCTTTCTAGGTTGCTGACGGAGGCTGGCATGACACGGGGTTTATACTCCTTGCAGACAGCTGGTCATTTGTATGCTTTTAGTGAATCATTAAGGTCACCTGGAGTAGGGGTAGATTACTGCCGGCATTACTGCCGGCTCCGTGCGTGTGCACATTTGCACCTAAAAAGGTCTGCGCATGCGCACAACATTAGAAAAGAGGGAAAAATTACGTTTTTAGCAATAGCAATAGCAATAGCAGTAGACTTATATACCGCTTCATAGGGCTTTCAGCCCTCTCTAAGCGGTTTACAGAGAGTCAGCATATTGCCCCCAACAATCTGGGTCCTCATTTTACCCACCTCGGAAGGATGGAAGGCTGAGTCAACCCTGAGCCGGTGGGATTTGAACCGCTGAACTGCTGATCTAGCAGTAGCTTGCAGTGCTGCATTTAACCACTGCGCCACCTTGGCTCTATTTTTGCAATGAAGATTGTTCTGCGCATGCGCAGAAACAAAAATTAAGATGGCGCCACTGCCAATAGAATCGGTTCAGGTGCGTAGCAGGTCGAGTTACTACCTACTCGGTCGAACCGGGCCAATCCGGTAGGAACCTACCTCTGACCTGGAAGTTTATCTGTGTCATCAGAGCAGTTGTGGGTTTCAAAAATTTTTAGAACCTCTTCTGTAGTTGTGGCCTGCTTTGTGGGAGTGGCTTGCTGGCCATGTGACCAGGTGGGAGTGGCTTGCCAGCCATGTGAGCATGGCCAACTTGTAAAATGTGGTGAAACTCACTTAACAACGCTCTTGCTCCCCCTTGACTTTGCTTGTCAGAAGGTTGCAAAAGGGTGTGTGTCAGTGGTGGGATTCAGCCGGTTCGCACCACTTCGGGAGAACCGGTTGGTAACTTTCTGAGCAGTTTGGTGAACTGGCTGTTGGAAGAAATCATTAGGGCAGAGGGCAGGTTGTTAAATTATTTGAATCCCACCACTGGTGTGTGTGTGTGTGTGTGTCACATAACCCGGGGACATTACGACTGTCATAAATGAGAGTCAGTTGTCAAGTGCCTGAATTTTGATCCTGTGATCACGGGGAATGCTGCACCGGTCATGTGAAAAACGGGCATACACCCCCTTTTTTCCAGTGTTGCTGTAACTTCAAATGGTCACTAAACAAATGGCTGTAAGTCGAGGACTAGCTATACCAGTGAGGGCTAACTTTTTTGTCACCGCATGACGAAAGTGCATGCCTGCACCCATAATGCAATGCTTGTGCGACACCCCTCCTGTATGCCCCAACCCCCTGCGCATGCATGTGTGACATTCCCTGTGCTCCCCTCCCCCCCACATCTGTGCATGACCCCCCCAGTACCCTGTTTTGGGCATAATAAGCCTCCCTACAGCCTCCTGGGACCAAAAATTGGTCATGGGGGGGGCGTGCCACTCCCCCACCCCCATGCATGCACATGTGACCCCCAGCCCTCCACACATGCATGCACATCTCCCACATGTGCCCCACCCTCACGCATACATGACAGAGCCCCGAAAATCAGCTGGCTGGCAGGAGGCACGTGCCCATGCATGGTGGAGCTGAGCTGGGCCCGCAGAGAGAGCTCCCTGTGCCACCTATGAGATGCATGCCATAGGTTTGCCATCATGGAGCTATACAAATCTGACAAAGAAAGCTCATTGAATATATCAAGATTGAGAGCGCCCTGTAAGCAGGGCCTGAGCATAATTCTACTTTTTCCAGGATGGATTAGCAATTCTACGAGCTCCTTTCCAGCACATCTGCTTAGTCCCAGAGAGAGAGAGAGATCTGGTGCAGAATTACACTGAAATACAACCACGTGTGATCAGTGTACAAGCTGCTTTTTTTTTTTTTTTTTTTTGCTAAGTCATAATGTGATTTGTGTGGTTTTGGCTCAGTGGTTTGAGAACTCCTCCCTCGAGATTCATACGTAGCAGCATCCACCTTGCCTTCTTTGATTCTCCCATGCCGAACTGCCGTTCTCGATTTAGGACTTAGCCTCAGGGGTGAAATCCTCCTGGTCCGTCTCCGTTCACTAACCGGTAGGGACGATTGTCCCTTGGAGTGTGAACCGGTAGGAAGAAAAAGCTTCTGAGGATCGCGCAGCTCACAGCTGATCCGTGCGATTGTTGGAAGCTTTCTTTCACTTTTTATAGAAAATTTTAAAACAGCTTCCCCTCAATGTGGGAATCTGTATTAAAGCATCCACCATAGGTTCACATTCTGCCTGAATATATTCCAGAAAAGGGAGTCCATTATCTTTCTTGGGGGTTGGTCCCACTCTTGAATTGCTATTGGTCAAGCATTTTTCCTGACATTTGTGAAAATTTGCTTTCTTGCGATTTGTTTACTTATTGCTACTGCCCTTTGGAGCCGAGGTGGCTCAGTGGGTAGAGTGCACTACTGCAGGCCACTTCAGCTGACTGCTAATTCAGCAGTTCAGTGGTTCAAATCTAACCGGCTCAGGGTTAACTCAGCCTTCCATCCTTCCGAGGTGGGTAAAATGAGAACCCAGATTGTGGGGGCGATATGCTGACTCTGTAAACCGCTTAGAGGGCTGAAAGCCCTATGAAGCGGTATATAAGTCTACCTGCTGTTGCTATTGCTATTATTCTGTGCTAGGAGGAGGTAGGGTCTGCATTTGCTTCCATGAAGATTATGGAAATTGTGACTTAGCTCCTGAGCACCAAAGGAATTGCATGGCTGAGTAAACTTCTTTCAAAGGATGGGTTAAGAAAACAAGAGAGGGGGAAAGGTGTAGAGAAAAGATGCTACTCATGAATCATGTGCCATCAAGTCAGTGTCTGTTCTTAAGGAATATACAGATAAAACTTCCTTCAGGAGGATCTGTCCTCAACCTGAGCCTTCTGGTTTTCCAATGGCCCACTCATCACCATTGTAACTAGATCCATCCACATAGCTCCTGGTCATCCTGTTCTTTTTCTTTCCACCTTTCCCAGCATTCACTCATTCACTCCTTCATTAATTCATTCACTCATTCACTCACTCACTCATTCACACTCACTCATTCCATCATTCATTCACTCATTCATTTACTTATTTATTCATTCATTCACTTATTCATTCATACTCATTCACTTAATCATTCACTTACTCACTCACTCATTCATTCACTCACTCATTCACTTATTCATTCACTCACTCATTCATTCATTATTTTAATAAAAAAAACTCAAGGTGGTGAACATGTCTAATATTCCTTCCTTCTCCTATTTTCCCCACAACAAGAAGTCCCTGAAGTGGGTTGGGCTGAGAGAAAGTGACTGGCCCAAGATCACCCAGCTAAACTTCATGCCTAAGACATGATTAGATTTTGTAGTCTCCTGATGATCAGCCCTAAGCCACTTAGCCGGATTTCATACCTAAAAGATAGAGGACATCTATCCATCCAAGAGTTCTTAGAAGAGTATACACCAATGCACAGAGTATGAGGAATAAACAGGGTGAATTAGAAATTCAAGTAGAAGAGGGCAGATAGGATATTGTTGCCATTACAGAAACTTGGTGGGATGAAACCAACAAATGGAACATACAACTAGAAGGATTTAAATTATTTAAAAGAAATAGACCAAATAAAAGAGGAGGTGGAGTTACACTATATATAAGAAATATTTACCTCTCTACAGAAATAGAGCACAACAATGATGAGAACTATCTTGAATGCATTTGGGTCAATATTGAAGGTTGGGGGGGACGACATTGCCATACGTCTATACTACAGGCCACCCAACCAAGCAGAGGAAGTAGATGAACTTTTTGCTAGTCAGCTAACTAAGGTGTGTAGAAAGCACACCACAATAGTAGTGGGGGATTTAAACTACCCTGACATCAACTGGGAAACAAACTCTGCACCAAGTGGAAGATCCAACAGGTTCCTAACAAACCTAGCAGATAACTATTTTCCCAAAAAGTAGAGAAGGGAACAAGGGGATCGGCCATATTAGACTTAATTCTCACTAACAGAGAGGAAATGATAGAAGATGTTGAAGCCATAGGAACCCTGGGGCAAGTGACCATGCAATATTGGAATTCAACATTATGCAAACACGAGTAGTAGAACAAAGTGAAACTAGAGTCTTGGACTTTAAGAGAGCTATTTCAATAGAGAGAGCTTGGGAAAATTCCATGGATGAGAATCCTCAAGGGGAAAACAACTCAAGAAGCTTGGGAAATTTTGAAAAATGAGATTACAAAAGCCCAGTCTAGCACAATACCAATGAAGAAGAAAAGTAACAGCTCCCAAAAGAAACCAGCATGGCTGCATAAAGAACTCTCTGACAAATTGAAAGACAAAAAAGATAAGTATAAAAATGAAGCCTCCAGAGGGAGAAAAATGGCCTTAAAAGAAGGCTAGTCAGCTGGCCAGCATGAGCTGACAGGGCAACGCATGGCATGCCCTAACAAATGGCTTCCAATTCTGTTATTCTGGATCTGCTGCTGGCATTTCCACAATGGAGACTGTGTTGCATGACCATTTGTCACAACCACTGCAGCACTATAAACAAAATTTGAATGCTTGGCAACTGGCATGTGTTTATAACAGTTGCAGTGTCCCCAGGTCACGTGATCACTAAGGTACACTGCAAAACCACTTTTAAAAACAATTATTCCTGGTTTGTTAAGAAAATTATCATTTTGCAATAAGAAGAATCTTGATAAGAATCTTGCTTCCTAGGCCTTTTCCCTGAAGTTCTGATCCTTTCCTTACATATTTCCAGATTCGTTGATGCTATATGTAAATCAAGGGAAGAATGGACACCCATCAATCAAAGGCCCTGAACTGGTTCCTCTTAAGCTTCATAGCTGTATCTCTTCAACTGAGTGATCCTGTCTTAAGTCAAGGTAAGCATGACAATTATTTTGTGAGGAAACTCAGGGGTACAAAAAAGGATTCCCATTTTCTTTTTTTTAGAAACCTTGAATGCTTCTTTAGAGTCATTTAGATGTTAAATCTAAGCCTTTTCCCTTCAATCTTTCCAGAGGTGGTATTCAGCCAGTTCAGACCGGTTTACCCGAACCGTTAGTGGCAGAGGTGGTATTCAGCAGGTTCTGACCAGTTCTGGAGAGCCGGTAGTAGAAATTTTGAGTAGTTCGGAGAACGGGTAAATACCACCTCTGTCTGGCCCTGCCCCCATCTATTCTCTGTGTCCTGAGTCCCAGCTGATTGGGAGGGAACGGGGATTTTGCAGTAACTTTCCCCTGGAATGGGGAGGGAATGGAGATTTTGCAGTATCCTTCCCCTGCCACGCCCACCAAGCCATGCCCACTAAGCCACACCCCACCCACCAAGCCATGTCCACAGAACCGGTAGTAAAAAAATGTTGAATCCCACCACCGATTGTAACTTTGAAGGGTCACTAACTGAGCTGTTGTAAGTGGAGAACTACTGCTGAAGATTTCTCTACAGCTGGAAGGCTGGGCACCTTCCTGTATCAACAGTGGTTCACCGACAAATGCGCGCTCGACAAAAGCGCGCTCGACAAAACCGCGGTGAGAAAACTGCGAGTTTTAAATCGCGCTGACGAGTCTCACCTGATCCGGAGGGAATGGGGATTTTGCAGTTACCTTCCCCTGGAGTGTGAATCAATGGAGATTTTACTGTATCCTTCCCCTGCCACACCCACCAAGCTATACATGCATGGAAGGTGTGTGTGCATGCACAATCACATTTGCAAATCAGTAGTAAACCTATGTGAATCCCATCACTGAATCTTTCCCAATATCAGGGTCAATTTTTTCCAGTGAGTCCTCTCTTCTCATCTGGTGGCTGAAACATTTGAGCTTCAGCTCAAAAACACTTGGAGGCTTTGTTAGTTTAATGAGGGGACAGAGATGGGTGGGAGAGAAAGAGAACTCATATGCAATCCATCCCATGCAGTAAACTTATATTTTGCTTCTTTTTTTTGAGCCTAAGGCAAACCAATACAATTTGTAATATGTGATTGCCTCAAACTAAGTTCAGTTCCCTGCTTGTTACGGCACTGGACAAACATCAGAAATAAATTTGTACAAAAGAAGATGCGATCCTGCCTTTGATGTGACGAGTCATCAATCGTGCAGATTTGAATAAGAGGTCTTTTGCAGAAATGCTGATCTTTGGCAAATTGTGGAAAGGTCCATCGAGCTTATTGTGTAATTCCCAAAATACTTTGTCTGCAGTCCTCGAGTTATAGCCATAATTGAGTTATGCAGTTATGCTTGTAACTCCTAATGGCTGTTAAATGAACCATCTTGTCTGAACCCGATTTTATGACCTCTTTTTGCGGTGGTTGTTAAATGAACATGATAGTTTAAAGCAAATACTGTGGTTGTTAAGTAAACACTGAGGGCGTCAAGGGGGCCCACTGCTTGCTATGGGTCAGATTTTGCTAGAAACTAGAAGTAATCTCTCTCTCTCTCTCTCTCTCTCTCTCTCTCTCTCTCTCTCTCTCTCCCTCCCTCCCTCCCTCCCTCCCTCTCTCTCTCTCTCTCTCTGTGTACATCCTGAACATTGGAACTTTGAAACCAGTTGTAAGCCAAGGACCATCTGTATATGCAAACTCAGCATTATATGTGCAGGTATACAGATGGGCAGGAATTGCTGGATGACGGAGTCTATGCCTCTATACTTTTGAGGATTCATTACCAGGAAACCATGATAGTTAGACAGATGTATGATTGTTTTATTGATCATAGTTGTCTTCTGCTTCTCAGAGCAAAAGATCAACCATCCCAGATCTGGTACTCTTCAGATGGTTAGGATAAAAATCTCCACTTATCCCAGCCAGCATAGATTAGTTATACTTGCTGAAAATGATCCAACTCTAATGCAACTTATCTGGAGGGCAAGAAAGATTAGCTTCGCTCTGTCCTAAGTGACATTCTGCTTTTAGGCTAGGGAATCTCTAACAACTTTAATTGCTTGAAATTTCAGGCATTCCAACCAAATAGCTCCTTTTCATACTATTAATTCAATACATACCCAGCATCATCACTTTCTTTTGAAAATCATGTTATGTCCTGAACGCTTGTGAAACATAGAATATACTTACTTCATGGGGCTATAAATCATCTCTACTGTCCTCCTCACAAGAAACCTAAAAATTTTAAAATATTTACTTTGTATAACTCCTGCCAACCACCAGTGGGTTTCACATTTTGTTACCACCAGTTTGCCACATGCGTGCCTTCTCACTTTGCAGATACATGCACCTCTTCCACGCATGCACCCAGCCTTCCACACATGCACTTTGCTCGCACGCACAGCTTCTGGGCAAGTGCCCAGGCTCAAAAACATGCCTAAATAGGATGGCATAGAGCCGGGGGCAGGAGGGGGGGGAAACCTACGATTTCTGCTACCGGTTCAAGTGAACCGGTCCAAACTAGCTGAATACCACCTCTGCTGCCCACATATCTAACAAAGAAGTTATAGGAATAAAACATATGGCTCAGCTTGGCTTTAATGTCTAATTTCCTCTGCTCCTTTGTCATTTGGTGTATAGAGTTTGGGGGAATCAATAATCCATTTTTTCAGAGGTATATATAATATCATTTATTATAATATACCGTATTTTTCGGAGTATAAGACGCACCAAGGTTTTGAAGAGGCAAATTTTTTTAAAAAGTTTTTGCACTCTGCAAACCTCCCAAAAATGGCCCATTTTTCTTGAAAACAGGCTGTGTTTCCCCCCCCCACACACAAAAGGCCATAGATAGCCTTTAGGAGGCTTGTAGTGTTCCTGTGGGGTGAGGTGGCCCCAAAATGATAAAAACGGCCCATTTTTCGCAAAAATGGGCCTGTTTTTATTTTATTTAAAAAGGGCATGGATAGCCTTTAAGAGGCTTATAGAGTGCTCCTGGGGCGTTTTTCACTCATTTCTGCCCTCCCCAGCCCCGGGGAGCTCTCTGAAAGTTTCCTAGAGGCTCTGCATGGACATTTTGGTGAAGGCGGTGGGGTTTCAGGAGGCAAAAAATGCTGTATTCAGTGTATAAGACGCAGCAAGATTTTCAGCCTCTTTTTTGAGGGGGAAAAGTGCATCTTATACTCCGAAAAATACGGTAATATCATTTTAGAAGTTCGGATCATATGACACTTTGGATATTCGTTATCCTTGGCTTTGTCTAAAAATGTATGATGAATTAGGTTCTGTAGGTTCTGCATTTTTGAATGAAATATGATAAGGAATATTAATATTAACAGTTTTTTTTTCAATATTCCCTTTCAGTGGCTCCACCATCAAGATTAAGATATACTGTTATTGGTTCTGACAGTATTCAGATTTCATGGAAAGCCCCCAAAGGGAGGTTTGATGGATATAAGCTTCTCATCACCCCTAGTTCAGGTAAGGAGAAGTGGGGAAGGGATTTTTCCACCTGAATACCAAAGTTTATTTATTTATTTGTTTAGTTTGTCAAACATGTACGAGATAACAGGGATGAGTATAAACATGGACATGAACACAGAAAATGGGTATGAATAAATGGGGACAATAGGACAGGGACGGTAGGCATGCTGGTGTGCTTATGCACGCCCCCTTACAGACCTCTTAGGAATGGGGTAAGGTCCATGCTAGAAAGTTTAAGGTTAAAGTTTTAGAGGTTTGAAGATGTAACAACAGAGTCAGGTAGAGCATTCCAGGCATTGACCAGTCTGTTGCTGAAGTCTTATTTTCTGCCATTGAGTTTGGAACAGTTTACCTTGAGTTTGTATCTATTTCTGTTTCCCTGTATCTGTTTCCCTCTGTATTATTGCAGTTGAAGCTGAAGTAGTCATTGACAGGTAGGACATTATAGCAGACAATTTTGTGAACTACGCTTAGGTCAAACCTTAATCAGTATAGTTCTAGGTTGTCCAAGGCCAAAATTTCAAGCCTGGTAGCATAAGGGATTCTATTGTGAGCAGAGAAATGGAGGACTCTTCTCGTGAAATACCTCTGAACTCTCTCAATTGTATTAATGTCTGAAATACAGTCTGGATTCCAGGCAGGCGAGCTGTATTCAAGGATTGGTCTGGCAAAAGTTTTGTATGCCCTTGTTTGCAGTACAATGTTACCGGAGAAGAAGCTTTGCAAAATTAGGTTAACAACTCTTAATGCCTTTTTGGCAATGCTGTTACAGTGAGCTCTGGGGCTTAGATCGTTTGAGACGAGTCCTCTTAGGTTCTTGCAGAGTGAGGGCCGTCTATGAGGTTGTATATGCCCAGCTTGTATTTTGTGTTCTGATTATTGTTGCCAATGTGTAAGACATTTGTTGGTTGAGATTTGGAATTGCCAATTTTTCGACCATTCTGACACATAGTCAAGGTCATTTTGTTCACACCTGGCGTAAGCGCATTCTTCAAGGAGGGAACAAAACAGAACACACACACCCATTGTCTTACACATCCATTGAAACTGGGTGTATGTCAGAGAAGGAGTGGCGGAATCTGGGGGTGGAGTTAAAAGAGGGATCAGCCTAGAATCCGTACGAAGCCACAAGTGGACTAAGTCAAACTTCCCTTGAATTCTGTTGACCCTTATCTAACCCAAAACAAGTGTTTACTATTAGCTGAGAAGATTCTCGTGCATTAGCACCCATCATCTTCTTTTAACAATCCCATAATCCCTTGTGGGGTGGAGTCTGGGCAACTGAAAGGAGCTGAGTGCTTATTGGCTGGATGCCCTTCCTGTCACCAATTCAGCAGATATGTTCTCAATGCGCCCAGAAAGAGACAAATACCTGCCATTACCTAGGATCGAACTCACAGACTTCCAGAACTTCTGGGAGGCCTATTTTTCGCCATCCCAGAGCTTCTGCACGGGCCTTCACTTACCTGGCACTCAAAACGGGTCACATGGAGACTCCTGGGAGGGGAGGGGCGGGTGGGGCCAGCCAGTCCTTGGAACTACAGGTTCGGCAATCCAGATGTAAAATTAGCATCTGGTGTGCCCAAACCGATCCGAACAGGCTGAATCCCACCCCTGCTGCAACAGTAATAAATCACTTTTTCAGTGCCATTGTAACTTTGAACAGTCACTCAGTGAACTGTTGTATGTTGGGGACTACCTGTATTACTCATCTGTTCCTCTGAAGGTGACAGGAGAAAGTTATGAAATGCATGGGTAATTTAATTATTATAATAAATGCCCCTAATTATTATTCTAGCTAGTTTACCAGAGCATAGCCCAATTTCTGAAGTGTAGCACTCAAAACATCAATGAGAGACACACAGCACAGTGCAGAATGAAACATTTGTTTTATCGTCTCCCTCTCTTCTTATTGACAATGAAGAATTTACTTTTCCATCAGCACAGGGATGAACTATGAGGTCCTTGGTGCACTCTGAACTTTCTTGCAGACATTTAATTATCCAACTAGGTAATATCATCAGTGCTTGGGGAAGGAAACACACATGTTCTGACCTAGGCTCCCCCAGCAGCACGAAGCCGAGTCCTCGTCCCCATAAACCCCTTTTATTTAATTTATAGTGAATTCCTCTCCAGCAAAGTCTTTCCTCTCCCACAGTCTTTCAAGTTAGTTCACAATTACCGACCTTTATCAGGCTTGGAGAGTGGCCAGGCCGATGTCTTTCAGATGCCGCAATACTTGGCAAGAATGCAAGAATGAACTAATTGTCTCCTGCAAACTCCACTCCCCTTTCTCTCCGCTTTTATTCCCTATGGGAGGGGCCATTCACTGTCCACCTGTGGCCTTATTCCCAAGTCGACCCTTGTTCCTTAGCTGTTCCCTTCATCTTCGCATGTGCACACTGAGAACAGGTTCCAGCTGTTCGTCTGCCTCACTGATGTCTGACTCCGAAGGCAGCTGATAACTGTCGGACCGGCCCTGGCCTCCTCTCTGCCTCCCACACAGAGCCCTCATCAGAGCCTTCCCAGACTCCAGGACTGGCCCATGTTCCTCCCCAACTTCCCCATGGTCAGAATCTGCTGCCAACTCTGTTGGCTGCTGGTGGGCCATAATAGCACAGAGCTTTCATGGAACAAGGGGAGTATTTCCCCATCAGGTGTATGATTGAATAAATCCTGTGTATAGGAAACAGATGGCCTGTGGTGGGAAGGGCTTTTCTTAATTGAAAAACCTTTTAAAAAAACATCAGCAGCCCAAAACTGATCTCCCAGGTAATCCTCATCTCACCCGTGAAGATGATCTACCTAATCCATTTTTAATTCAGCTCTGTTCTTTGGTGTCTGCTTTTCTTCAGTGACCAAAACTGCCTCCTTCTGAGGTAATGATTAAAAGATGTTTGGTTATTAATGAGATTTTGGTTTCTGTGAGCTCAGGGGACAAATAAAGCAGATGGAAGTAATAAAACAGTTACAACAGAAAAGCTGGAACAGATTAGAAGACAACAAGCAAAAGAAACACTTTTGAAAATATACTGTACAATAAAAGTCTGCATATGGGCTATCATTACCCATTTTAATATTACATTCACTTTTTAATAGGTTCTGTTGCATCCCAACTGGAATGCATTGAAGATTCCCCCCCAACTCCCAACAATGCTATCAAGATTAAGATCTCTTGAATTAGATTCCGGCTGATGTGGCAGGGGCTGCGCTGGCGGGGACGGGCGGAGGGCATGGGACTTGGAGTCCTACGATCTTGGTGAGTGGGGAGTCCCATCCCACCCCGCCCGTCCCCGCCAGCGCAGCCAGGCTGCAATCGGTGGTCATCCCTGCACCGCCCACCTCATCAGCGGAATCTAATTCAAGAGATCTTAATCTTGACAGCGTTGTTGGGATCTGCGGGTGAAATTACTTTAATCAATGGGATAAAGTCCTTTCTCCCACCCCCCCAGCTCTGATGCGGGCATAAGGAAAGTCCTCTCTTTCCCCCTCATCAGAGCTCGGGCGAGCGAAAGAAAGAACTTTACCCCACTGATTAAAGTAATTTCACCCGCAGATCCCAACAACGCTGTCAAGATTAAGATCTCTTGAATTAGATTCCGGCTGATGCGGCAGGGGCTGAGCTGGCGGGGACGGGCGGAGGGGATGGGACTTGGAGTCTTATGACTCGAGTATAAGCCGAGGCGGCTTTTTTCAGCCCAAAAAGTAGGCTGAAAAACTCGGCTTATACTCGAGTATATACAGTAAACAAATATTTTTAGCTGTTTTCTCTAGATATAAAATTGTTTCCTGTACATTTTAGAAACTTCTGCAAGTTTCTAAAAAAAAAAAATTTCTGCATGGATTTTGTAGCAGATGCCTAGCAAAGCTTCCAGTTGTGGCTTATTCAGCAAATCGTAGTTAAGGAAACAGTGGCTAAACTCAATCACTATAAATATTTCGGAAAAATGCAACACGTAGTAAGCCCTTTGAGTACCGTACACTCACAGTTTTTATTCTGGTGCCTTAAATTGTGGTTGCATGCTATTAAAATATGTTTTATTATTCTTGGAGTGTTTTGATATTTTATATTGTTTTTAATTGCATGCAAACTGCCCAGAATCATGAATTTGAGATGGGAGGCTAGATAAATTGATGTAATAAATAAAAATATACACTGTTCTGGGATTACAGGATGAAATGCTGCTTGCAAAATAAACAAATCCTTCCAAGTACAAATGGAAGGATCATGTTTGAACTCACCCCTAAGAGATTTTGTTCTTAGTGTGTTATGTTTCTACATGAAATGACTAATTTGTAGGGAAGTGGTCCCAAAGTGAGATAGACTACTCTAACCTTTGCAGAATAGCTATTTTATTTTACTTTCTTTTAACCTTACATTTCCTTTCCTTTCCTTCCTTCTCTTCTTTTCTCTTCTCATTTTTTTTTTTTTTTGCCTCTCATTTCACTGTCAAGCGACTCTGGGTGACCGATGCCCTAATACTGTGATGGTGTACCTATGGCACGTATGCCACAGGTGGCATGCACACCCCTCTCTGTGGGCATGCCAGCCATGACCCCAGCCCTGCTCCACCGCGCATGTGTGGTGTGCGTGTGGGGGACATGCATGTCCATGCATGGAGGTGTGGGGTGCAGGCGCAAGGGACGCTCACATTGTATTTTGGGCCCTTGTGCAACAACCCAATGTCCCGTTTTGGCTTCCAGGTTGGTGCAGGAGGCCTTCCAGGCCCAAAACGGGGCACAGGGGCACCATGCAAGGGCCCCCTTGGCCCATTTTGGGCCTGGAAAACCTCCTGCACCAACCTGGAAGCCAAAAATGGGTGAAGGGGTGGGGCACATGTGTGGCAGAGCATGGGGGGGTTCATGTGCAGTGGTGGGGAGAATGGGGGACAGTTGTATGTGCATTGCATTATAGGTGTGGGCGTGTCAGGCCTGCAGCCAGTTCCTTTTAGGATCTTTGGCCTGCCACACACTCTATTATTTTACTATGCTTTTTCATTAGTGGGGAATTGGGAGGGGGAATAGTAAGGAGTAGAATGTGTTGTTGTCAAAATAAAAAATCCCTTTCTAGAAACCCAGGTCATCTTTTGTTCTCGACACCCCTGAGCCTGACTGGAACTGGATGGGTGGAAATGCCAGCGTGGCAGAGGAAGATTGGACCATGTGATGAACTTGTGGGTGTGGGGGCAAGATTTTGAACTTTCAACTGGGTGGGGAAACCCAGGAAGCTTCCAGATTCGGGTTTTCCACAGATGTACCAACATGTCTCCCTTAATAAATTGGAACTTTGAGGAAAGCTCTGCCTTGGACTCTGCTTTTAATTTTGAATGATATTTGGAACGCTGACAGGGCGTATGAGTGCTTTCGTCATGCAATGACAAAAATATTAGCCATCACTACCCTGATAGATGTTATCTCTTGATGAGCCTGTCTGCACTTGGAAGCTAAGCAGGGTTAAGCCTGGTTAATATTTGTATGGGAGACCACTTGGGACCCCAGAGTACAGACTACACTGGGAAACTTTAAAGAAATCAGCCTGGAAGAAAGAAATCTCAACCTGTTCCCTGGGTTGTTACAAAGGAAGCTATAGATGTGTCAGTTAAGTCACCAGAAATTGAACTTTGGCTTCAAGATGCCTTACTTTAGTGGCCTTATAGGCAGAAATCCCAATGCTCAGGCATGTTTGCATAGTTGCCTGCAACGATAAATGATTAAGGGGAGGTAATTCCCCATGTAGAAACATGACCGAAAGCTCGATCATGTCAGGGTATGCCAAAGGAGTGACTCTGTGCAATGATTGTATTTCATTAGACGCCCACTTAAATATCCTAGCCAGGTCCTTTCAAGATTTCACTTAGGAATTTAAGGAGGAAGCATAAGAGAGAAGTCCAAGAAACCTTTCTTAGGGAGGACTGCAGAACTGGACTAGAAATGAGGGAATAATTAGAATTTGGCAACTTCACAGCTTGTAAGTAAACGAATAGATTATACTCGATACTGTTATAATGGAATGGAAAATGCAATGCTGATCGTGTTTCTCTTTTGCAGGAGGGAAGACCAATGAGCTGACGCTTCAGAACAACGCAAACAAGGCGATTATTCAAGGCCTTATCCCCGATCAGAGTTACATCGTTCAGATAGTGGCCTTTGCTCAAGATCAGGAGAGCAAAGCAGCGCAAGGCCAGTTCCGAAGTATGTCCTCTCTTTCTGTCTGTCTGCTTCACAAAACTGGTCTTATACGGGTATGGCAGGGGTCGGCAATTTTAAACACTCAAAGAGCCACAAATGTCCTAATAGGAAGCCCCCCCCCAGTTCAATTCTGGAGCCATCTGGAAGTCCGGTTCTCCCACCATAGAGTCTCCTCCAAGCGCGGTGTCCTTTTTCCTCTACCTGTCCTAACTGAAAGCCCTATCAATTGTGGAGTCAACCGTCAACAGAGAGCTGCAGCAGAGGGATGAAAGAGCCACATGCGGCTCCAGAGCCATGGGTTCAGGGGTGAAATCCAGC
This sequence comes from Thamnophis sirtalis, assembly GCF_051295495.1. Taxonomy (NCBI): domain Eukaryota; kingdom Metazoa; phylum Chordata; class Lepidosauria; order Squamata; family Natricidae; genus Thamnophis; species Thamnophis sirtalis. The sequence continues at coordinate 114,791,034 of NW_028261382.1, read as the reverse complement.
AGGTTCTGACAGGTTCTGGAGAACTGATAGCGGAAATTTTGAGTAGTTTGGAGAACCAGCAAATGCCACCTCTGGCTGGCCCCAGAGTGGGGTGGGGATGGAGATTTTGCAGTATCCTTCTCCTGGAGTGGGAATGGGGATTTTGCAGTATCTTTCCCCTGGAGTGGGAATGGAGATTTTGCAGTATCCTTCTCCTGCCACGCCCTCCAAGCCACGCCCACAGAACCGATGATTTTTTTAAAAATGTGAATTTTACCATTGCGCGGGGTGCTGACCCCTGTGCTAGGGGGACCATATCTCCCGGTTGGCCTGGGACAAGTTCCACTTTATCCCTGTCCTCCTACCATCCCATCCCCTTTAACGTGTTTCCTGGACCCATAGCTCATAAAAACCTTCATCCATTATCTGGAATATATATATTTTAGAGTCCCGATCTCTTCAATTCCCCCTCTGCTTTCAATAGACTTGTATCTGAAGCCTGCCTGAAAGAATAATAATAAATTTGACAAGTGGGAAGGGCCAGAGAAGAGTTCAGTATTATTCTTAATAATAATATTGCCCATGAAGCAATGCTAATATTGGTAGTCTTACAGGCAGTCTTCATCCTTTTCTAATCTCGGTATATGCACACGACGGGTTCCTCATGGAACCCATTTCCTGCTGGGCCTGCCTTGTAAGGCCTCAGGCAATGTCCAGCTTCTTCCTTCTGGTGGTCACTTTGCGTGTCTTGACCTTCAGCTTACCCTCAGCCATCGGTCTCAGCTAGTTCTCCATCTTTCAACACAAGAGTTTCTCATGAATGCGTGCCATAGGATAATGTTGCAGGATCCAATCTGGGTCGGTCACTGGGACCAGAGGTTGAGTTTTCTGAGCTTTTGGACTTGTGTTGGAGCCCATCCTTAGGGAACGTCTCTCTAACACAATTCTTCTAGAGAGAAGTTCCCTGAGGATGGGCTTCAGCATGAGTCTGAAAGCTTGACCGACCCAGATTGGTTCTCACAAGAGTTTCTTTGGACAACAAATTATACAGTCTCTTTATATGAGGAAGCTATGCATTTCTAGGTTTTGCTTGGGTTTATACAAAGGAGCCTAGAAGCTAGAATTTGAAAGTCTATGGAGATTCTCAGTCATCCAGATCATGGTTGATCCCAAAGGTGCTTTTTTTTCAAGAGGAAACTGGACTTTCTGGTTTTTCTTTGAAGACATTTCACTTCTCATCCAAGTAGCTCCTTCAGCTCTGGAGCAGAGCTTTATCCAAGGAACTCTGAAGAAGCTTCTTGGATGACAAGCAAAATGTCTTCAGAGAAAAACCAGAAAGTCCAGTTGCCTCTCGAAAAAAGCATCTTTGGGACTAGGATTTGAAATTGAACAAGCGAATGTATAGACAGACATTGGGCTGTTGTTCTGTCCATTACTGTGAAATGATTATATATGGAAGGTTGTTTGTTTATTGGACATTTCACTTTTAGGTGTTTCTACCCAAGGAAATGCACATGATTGCTCCCACTTCCTATTTTTCCCTCAACAACAATCCTGTGAGGAAGGTTGGATTAAGTAACAGCCACAGTCACCCAGCTGGCTTTGGTTCCTAAGGAGGCCTAGAACTCCCAATCACCTGGTTTCTGACCAGTACCTTAACCACTACTACTTTTATCACCAATTCTTCCATCATAGATGGAAGAGCTAATTTGGTGTAGCCAGTGGTGGAATTCATTTTTTTTAACTACCAGTTCTGTGGGCGTGGCTTGGTGGGCGTGGCAGGGGAAGGATACTGTAAAATCTCCATTTCCTCCTGATCAGCTGGGACTCGGGAGGCAGAGAATAGATGGGGGCAGCGCCAGTCAGAGGTGGTATTTACCGGTTCTCCAAACTACTCAAAATTTCTGCTACTGGTTCTCCAGAACTGGTCAGAACCTGCTGAATACCACCTCCGGGTGTATCCCAACCCATTTCATAGGATTGTTGTGGGAAAAATAGCAGGAAGAAGGAATATTAGATATGTTTATCACCTTGAATTATTTATAAAAATTATAAAGGCAGTATTAAAAAAAAATTAAACCCAAAGTTCCATTTAGAATATGGCCATTGCTTTGTATTCAAATATATTTTCTCTTTGAAGTTGCCTCAAGGACTCCTTAAATTAGATGAAAAAATCATGCCCTCAATTTTTAAATAAGCAAATGAACTAGTAAAGCCTCTTGTTAAATACATATAAGTTTCCAAGAACTATAAATGGAATAAACAGCATAAAGCTTAAAAGCAAATAGGTTTCAGCAATGGAAAAGCCATTTTCCTAATTAATTTTCTGGGGAAAATTGGCAAATCCATACTAGGAATCTTATTGTTTTTATTATTTGATTTATATTTAACCATAATGGTTAAATATATGTTTATGTTATAGCTGTGCTTTGATGTTCTGAAAGCCAACAATTATGTTATATGTACATATGTAGAGACAGACAGACATATGGCTAAAATGTGTTTAAATATTAGTAGCTCCGGTTGGTAGCTGGGCTGTTCGTTTGAGCTCCGAGCACTTAGTGATCATATGATTCACAAATGCAGTGACCAACTTAACAAACATGGCAAACGAGGTTGCAAGATAGAGTAGAGTAGAATAGAGTAGAATAGAATAGAATAGAATAACAGAGTTGGAAGGGACCTTGGAGGTCTTCTAGTCCAACCCCCTGCTTAGGCAGAAAACCCTACACCACTTCAGACAAATAGTTATCCAATCTCTTCTTAAAAACTTACAGTGTTGGAGCATTTACAACTTCCGGGGGCAAGTTGTTGCATTGATTAATTGTTTTAACTGTCAGGAAATTTCTCCTTAGTTCTAGGTTGCTTCTAGTCTAGATCAGATGTGACTTACTTAACAATCTTGCTTAGCAATGGAAACTCTGAACTTCATTCTGGTTGTAACTTGAGGACTACCTGCAAAAGCACGGCCATGGGAAGCTTATTTGATTTTTAGAGATAACAAGTCATTATCCTGTTGTTTCTTTTTAGACTAATTGCACTTCTTGTTTTTCAGTTAAAGATCTAGAGAAAAAGAAGGATACTTCGGGCAAACCCAAACCGAAAGATGTGAAGCCTGCTGTGCCAACAGAGGATACAGATTTGATACCCTTTCCAAAACCAGAAGGTGAGAATTTATTAAAAGATTTAATTGGGGTGATTTAATTGTGACATTTTTGCCCTTAATCGCTTCTGTGTTTGTCTGTGATTGTCTTGGATTTGTCTTTCTGTACCCATTCAATTTCATGAAAGTGAATTTGCTTTTAGAAAGCCTTTCAGAGATGGGAATTTCATAACATTTTGGGTGGCCTTAATAAGTGTTTTTGTCCTAATTTAGTTATGGGGCTATCAAAGTTGTACAAACTTGTCTCTCGTTATTCAGTGGATCCCTCTTGCAGCTTCCTATTTTCCTTTAAAACACAGCTAGAGAATTTATGAGTAAATTTCTCCATGTCGCCTTTTCAAGAATAAGGTGAGGAGTCTCCTGTTCTTGAAGAAATTGTTGAAGAATTTCTCGTTCCTCAGGAGAAGATTCGAAGACATGGTCCTGAAAATTTCTTGGACTATACGTGTGATGGCCTGCAAATTTAAGATGACAAAATTATAGAGATGGATAATCTAGTTCTTATTGCAGGTTGATGACTGAGATCAGTGCTTCCCAGCCTTGTCAACTTTAAGAAGATGATGCTGGCTGGGAAATTCTGGGAGTTGAAGTCCGGACATCTTAAAGTTGACAAGGTTGGGAAAGAATTACCCAGACAGCAGAAGTTGTTGAGGTTGAAAAAACATATGTCCTAAACCAATGGTAGGTAGAGGAAAAAGGATGCCACACTAGGAGGAAACTCTGTGGTGGGGGAACCGGACTTCCGGTCAGCTCCAGAATTGAACGGGGGGCTTCCGGTTAGGGCCTTTGGGGCTCTTTGAGTGTTTAAGGTTGCCGACCCCTCATCTAAGTACAAATCAAGGCTGATTCTGCTTAGCTTCCGAGATCAGCCAAGGTTTGTTAGGGGCTTCCACCTGCTGAGCCATGCAAAACTAAATTAAGTTTTCCTGAAAGCTTGTTTTCCCTTCTTTGGTAATAGGATCCTGCTTACAGAGGATGATAGGAATCTAATAAAGTTAAGATGTTCCCATCTTAATGCTTTATGTGTGGGCTGAGTTTGTCAGGTGCAAAGAAGCAGAATCACACAAAAATCCCAGTTCAGAAAATTTATTGTTGAAGCATACACACAAGAATCTAGTCAGCTAACAATCAACTCTACATTGGCATTAGATTAATGTCTGTAAAGATTCTCAGTCCTCCAGGTCAGGGTTGTCCCAAAGGTACTTTTTCAGGAGGCAACTAGACTTTTATCTTTTTTTTTCCTTTTGAAGATGTTTTGCTGTTCATCCAAGAAGTGTCTTCGGCTCTGGCAGGATAGTGAGGAATGGAAGGATTTATATTTCTTGCAGACAGCTGGTCATTTGCATCCTTTTAGTGGGTCATTGAAGCATTTGGAGGTTTATCTGTGTCCTCAGAGTCACCTGAGTGGTGCTCCTGGTTCCTGTAGTCTGTAATTTTTCCTCTGGAAATCCATTCCTTATTCCCACACCATTCAAAGGGTGTTCATCCCAAATTGTGTAGCTAAAAGTCTGTAGAGATTCTCAGTCATCCAGGTCATGGTTGCCTGAAAAAGCACCTCTGGGACACTAGATTAATGGAATTCAAGGGAGGCTGGACTTGGAATGTTTTTGGGCATGTAACAATTCTAGGCTGCATCCTCTCTTGACTCCACCCTTAAGCTCTGCCTGCTCTTCTAATACAGAACCTGAACTTACAGAATCTCCAGCCAGCATGGTCAAACCTTGGGGGGAAATGGAGGACACTATGTTGGAGATAGTTCGGTTGGGAATGTGATTGTCCTTCATGCTGGAATGTGCACATAAGTGTACTTGAGGAAATGCTTCCTGAATTCTTTATCCACAAATCTCATGCAAGCAGGCACCTGTAATCTGAGGGTGGGAATGATGTCACTGTTAGGGGAACAAGCCAGACTTGTCAAGGATGATGGAATGCCAGAATAAAATCTGTTTATATTGAACTATGCTTTGTACTCAAGTAGCCCACGAGAAATATCTCTGTGCTATTTTAGAATTGATCTTCCACCTCCCCGTTTAATAACCTACTGTTCCAAAGCAATTAGATTCTCACCAGTAAACTTTTATGACATGCAGAACAAGTACAAGCAAGTTTCATTCTGTCACCATTGTCTGTCTGGAAGCCTCCTTCACTTCAGTCAGATTTCTGAAAGATTTTCGAAAGCATCCTTCACTTCAGTAAAAGGGGGTGACTTGCTTCCTAAGGTTTCAGGTAGGGAAGGCCTACTGGGGGTTCACAGGGGTTCAGGAGAATCTCTAGCTAAGATTCTTTGCAGTTCAGAGAGCCCCCAGATCCCAGTCCTAGCTGGCTCTGCCCACCCCTCTCCTCCCAGGAGTCCCCACGTGGCCTGTTTTTGATGCAGGTAAGTGCAAGGTCACACAGAGGCTCAGGGAGGGTGAAAAATGGGCGTATCAGAAATTCGGGAAGGCCGGAAATGGGCCGAGGGCCTCCAGAGCCTGGGGAGGCCATTTTCGCCCTTCCGAAGGCTTGAGGAAAGCCTCCAGAGCCCGGAGAGGGCAAAAAAGCCCCACCATGGTGCAGGAGGCCGACTAGACCACACCCATCTTGGCCACGCCCACCCGGAAACCAGGCAGAGAACCCCTTGCTAAAAATTTTGAACCCACCCCTGGTTTCCAATAATCCAAATTTCCTATTTTTGCAACTGGCAGTGATCCTTTCCAGTCATTTTGAGACAGAATCAGGTGGATATTGTGATGCCGCGACTTACAATTGTTGGAAGAAAATGTCCATCTGGTTCAGTTCCACACTGGGAGAAAGACACTGGAAACATGGGGGCTGATTGGAAAGATGTTTTTTAAAGATGAACAGAACCACCAGTGTTTAGGGTTCTGGTGCAGCTTAGCAATTGGTTTGATGAGTACATGGATTTTTATAAGTTTCAGAGAGGCTGCGTGTGTGTGTGTGTGTTGTTTGTGCAATGTCTGAAATGCCCTTAGGAGATTGTGTGATGTACTGAGCTCTGTGCCTTCTGCTAAATGGTTGTGGGTTAATCCTATTATGTCCTGAAAGATCATGTCCTGTTCTTAAACCCATCACCCTGAAACTGAAGGTCTTTTGTATTGTTAATAGGATGGTTAGGTTCTATCTTAATGGGCACAAAAATACCAGCTGAGGGTGGGAGGCTATTAAGAAAGACTGAGCCTGCTTCCTGCACCTAAAAACCCCCATGTTTCTCCATTTTTCCTTTAGGGAAATATAATATTCTGCCTTTTTTAATATCCCTCAAAATATTTCATTCTTTGGGGGGGGGCTTCCCTCACAATGTAGGATGCTTAAAGGTAAAGGTTCTCCTCGCACGTGTGGAGCCAAGGTGGCGCAGTGGTTAAATGCAGCACTGCAGGCTACTGCTAGATCAGCAGGTCAGCGGTTCAAATCTCACCGGCTCAGGGTTGACTCAGCCTTCCATCCTTCCGAGGTGGGTAAAATGAGGACCCAGATTGTTGGGGGCAATATGCTGACTCTCTGTAAACCGCTTAGAGAGACCTGAAGGCCTATGAAGCGGTATATAAGTCTACTGCTATTGCTAGTCGTTCCCGACTCTAGGGGGCGCTGCTCATCTCCTTTTCAAAGCCGAAGAGCCAGCGCTGTCCAAAGACGTCTCCGTGGTCATGTGGCCAGCATGACTAATCGCCAAAATAGCAATAGCAATAGCAGTTAGACTTATATACCGCTTCATAGGGCTTTCAGCCCTCTCTAAGCGGTTTACAGAGTCAGCATATTGCCCCCAACAATCCGGGTCCTCATTTTACCCACCTCGGAAGGATGGAAGGCTGAGTCAACCTTGAGCCGGTGAGATTTGAACAGCCGAATTGCAGAACTGCAGTCAGCTGAAGTAGCCTGCAGTGCTGCACTCTAACCACTGCGCCACCTCGGCATGGAAAACTGTTACCTTCCCACCAAAGGTGGTTCCTATTTTTCTACTTGCATGTTTACATGCTTTCGAACTAGGTTGGCAGAAGCTGGGACAAGTAATAGGAGCTCACTCCATTACGCAGCGCTAGAGATTTGAACCGCCAAACTGCCGATCTTTCTGATTGACAAGCGCAGCGTCTTAGCCACTGAGCCACCGCGTCCCTTAGTAGGATGCTTACATAATCATGAAATAAGTCCAATATAATATAACAATTACAAAAATATACCTTTAGCATGATAGAGACATATATATGGCCCCTCCCGCTGTTAATAATTTTTCCTCCTTAGTGACACAAGCGAAGGGAAAGAGAACAAAATGCATCTCTATTTTCAAACATTTGTCTGAACAGAGTACTTAATTTTGGTTGCCCACTTAGAATGAACAGCTAAATTCCCGAGGTCAGTTCACTATTGTGTTTAAGCACATGGTAATACTTGTCTCACACGTATGTTGTCTGGCTTAATTGATTTCTCTGCACATCATGAAGTCCCTTGAGCTGTCAGACTACAGGGAGTGAGACTAAGTCTTGATGTTCCTCACCTTTGTTCTTAAAAAGAAATCAGATCAGCATGAATGACAAAGGTTAATGTAAATAGTGTAATATGTCTCCTTTATAAACATGAAGAGGTGCAGTTTAGCTTTTCCTTGGAAGGTCAGTGATGCGATAAATTCTGAGACTCTTAAAGCCAAAATAATCTGCCATCGTTTTGACACTACCTGCTTACTATCCCCTGCCAGGAATTTGAATTGGGGCAGAGGAAGAGAAGAATCTATAAGATCAACTAACTAGTTAGTTTTTGCATTTGGCAGGATTTATTTTCCCTTGGAAGCAGAAACAACGGTTGTCAAACAGAGATGTACCATTCTATCACAAAAACTATTCTTGAATTTAGGGGAATGATAGACAACATACTTGTAAGAGCCGAGGTGGCGCAGTGGTTAAATGCAGCACTGCAGGCTACTTCAGCTGACTGCAGTTCTGCAGTTCGGCTGTTCAAATCTCACCGGCTCAAGATTGACTCAGCCTTCCATCCTTCCGAGGTGAGTAAAATGAGAACCCGGATTGTTGTTGGGGGCAATATGCTGACTCTGTAAACCTGAAAGCCCTATGAAGCGGTATATAAGCCTAACTGCTATTGCTATTGCTAGGGAAAAAGACAAATAAGAACAATTAAGATTACTACCAGTGGGGAAAAAAATTCAAGGTTTCACTAAACCTGTTCCATCTTGAATGCAATTTTCATACAAACACACATGCAATATCCATCCATCCATCCATCCATCTGGAGTCCTTGATGCTCTCTGAGCTTGGTTGTTTGCTTGCTGATATTTCATTACCCAATTAGATAACATTATCAATGCCAGCACATCTGTTATTCCTATAAAAATAAAAATTTACGGAGAGGGGACGTTGTTGAATTTTTAAATTTAATTTTGAGGCATCCTCATAAATGTCTGTGATTGGGATCTAAGATAACTCTTCCCTAATTCAATCATCATCATCATCATCATCATCATCATCATCATCATCATCATCATTTAATAAAGAGCCTTTCTATGCATGTGGATGACAGCAGCCCTGGAATGCTTCACTAATCTTTAATTTGCACACCTTAAGTCTGGATTAATGTTTCTTTGGTGTGGATTTTCTTGTTTCTTTTTTTTTTATTTTTATTATTTTTTATTAGTAAAAGAAAAATACAACAGCCAATAGATTGCAAAAGACAATACAACATCCGCCACTGTTTTGCTTTACATTTGACTACGTTTCGAGACATTTCCATAATAACAAAATCGTTATAGACATCAAAAGTTAGGCATCTTCTTCCCTCCCTCCTTCTCTCCTTCCCTCCTTCCTTCCCTCCTTTCTTTTCTCCTTTTCTCCTTCCCTTCCCCCTCCCTTTCCTCTCTCCTTCCCCCCTTCTTTCTCTCATACATTCCCTCCTTCCTTCCCTCCTTCCCTCCTTCCTTTCTTTCTTTTCTCTTAGATTCCCTCCTTTCTTCCCTCCTTCCCTCCTTCCTTTCTTTCTTTTCTCTTAGATTCCCTCCTTTCTTCCCTCCCTCCTTCCTTCCTTTCTTCTCTCCTTCTCTCCTTCCTTCCCTCCCTTCTTCCCTCCTTGCTTCCCTCCCTGCTTCCCTCCCTCCTTCCTACCCCGCTTTCTTCTCTTTCTTCTCTCCTTCCTTCTTTCCACCTCTCCTTTCCCTTCTCTCCTTACTCTTCCTCCCCTTTAACCTTCCCCCCCTTTTTGTTATCCCAAAAAAAAATAATTCCTAGTTTTTTCCCTCAGATAATAAGAAATCCACCCCGAAGACACATTAATCCAGACTTAAGGTGTGCAAATTAAAGATTAGTCTCCCCCACCCAGTAATGAAACCAACAGCTCTAGAAGCTTCAACTTTCCCGCAGGGCAGCCTTTGTATTAGATGAGGTCCAGTGACTTCATGTCCCCCCTCTCCCCAATTCCCCTTAATTTTCTCTACTGGTTTGCAAATCTTGTCTTCCTTTCTCCCCTCCAGGAGCCATGTTGTCAGGTAGCAAAGTGCCAAATTGATCTTAATTGGCTCCTCTACTCATCGGTCATGACAAAAGCAATGCAAGACATCACTTAGGATTTTAATTATTATAAAGACAGATCGCCCCCCAAAGCTATTGCATTTTAAAAGGCATTTGTACAGAAAGAATATTTTTCTTAAATACACAGACAGACAGACAGACAGACACCCCCACCCCCCCACCCCCCCACCCCCCCACACAATATTTACTTGTGGAATTTTCACCGCAAGTCTAGCTTGACTCTAAGAACTCAAAGGCTTGGTGTCTCCTCATTTCTTTCAGCTGTTCTACTTCATATTAAGGAGTCCTCTTTTTTCCAAATATGGATGATTAAAGCTATATAGAACATTGACTGCTAACAGAACAGAAATTTAACAGAAATCTGGGAAAGGGCATCGTTAATCAAAACAACAGCATACACAGGAAGCACCGTTTGCAAAACGCAGGCCTGGCTTATGTTCCAAGAAAAGCTTTGCTTTTAATTATGATGAAAAAGAGACATGTCAGATCATTTAGCTGGATTTCTATTGGCAGGGCCATGATAGATAAGAAAATGAAATTAAAAGTACAAGAAACAAACCGGCGTTACAACTTAGAGAAGTCTTTCCTAAACAGGTATCTTCCAGATTCTTTCTTTTGAACTCCCGTGGTTCCCACTGTAGAAAGTTAAAACCCACCCCTCTTCTAGAAAATAAAATATTTTAGGAAATATTAAAAGGCAGAATATTTTCCCCCTAAAAGGGAGGCAGAAACTCACACCCCCCACACACCTTTGTCAATGGGCCATTAAGGCCTGAGCCAGTCTATTATACAGGTGAAATTAAAAAAATTAGAATATCGTGCAAAAGTTCATTTATTTCAGTAATGCAACTTAAAAGGTGAAACTAATGAATGAGATAGACTCGTTACATGCAAAGCAAGATAGTTCAAGCTGTGATTTGTCATAATTGTGATGATTATGGCTTACAGCTCATGAAAACCCCAAATCCACAATCTCAGAAAATTAGAATATTGTGAAAAGGTACAATATTCTAGGCTCAAAGTCTCCCACTCTAATCAGCTAATTAAGCCATAACACCTGCAAAGGGTTCCTGAGCCTTTAAATGGTCTCTCAGTCTGGTTCAGTAGGAATCACAATCATGGGAAAGATTGATGACCTGACAGTTGTGCAGAAAACCATCATTGACACCCTCCATAAGGAGGGAAAGCCTCAAAAGGTAATTGCAAAAGAAATTGGATATTTCCAAAGTGCTGTATCATAGCACATTAATAGAAAGTTATGTGGAAGGGAAAAGTGCACAAGCAGCAGGGATGACTACAGCCTGGAGAGGATTGTCAGGAAAAAGCCATTCAAAAGTGTTGGGGACTTCCACAAGGAGTGGACTGAGGCTGGAGTCAGTGCATCAAGAGCCACCACACGCAGACAGATCCTGGACATGGGCTTCAAATGTCGTATTCCTCTTGTCAAGCCGCTCCTGAACAACAAACAACGTCAGAAGCGTCTTACCTGGGCTAAAGAAAAACAGACCAGATCTGTTGCTCAGCGGTCCAAAGTCCTCTTTTCTGATGAGAACAACTTTTGCATCTCATTTGGAAACCAAGGACCCAGAATATGGAGGAAGAATGGAGAGGCACACACTGCAAGATGCTTGAAGTCCAGTGTGAAGTTTCCACAGCTTGTGTTGATTTGGGGAGCCATGTCATCTACTGGTGTTGGTCCACTGTGCTTCATTAAGTCCAGGGTCAACGTAGCCATCTACCAGGAGATTTTGCAGCACTTCATGCTTCCTTTCACAGACGAGCTCTTTGGGGATGCTGACTTCATTTTCCAGCAGGACTTGGCACCTGCCCACATTGCCAAAAGCACCAAAACCTGGTTCAATGACCGTGGGGTTACTGTGCTTGATTGGCCAGCAAACTCGCCTGACCTGAACCCCATAGAAAATCTATGGGGCATTGCCAAGAGAAAGATGAGAGACATGAGACCGAACAATGCAGAACAATTGAAGGCCGCTATTGAAGCATCCTGGTCTTCCATAACACCTCATCAGTGCTACAGGCTGATAGCTTCCATGCCACGCTGCATTGAGGCAGTAATTGCTGCAAAAGGGGCCATTTGCTGCTTAGAAAATTTCAGATATGGAATATATAGGACTAACTGCAGTAGTTTCCTATGAGTATTAAAGATTCAAGTCAATCTATAAACAGAATTTTACCCTATTTTGGATTCTTCCCATAGAGGATGGATGTTGACAGTGTTTTTATCAACTAGCTCTAGATAGAATGATTGCAGAGCAACAAACATAATACGGTGTCTGGAGGTTAAAACTTACGAAGAATGGCTAAAGGAACTAGGTATGTTTAGTTTAAAGAAGAAAAGACTAAGGGGAAACATGAGAGCAGGCTTCCATTATTTGTAGCGGGGGCAGGGGGGGCTCAGGGAAGCGGACAGGCAGGTAAGAGAAGAAGCAATGGGAGGAAATGTAGAAATAAGGAGGAATTTCCTGACACTGAGAACTATTAAGCTTCCAGGAGTTGTGGGTACTCCATCACTTGAAGTATTCAAGAAAAGATTGACAATCATTTGTCCAAGATGGTATTAGAACTCCTGCCTTGAACCGGTGTTGGACTAGATCAGTGGTTCCCAAACTTGGCAACTTTAAGACTTCAACTCCCAGAAGTCCACAAGTCTTAAAGTTGCCAAGTTTGGGAACCACTGGACTAGAGGACCACCAAGGTCCCTTCCAACCTTCGGAATCTATGATTCTATGTATGAAGTTTAATTCCACAGTTCGTTCCTTCCCTCCATCTCTGTCCCTCCCTCCTTTCATTTCTGGGCCACTCATTTCCTTGAAGCTATGCTGCTGAATGTAAGCTGAGCATGCTATTTTGTCATAAATGCAAATATTGAGAGATGAATATGAAAACACTAGGTGGGTTTGCAGAGCATACAAGCATTACTAGATCTTGGAAAAGCTGATTTAATCCAGATGTTTGATCAAATAAATTTTGAAATAAAGTTATGAATCAAATATTGACATGCCCTATGAGTCTTAAGATAGATAGGCGACTGTCATCTATCTTAAGTTTATTTTATTTATTCGATTTGTGTAGCCATCCATCTCACAAAAGTGACTCACAACAATTGCAAACATCAGTAAGAGAGCACGGTACAGCTAACCCTTGACTTATGACCACAAGTGAGCCCAAAATTGCTGCTGCTAAGTGAGACATTTGTTTAGCCCCATTTTACAACCATTCTTGCCACAGTCGTTAAGCGAATCACTGCAGTGGATAAGTTAGTAACCTGGTTGTTAAGAGAATCTGGCTTCCCCATTGACTTTGCTGGTCAGAAGGTTGCAAAAGGTGATCACATGACCTTGGGACACCGCAACGGTCGTAAGTGTGAACCAGTTGCCAAACATCTGAATTTTGATCACATGACCATAGGGATTCTTCAAAGTCGTAACTGTGAAAAACAGTCATAAGTCACTTTTTTCAGTGCCGTTGTAATTTTGAATGGTCACTAAATGAATTGTTGTAAGTTGAAGGTTACCTGTATATTTTCTTTTCTTTTCTTTTTAGTCTAAGCTTGTTACCATGTGTATCTGGGCTACCCCTCTATTTCTATAACTCTTGTTTTTAAAGGAAATCCCAACCTACGTTGGATAAAATTCATTGAGTAAAGCATTTTCCTTGTTGTTTTATTCTAAACAGAAAACCAATTTAAGTGCAAAACCCCAGCCTTCGCAGACATCGTTATCTTGATTGATGGGTCCTGGAGTATTGGCAGATTCAACTTCAGACTTGTGCGTCTATTCTTGGAAAATCTGATTATTGCCTTCAACGTGGATTCTGAAAGAACAAGAATAGGTAAATCTTTCAACAACCCGAATTAGTCTGATTTGGTTTCCTCACTCTTTAATACGATTCCTTCTTTTGGGAGAATATTTAACCAGCCACAATGCTAGAGTGTAAAATTCCTTCTGAAAGGATTGATCTGAGTGTTTCTATAGGAAGGAATTCCTGAAAACGCTAATGGACCTACCGGTAATATAATATTTTCCTTCATATAAGTATTTACCCAACAAAAATATACTTTCCTTTCTCCCCAAGGCCTGGCGCAATACAGTGGTGACCCCAGGATAGAATGGCATCTGAATTCCTACAACACAAAAGAGGCTGTCTTAGAAGCAGTGCGAAACCTCCCCTACAAGGGTGGAAATACCTTAACAGGTACAAAGTTGTATGTGGCTGCTTTGAAATGGATTTAAAAAAAATATATTTACCTGGTTTATACTCTGTAAATAATGCAGATGTATTTTGCTTCCTTCCGTATTATATTTCTGATTCTCTTTTCCCACTGACCCTCAGGGTGTGCAGTATTTAAAGTCTACCCTCTAGCACAGTTTAGGGAATATCTTTAAAAGAATGATGTTCTTTATCGTCAGGAGAAGAGAGAGAAGCAAGGTGACACAAACCTTGTGCTGATAAGGCAAAGGGGAAGATTTATTGCAAATGGATGCCTCTGAATTATGCTTTGCCAGAGGAATGCACTCCTAGGTGATTTATTGCAGTGTTATATTATTTATCTGAGAGAAATGATAACGTGTGGCTCAGGAGGGTACTCATATTTTCAAACTGGCAGGGAAGGTAAGTGAATCCACCTGCTGGTGCTCCCTCTGCCTCTGCACCCTTTTTGAAAATATTTTTCATTAAACAGTTTTTTTTAAAAAGACTTTTTTTTGCAATTTCCTTGTGTACAACATTTCTACCTCAGTATATATCCATTGTAAATACACTCCCCCCCTTATTTCAGTTTCTATTTGTCTATACATATGATACTATTATACACATTCCTTAATTTACAATCCTTCATTATGTTTCCATTTATACATTTGTTCATCTCTACCGATACATTTCTAATTCCTCACTCCTGTGTCTTCTTCATTTAGTCTTTCCTTAAGGTTTACAACCTGTCCTCTAGCCATTTGTACCACTCGTTCCATACCATATAATATTCTGTTTCCTCCAGTGGTGGGTTTCAAATTTTTTTAGAACGTCTTCTGTAGGTGTGGCCTGCTTTGTGGGAGTGGCTTGCTGGCCATGTGACTGAGTGGGAGTGGCTTGCCGGCCATGTGACTGGGTGGGAGTGGCTTGGCAGTCATGTGACTGGATGGGCATGGCCAACTTGTAAAATGTGGTGAAACTCACTTAACAACGCTCTTGCTTAGCCACCAAAGTGTTGGCTCAGAAACTCTGGCATTTGAAGCACGCAAGTCTTAAAGCTGTCAAGTTACAAGACCTTTGCACCCTAACCCTTTAGAAAAAAAACCCCAGGGTGTTCAAACTTGACAGCTTTAAGACTTGTGGACTTCAACTCCCAGAATTCCTCCTCTCGCTCTTCATCTTGATAATGTGCGGATGGGTGGGGGGGGAGGGAGCTGGAAACGGTTCTAAACGGCACTGTAGATTTGTGGAACCTCTTCTATAGAAGAGGTTAGAACTGGCAGGAACCCACCCCTGGTTTCCTCCTCTGCTTCTGTATCTTAATAGTTCGGTTTTTAATTATATATTTTTTCCAGTCTGTTTTAACTCTGTGTTTAATTTATGCTTTTATACCATGGTATGTTCATTTATTGTAAATAAGAGTCGTTTGGGAAAGATGGGTGGTGTAAAAATGTGATAAATAAATAAATAAGCAAATAGTCCCCAGAAGCTGTAATTGAAGCAATCTGTCTTGCTTGCTATTTCAAAATTAGTTTCCCTATTGTGATGGTCGTGGCCCTCTTTGAATGCCCCACTAATTAGGAACCAGATTATTTATTGCAGAAAAAGAATAATGTA
Source organism: Thamnophis sirtalis (assembly GCF_051295495.1). NCBI lineage: Eukaryota > Metazoa > Chordata > Lepidosauria > Squamata > Natricidae > Thamnophis > Thamnophis sirtalis. The sequence continues at coordinate 114,775,542 of NW_028261382.1, read as the reverse complement.
TGTTCAAGTAAAAACAAGCATCTACAGGCTTCCTTGGCTACCTTTAATTGCTTCCCTGCCTTTGAGTTAATTGTGACTCCTGTGACTGTCTGGAGAAGTCTTTATAAAATTTTCCTGCCAACATTTTGGGAAGTGGTTCGCCCTTGCCTGCTTTTTAAGGCTGAGATAGAGATAGAAGGATTGGCTCAAAATCTCCCAGTCGGCTTCATGCCTAAAGCAGGGCTACAAATTATGGGCTCTAGTTTACAGTCCAGCACCATTAAATTTGTTCTTACATTTAACTGTAGCCTGTTTTTAAAAATAAGAAAGTCTGCTTGGGAATAGTGAAAATATTTCTGTCCTGCCATTGTCCTCAGTTCCCCCAATGCCTTGAGATTACTCTGTATTTTCCTTTTTTCCTTTAATTTAAGAACATGGAGAACTGGAATCAAAAATCGCTGCCTTGAACCAGAATCCAATGGTTGGGTCTTGCAGGAATAGACATTCCCACCTCTCACTTCAAACTTAATATTTAAAATAAAATATTTGGATCCTCACTCCATCAGCATCTTTACGTTATGTCCATTTATCTGGTTGTATAAAAAAAACAAAACCTTAAATCTCCCCAAACATTTGAATAGTTTCAGTTGGGGAAAGGGTAGCTGCAACAAGGTGAAGCCACCATTCCTCTTAAAGGACCTGATGCTCAAAAGCCAGGAGGTATGATGAAATAGAAAGACATGCAAATGGTATAATAGAGTGTTCATAAGTTGCCCCAGCCTTGAAAGACAAGAGTAGCTTTATGGTTGCTTCACTGCAGCTGTCCCAGAAATAAGCTCACTCAACTTTTGAACATAATCAACAGTGTTGGCCTTAGAGAGGCCCAGAGCTGATTTTGATTTGATGCAGAATGTTTTGGTAGAAGTGCCTTCAGCTTGTTTGCTACTCCCCATATCACCTATTTCAGTCTCTAGACTTACATTGGGTCTTCCTAAGCTTTAGGTTTCCAGAGCACCTTTTAGTCTTTTGCCCATGGAAAAATATTTTTTTCATGCATCCATGACACATACTCTCTGAAATCTGTGGGTATCATTTTCTCAGTCTTCGTTGAATTAATTCCATATTTATTTTTAACAGAATTAAGAGGAGTTTCTTATCTGTTAACCAGGAGGAAACAGTCAACCAGCCATTATGAGAATTGCCAATATAGCAATAGCAATAGCAGTTAGACTTATATACCGCTTCATAGGGCTTTCAGCCCTCTCTAAGCGGTTTACAGAGTCAGCATTTCGCCCCCACAGTCTGGGTCCTCATTTCACCCACCTCGGAAGGATGGAAGGATGAGTCAACCTTGAGCCGGTGAGATTAGAACTGCTGAACTGCAGATAACAGTCAGCTGAAGTGGCCTGCAGTTCTGCACCCTAACCACTGCGCCACCTCGGCTCTAACTAAAAAAAGATGACATATTCTTGCAGCCATAGCAATATAAATATCTTTGGTCAACCTCCTCCTTCTCTCTTCTTTCTTCTGTATGCCCAGGTCTTGCCTTAACTTTTATTTTGGAAAACAACTTTAAGCCAGATGCAGGTTCAAGACCTGGAGTCCCCAAAATTGGCATATTGATCACTGATGGGAAATCCCAAGATGACGTCATTCCACCTGCAAAAAACCTGAGAGATGCTGGTATCGAACTGTTTGCCATAGGTATGTATTGTGGAAATAGTCATAGAATTGAGGTTCTAGAATGTGCCTACGGTAGTCCAATGCAGGATCTACAGTGTAAGATGTACTTACAGCAGGCAACCTATGATTCCCAGCTGTCTAAACTGAACATTAAAGTAGTTGGATTTTCTTGGTGTGAATTCAGGCTATTTTAGGGGGTCTAGGGGACGATTTAAGTAGAGATGTGCAAATTGTTTCAAAATTGAATGGTTTCAAAATGATTGTTTCGAGTTTAGAACGTGTGTTTTGATCATGAAACGGGACTGTTTTGAGTTTGGAATGGACTTGTGCCAAACAGAGCATCTGTTTTAATTTGAAACGAAGTGTTTCAAAGTTGAAACGTTAGCTCCATTCCCAGGCACATCTTTAACCTCACCAAATCTCAGAGAAGGGACCATTAAGCTAACCAAGACTTCTCTGTGACATCACTTGCCTTGGGTTGACTCCTTGTGTTCAGAAAGCTGAAGATTGAGCCCTGACCCCAAGAACCACAATGTTGCTAACATCCGTTGATAAGCATCTATCTTTTGCTGATATATCTCCAGAAAACACACACACACTGTTTGAAAGCAAGTTGTTCTCCTGAGCATATTGATCATTCATGAAGTGATGTCCACTATAAACAAACCCTGTGTACCTATGGACAACATTGTCCCCAGAGCCATAGTAGATTAATTCACATACCACGCTAGTATTAGTATTAGTATTTGGTTTATTTGTATGCTGCCCTTCTCCAGGGGGGACTCAGAGCGGCGAACAACTCAAAGGGGAAAGGGAACATAAACAACAGTACACATAATTAAAATACACGAAAATCACACAGCCATACCAGTCGAGAGGGGAGGGGAACTCATCAACCCCAGGCCTGCCGGCACAGCCAGGTTTTGACGGCTTTCCGGAAGGCCTGGAGAGAGGTGAGGGTCCGGATCTCCGTGGGGAGTTCATTCCAAAGGGCCGGAGCTGCTACAGAGAAGGCCCTCCCCCGGGTGGTAGCCAGATGGCATTGGCTGGTGGACGGAACCCGGAGGAGGCCGACCCTGTGAGATCTGACGGGTCTTTGGGAGGTAATTGGCAGCAGGCGGTCTCTCAAGAACCCAGGTCCAATACCATGAAGGGCTTTATAAGTTACGACTAGCACTTTGAAGCGTATCCGGAGACTGATCGGTAGCCAGTGCAGCTCGCGGAGGATAGGTGTAACGTGGGTGTACCGAGGTGCACCCACAATCGCTCGCGCGGCTGCATTCTGGATGAGTTGAAGTCTCCGAATACTCTTCAAAGGCTGCCCCATGTAGAGTGCATTGCAGTAGTCCAGTCTTGAGGTCACGAGGGCGTGAGTGACTGTTGCGAGTGCCTCCCGGTTCAGGTAGGGGTGCAACTGGTGCACCAGGCGAAGATCATAAATGCTGGCTTATAATCATAATGGTTGCGGTCACACGTTGTGCGAACCAAAATCAATAATTTGTTTACAAAATGATGTCCAAGCCAAGCTGTTTTATTATCCTATGTTATTACATTGTTGTTTCTTCCTTTGATACCAGGTGTGAAGAATGCTGATGAAAATGAACTGAAGGAGATTGCTTCAGAACCACACAGCACTCACGTCTACAACGTTGCTGACTTCAATTTAATGAACTCCATTGTGGAAGAACTTACAAAGACTGTGTGCATGAGAGTGGAAGAACAAGAGAAAGAAATCAAAGGTAAGAGTAGCCAGGAGAAATGCTCTTTTCAAAGGACATATAATGAAGGTTGTTAGGTCAGGCTAATAGCGTATCTTATCCGGCTTTCTCTTGCTACATGGCCAACATATTATGGTCCTAGTGACTAGCGCAGCCATTATTTTCTTCACGAATAATTCTTGAATGTGAACGTGGTAGCCATCAGTACATCTCATTTGAACAAATATCATGTGCTGGTTAAAAAAAAACTTCTTCCATTTAATTTCTCCAAACTTTGTTTCTTCTGGTGTTGATCTGAGTTTTCTGCAAATAGATTGGCTATAAGATCCAGAAAAGTTAAGAATTGAACAAGATGATCATTTTGGGGTGGCTGAAATAATTGTTTCTCTGATTTCTAGTCTAGTCTATGTTTAGTCTAACTAACTAGACCAGTGTTTCTCAACCTTGGCAACTTGAAGATGTCCGGACTTCAACTCCCAGAATTCCCCAGCCAGCGAATGTTGGCTGGGGAATTCTGGGAGTTGAAGTCCGGACATCTTCAAGTTGCCAAGGTTGAGAAACACTGAACTAGACATAACTAGGGTATGTTAGCCTAGCAAAGAAAAGGATTAGGTTGACATTATAGCTGCCTTCCAATATTTGATGGACTGTCAGAGATGGGGAGGTTGACTTATTCTCCAAAGCACCTGAGGGCAGGGTAAGAAGAAATGAGTGAAACTCACGAAAGAGTGGACCTACCTAGAATTAAGGAGACATTTCTTGACAATGAGAGCAGCTTTGCTCCTGGATATGTAGGTGCTGCATCACTTGATCTTTTCAAGGAAAGATTGGACATCCATTTATCCAGGGATGATATAAGGACTCCTGCTTTGGGCAATGGGTTGGACTAAAAGATCTCCAAGGTCCCTTCCATCCCCATAATTCTATATTCTGTGCCTAAAACTTTAGGATCTTTGGTTGCCACACTTGGAGCACCTACAGACTTGGTCACTTCTGAAGTGACAGCCAGAGGATTCCGTGTGAGTTGGACTCATGCACCAGGCAAAGTGGAAAAGTACCGAGTTGTCTATTATCCCACCAAAGGAGGGCAACCAGAAGAGGTAATGAAGTAACAATATCACTGTTTGTCCTGAGGGCAAGACCAAAAAAAAAGATGGGTGGAAGCTTGTCGAAGAAAAAGGCAACCTAGAAGGGAGGAAAAAATTGTTTGACAGTGAGATCACTTAACCAATGGAGCAGCTTTCGACCTGGACATGTAACTGCTCCATCACGGGAGGTTTTCAAGGAAAGATTGGACATCCATTTAACTGAGATGGTGTAAAAGTCCTACCTTGAGCAGGGGGTTGGACTAGAAGACCTCTGAAACTCCTTCCAACCGTATAACTCTACGATTCTATGAAACGATAGGATCCCATAATTGGGTTAAGCAAACTACACTAATAATCAGTATTAGAAGTAAGATCCCATAATTGTGTTGCACAAAATACATTAATAATAACTATAAGTAGTCACCAATTATTCCTGCACCTCTCTAATCAGGGGTGGGATTCAGACAATTCAGACGAGTTTAGGCAAACCAGATGCTAATTTTACATCTGGTTCCCCAAACCGGTAGTTGAAAAGACTGGCAGGCTCTGCCCTTCCCTCCCCTCCTCTCCCAGGAGTCTCCACGTGGCCCATTTTGGATGCCAGGTAACTGCAGGGCCCGTGCAGAGGCTTTGGGACGGTGAAAAATGGGCCTCCTGGAAGTCTGGAAACGAGCCCGTTTCCGGCCTCCAGAGCCCAGGGGAGGCCGTTTTTGCCCTCCCAAAGGCTCAATAAAGGCCTTTGGAGTCTGGGGAAGGCAAAAACACCCTCTCCTATGCTGCAGGAGGCTGAGTAGGCCACACCCACCATGGCCACACCCACCCAGCAACCAGGCAGAGAAACGGTTGCTAAAATTTTTCAACCCCACCCCTGTCTCTAATCCATGTTCAAATTTTTTCTTTGGAAATTGAATTACAACCTGTTTTCAGATAAAGGAGAAAACCTGCTTTGTGGTCCTTTAAAAAAAATCTGTTTAAATGTGCCCTGTCTTTTGTACAGGTGGTGGTAGATGGAACAGTTTCAACAGCGGTACTGAAAAATTTGATGTCTTTAACCGAGTATCAGATTGCTGTGTTTGCCATCTATGTTAGTTCTGCCAGTGAAGGTCTCCGGGGTACTGAAATGACACGTAAGTAACCCCCCCCCCCAAAAAAAGGAACATGGCAGTATTTTAAGTTCATGTTAGAGCTACCTAATTTTGCATTGTAAGTATATATCTGGTGCAGAGGTGGGTTCCTACCTGTTCGGTCCGGTTCGGCCGAGTAGGTAGTAACTCAGCCTGCCACACCCCTGAACCGGTTCTCTTAGCGGCGCCATAGGTGTCGCCATCTTGTTTTTTGCTTCTGTGCATGGGCAGAAGCATTTTTTCAGTGCTGCGCATCAAGTGTGCAAAGCGCACACATATGGCATATGGCACATCCCTGAGCAAACTGGCAGTAGCAGCATCCAGAACTCTCCCCTGATCTGGTGGTTCTAGGTATCAACCTACTCTGATGAAAACCTGTTGGACAAAGGAAGAAAAAGTCTATTTAACATTATTTGTGTTGATTTTTGGCTGGAATCAGAACACCTAGAAAACGGGGGTGGGGGGTGGGGGGGGCTTAATCCTTCTCTTCTCAGCCAGAAAATGGGGAGCTTAATCCTTCACTTCTCAGTCATGATCTATTTGAAAATAACTCTTCCTTCTGACTTAGCTGATATCAGCATCAACGGGAACCTTTTCCTCCCATGATCAATAAGAAAATGGTTGCAGGAACTGGGTATGTCTAGTTTAATGAAAAGAAGGACTAGGGGAGACATGATAGCAGTCTTCCAATATCTCAGGGGTTGCCACAAAGAAGAGGGAGTCAAACTATTCTCCAAGGCACCTGAGCGTGGAACAAGAAGCAATAGGTGGAAACTAATCAAGGAGAGAAAGCAACTTAGAACTGAGGAGAAATTTCCTGACAGTGAGAACAATTAATCAGTGGAACAGCTTGCCTCCAGAAGTTGTGAATGCTCCAACACTGGAAGTCTTTAAGAAGATGTTGGATAGCCATTGGTCTGAAACGGTATAGGGTTTCCTGCCTAGGCAGGGGGTTGGACTAGAAGACCTCCGAGGTCCCTTCCAACTTTGCTATTGTATTAAAAGCAGGAGAATTTTCCAAGGGATTGCTGAGGTACTGGGAAAAATTCAATTTTAACCCTCTCTTCAAGTTCTGTCCAGATGTGGTGAGTTGGTAGGGTTTGCCATCAAGTCAATTCGCATCAAAAATACAGTTCTGATTTCAGGGAAGGTTCTGCTACTTACTTCCATGCATCAAGAAGTCCTCTTGATCTCCATACTTCAAAATGACCTCTTTACTTTAAGGCCATCCTTTTCCTGCTTCTATTTTGGTAATACTTGCCAGCAATTCTTGTTGCAAGCTGTGGTGATAAAGGCAGAACGGCAGGCCTTTTGATAAGAGTCTCCACTCCTCGCTCTGTATTGCTGAATCTGGATTGTGTCTGAATAAGCTTGACAGCAGCTTAGCTGTGTTTTCCTATTTGGCGTCAGCTGTCAGCTATCCTATCAGGCGCAAGAAATCAGAAACCAGGGTTGTTGAAATGAATACAAGTTTATTCTATGCATCTTCTAAACAAGAATCTGAACTACTAATGGTCCAGGAAAATTGGCGATAGATAAGAGGAATTCAAGGAGGGATAGACTTAGATCTTTTGTGGACATGAAGGGACTCCAAACTGATGATGTGCTTGATCCCTCGCTTAGGCTCAGCCTGGTCATCTCCTATATACCGTATTTTTGGAGTATAAGACGCACCTTTTTCCCTCAAAAAAGAGGTTGAAAATCTGGGTGTATCTTATACACTGAATACAGCAGGCTCCGGAGCTTTCCTCAAGACTCTGATAGTGTAAAAACGACCTTCCCCAGGCTCTGGGGGGGCCTCCAGAGGCTGGAAACAGGTACATTTCAGGACTTCCGGTACTTCCAGTAGGCCCATTTTTTGCCCTTCCGGAGCCTCTGCGTGTGCCTTGCACTTACCTGGCATCCAAAATGGGCTGCACGGAGACTCGTGGGAGAGGAGGGGAGGGGTAGGTAGGGTCAACCAGTCCTTTCAAGTACCGCTTCGCCGAACCAGATTAAAACTAACATCCAATTCGCCCGAACCGGCCCAAACTGGCTGAATCCCACCCTTGGAAGTGGCTCAGGCAAAGGCTTCCCTAATTCACAGAAGTATAAGGAGGAGGAGAATTGTATCTGCAAGATTCTGTTATTATTAGCCAATCTCAATCTATGGTTTAGCCATTTTTGAAATTGGTTTCCAGGTCTGGTCTACCTAGGTGGTGCTGACCCATTACGGCCACATTTTCTGAGCAAACCTGGGTGGGGTTGCCTTACAGAAGAATCAAAAGTTTAGCCTAGCTTTTGATCAATCAGATGTGGTTAGGAATTGGTTAATGATGAACTCCATGGTCCAAAGCACATACTGTCCCGGTAGCATCATTTCCCACGGCACCTGGTGCTCTTTTGAAGTCAAGTTCTGACTCGGTCCAGCTGTATGTGCTTCTGATTCCACTTCTGCCTAAGGCAGCACCTCTCCAAGCAGGGTTTTCATTTCATCTTTGCTCAAGTGTCATAAAGCAATGCTCTGAAATAAGCAAATATTAATCACTCCAGGTAACATTTCAAGGGGAAAATAATGATGCTGTGACAGAGCATGGATGGAAAAATATACTACTTTTGACCTTGCTGGAAGATAATAACAAATGAAAATGAAAAGACCATGGATTCTTGAAGTGTAGTTTTGAGAGAATGCAGCAGTTAGCAGATGAAGTAAATGCACAGAAGCTTTGGGTGTGAGAAACAGGAAAAAGGGTAAAATTAAATGCATTTTTGGTCAGAATTCAGAGAATGAGAGGTCAATAATATCTCCAAAACAGCCCCCTTCCCTTTGTTTACAGTGTGTCTGATTTCTGCAGGATGAATCCGTTTCAACAGAGGTAATACATCCAGATTGTCATTGTCCATTGATTAGCAGAATCTCTCTGTGCAAATTCACTTCCTATCCTCATGACGTTCAGGAAGCTATTAGAAATCTGGCTATTCTCCCTGGGTCTTGGATGTCAGCCCTCCCAAGTCAATCAGACAGGAAACACAACTAGAGAAACTAAATCTACTCTATTGTAAGGCTATGTTGATAGAATCTTGCAAGTCTGAAGGTACAAACTTCTTACCATCAATTTGAACCATCTGATCGATTAAGGCTGGTTCTTCCTAAGTTTCTTCCTTTGATAGCTTTGAGGCCGTCCCCTTCTTTTGTCTGACTATTTCCTAGGCATCGTCTCTTTCTTTTGTTCCCTCAAGGTCATCCATATGTTCTGTTACACCAGGGGAGAGTGAAGGTCGCTAAATTCAAGGTTCCGCTATCTAGCTATATAAAAATGGCTGTTTTGTGTGTGTGTGTGTGTCTGTCTGTGTGTGTGTGTTTCAGCATAACTCTGGAACACCTCAAGCAATTTCAACTAAACTTGGTACACAGATAATTCTGGAGAAAAATACTTTGGGGGTAAGATATCCCTAACACTCCTCAGGGTGTGCCTGTGTGTGAGTGTTCCAACATAACTCTAGAATGCCTGGGCTGCTGAAAGGAAAAGGAATGAATTATATCTAGAGTGTCAAATCACAGTACTTTTGACAATGATAGTGTGCATTTTGGATTCAGATTTGTGTGTGTGTGTGTGTGTTCCAGTAGTGAGATTCAAACAATTTAACAACTGGTTCTCTGCCCTAATGACCAGCTGGGTAGGCGTGGTTCGGTGGTCATGTGACTGTGTGGGCATGGCCAACTCAACATCACTCAGGTCGATGGGCGCTTCGCCTGAGCTATTACAAAGTAATAAGGGTTAACCGGAGAGGCAGTTTCTGTAAGCAGAACAATACAGATTAGGCTAGAAACAACACCAGAATGTTTCCTTCCTGCTTTCCTTATAGGATTAGCCCTGGAAAGTGGGGAAAAAACAAAAGGAGATTTCTTCCAACAACCGGTTCTCTAAACTGCTTGGAAAGTTAACAACCGGTTCTCCCGAACAGGTGCGAACTGGCTGAATCCCACCACTGGTGTGTTCCAGCATAACTCTGGAACGCCTGGGCTGCTAAAATGAAAAGGAATCAATTATAACTATAGTGAATTACTTTGACTTGATACTATAGATATAATTTATTCCTTTTCCTGTCTAATACAGGATTCGGAATAAATAAATACCTGGGCAATGCTGGGTTATCAGCTAGTTACTTATAAAGGTTTACAAGGCTTGCCTTTACTTTACAACCTTGAGATCTAAGTATCTAACACCTCATAGATTTGCTATCTACGTTGATTTCAGTTATATCCCAGACAGAGGAGGAGAAGGAGGATGAGGACTGGTTTAATTCTCCATGTTGTGTTTTGGAAATAGTCACCTCCAGTCTTTGAGAGTGGCTGTGCAGATTAACAAGAGTTGTAATTTTATTTATTGCAGTCTAGCTACCCAAAGTGACCAGATAGGATTGCAGAATCAACCTGTTTACATATTTTGAAAAGAACACTTTTTTTATTAGTTGCAAGAACTTCTGCTAGAAAAAAGAATTAAAAGATTTGTTGCTCAGTCCATACAAAATAATATTGAGTTTAAAACCATTTTGGTTGTTGCTGTTTTTATAAGCCTCCCCACTGCCTTCCTTTGAAAAAAAAAAAGGGGGTAACTCTCTTTTGTATTTTTCCCTCTGCAGTTGCGTTACCAATGGCATCTGATTTGGAGTTGCATGACGTCTCGCACAACAGTATGAAAATAAAGTGGAAGGCTGTAGCTGGTGCAACTGGCTATATGATTCTGTATGCGCCCCTCATTGATGGTTTAGCAGCAGAGGAAAAGGAGGTAAGAGAACAGAATATCAACTAGGTCTTGTGAACCTGCTTCAAAGAGTGGGCTGAGGTTCTTGAAAAACTAATGTAGAAGTTCCTATTTTCAGTTTAATTAATTATCCCCGTGGAAGTATAGACACCTCACCACTGGAGTGCCATGGGCCTCTGTCCTGTTGAAGATTTTTGTTACTGGCCTGGATGAAGGATTTGAGGATTATGATGGTCACATCTGTAGGATACCCAAAACTATGAAGAGTTATAAGTATTTAAGAAGAGAGAGAGAGAAAATCCAGAAAGTTATGCAAAACCCCTTTTTTTCATTCATTACATTTGCTAAAGATCTTATGAGACTGTTGGGTTGGGTCCCATACTCCATTCAAACCAAGAAGATTGAGTTGGGCTGTGAAATGCATAGACTCTTCACCATTAAACATGGAATTTCCTGATACAGACCCAACTCACAGAGTATTCTAAGAGTGCAGAGGAAAATAAGATTATTTTGTTGTGAAGAGCCTATACATTCCACACTCCAACTCAATCTTCTTGGTTTGAATGGAGTATGAGACCCAATCTAACCTAACCCAACAATCTCATGTCACATAATGCGTAGTTGCCCCAGTAGCTTCCCCAGTCAGAGGCTCCTCTTTCGTATCAGAGTATTACCATCTGATGGAGGAGCTTGTCCAGGATTTGGGTTAATGAATAATTACATTTGGGAAGTAACAGTGAAACAATTAATTGGAGAGATGCAAGAGTCACATCCAGTTGGGGATTGGTAGAAGCTGAGAACCCTTGTGGTTGGCTTGACATTGAATTAGGTCAGGCTTAGATATTAGTGATGAATCAAAGATCATCCTATGAACATCACCCCAAGTGTCTTCTACTCTGAATCCAAGTGTCTCCATTGGTTCTACATCAGGGATGTCAAACTCAAGGCCTGTGGGCCAGATCTGGCCTTAGGATACTTAGATCTGGCCCACGGGGCCATCTTGAAAACAGCAATGGACCGACCCACGGTGCCTCTGCCAGCGAAAACGGAGCTCCATTTTCGCTGGTAGAAGGTTGCAGGAAATTGTCGCAGCTCAGGAGAGCCACCATTTTCGCTGGCAGAGGGTTGCAGGAGGTGTCACAGCTGAAAATGGAGTTCAGGATCCTGTTTTCACTGGCAGAGTGCTCGGGCCACCACAGGCACCCCCAACACGAATGACATCAAGCTGACCATGCCAACCCCCCCCCCCGTCCCCAAGTCAAATACAACCCTGATGCGGCCGTCAATGAAATTGATTTTGACACCCCTGTTCTACATGAAGTTATACCTTTTTGATATCTGCTAATAACTTACGAAATGGAAGGGGCTCTATAAAAATTGGCCTATTATATCAATAGTACTCCACTGAAGTAAATGTGATTTCATTTTTCTGCTAAATACTTTCCTCTCACTTTTTCAAAGTCAAGCAGACAAAAAAAAAATCCCAAAAAGTTTAATTGACTCAAAGTCAAGAAACTATTATTTGCTTATGAGTTCCTTGGCAAGATATATTTTATAAAAGGCTGATACACACTTCAAGATGGACATAAGAGCCAATTTCAATGTTTTTTCCCCCAATAGGTTTTACATTTTTCTCGCTTGCTCATATTCATATTTCTATGAATATTCATTCAAGTCCACAGCACTGAATGTGATTTTAAAAAGAAAAGTTCTGTATTAAGATTTATATTCTGTCTAAAATGCATTTTGCTGTATATCTGTTCAAATGTGGACTTTTTTTACTTGTGATTTGGCCTAGTTTACCCTTTTTGCAAATTAGTTTTTCTAATTTGATGCATTTGCGTACAATACGTATATGCGTTTTTAAACAGAGTTTTAACTAAGACAGATTTTTAAAATGTTGTCAAACTGCAGTGCACCATTCTGAGAAGTGTAATTTGGAATGACTACTTTGCTTCAAGTGTAGAATATAATACGTTTGCGTGCAGAACATTTGCTCTGCATTCCTAAGTGAAATTAAAATCAGTTTTTCCTAAGGTATGGACAGAAATTGTATTTAGTGTGAACTGGCTAAAAGCTCTGCCAGATTACAATGGACCTAGCCTATCTCTTGATTTCTGGTGTGAAATTATGTTCATCCTTGTTCAAGTGGGAGAATTCTTAATAGCATTAAAAAGACTTGTAAGATTCTAGAAGAGAATCAAGAAACTACTGAATGTATGAACATGTTCAGTTTTATAAAGTTATGTAGCAGCATATATCCCTCACAGAAGATTAATTGAAATATTTAAAAAAATCTTATCTAAAGACAGATTCAAGAGACAGATTTCAAGTAAACCTAGTCAATGTACTGTTCAATCTATCTATATATAAAAGCCAAGAATCACTCATTCATTATGAAATCCCCAGAACCGTAAAGCCTACAAACTTGAAATTTGGCATGTATGTTCCTCTTGGCTTCTAGGTGCTCACTAAGAAAGGATTTTCCAAAATGACCATCAGATCATTAGTATTTCTTATACAGCAATTAACACGCTCTGATGCTAAGGAGTTCTACTCCCCCTCCCCACCTGAGAAGAACTCTGTTCCAACTGCCAGTTGCCTTATTTTAACACACTCTGATGCTAAGGAATTAGACATTCTACTCCCCCACCCCACCTGGAAAAAAACTCTGTTCCAACTGCCAATTGCCTCACATTCCATTACCTCAGTTCAAACCGACAGATGTTCCACTCCTACACTCAGGAGCAGCCTGGGGCTTCTTACAGTACTAAATGTCATAAAAATCTATTCATTTGCCACCGTTGTGTTATTCTGGATTTTATATAATAGATGCTCTACAGATAACAGACATAGTAAGGGTGATAAAATTATATCTTTTCTTTTTATAGGAACTTTTCTGACTCAAAATTATTAACAGGAATTAATAATAGTAAAAGTGACATTTACAATATTATATCTTTTAAGGATAGCTGAGCAAATGTTATGGAGAAGATTATATGAAAGTACAAAGGGACTTGTGTAATTATGGCAATCCCAGTTCTACATTTCTGCCTTTTGGGCTAGGTTTCAGTTGGTGGGTTTTTGATATTCTAGGATTTCTCACAAACTGGACAGCTGCCCATCAAGCCATTATACAACTAATTGGTGCAAACGATCCTCAAGCAGGCCATAGTGGTATGAATCAATCCCTTGTTAATATTGGGTCTTTTCCTGTGTAAGATTGAGATTGTCTTGGCAACATTTCGGCAAGGTCCCACTCGCCATCTTCAGGCTGGTGTATTCGACTTATTTATTAATAAAATTTATTTATTAATAAAATTTATAGGCCGCCCAATCCTGAAGGACTCCGGGCAGCTTACAAAAAGAAGAGGAAAAAAGAAATAATAAAAATTTTTAAAAAGACACATTTAAAATCACAACACATGCATTCATTCTGGTCGGGGCTGGACGTCAACAATGAGGTCAACAGCCCCAGGCCTGCTGGAATAGCCAGGTTTTAACAGCTTTTCTGAAGGCCATGAGAGTGGGTAAGGTCCGGATCTCTGGGGGTAGCTCATTCCAAAGGATCGGAGAAGCCACAGAGAAGGCTCTCCTCCGGGGAGCTGCCAGCCGACATTGTCTGGCTGACGGCATCTGAAGGAGGCCCAATCTGTGTGATCTTACCGGCCGCTGGGAGGTATGTGGCAGTAGGCGGTCTCGCAGGTACGCTGGCCCTAAGCCATGTAGGGCTTTAAAGGTAATAACCAACACCTTGAATTGCGTCCGGAGACCAATTGGTAGCCAGTGCAGCTCGCATAGGACAGGTGTAACGTGCGAGACAACCATGAAGCCGAAAACACCAGCCTGAAGATGGCGAGTGGTAAAATACTGCATTTTAACCACTGAGGTGGCACGGTGGTTAGAATGCAGTATTGCAGGCTAACTTTGCTCACAGCCAGGCATTCGATCCTGACCAACTGAAGATTGACTCAGCCTTCCATCCTTCTGAGGGCAGTACAATGAGGACCCAGATTGTTGAGGCCAATGTGCTGAGATTGTAAACCACCCAGAGAGTGTTGTAAAGAACTATGGAGCAATATATAAGTCTCAGTGATATTGTTATTTCTATAGATGAAAATTGGAGTGAGCTCCACACATGTTGAACTTGAGGGTCTGCTACCCAACACAGACTATACGGTCACAGTTTATGCAATGTTTGGAGAAGAAGCCAGTGACCCTCTTACAGGACAAGAAACGACATGTAAGTGGTTTTTACGTCTTTCTACTAATCCCAGGAGTAAATTCTGGAAAGGCTTTCTGAGACTGAAAAATAATGTCTTTAAACTTTAATAGAATAGTAATACCTATAGGCATTGTTTAGGAACAGCTACATGAACCTCAGCTTCACTTTGTGATGTTTGTGAAGAGGAGCTCAGTGGCTCAGCGGTTAAAGACACTGAGGTTGCCAGTGGGAGAGCTGGCAGCCCAGGTTCAAATCCCAGGCACTACTCAATGGGGTGAGCTCCAGTTACCTGCCTCTGCTCCTGCCCACCTAGCAGTTTGAAAGCATGCAAATGCGAGTAGATAAATAGATATCACTTTGGTGGGAAGGAAATGGCATTCCGTGCACCTTTGAAGTATGCTGGCCACATGACCATGGAAATTGTCTTCGGACAATGCTAACTCCCTTGGCCAAGAAATAGATATAAACACCTTAGAATCAGACACAAGTACCTTTTAGAATATCTACCTTAGTCCCCAGAGCCATTGTTTAGGAAGGAATATGAAGATCCCTTTAGTATGGTGCTTGTGATTTCCTTTCACAACTTGTTATTATCTGATTATTATCATGTACCCTGTTTCCCTGAAAATAAGACCTCCCCGGATAATAAGCCCAATCGGGCTTTTGAGCGCATGCGCTGAAATAAGACCTACCCCCAAAATAAGCCCTCCCCAAAAATATTGCAACACAGCAGCAGCCATGAGGTGACCACACTCGCTGCCTCCTGCACCTCAAAAATAATAAGACCTCCCCAAAAATAAGGCCAAGCGTTTATTTCGGGGGTAAAAAAAAATCCCGTCTTATTTTCAGGGAAACACGGTATAGAAAGTGACTTCAGTGGACTATTCTTGCTCAGAGCTTTGAACTATCAACAGTAGGTATTTAAGTTTCTTGAAGCTTATTTTCCTTTAAAATATCTTCTTTGCTTCTCACCTAAAACAGTGAGAAGCATGTTGTGAGATAACACCTATTTTAATTCCGCTGCATTTTAACTGCAGCCTGTTTTTTTACATCCCAGTTTTTAATGTTTTAAAGTTTAATGTTAGTTTCCTTTTCATTATACCTTCAAGAGTTGTTAGATTCCATATTCTAGAGTTCTCAGATGACTGAGTGGGAATTCTGGACATGAAGCCTAGCACAAGATGGGTACAATTTCTCTAAAATGCGTATACTCATACAACTCTTCATGCTTTGCTGAATTCTAGTGGAAAAAATTGCTGTATTATCTTTTCAGTGGAGCTTTTTTTTTTTTTTGGCTATAATGCTACAAAGGGATCCAAACTTTCCATATTGAAAGAGTTCATAGTTTAAGCATACAACATGTGTTGATATGTCAGTACCACTTTTAAAAAATAATGTATAACAGCTTTGGAAAAGCTGTGTTTGGGAGTGATTTGAATTTTTCCATATTGGCTAGGTTTCCTTTAATTCAAATTGTCATGCACTCACTGTTTCCTCATACGTAGATGCTTTTTTTGAGAACTGAATTGCATATTGGTCTTGTAAAGAACTGAATGTATGAACCTAACAAAAGTCAAATTCTAGTGCAGGAAACATAGAATAGAATAGAATGGAAGGGACCTTGGAGGTCTTCTAGTCCAACCCCCTGCTCAGGCAGGAAACCCTATATCATTTCAGGCAAATGGTTATCCAACATCTTCTTTAAAACTTTCAGTGTTGGAGCATTCACAACTTCTGGAGACTAAACATGATATCTGCAGATAGTTTTTTTTCATTCCTAGATGTTTTTTTTACCTCTGACCCTGAAATGTTTTATGACATCTGGGATAGGAGAACTTAACCTTTTGATGTTTACTAATATAAATTGGGATATTGAATGGGCCACCAAATTGATCTTCATGGAAACAGAGATAGTGTTAGCTTGGAGAAGGAGGATAGATTTTGAATGGATTTCAGCCTCCTGGAAAAAAAAAAGCATGAAAGGAACTGAGCCCCCCTTTGCTATTTCATGGAAAGAAGGATATGGGGAAATTTGGAAAGATTTGAGATAATCCAATGTAGGGACAAATTGTGGATGGAGAATAAGGTATAAAGACATAGACTTGTTCCAAGTAGAATTCTTGAAATATTTAAGAAGTTCTCAATGTTTCTGAGTGAATAACAGAATAACAGAGTTGGAAGGGACCTTGGAGGTCTTCTAGTCCAACTCCCTGCTTAGAAAACTCAGGAAACCTGCTGTCCCACTGCTCAGGAAACCCTATACCATTTCAGACAAATGGTTGTCCGATCTCTTCTTAAAAACTTTCAGTGTTGGAGCATTCACAACTTCTGGAGGCAAGTTGTTCCACTGATTAATTGTGTGTGTGTGTCTATTTCAGCCTATCCCCAAGTCAGATCTTTCTAGATGTGTTCTGCTATAATTCTTAGAATTACCCACAAGCAGCAGAATTGAGAAGTCTGAATCCTGGAGACCAAAACCTTTGGAACAGAGGTGGTATTCAGCAGGTTCTGATCAGTTCTAGAGAACTGGTAGTGAAAATTTTGAGTAGTTCGGAGAACCGGTAAATGCCACCTCTGACTGGCCCCGCCCCCATCTATTCTCTGCCTCCTGAGTCCCAGTTCATCGGGAGGGAATGGTGATTTTGCAGTGTCCTTCCCCTGGAGTCGGGAGGGAATGGAGATTTTATAGTAGCCTTCCCTGCCACGCACACAAACCATGCCATGCCCACCAAGCCACACTCACAAAACCGGTAGTAAAATTTTTTGAATTCTACCACTGCTTTGGAAGGTACTTGGAAGCCAAAAGCAGATAAACTTCAGGGTAAACTAGAGTACAACACAGGGTAAAAAAGAATATCAGAACACATATTGTATTTCAGAAATTCTATTTGCACAACAGCAAAAACATTCAACTCCCACTACCTAGAGCATTGTAGGAGATGACTTGTAACTTTGGAATTATTATTATTTTTTCCAATGGATTCTGCTGAGTCTACTTTATCCTAATTTCAACAGGTTTGCTGTGAAGGGGCTTCAGTTTGCTGTAAAGTCTAGCCTATTTACACAAGTGACAAACAATAGAACTCTAGCCATACAAGTGACAAAATCCCACCAGTAGCCATACAGTGTGAACTTTCTTGGGCGAGGGCTCTGCATTGAACATGATCTGATTTTGTATCAAATGCATAGTGTTGCATGGAGATTAATGTCACCTGGAAGCCATATATCACTGTTGTAAGGAATGTCCATCTGGGTTCAGTTTCAAGCGGGAAGAAAGACACTGGAAACATGGAGGCTACTTGGAAAGATGGTTTAATGGTGGACAGGACCACATGGTTTGAGGTCCTGGTCAAAAAGGAAAGAGATGCTGAGAGTGCCTGGGTTTTATGCCCTCTGTTGGGCTTTGAATTTGAGCATGTGTTCCTGAGGTGGGTTCTTAGCAGTTCGCACCTATTCGGTAGAACCGGTTCGTCAAATCTACTGAACCGGTTAGAAGAGGTTCCACCAGTGGACCCGGAAAGCAGGTCACACCTACAGAAGAGGTTCCAAAAATTTTTGAAACCCACCACTGGCAAGGATCTTGTAACTTGACAGCTTTAAGACTTGCATGCTTCAATGCCAGAGTTTCTGAATAGCTACTTGGACCGACCTAAGTACTAATTCATAATTTCATATCCGGTCACATGGGCGGCAAGACACTCCCATTCGGTCACATGGGTGGCAAGACACTCCCACAAAGGAGGCCACACCCACAGAGTAGGTTCCAACAATTTTTGAAACCCACCACTGATGTGTTCTGATTGGTTGTCAGACTCCCATGGGGCTATGGAGGGGTAATTTTTTAGGTTGTCTGTGTCCCAGGCTTGGTTGAGCCTTGCTGGGTGATGTAATCTTCCCAGGTGCCATGTGGTGAGTTCTGTTGCTAGATGAGTAGAGGGCTAATCCTACCTTTGTTGGATTTTGGGTGAAGGCATTTGCCTATGAATAGACCTAGCTATCTCTTTATCTCTTAAGTGCGAACATCTGCAGTGGGCTATTGAGGAGGGTGGTGGCTATTAAGAGGGAGTCTCCTTCCCGTCTAAAAAAACCATGTTTCTTCATTTCTCATCCAGGGAACTATAATATTCTGCTTTTTTTAAATATTTCCTAGAATATTTCATTCTTCTGGGAGAGGGGTGGGTGCTGACTTCCTACATCACAATAGGTCAACTGGCCGAAAGGCAAAGATATTATTTATAATATGGATTCATTTTCATTTTCAAGTGCCTTTAAGCCCACCAAGAAATTTGAAGTTTTCAAATGTGGATCACAGCTCAGCCAAAATAACATGGGATCCACCTCCGTCAAAGGTCAAAGGCTATCGCATTATGTACGTGAAGACAGATGGGACCGAAACCAATGAGGTAAGCAGACTTTTAAAAGAATGAACAGGAAGAACTTAAAAACAGAACTATTATCTAAAACCAATATTCCTCCACCAGTCTGCCAATAACTCATATAATGGCAGTTAGATTAACTTCTTTGGTTAAGAAAAATTATCAAAATAAGGTAAGCAAGTCCATCTCAAAGTTTTAAGAAAGCATTTGGAGCTTCTTCTTCAATGAAATTTGAACTCCCTATATAAATATATTGTTTTTGTTATATTTTGCATATGGCTCATTTTAAAAAAATGACTCTTCTTTAATTATTTAAGCCATTAGTTTCCCACCTCCCATTTTTCATATTCTCTTACCAAATAATGGCACAGTGAAAAAATTTTGTGCTTTGCAATCAACTGTCATGTAGCATGTGAGGTGCTTTCCTTAAAATATTTGTTTTATTCAATGTAAATGGTATAATATGCTAAGCAAAGAAAAGGCAGCCTTCTTCAAATGAAACTTGACCTACTGTTGTCTAAATAGACCTGTCCATGTTTTTTCTCAGTATATAAAGAATTAGTTTGCTGTTGCCTTCTCAGATTATGGCTGGCTGGATGGCTGGATGGATAGACAGATAGAAATAGTGATAGAACTTCAGCTGATGAGAGGGGAAAATGCCAGCAAATAAAATGGACTCTGGAAAAAATATGCATTGGCTATTTTTCTAGGGCGAAATCCCTGAAATATTTATAATGTTCTGGACAGACCAGAATGGAGATCTTACTGCCTACCAGGGGCCCCAAGCCTGGTATCCTAGACTCCCTAGTTCAGGGGTGTCAAACTCAAGGCCCGCGGGCCAGATCTGGGCCATGAGGTGCTTAGATCTGCCCTTTAGGGCTGCCCTGGAAACAGTAAAGGGACGGCCCATGCCTTTGCCAGCAAAAATAGAGCTTGTGAGGGCCGTGAGTGGCCCTCCTGAGCTCTGTTTTCACTGGCAGAGGGTTGCAGGAGACCATCCCAACTGAAAACGGAACTCTCTGCCATTTTCGCCAGCAGAGAGCGCACCAAGCCACCACAGGCCCTCCCCGATACAAGTGACAACAAGCTGGCCACACACACCTCCCCCCCCCAAGTTCAAACACAACCCTGATGCAGCCCTCAATGAAATTGAGTTTGACATCCCTGGTCTAGTTCAATGTTGCTCAACCTTGGCAACTTTAAGATAGATGGACTTCAAGGCTGGGGAATTCTTAGAGTTGAAGTCCGCACATCCTTAGGTTGGTTGCTGAGGCTGAACAACACTTAGCCAAGGCAGTCCTCCCTGCTGTCAATTCTGAGAACACTCCATCTGTGCAAACTCGTATTCCCAAGCTGATATAGATCGACATCTTTTTCAATAAGCGTTTCTTTATGATCCTTGGCACCCATCCCTCCATTCCCTGCTTGTCTGGCTCTCTCCTTCCCCTGACAAGAAATTGGCGGAGGCGTTCCAGAATTTCGACATGATACAGCTTGTAAAGAATCTTTGTAGCTGTAACAAGATGCAACAGGCTTTCTGCCCCTGTTCTTAGACCCTGGTAGGTTTAAACTCCATGCCTTTTCCTCTGGCCTTTTTTAACAGTGTAACAAGAGGCATATGCTTTATGCTTGGCATGAGTTGTTTAACTACATTTCAGCATTTTTGTCTTGGGAAAGATGGCTTTCTAAAAAAAAAAAGAATCTCTCTATATACCAATGACTGCACCTCAAATGATCCATCTGTTAAACTACTGAAGTTTTCAGATGACACAACAGCGATTGGTCTCATTCAAAACAATGATGAAATCGCATACAGATGGGAGATTAGTCGAGGTGGCGCAGTGGTTAAATGCAGCACTGCAGGCTACTTCAGCTGACTGCAGTTCTGCAGTTCGGTTGTTCAAATCTCACCGGCTCAGGGTTGACTCAGCCTTCCATCCTTCCAAGGTGGGTAAAATGAGGACCCGGATTGTTGTTGGGGCAATATGCTGACTCTGTAAACCGCTTAGAGAGGGCTGAAAGCCCTATGAAGCGGTATATAAGTCTAACTGCTATTGCTATTGCTATTGCTAACTAACCTCCTGGTGCGACCGGAACAATCTGGAACTGAACACACTCAAAACCGTAGAAATGGTGGTAGACTTTAGGAGAAACCCTCCCATACCACCACCTCTTACAATACTAGACAACCCAGAATGAACAGTAGAGACCTTCAAATTTCTAGGTTCTATCATATCTCAAGGCCTAAAATGGACACCACCAGTAAGATCGAAAATGTCATCAAAAAAGCACAACAAAGAATGTTCTTTCTGCACCAACTCAGGAAGCTCAAACTGCCCAAGGAGCTGCTGATACAGTTCTACAGAGGAATAATTGAGTCTGTTATCTGCACCTCTATAACTGTCTGGTTTGATTCTGCAACCCAACAAGACAGACACAGACTTCAGAGGATAATTAGAACTGCAGAGACAAACAATTACTGCCAACCTGCTTTCCATTGAGGACTTGCATACTGCATGAGTCAAAAACAGCTCTGTAAAAATATTTACAGACCCCTCACATCCTGGATGTAAATTGTTTCAACTCCTACCCTCAAAATGATGCTATAGAGCACTGCACATCAGAACAACTAGGCACAAGAACAGTTTTTTTCCCCAAATGCCATCACTCTGCTAAACAAACAATTCCCTCACCATTGTCAAACCATTCACTAAGGCTGCATTACTATTAGTACAATCCTTACAATTTATATTTATATTGATTGTTTCCTGATTGCTGATATGTACTCTCATTAAGTGTTGTACTTTATGATTCTTGACAAATGTATCTTGTCTTTTTATGTACTTGAGAGCATATGCACCAAAGACAAATTCCTTGTGTGTCAAATCACACTTGGCCAATAAAGAATTCTCTTCTCTTCTTCTCGTCTCTTCTCTTCTCTTCTCTTCTCTTCTCTTCTCTTCTCTTCTCTTCTCTTCTCTTCTATTCTATTCTATTCTATTTCTTTCTAGCTCTCAATCTATCTTCACCTCTAATAACTGAAGCAGCTGGTTCCCAGCCTACACGAAGCAGGAAATTTAACTAGAGAGTCTTGAATTGCAAGCTTGAGGCCACTGGACCAGGGAAATAAGATCTCCATCTGGCTTGTCCAGAATATTATAAATATTCCATGGATGTCACCCTCGAGAAACAACCAATGCATATTTTCCCCTCACCGTCCATCTTAACTTGCAGCCATTTTTCCCCTCTCATCAGCTGAAGCTGATAGGTAGGATAACCCTTTTTAAAAAGAAAATTGAGGACCAGCTGTTTGGCTCTTAAACAGATACTATTCCTTTTGGGGCACTTTGAAAACAAAACAAAAATAACAAACATATGTCCTTGGGTTGTTCTGTTTATCCCCCCCCCCCGCCGCCTCAGTTCATTAGGCTGACTGATGGTCTCTGACATCATGATCCTGTTTGAATAACTGGGCCAAGGGGGATTGTATTCATGCTGATATCATCGCCCACACAATTAACTTTAGGGCTAATCCACAATTTCTGGTTACCCTGATGAGAGGATGAACCACCAATCGGTTTGGGAGTCATGAATGATGTCATCCTTAGCCCACCCCATGGCTGTTGGGAAGGTGACCGCCATCTGAGTTTCATCAGAAATAGCGTGTTTCCTCTTGGCTAGCGTAAACAGGATGGTCCAGTTCACTTGTGGCACTTCAAGCCTTCTTAAAGAGATGCCTTCGTTCCAGTTAGCTGATGTATATGCTGGGGATGCTGTGGGGATGCTCACCACCCCGATCTCTGCCTTCTCGTGCCTGTTTCATACTGAGCTGCTGGACTGGCTTCTGTGAAAGAGGAGATCTTTGGTTTTGTTTCTCTTTTTTTAGACTTAGTGTGGAATAATGACAATAGTGAGTGCCATGGTGGCCTAGCGGAAAAGACACTCACCTCCCACCTGGCAGAATCTTTCTATCTTTTCTTCTATTGGATGAAATTGACCAGTTCAGCCAAGTTTGCCCTTCTAGCGGTGGTGTGCATTGGAGGGTCAACATATGCAACTTGGAAGCTTGAGAGTTTGAGCCCAGGTAGCAGCAAATGTTTCTCTCCCAGGGCTCACAGAAAAAAACCCCATCTGCTGTGAGCTCTGTGTAGGCATCAGGAAGGGCATCCGGACTCTAAATGCTCAAGTGTTCAGCAAGAGTCATTCTTTCTTTTCTTTGTTTGGATGAAATTGACAAGGTCAGCCAAGTTCGCCCTTCTGGCAGTGATGTCCATTGGAAGGTCAACATGTGCAACTTGGAAGCTTGAGAGTTTGAGCCTAGGTAGCAGCAAATGTTTCTCTCCCAGGGCTCACAGAAAAAAAACCCATCTCCTGTGAACTCTGTGTAGGCATTAGGAAGGGAATCTTGTTTGTAAATGCCCATATGTTCAGCACAGTCATTTCTTTCTTTCTTTTCTTCTTTTGGATGAAATTGATTAGGTCAGCCACATTTGCCCTTCTAGCAGTAGTGTCCATTGGAGTGTCAACATAGGCAACATGGTGGGCATGGTGTCACAATCCAAGCCATAATGTATTTATGACAATGGCAGTGTCCCAAGGTCATGGGATCACTGTCAGGGTTCCGATCGATGCCCTAATTAAATAATGAGCCTTATGCCAGGCTTCAAAAGAAATCCGGGTATTTATCAGGAGCTTCATGTCGTCATGGACCAAATGTAGCCAACTCTGACATCACTTAATTTATGTCCCGGCTTTGACCTTGTTTCCTCCCTTCCCCCAAGGTGTGTCATCAGTCACATTCTCCAACGAAGCAATTTCGCGGGTTGTAGAGATCACTCCCCTATGGCAACTCAAGAGCAGGCCAGGGATACTTTGCGAGTTAACAATCACCTTTAGCAACCGTTTGACAAGCAAAGCCAATGGGGAAGCCAGGTTCCCTTAACAACCCTGTTACTAACTTAACAGCTGCAGTGATTCACTTAACAACTATGGCAAGAATAGTCACTAAATGGGGCAAACCTAACTTAACAACTGTCTCACTTAGCAACTGAAAATTGGAGCTTAGCTATAGTCGTAAATCGAGGACTAACCGTCATGATTTGGATAACATTCTGCTTCCAACCATCCCTGAATGATGAGTATGTCAGCACCTGCCCTCTTTTCTCTGCCCCTCCTTTCCATTTAGCTAAAGGGGGGTAAACCCTTTATTTCCCCATCTTACAGATTGTTCCTTTCTGTAAGATGGGGAATTTGCCAAGACACTGATTGATGCAGCCTGGGGTCTAACCCAGGTTCTCTTTTTCACTTGTGAAGTCATCACTGGGTAAAGAATTAAACCAAGCCTCTTTCCTATTCTTGACGTAGATATGGATTTTCCGTCCTCATGTAAATGTGGATTTGTAACCACTTTTCTCATTCCTGTCGCCTTCCTGATGCAGGAAGAAGTTGATCAAGTGTCAGCACACATTCTGAAGAGCTTGACATCTCTCACTGAATATACTGTAGCCGTTTTCTCCCTCTATAGTGAGGGTCAGTCTGAGCCACTCACGGGAAGCTTTAGCACAAGTAAGTCTCGCTTCATGTCTGTGGAGATTCTCTATCATCCAGGCCATGGTTGTTGTTATGTATTGAATGCATACAGTTGTGTGAAGCCGTGCTAAAGTGAAACTAACCTTCAGATGGCGCTCACTGTTAGCTCCAACTGTTTTGGAGGGAAACTTTGAACAATCATATTTGGGCGGGTTTTTCAAGCATTATGATTGGTTAAGACCATGTGGGGCCAGAGTATAAATTACAGGCATTTGCCTGCAGTTCCTCGGTACCAATTTTGAGTCAATAAATGCTGCTGTAGCTATGCTGGTCTGGTTCTTGCCTATTAAAGCCCACTACACAATAGTTGTGCCAAAGGTGCTTTTCCAAAAGGCAACTGGGTTTTTTCTCCCTTTCTTCAGTTCTGACTGAATGGTGTGGAATAGAAGGATTTGTATCAGTGGTAGGATTCAAAAAAAATGTTCTACCGGTTCTGTGGGCGTGGCTTGGTGGGCGGGATGTGCCTTGGTGGGCGTGCCTTGGTGGGCGTGGCTTGGTTGGCGTGGCAGGGGAAGGATACTGTAAAATCTCAATTCCCCACTCACTCCAGGGGAAGGATACTGCAAAATCCCCATTTCCTCCAAATAAGCTTGGACTTGGGAGGCAGAGAAAAGATGAGGGCTACTGCTCCAAACTTTCAGTACCTGTTCTCCAGAACTGGTCAGGACTTGCTGAATACCACCTTTTATTTGTATTCTTTGCAGTCATCTGGTCATTAGCACTTTGAAGTTTGGTTACTGAGAAGCATTGAGGCCACTTGTGGATTTATCTGTATCCTCTGGGTCACCTGAATCAGAGTGGAGATGGATATGGGACTTTCTTGGGACTGCTAAGTCTCTCTGCATTTTTGAAAGCAGTCTAGCTATAGTCCCAATATTCTCCTACTCTTCTGGGGTTCCACCACAAAACCGCGCTCAACTAAATTGCGCCCGATTAAACCGCGCCCGACTAAACCGTGTCGCTGACATCATCAACAGGGCGACAACAGCGCGGAGACAGAAGCACGCTGTAAACCCTAAACCTAAAATTAACACCTAAACCTAAACCTAACCCCCCTAAACCTAATCCTAAACCTAATCCTAATCCTAAACCTAACCCTTAACCTAACCCTAACCCTAACCCTTAACCTAACCCTAACCCTAACCCTAACCCTAACCCTAACCCTAACCCTAACCCTTAACCTAACCCTAACCCTAAACCTAACCTTAACCCTTAACCTAACCCTAAACCTAACCCTAAACCTAACCCTAAACCTAACTCTTACCTTAAGTTGAATCGGCTTGCTTTCAAAGCGCCCTTCTTCGCGCTGGCTGTTGTCGCCCTGTTGATGACGTCAGCGACGCGGTTTAATCGGGCGCGGCTTAGTCGAGCGCGGTTTTGACGGGTCACGCTCTTCTGGAAGGAACGATTTGGTTTTATTCATATTTTCTGAAGAAAAGGAGTTTATAGCTCTCGATTTATACACTTGACAGCTTGGAAACCTTATTGAAAACGAATGCAGATGAAAACATGGCCTAATATCTTGGTTAAAGTTGGGTTGCTGCAAGAAGAATGAGAAAGTTGAATACAGGACGCTTGAAGTCAAGTTGTTTTGTGCCAGTTCCCTGAACAAACTGTGTAGATGTGTAGTTCTGTGTGAAGAACCCACAAGTTCATCACATAGATATTACTTTCTGACTGCAGAGGCTTTTTAAAAAGAGAAATTGCAAACATAACGTCATTACTTTTTAGAACTTTTAAGCATCTCAAGGAAGAAATAAAAAAAAATATCAATAGGATTTTGATGTATTTTTTTTCTAATTTCAAAAAAAGAGGCAAAATGCAAATATTTTATTGCAACGTTATATAGAATTCAGGGTTGCAATTGCAGAAGACAATTCAGATTCTAATTTTCAACTTTTTTCTATATAGGTAGTCCTTGATTTGCAGCTGTTCATTTAGTGACTGTTCAAACTGACAACCACACTGAAAAACCTGACTTACGATCGTTTTTCACACTTACAACTGTGGCAGCACCCCCATGGGTGTGTGAGCAAAATTCAGGCACTTGGCAATTGGCATGTATTTATGACGGTTGCAGTGTCCCAGGGTCACATGATCACCATTTGTAACCTTCCCAGCTGGCTTTTGACAAGCAAAGTCAGTGGGGGAAGCCAGATTCATTTAACAACCACTTAATAGTAGTGACTGTGAGAGGGATCTTGGAGCCCTAGTGGACAACCATTTAAATACGAGCCAGCAGTGTGCAGCAGCTGCCAAAAAAGCCAACACAGTTCTAGGCTGCATAAACAGAGGGATAAAATCAAGATCACGTGATGTGTTAATACCATGTTATAATGCCTTGGTAAGGCCACACTTGGAATACGGCATCCAGTTTTGGTCGCCACAATGTAGAAAAGATGTGGAGACTCTGGAAAGAGTGCAGAGAAGAGCAAAAAAGATGATTAGGGGACTGGAGACTAAAACATATGAGGAACGGTTGCAGGAACTGGGTATGTCTAGTTTAATGAAAAGAAGGACTAGGGGAGACATGATAGCAGTGTTCCAATATCTCAGGGGCTTCCACAAAGAAGAGGGAGTCAAGCTATTCTTCAAAGCACCTGAGGGTAGAACAAGAAGCAATGGGTGGAAACTAATCAAGGAGAGAAAGCAACTTAGAACTGAGGAGAAATGAGTTATGAGTTATGAGTTTATTATTTATAGGCCGCCCTTTTCCCTGAGGGGACTCAGGGCGGCTTACAATTTATAGGGAAAGGGGGGGGGGTACAAGACAATAAAACAATAAACATGAAAACAGTGCAAGTAAAAAATAAAACACAACATTCATCATTCGGGTGGGGCTGGTTACGATTTTTATCCCCAGGCCTGACGGGATAGCCAGGTCTTTCCTGACAGTGAGAACAATTAATCAGTGGAACAACTTGCCTCCAGAAGTTGTGAATGCTCCAACACTAGAAGTCTTTAAGAAGATGTTGGATAGTCATTTGTCTGAAACGGTATAGGGTTTCCTGCTTAGGCAGGGGGTTGGACGAGAAGACCTCCAAGGTCCCTTCCAACTCTGCTATTGTATTGTATTGTATTGTATTGTATTGTATTGTATTGTATTGTATTGTATTGTATTGTATTGTATTGTATAATTCACTTAACAACTGAAGTGATTCATTTAAGAACTGTAGCAAAATAGGTAATAAAATGGGGCACAACTGACTTAACAGCCATCTTGCTTAGCAATGGAAATGTTAGAAATTGAGGACGACCCGTAAATGGTTATTGTTTCACGAACATTGCTTTTAGTACAGTAATATATGCAGTGGCCAATCAGTTCAACTTTTAAACATTCTGTAGAAAGTTTAGTGCATCTGTTTACATTCCATAGTGTTGGAAGCAATTTCAGATATTTATTTATTATTTATTTATTTATTTATTTATTATTTATTTATTTATTTATATTTATTTATTTATTTAGTTTGTCAAACATGTACGAGCTAACAGGTATAAGTATAAACATGGACATGGACACAGGAAATTGATACGAATAAATGGGGACAGTAGGACAAGGATGGTAGGCATGCTGGTGCACTTATGCACACCCCCTTACAGACCTCTTAGAAATGGGGTGAGGTCCACAGTAGACAGTTTAAGGTTAAAGTTACGGGGATGTAACAACAGAGCCAGGTAGTGCATTGACTGTTCTGTTGCTGAAGTCATATTTTCTGCCATTGAGTTTGGAGCGGTTTACCTTGAGTTTGTATCAATTGTTTGCCCGTGTATTATTGCGGTTGAAGCTGAAGTAGTTATTGACAGGTAGGACGCTGTAGCAGACAATTTTGTGTATTATGCTTAGGTCAGACTGTAGGTGGTGTAGTTCTAGGTTGTCCAAGCCTAAAATTTCAACCCTGGTGGCATAAGATATTCTGTTGTTAGCAGAGGAGCAGAGGACTCTTCTGGTGAAATACCTCTGGACTCGCTCAATTGTATTAATGTCCGATGTACAGTGTGGATTCCAGGCAGATGAGCTGTATTTGAGAATTGGTCTGGCAAAGGTTTTGTATGCCCTAGTTTGCCGTGCAATGTTACTGGAGAAGAAGCTTCGCAAAATCAGGTTAACAACTCTTAATGCCTTTTTGGCAATGCTGTTTCAGTGAGCTCTGGGGATTAGGGAACAAAGTTAAATTAACAAAGTTTGAGACACATTTGGAATCCTTCTGTTGTTTTTTTTCTCCATCTTGCAGAGAAAGTTCCGTCACCTGAATTTTTGGAAATCATTGAAGTATCTACTGAAAGTTTAACAGTAAGCTGGAAGCCACCATCCTCTGATGTGGCTCTTTACCGTCTAGCATGGATTCCATTGGCTGGCGAAGAAGCTGATGAGGTAAGGATGTCCTTGGCCCTCACAGGCTTTTTGTTACAGCAAGCTGAACTGCTGGTGATGGACTGTGGTTTGTCCATTTTAAGAAGCAGAGTCTCGGTAGTTGGGATGACGAAATAGATGAGTACATTTGTGAAAAGCATGCAAGCAATTGATTGTCCGTTCATTTATTTATTTGCATCCTGTTTTTATTAGTTTTACAAATAACTCAAGGCAGCAAATATTCTGTATCCAACACATACACCTCCTCCTATTTTATCCGTAACAACAGCCCTGTGACGTGAGTTGGGCTGAGAGAGAGTGACAAGCCCCAAGTTATGTAACTGATTTTCATACCTAAGGTGGGACTAGAACTCAGCGGCCCTTATGATCGGCCCAAAGTTACCCGGCTGGCTTTCGTGGCTGAGGTGGGACTAGAACTCATGGTCTCCTGATGATTGGCCCAAAGTCATCCAGCTGGCTTTCGTGCCTAAGGAGGGACTAGAATTCACAGTCTCCCACTTTGTAGTGTGGTGTCTCAACAACTGGACCAAAGTGGCTCTCTTTTGCTCTATTCTATTTAAAAACTCATCTACTCAGATTCTTATGAAGACAAAACAGTGCCAAGAGAAAGTCTTTGAGGAAAACGCCTCAAGGAATATTTGCACAAGTATTTGCACCTTCTCCTGAGGTATGGCTGGCCCCCACCCTGTTGCTTTTCCAAAAGGCTTCCAAAACATGACTTTTCAGTGGTCCTGGGACTATTTCAGGGTTCCAAGTAACACCCCTAATGAAAGACGTTTTATTAGAGTGTCTAATATTTATTTTATTAAAGATAATCATATTGGCCCACTTGGGAAAACCCGAATCTGAAAGCTGCCAAGGTTTTCCCACCCAAATGAAAGTTGAAGTTCCTGCCCAGCACCCACATGTCCATCACATGGTCCAATCAGGCACCGTCCCAACTGGAGATGCCTCCCAGTCACACCACTCAAGGTGCTAGGCAAGATGTCCTTGACTCTCTGAGAAAGGAATGTTATTTTGACTATACCTCCCATACCCCATATAATCCCCTCCCATTTTCCCACAGCATTGAATGTGGCAGGCCTGTAGGCCCAATGCAAAAGATCACTTCCAGGCCTGAGAGACTATGAATGGAACTGGAGTTTATTGAGTGACTGATTTTATTGGGCCGTTGCTCCTCTGGGGTTATGGATAGATTTTTAAAAATGGATTTTTACTATATATGGCAAATTTTTTAAAACTTTTCTGGAATCACTTATGTGTGAATTGGGCAGTTGTATAAATGTGTTTAAGAAATCAGTAATAAATAAGTACAAATTTAGGGAGTCGACAACTAAAGGAACTAAATGAAGAATGAGCACGCTTAATGGGTGTTCAATGCAGATCAATTAGTTCATCAAGGGATGTGAAGAACATTTATCAATGTATCCGGAATGCGGAAAATGAGCTAGATCTCCCTGGACAGGTTCCAAAAGGACTATAATTCACCTCTCTGCCTTCTTAAACCTCCCGTTCTATCTGTTTCAGATCATCTTAAGTGGAGATGTGGACACTTACGAGGTCGAAGGCTTGCTACCCAATATGGAATACGAGGTGTCCTTGGTGGCCCTCTTTGATGATGAAAGTGAAAGTGATGTTGTTGCTGTACTTGGGAGCACACGTAAGATGGGAAATACTACGGTTATCCTTCCTATAATATTTCTCAATATATACTTTAAAAAGCCAACACTCAGATATATCTCTGGTTACCTCTGTCTTCTTACCAAAGTCCCGATGTACAGAACAATGCTTCATGCTCATTTGGCTACTGAAATGTAGTCTACTGCATCTAAAGCAGGGGCGGGTTCCTGCTGCCATTACTACCAGTTTGGCGGCCGAAAAATGTTGCGTGCACGGCAAACGCACGCTCGGCGTGTGTGCGCATTTGCACTTAAAATGGTCTGAGCATGCGCACAACATTAAAAAAAGGAATAAAAATTACATTTTTTTCAATGAAGATTGTTGTGCGCATGTGCAGAACAGAAAATCAAGATGGCGCCGCCGAGGATAGAACCGGTACGGTCACGTGTCTGCTGGAGTTACTACCTATTCGGCCGAACCGTACCATACCGGTAGGAACCCGCCTTTGATCTAAAGGGGTGTTTCCTGGCTGGCTGTGGGATTCTGGGTGTTCTATCTTCAATGGGGCCAAGGTTGAGAAACACTAGTCTAGACATTCAGAAGAGATGCTGAGTTGAAATTTGATCTGAGGGGTCCTTGGTGCCTTCTGAGCTTCCTTGTTTTCTTGCCAGAAACAGTTTCATTATCTAAACTAGGTAATGTCGTCAGTGTTAGTCTGATGGAATTACCTAGTTTAGAAACTAGTCTGATCACTAGCACTGATGATGTTACCTAGTTTGAGTGTTCTGACCCCCCTCCTTCGCTCGTTCAAAGACGACAGGCAGACAGACTTAAAAGGAAATAACTTTATCAGTCCTCGGCTCAGACTGGCTGCGAGCCCAAAATAAACATAGATAAAGTCTCTTTCAAACAAGGGTTACGCAGCAGAATGCAGAAACAAAACTCTTATAGCACCAAGTTTTCAAGAAGCAAAATCACTTCTCCAAGTGTCTCACAAACTCAAACAGGATCGGAACGGAATTCTCCATAAACGAACGACAAACGTTGACTTCTGCAACCAGGGCGTGGCACCATCAGTCCTTTTATCTCCAGAAGACCACACTAACGAGCCCCAGCTGCATTGTTATTCCTGCATCCCGACTCAACTCACAGCAAACGTCTGCTGAGTCACAACATTGGGTAATGAAATGTCTGCAAGAAAACAAGAAAGCTCAGAGAGCACCAAGGACCCCTCATGTCAATACTGAGCTATAAATATTCTTCTTTATTAGTCAAATTTGATCATCGTGGAAACAACTCAGTTCTCGTCTCCTAGTATAGCTCCATCCAGAGTTCTTCCTTTTAA
The DNA here is from genome assembly GCF_051295495.1 of Thamnophis sirtalis. NCBI lineage: Eukaryota > Metazoa > Chordata > Lepidosauria > Squamata > Natricidae > Thamnophis > Thamnophis sirtalis. The sequence goes on along the minus strand of NW_028261382.1, from coordinate 114,743,678 downwards.
AACTCTGCCAGTTAATCCAGATTTTGCTTTAACCTGACTTCATCTTCTCCAGTCGCAATATTCTGCATCAGAATGCCATATAGATAAACCTATATAAGAAACATATAGTAGCTGTTGTTAGTATGAAATCTGGAGTGAATTATGCTTTTCTGTTGCTTCCCTCCCCCCCAGTTGAAATATTGACTACTGAAGTAACTACTATTACTACAGAAAGTACTACTACTCCTCAGCCTACAACAGCAGGTAAAAAATATATTTTAAAAAATGAACACATATGTAAGTCAACGGGTGATTAGTTGTCATTAGTCAGAACAAGGGGTTACAATGACTCAGTGGTTAAAGATGCAGGGTTTGTCAGCTGGAAAGCTGCCAGCCTTGGTTTGAGACCCGAACAACAGGTGATGGGGTGAGTGCCCATTCCTTGCCCCAGCTCCTGCCCACCTAACGGTTCGAAAGCATGCAAATGCTAGTAGATAAATAGGTACCACTTAAGAGCCGTGGTGGTGCAGTGATTAGAATGCGTTACTGCTGCCTGCCAGCTGCCTGCAGTTCAGCAGTTCGAATCTCACCAGGCTCAAGGTTGACACATCCTTCCATCCTTCCAAGATTGGTAAAATGAGGACCCAGATTGTTGGGGGGCAATATGCAGACTCTGTAAACCACTTAGAGAGGCCTGTAAATTTACATTAGGAAAAGAAGAAAAAAAAGGTTTTGGCTTCTGCACAGCACATTTTTGCCAAAAACAGGCCTGTTTTTGGCAAAATGCACCCTTTTTGGCCTGCAGAGTGCTTCTGGAATCCTGGGAGGGTGAAAACGTAATGCACGGAAGGCATGGGGCCCCCAAAATGCCCCTATTGGGTCTATAAGCAGCGCCTAAATTTTCACCCACTTTTAGGGTGGAAGTGTGTTTTATACTCTGAAAAATATGGTAACTGGTGTGGGGAGGCAATGTAGTGCCCTCTGATATGCAGACTAGATGCTTCAAAAGCTGTTTGAAATGTCTGTCGTTCTGGTAGTCTTTCGGACAGGAATAAAAAATCTCATGGTCGAAGATGAAACTACCTCAAGTCTGAAAGTCAAATGGGATATTACGGACCTCAGTGTTTCCCAGTTCAGGGTGACGTATATGAAGGCTGATGGTGGTCATGGGGAGGAAACGGTAAGGATGATGATCTGACAGATACTTGTTTTGAAAGCTCAGCTTGGACTTTTAAAGAATTATTGGAATTATTGGAATCAAAGGGAACATTCTCCCCTTGATAAGTATCGATTGCCTGCATAATGTAAGCTTCTTTTTGCTAGTATTGTTTACTTATCTATATAAAAAGATATATGTCATCAACATCCAATGCATTCTGCAATTTCATAAGCCAAAACCCTACAAGGCCTGGACTTACAAATGATAATCAATAGAAAGAAAGATAGTGCTCAAGTTGCAACCATATCTGTGACTGGAATTTTCATTGCTAAGCTAGATGGTTGTTAAGTGAACCACACCTGATTTTTCCCCCCATGATGATTGAGCAAATTACTGCAGTTGTTAAGTGAATTTAGCAGTCATTACCTGAATCTGGTTTCCCCCTGTTGACTTCCTTGTAGGAAGTTTGCTTGGAAGGTCACAAATGAGAAGCATTTTGTCTGCAACCATCGTAAATACATACTAGTTGCCTAGGGCTCAAATTCTGATTACGTAGCTATGGGGATGCTGCGATGGTCATAGGTGAGAGAACCAGTCAGAAGTCACTTTTTCAATACCTTTCAAACAGTTGCTAAACAAATCCTGTTGCATTAACAGAGAGATCAATCAAGTGAGGTACTAATACCACTCTTTAAAGCCTTAGTAAGACCATGCCTAGAATACTGCAACCAGTTTTGATCACAACACTATAAAAAAAGATGTGGAGACTCTAGAAAAAGTGCAGAGAAGAGCAATCAAGATGATTAGGAGGCTGGAGGCTAAAACATATGAAAAACAGTTGCAGGAACTGCGTATCTCTAGTTTAAGGAAAAGAAGGACTAGGGGAGACATGATAGCAGTGTTCCAATATATCAGGGGTTGCCACAAAAAGAGGGAGTCAAACTATTCTCCAAGGCACCTGAGGGTAGAACAAGAAGCAATGGGTGGAAACTGATCAGGGAGAGATTCAACCTGGAAATAAGGAGAGGTTTTCTGACAGTGAGAACAATCAACTGATGGAGCAGCTTGCCTTCAGATGTTGTGGGAGTTTCATTACTGGAAGCTTTCAAGAAGAGAGTGGACTGCCATCTGTCAGAAATAGTGTAGGGTCTCCTGCTTGGGCAGAGGGTTGGACTAGATGACTTACAAGGTCCCTTCCAACTCTGTTAATCTGTAAATCAAAGGATTGATATGAAAAGTTGAGGAGGACTTTTCTTCTGCTATGTTCCAAATGGATGATGGGGAGGTGTCTTGTGCCATTTACTAGACACAAAGTTCAACAAACCCTTTTTTCTTCCTGCAAGCAGGAGGTGTGGGATTCTCCATTCACATGGAGAGCATGGTGAGCTAACACTTACTGTGCCACCCATCATAGATTTGACCCAATTTGCTTCAAGGTTCTCCAAATGAAAAATCTTGCGCTTGCAGTCCACTTGAAGAAGAGTGGACTTCGACTCCCAGAATTCCCAGTTGGCAACCCCACCGCGACCAAATTTGCTAGTAATGAATGTGATTGCATAACATTATGCCTACTAATTCTGGGTTGTTTAGACGTGAGGACTAATGGGTTAAACCTTTTAGACACCGAGTGCCCAAACTGCACCTACACATGCCCAAACTGTAATGGTATGTGCACATGTGCGTGCAAATGCATGCACACGCAGACACATGCACAAATGTGCACATGTGTGGAGGTGCACCCATGCGCAGCAGAGACCCAAAGACCAGATAGCCTGTGGGAGGTGGGACATCCCAACACTGGTAGCACAGCAAGATCTTTTTCTTTTGTGAGCTTCTGTTTCGTCATTTGCATGGAGGGCATTGTGTGCCACATTTCATCATAACCGAGTTAAACCCAAACCCCATGGCCTTAAGAAGAAATCTGAAAAAAAAGAGGGACTTGTTTTGAAATAGGGATAATGAGGATAGAAAAAAAATGTTAGCGGCTTAGAGGAGAAATCATTATGAACCAAAAGTCCATTCTGCTTTCATCTGTTGATTTAATACTTCGCAAATGGTTGCTATCCACCTTGAGAACTCTCTGATGGAGACATGAAATAAATAGATGAAAGCATTTCAGGCAGCTGGGCATGAGAAAGCTGGAAGGAAATTACAACAGGGAACAAGGACTGAAAGATTTACAGATACCATGGACCATAAAATGATTTTGAATTCTAGCCAAGCTGTTGATTCAATCTTCTCAGCCCATCGGTTCTGTCTTACAGCAGCTTCACTGGTCCCTCACTTATTTTCTGGACACCATTCAAAAAGGTTACACATGTGAAGCCCTCTTACAACTATTTGAAAGAAGCATTGTTTCATCAGAACCTGCCCAGTTTTACTATCTGGGAGAGCGGCCTTTTTTCTCAGCTCCACCTCCCTTATCTGATGCCAACAAGAAAAGTTGCATTTTCTTGGTGGCTGTTTCAAATCTTTGGATTTTGGGGGCATAGGAGGCAGGTTAAAGTCAATTCAAATCTCTAGGAAGTATGTTCAATAAATAAATGACCCGGGAAGTCATTGCATAAAGTGAATTTTTCTCTCCTCCTGTGAATATCAGGATAATTTCATAGCATACTTTCATTACAGTCTGTTTTCCTCTCAACATAATTACTTGTGAATGCGGGAGGGATATGTTATATTCACTGTCCAGAAGATAAGAATCTTATGGAAATTAAAGGAGTGGGGCGGATATGCAAAATACTTTGTTGGAAGAAATGTCCTTCAGGGTTCAGTTCAGTGATGGGATTCAGCCAGTTCGCACCACTTTGGGAGAACCGGTTGTTAAGTTTCTGAGCAGTTTGGTAAATTGGCTGTTGGAAGAAATCATTAGGGCAGAGAACCGGTTGTTAAATTATTTGAATCCCACCACTGGTTCAGTTCCAAAGACACTAGAAACAGTGCTTGGGCTAGATGACCAACAGGGGTCTGACTAGATAACCTCCAAGGTCCCTTCCAACTCTCTTACTGTTAATCCTGTATGCATGAACACAAAGTTGCTTTGTGTTCTCTGCTCTTTTTTGTTTTTTGTTTATTATAGTCAAGCCTGAAAGACATCATACGATGCAGTTGTAATATTTGTTTTTAATGTTTCTTCCATCCAGGTTACAGTACCTGTGAGGCAAAACAATGTGCTTCTTCAGCCTTTGCTCTCAGACACTGAATACAAAATTATGGTCACCCCAATCTATGCTGATGGAGAAGGAGTTAGTTTGTCAGCTCCAGGAAAAACTTGTGAGTACAAAGTTTTAAAGGCTCAAATATTAGCAACTGCTTGTATTTAATTAAGCTGTTTCTCTGAGACGTTTTGAGAAAAATATATAACTTACAATGTGCTTCTCTCCCATCTTAGTGCCTCTTTCTCCTCCACAAAATCTAAAAGTCTCTGATGAATGGTACAACCGATTAAGGATTAGCTGGGATGCGCCTCGATCCCCCACGATGGGGTATAGGATTGTATATAAACCTGTGAATAGTGAGTGCTTGAAATATTTGCCTGTCTGATATATTTATATATTGTGTAGCTAAGTTATACTTTGTGTAAATAATGTTCCTTCCTAATTCTCACCAAATTATTCTTCTCTACACAGATAAGATACAAGATATATTTTCTTCTTGTAATTGGGAGAAAAGTTGCTGGATTTTTGAGGGTGTGGAAAAACAATTGAAAGGGGAAATAATAATTTATTAAACTTGCACGCCGCCCAATATTCAATGATTCTGGCAACCCACGACAATCCAAGAAATTACAATGAAATAAATAAAACATAAAACTCGCAAGCATGATGAAAAAGGGTCTCCCTCGCCCTCAGCAAAAGCTTGGGAGAAGAGTCAACTTTTTGCAGCTCTCCTAAACAAAGAAATGTTTAAAAAATGTTTCTCTTTTCCCCCCGGAAGTTCAGAGATTAGAGTGTGTAAAATAAACAAATGATCTGTGAATAGACATGAAAAAGCCAGTTTGTTGTAATGGTTAAAACGCTGTCTTAGAAACCAGGATATTGCGAGTTCTAATACTGCCTTAAGTATGAAAGCTGTCTGAGTGACTTTGGACCAATCACCAGGAAGCTGTGAGTTCTAGTTCTGCCTTGGGCATAAGGCCAGCTGGATAACTTTGAGCCAATCACCAGGAGATTATGCATTCTAGTCCTGCCTTGGATATGGAAGCCAACTGGATACTCACACTGCTCCAGTACAATCTTAGTTTCTTTGGTGTCCCAGCTTCATGGCAGTCATAATGACTGCCTTGTCTTCATCTTTGGCAAGCAGGGAAGAAACCAGTAGTGGGTTCCAGATCCCAGGCCCGGTGGCATCCACATGGACGTGTGCAGTGCGCACATGCGTCTTAGCGCCTCCGTGAGCCTCTGTGATGCTCCAGCTGCTCAGCAGAGCATCGTGCAGGTGCTGTACGTGCTGTGCATGGAAGCGCTGAAGACCTAAAAGACTGGTTAGGAGCTCGGGCGAGCGGAATGGTATCTGGTGCTCCTGCCAGGCTCTGGTACGCCCGTACTGGGGCGTACCACCTGCAACCCACCACTGGAAGAAACTCTGAGTCCAGCGCAAGAGCTGCTGCTCTCTGTGACCTGCAGAGTGCCCTTCCTTTGTGTGTCACCCCCTATGGGGTGACTTTAGCCCCTTGGGGGGCCCTCCGATGAAGAGGAATCGGTATCTGGATGCAGAGCCCCACTCCCCTGCATTGATCTCGCAGCGACATCACCAGAACTGGATGATTATGAGCCAGTCATTTACCCTCAGCCCCCCCACCCACTTCACAGGGTTGTTGTTGTGGGAAAATAGGAGGAGGGAGGTGGATTGTGTAAGTTCACTGCCTCGAATTATTTACAAATAAATAGGTAGGATAAAATTACAACAAATATTAAACAAAAAAATAAATACATAATAGATCATATTTATATATCAAATGTATTTATTGTATCATTATAGGTCTCTTGCTAGGTATTCTTGCTTTCAAATTAAGGATCACTTTTGTGTATCAGAAAGTTATAATGGAACTTCCCAGCATCTTTAATCCAAATGCAGTGGGTTTTTTTGGTGGGGGGACGGACCATGTTGATCAAATCCCTCTCTTGTTTCTTTCAGTTTCTGGACCAGCACTTGAAACCTTTGTGGGTGATGAAGTCAACACTATCCTTATCTTGAATTTGCTTAGTGGAACAGAGTATAATGTTAAAGTATTTGCTTCTTACACAACTGGATTTAGTGAAGCCTTAACAGGTGTTGCCAAAACATGTAAGAACCTTGAGGTTTTTTGGAATCTTTATTTCCCTGGATCATATTTCACAGATTACTTTAGTAATCATTTGCTTTAGTAAGGAGTTATAATCTGCGTATAACACAAAGAATGAGGGTCTCACTTGGATACTTTTTTAGAAAACATCCACAGAAAGTGGAAGTTCACCGTTTAAAAATCAGATCCATTTTAATACATCTCTATTTAATTACTAAGAAGTGGTCAGTTCTATTCTTTGGAATAGTTTTACCATATGGATATTTGAAACCTGGTAATTGTTAACTCCTTTTCCTAACTTTCTTAGTTAAGCATGTTGTGCAAACACAAATGTCTATCGTAAATTGTGATCAGTGAGGAGTCCACAATCTATAGAGAGAAGAGTAATAAGACTAAAGTATGATTCTGGGGTTCCTGTCTCCAAAATCTTTGAAGGACTTCAGAGCAATGGTGGGTTCCTACTGGTTTGGCCTGGTTTGGCTGAACCGGTAGTATTTGGCGGCCTGGGTCACTGGAACCGACAGCGACCCAGGCCTGTCATGCCCCCAAACCATTTCTCTGGGCGGTGCTATAGGCAACACCATCTTGTTTTTTGCTTCTGCGCATGCGCAAAACAATTTTTATTGCACTGCGCACGTGCGGCATGCCCATGAGTGAACCAGCAGTAGTGACTGCCAGAACCCACCCCTGCTTCAGAGGTTATGCTTCAATTCCCCCTTGTCATCTCGATCCTTCTGTTTCCCATTCTTGGTGCTTGGATGAAAATGTCTTCTGCAGTCTGATGAAAGAGAGCATGTTCTTTCCATGTATTTCAGTGGAAAATAAAACGTTCATGAAATTCTCATTGCTTAAGTCTGATATTTGGGTGACCAGGTGACCAAGAGGTGTGTGTGGGGGGGGTTCTTCTCTACAGCCCTGTCTGTAGCAGTCCACAGCATTCTAGGTTTCTCAAAATTTAGAAATGAGGACATTTCTCCTGCAGATTCTTTCAAACCAGGAGGTGTGGACCGCAAGGGAGTCTTTGGAATGATGGAAACATCTGTAATATGAAACTCCACCACTATCTCCAACTATCAATTATGCTTAATGCACCATGAATGCAATGCAACAGAAGAACAAAAACTTTCTTTCACTCCAGAGATGGAGAATGTTGCAGAATCTGCAAGGCAGATTTTGGCATAACATTAAAAGTTCACCTCTTGCTTATAAGAGGAATTCCACTAAGCAAGAACTATGGTTCCTCTGATATCCAAATCACGACAAAATATGCCCTTTTCCTGTCTGATGTAATTGATAAAAAAGAATAATATTGTATTTGTATTTGTATTTTTTTTACAGTGTATTTGGGTGTGACAAATTTAGGAGCTTATCAAACCCGAATGACAAGCTTATGTGCCCAATGGCAGCCTCACAGGCACGCGACTGCTTACAGAATTGTAATAGAATCTCTTAATGGTAAGTCAATATATCATGCATACGTTGCTCAACTATTAAGGTGCTCCTGTTGACCAGGAATCTAATGTTTCTATTGAGAATCTTGAGGGAGCATATGTGGCGATGTCACCATTGCCTCTGTAGCCTTCAAGGCCATGAAAAGTTCCTCAGGAAAGTTCTTCAGGAATGTCCATGAGGTGACAACCAATATCCTTGGAGGACCTCTAAGGGAGGTGGATGGCTATTTCTGTACTTCTTTATCTTATGTAGAATGTGCCAGCTTGCTTGGGTGAGGTGTGCCAGTCTTTCTGGGTGGAGGAGTGGACAGTATAGCAAACATATAAATATTAGTGTCAAAAGTGTGTTCAGGGTTTCCTCTTGCTATGAGGGGTCCATCTTTATTCAGCTGAATTAACACATGAAGCTAATTGAGGCAAATACTTGAACTCTGTCTTTATTTACACCTGAAATTGGCAAAGCCCTCCCTATTTGACATGAGAAGACATTCAGGTAAGAGTCTCTTCTTATCTGAAAGGCAAGAGTTACGTAGTCAAAAGCTCTGAACTATTGAAACTGTCCTCTTAAAAGACTAAGTAATCTATTCTGGAAGCAATTTGTGGTCTTCATTAGGGCAGAGGTCTGACATCTCCATCATGGTATTGAGACACAAATGTACAGTACATGAAGACATCTCGCTTGGAGCTTAATAGTCTTGCTAAAAAAGTGCCTTACTTCTTTTAATTAAAAATGAATATGTGAGAAGTTGGTGTTTTTCAAACATAAAAAATGATGATGACCAATGCTAGGTGGTTTATAAGACTATTCGATTTCCATGCCTATCATAGCAGCCATTTTGTAAAATGAGCAAGTCACCAGGGCCACCATTTTACATGCCCACTGTTGACACTTAAAAGTCCAAACATGCTCACCTATCACAACCTGAAGTAAACTACTTTAGTTGTAAAGCATCAGGGAGAGGACCTTGAAGGAAATAGGCAAGAAGCATTGTAAAAGCAAAGAAGGCGGAAATATTCCTTAAGTCCTGGAAAAACCAGCTAGCATTTGGAAGAGATTCAGGGCAACCTCTCTCTGATTCACTAGGATAGGAGAAGAAAGAGAGAAAAACATAGTCAGCCTTGCAGGCAATGGTGGGATCTAGCCAGTTTAACAACCGGTTCGGTGATGGTGTGCTGCTCGTGCGTGCACTCTGCATGTGGCTGTACCTAACGTGCACTCGGCAAGCATCAGCAGTTTTAACAAAACTTACCTTTCACATTACTCCTGGGGAGTAACACAGCTGAGGTGCAGCAATCTGCTTTGCTGTGCGAATCAGCTGAGAGGATATAGGTAAGTAAAGTGCAGGGGCGGGTGGCTGGACCAACCTGATTGTTGGAGCGCACTGGTTCGCTTCCCAGCTAGAGCTACTGGTTCACCCAAATTGGTCAAACCAGCTGAATCCCACCTGTTTCTTGATTTGAAGAAGCTGACATTAGCAATAGCAATAGCAGTTAGACTTATATACCGCTTCATAGGGCTTTCAGCCCTCTCTAAGTGGTTTACAGAGTCAGCATATTGCCCCCAACAACAATCTGGGTCCTCATTTTACCCACCTCGGAAGGATGGAAGGCTGAGTCAACCCTGAGCCGGTGAGATTTGAACAGCCGAACTGCAGAACTGCAGTCAGCTGAAGTAGCCTGCAGCGCTGCATTAAACCACTGCGCCACCTCGGCTCTTTAGTAGATTAGAATTATGTTATCATGAACAAATATCAGAAACAAGAACCATTCATGTTCATAGACATAGTCCTCCTCCCTCACAGTTCAAAATATACTTGTGTTTAGGGTGTTGCTCTTTAAGCTGCTGTGTATTTTAGAAAATAACAATTAAAGTCCTGATCATTTAATGTTCTCCCTTTACTTTCAGATGGGGCAATAGAAGAAGAACCATTAGGTTGGGGAGCATCTAGGCATTGTTTCTATCAACTCTTTCCTGGCACAAAATATAATATCAGCGTTTACTCACAAGTTCAGGAATTGGAAGGGCCTGCTGTCAGTATAATAGAGGCAACACGTACGTGGATTATTTCTTATATAATGTTGACTCCGAATATTGTTCATGTGCTAATTGTCAGAAGTAAACAGAGATAGCAATAGCAATAGCAATAGCAGTAGACTTATATACCGCTTCATAGGCCTTTCAGGCCTCTCTAAGCGGTTTACAGAGAGTCAGCATATTGCCCCCAACAATCTGGGTCCTCATTTTACCCACCTCGGAAGGATGGAAGGCTGAGTCAACCCTGAGCCGGTGAGGTTTGAACCGCTGACCTGCTGATCTAGCAGTAGCCTGCAGTGCTGCATTTAACCACTGCGCCACCTTGGCTCTATCTATCTATTCCATCTGCCTATCTAATTTTCTGATTTATTTCCTATAGTTTCTTTTGATATACAAAGCATCAGAGACTTTGGAATTAGGAGCTTCATGAAGTGAAATTGATATCTATATTAGTTGGAATTTTGAGGAGTCAAACTTTAGATTCTTGTTCAAATATTGAAGAAAACACTTGTGATTAGCCAATGGTAGGGATAGGTCTGGTATCATTACTAGGGACTTATTTTTCTGCCTCTCACTGGTCAATAGACAAAATATTAGCTCCAGTACCTATGGATGTCTAGATTTTGAACTTGAGGAAAAATTTCGGATCTCTATAAATGGGATCTTGGTAGTTGTGCTTAGGACAATGTTTTTTTTAAATTCTTTCTCTTCAAACATCTCAGTAAGGCATATATAATATATCAACTGCCATTACTACATAATTCTTTCTAAATTTTCTCCATTTTCAGTGCCCTACCCAACTGAGCCACCACCAACTCCTTCGACCACCACTCCACCGCCTACGATTCCTCCAGCAAAGGAAGGTAATCTTTCTGTAAAGACAATACTAAGAGATTTTTTTTTAAAAAAAATATTATTTAACTATAGTATGGTAGTCCTTGAATTTTAATCACAATTGGAACTGGAACTTGGAGCAATGCAGTTAATGAACTGTGCCCAATTTTACAACTATTTTTGCTGTTAAGTAAATCACCCTGGTCATTTAACAAATATAATAGAATGGAATGGAATGGAACGGAACGGAACAGAATAGAATAGAATAGAATTCTTTATTGGCCAAGTGTGATTGGACACAGAAGGAATTTGTCTTTAGTGCATACGCTCTCAGTGTACATAAAAGAAAAAATACATTTGTCATGAATCATATGGTACCACAATTAATGATAGTCATGGGGTACAAGTAAGCAATCAGATCACACTAGGAAACAATCAATATAAGCCATAAGGATACAAGCAACAAAGTTACAGCCATGCAGTCATACAGTTATGCAAGCCAATCTCTTGTTGACATAAAAAAATATGGGTGGGAACAATGCAAGGAAGTATAGGGAAAGTGATTATATCATTTGGAGCCCAAGAATGAATTAGAATGGTACAGTATCTGTTTTGGTATTGGCTTGAAGATGGTCTTTATTTTAAATATGCAGTTTAAATACAGAAACATTTAAGAGTAAATAGGAAAAAGCACAATTCTTTTGGTAGTTCATGATGAAAGAGTAAGAAAACTAGTGAAGGACGTGAGAGTGACAAAACACTCTAAATATGGCACATATGAGTCATTGGTAGTTTCAAGCCATTTTTTTTGCTGTTAACAGGTCATTAAGAAACATATGAATATAAGAAAGAAGTTGTATTTCATGCCTGTTGATTTTGAGATAATGTATGATGAAGTGAGTGGGAGTGAATTATGAAAAATTCTTAGCAAGTCTAGAGCTAAAAGGCTGATTGATCACTTAGAGTACTGTATCAGGGAAGTAAAGCCTCGGGAATCAATAAAAGGTTCCACAAATGATTTGGCATTGCTCTCTTGGTTATTCAAAGTTTTATGGATAAATGTAGAATAGATGTTTGTGTGATATTTCGATATTAGATATTAGTGCTTGTTTGAACATGAATATGCAATATGGAAACATTGCTATATTGTTGACTGAGAAGCTGAATGATTTGCAGTGTTAGACAGTATGATGAAAAAATAACTATGGATCTGTACATCAAATTTTTATTATTTATTGTACATGTTATCTATCTCACCGTTGAGCGACTATTAAAGACCAAAGTAGCTGTATTTGATTAGGAAAACTAAATCCAAAATTGCAAATAAGACATGAAATTAAAATATGTAAATTAATTTGCATACCTTGATAGAATGCTTACTAAAACTTGGAAATTTGTGGAGCAATGTACAAAAGTAAAGAATAGTTTGTTGTTTATTATGAAGAATAAACGTTTGTCAAAATAAGGGAAACTGTTTGTGTATGTGGATATGATTCTGCCACAGGGAATCAGAGTTTCCTTTTTTATTTCAAACTACTTTGTATATTTTTGCAGTTTGCAAAGCTGCAAAGGCCGACCTGGTATTTTTGGTGGATGGATCTTGGAGTATTGGAGATTCAAATTTCAACAAAATAATTGGCTTTCTATATAGCACTGTTGGTGCCCTTGACAAGATTGGTCCCGATGGAACTCAGGTGAGCATGAGAGAAGATTCATTGAGAATATTAACATTTTAAAGTTAGCGTGAAATGTTTTCAATTATATCAAAATATAGTCACACTGAACAAACTGAAAGAATTAATCTGAAAAAATGTTTATTTTTCACATTCCGATTCCAACACAAAGACTCTTTGCCCATAGTTTTTAAACTGTACTTTTTTCATCCAGGTTAATTATGATCAAGATCAGGGGTTCCAAACTTGACAATTAATATTTGTGAACTTCAACTCCCAGAATTCCTCAACTAGCCATGAGAATTCTGGGAGTTGAAGTCCACGAATGTTAAAGGTGCCAAGTTTGGAGACCCCTTATCTACCTGAAAAAAGTACTCCTTTTGCCTGTTCTAAATCTCGACCAAATTAGCTTTGCATGACTCTGATATTTTGAAAAAGGGAGAAAATGTTCACACTTTCTTTAGTTTGATAATCAGCCATCGTTTTCTAAAATGACCTTGCTTCATGCTCCTTCCCATATCTGACTCATAGCCTGGGATTTTAAAAAAGTAAACTCCTCTTGCTAAATTGTGTACATGAATGATTATTAAGGTATCTTTCTTATTCAGGTGGCAATTGCCCAGTTCAGTGATGATACGAGGACAGAATTTAAATTGAATGCCTATAGAAGCAAAGAAACTCTACTAGATGCCATTCAGCACATAGCCTACAAAGGAGGAAACACCAAAACAGGTGGGTTGAATTGCCGGAAGAGTTACCGGTATAGGAGTTTACAAAGTTGAGTTCATTACAATTTTTCTTAGACAACCAATAATGGTTTAACAGTACATGATATTCATTCATTCATTCATTCATTCATTCTTTCTTTCTTTCTTTCTTTCTCTCTCTCTCTCTTTCTTTCCTTCCTACCTTCCTTTCTCTCCCTCTTTCTCCCTCCCACCTTCTTTCTTTCTTTGTTCCTCCCTCCCTTCCTTCCTTCCCAGGCAGAGCAATTAAACATGCTCAACAGATCTTATTTACCTTGGAGTCTGGGACCAGGAAGGGGATCCCAAAAGTTTTAGTAGTGATCACAGATGGACGATCTCAAGATGATGTGAACCAAGTTTCCAGAGAGATGCAACTGGATGGTAAGGATTCATTTTCTTAGGAAACCTTCACAATGTCATCAGTTTGATACACATGTGCCTGGCCTTCCTAAGGTAAATAAATAGATGACTCTGTTAACATATTTTTGTGAACTTAGCCAGTTATAGTTGATTCAATAAATCATGATTGAGCAAATAATTGTGTAGTATGGCTAAGACACTGAGCTTGTTGATCAGAAAGGTCGGCAGTTCGGCGGTTCGAATCCCTAGTGCCGCGTAACAGAGTGAGCTCCCATTACTTGTCCCAGCTTCTGCCAATCTAGCAGTTCCAAAGCATGTAAAAATGCAAGTAGAAAAATAGGGACCACCTTTCGTGGGAAGGTAACAACGTTCCATGCACCTTTGCCGTTTACTCATCCCAGCCACATGACCAAGGAGATGTCTTCGGACAGCACTGGCTCTTCGGCTTTGAAATGGAGATGACCACCACCCTCTAGAGTTGGGAATGATTAGCACATATGTGCGAGGGGAACCTTTAACTTATGTGTGATCCCCAATTCTTTGCATATCTGTTAGCTAATTGGACACTTAAATGCCACAAACACATATCTGGCATGTTTCTCAGAAGCAAACCTTCCACAGAATTAGCTTCCAAACTAATATTTACCATCGGTTTCTTCAACCTGGTGGAATCAAGTTTAGTTGGGGCTTGAACCCCTGTTATTTCACTCCTAAAATACTTCAGTTTACAACAGTGGTATGCCTGGCAGGGTAAATATTAGTGTTAGATAATGTGTTATTGAGAGAAATAAAGGAAATATGCTTCTTTATCCACTTGACTCAGATATGGGTCATTTCTGTTTCTAAAATAAACTTGGCCAGCCAAAGGAAATAAGATGCCAAAACCAATCTTTTTTTCTGAATATGCAGAAAGAATAAACAATGTTGATAAGAGCAAGGAGGTTATTTATGACCTGTTTTGGCCCTTGGAGAAAATTAGGTTTGGCCCAAGAAGTAGCTGGAGCAATCTTCTCCGATCTGCCTTCCGTTCAATTTATAGTATTGAACTATAAATACCCACCATTCTCTTAGATCAGGGGTGTCCAGTGTTGGCTACGTTAAAACTTGTGGACTTCAACTCCTAGAATTTCCAGCTTGGCTGAGGAATTCTGGGAATTGAAGTCCACAAGTCTTAAAGTTGCCAAGATTGGACACCCATGTCTTAAAGGAATTGCCTAGTCTACCACATTTGGAAGAGATGGGCTGAGGAAGCCTCAACTAGATTAATAAAATATATATTCAACTTTTATTTATATATTTACCAATTGACTGATCCCAGGAATGTTCCCTCCCTCCCTCCCTCCCTCCCTCCTTCCTTCCTTCCTTCCTTCCTTCCTTCCTTCCTTCCTTCCTTCCTTCCCCAGGATTCAGCATATTTGCCATTGGAGTTGCAGATGCTGATTATGCAGAACTGGTTAACATTGGCAGCAAGCCGAGTGACAGACATGTGTTCTTTGTGGATGACTTTGATGCCTTCAAGAAGATTGAAGATGAACTGATCACTTTTGTCTGTGAAACAGCCTCTGCAAGTTAGCAGTTGTTTTTTTTCTCTTCCTGCCTATTGCCCCATTTTTTAAAAAAAAAGCATTTTGCTAATGTGATCTTCAGAATGATAGTGTACAACATCTCATTCATTTCTCTTTGTGTGTACTTAGACTTAGTCCCATTAAGTTTAATGCTTTCTCCCAGATAAGTGTGCACTTGACGGTAGCATTATAGAAGTGTATGTTGCATTTATACACAATTTGGATGGTGCTCAAAATAGCTAATAACAATTTCAAACGTACTACTATAATTAAGTCAATAAAGCACATACAATGTGTAGAAAGTAAGAAACTGGTCCCATCATTTAAAAACTACTTCACCAAGTTGGATAGAATACTTTTATTTATGGTAAGATGAAACCCATTGAGAATGTATTTGGTCGCATTGACTGATGATCTCTGGAGAGCTAGGGATGGAGGCCATGCTTCCATCCTAGTTCTCCTGGACCTCTCAGCGGCTTTCGATACCATCGACCATGGTATCCTTCTGCGACGACTGCGGGAGATAGGGGTGGGCGGCACTGTCTTGCAGTGGTTCTCCTCCTATCTCTCAGACAGGTCGCAGTCGGTGTTAGTGGGGGGGCAGAGATCGTCCCTGAGGCCCCTAACCTATGGGGTACCGCAGGGGTCGGTCCTATCCCCCCTACTATTTAACATTTACATGAAACCGCTGGGCGAGATCATCCGAAGGCACGGGATAAAATACCACCAATATGCGGACGATACACAGTTGTATCTGTCCGCCCCGTGCCAACTCAATGAAGCGGTGGACGTGATGAACCGGGGACTGGAAGCCGTTAAAGACTGGATGAGAGCAAACAAGCTGATACTCAACCCAGACAAGACCGAGTGGCTGTTGTGTTTCCCTCCCAAAAATTTGACCAACGTACCATCACTCAGGCTGGGGGGGCAAAATTTATACCCCTCAGAAAGGGCCCGCAACTTGGGAGTCCTCCTGGATTCACAGCTAACTTTTGACCACCATCTCTCAGCTGTGACCAGGGGGGCATTTGCCCAGGTTCGCCTGGTCCGCCAGTTGCGGCCCTACCTGAATCGGGAGGCCCTCACAACAGTCACTCGAGCCCTTGTGGTCTCTAGGCTGGAATACTGTAATGTGCTCTACATGGGGCTGCCCTTGAAGAGCATCCGAAGACTTCAGCTAGTCCAGAATGCGGCCACGCGAGTGATCGTGGGCGCACCACGGTTCGCCCACATAACACCGATCCTCCGTGAGCTGCACTGGCTACCTGTTGGTCTCCGGGTGCACTTCAAGGTCTTACTCACCACCTATAAAGCGCTCCATGGTAGTGGATCTGGCTATTTGAGAGACCGCCTTCTGCCAATTACCTCCCTGCGTCCCATCAGATCGCATAGAGTTGGCCTCCTCCGTATCCCATCCGCCAGTCAGTGCCGACTGGCGACTACTCGGAGGAGAGCCTTCTCTGTTGCGGCTCCGACACTATGGAACAATCTCCCCGTGGAGATTCGTACCCTCACCACCGTCCAGGCCTTCCGCACAGCCCTCAAGAACTGGCTAGCCCGTCAGGCCTGGGGATAATCTTATTTTCGCCCCTCCCGAATGCTGAGTGAATGCTGAGTTTTACTGTCTAATTTGCTTTGTGCACATCTTTTTTTTGGTATTGTCCTACACTCCCCTTCCCTTTTTGATTGTAAGCCGCCCTGAGTCCCCTCAGGGAAAAGGGCGGCCTATAAATAAACAAATCTAAATCTAAATCTAAATCTAATTGTATTTTTGGAGTATAAGACGCACCCTTTTCCCTTAAAAAATAGGCTGAAAATCTGGGTGCATCTTATACACTGAATACAGCATTTTTTGACCTCCCGAAACCCCACCCCTTCACCAATATGGCTGTGCACAGCCTTTAGGAGGTTTCCAGAGTGCTTCTGAGGGCTGGGGAGGGCAGAAATGAGTGAAAAATTGGCCGTTTTTGCTCGTTTTTGCCCCCCCAGCCCCCAGGAGCACTCTATAAGCCTCTTAAAGGCTCTGCATGTCCTTTTTTTGATTAAAAAATGGCATTTTTTTGTGAAAAATGGGCTGTTTTTAGGAGATCTGCAGAGTGCAAAAACTTTTTTCCCTCTTCAAAATCTTGGTGCATCTTATACTCCGAAAAAAGGAGTATTTAAAAAAAACTTGGGAGGACAGAATTGGCTGGACAATTCGTTTGACAATGATGATGGTCAATTTTTAAGTAAAAAAGAGAATAAAAGAAAAAAAAACTGAACAATTTTAGAAAAAAAACAAATATAAAGAAGGCATTCTGATTCATTTTAGTGTAGGTATGTATCTATATAATATTACCAGTAGCTATATTATTTTGGCTATAATATAATAACAAACCATTTTTGTTTCTATCAGGTCTGTATACTATTTAATACATGACATTCACCCTTCTGTTTCTACCATACATTGTAGTAATAAAGCACACAATATAATATAGATAGTCCTTGATTAATGACCAGTCACTTAGAAACTGTTTGAAGATATGAAGGACCACACAAAGTCTACTTAAAACCCAATTCCAGACTTCTGATTACTGCACAAATACTTGTGCTCAGATGGATTCCTTTGGAGTCCTTGGCAACTGGATTATCTTTATGCTGCTATTTGCAGCATTCTACGGTGGCATGATCATGATTAATGACATATTTTCCTGGCTTCCAGCCTTTTTAAAGCCAGTTTCCAGCAAAAATTCCCAGGAATACAGATTTGCTCAACCATCAGTTGTTCGCTTAACGATTGCCATGTTCATTTAGTGACTGGCATTCACTTAATGGCTGCTGCAAAAAAGCCCATAAAATCAAGTTTGGAGTATCACAACTTATTGACCCTCATAACTTACAATGGAAATTCTGGGCTCCATGACAGTCGTAAGTAGAATTGTAATGGCTACAATTCATACAGCACTGTCATCATGAGCTCTTGAATGCCAAACGAGTAACAGTGCGGAGATTGCTTGCCTGTCTCAGCTGCACAAAAGAAAGACATGTCTGCTAGTTTTCAAACATCTGCTTCCCCTCAAACTGCAGCCACAGAGCAGTGATGACTTTGTTTGTGAAGCTTTCCAAATGTGGATTGGATTTTCAAAAGAGATGGAGGTATTCCATTGATCACAACAAATGCAAACATCGCTGTGTTTATTTCAATAAGGTGAAGAATCAATAGACCCAAGATCTATCAAGTGTATAGGAAACTAGTGTTGATAACCCTGCGTTTCCCCGGGTATTTATTTAGAGGGGGAAAATGTCTGGACCAAATGCAATTTCTAATGTTGGATTTTTCCCCTTACCAGAGGGAGTCCCCTTGTGGAGTGCTGTGAAGCCATTACCATGGCAACTCCACTGTGCTGAATAGTAGAAGCCATTTTAAAGCAGTACAGTAGAAGTCATTTTAAGGCACAACAGGCTGTATCCTAACAGAACACACAGCCCAAGGAGTGTTAGGGGTATCTTACACCCACAGTATTTGTTTCTAGAGAGTAAGACATCTGTGTAGCAAGTTTGGTTAAAATTGCTTGAGGTGTTCCAGAGTTATGCTGAAACATACACATACATGCACACACACACAGCCATTTAGATAGATAGATAGATAGATAGATAGATAGATAGATAGATAGATAGATAGATAGATAGATAGATAGATAGATAGATAGGACAGTGCAAGAAACTTGGCAAAAGGAATGCTTGATCAATTTTTGACACTTAAAAAATGCTGTTTACAGGCTTTAGCATGTTTTAATTTCTTGCTGTTGATACAGTTTTCATAAAAAATATAATGCACTTGGCATTATGACTATTTCTTCTAAGAGCTAATTTGTTTTCTTCCTTTTACAGCTTGTCCATTGGTGTATAAAGATGGCAATAGTTTAGCAGGTATGTTGTTATTAAACGCCCTTTTTTCATCTGATAAGCAATGAATGGATAATGTAATATGTACATAGTGTATTTCCTTGCAATAGTTACAGTTTAAAGATGATAGCTATGGAGAAGGATTCATCTTAATATTCTGTGTTATGTATGAGATCTTGGAGTGTTTTTTGTTTTGTGTGTTGTGTGCTTTTAACCATTTTACTGCTTTTGGATTTTGTAGGCCACCCAGAGTCCCCCGGAGTGACTATACCAAATATAAATAATTAACAGTAACTTAGTAATATTACATTCTACATTGGCCCCTTCATTGCACCATAAATGGGGCGAGGAAGCTATATTTGGAGACCAGTGTTAAAGAATTTAAGCAAAATTAACGTGAACCCTGAATTTTGATCATGTGACCATGGGGATACCACAATGGTTGTAAGCATGAAAAACAGTTATAAATGACTTTTTTCAGTGCCGTTGTAACTTTGAACGGTCACGAAAGAAATGGTTGTAAGTCTGGGAATATCTGTGCCATCTTTCCTTAATTAGCTTCTACTTTCTGTCCACTGAGTGGCTCAGGGGCTAAGACACTGAGCTTGTCGATCAGAAGGGTCGGCAGTTCGGTGATTCGAATCCCTAGCACCACGTAACGGAGTGAGCTCTTGTTACTTGTCCCAGCTTCTGCCAACCTAGCAGTGTGAAAGCATGTAAAAAATGCAAGTAGAAAAATAGGAACCACCTTTGGTGGGAAGGTAACAGTGTTCCATGCGCCTTCGGCATTTAGTCATGCTGGCCACATGACCATGGAGACATCTTTGGACAGCACTAGCTCTTCAGCTTTGAAACAGAGATGAGCACCATCCCCTAGAGTCGGGAATGACTAGCACATATGTGCGAGGGGAACCTTTACCTTTACTTCCTGTACAATGGAAATCGAAAGCATAAGGGTCATGTTTGTTTAGTTGTGCAATTATCAAGTAATTGTCAGATGGTAAGAATTAGCAGTGCCTGAGTTGCTAAACTCTTCACTACACAACTCATATTTAACTTCCCATTCCGATTAAGAAATAGGGATGGCACACATATTCCTCTGTTTTGGTTTCTAGGATTTAAAATGATGGACATGTTCGGCTTGGTTGACAAAGAGTTTGCAGCTGTGGAAGGAGTGTCTATGGAACCTGGAACGTTTAATGCCTACCACTGTTATGGACTGCATAAGGATGCTTTGGTCTCTCAGCCAACCAAGTACGTACTGAAGATAAGGCTATTGTCAGGCACAAAGAATCAGGATCCTTCACTAAGTCCAAGCACAGAAAGTTTATTATTACAGCCTATGCACAAGAACAGGGATCTCCAAACCAGCCATGTTGGCCAGGGAATTCTGGGAGCTGAAGTCCACAAGTCTTAAAGTTGCCACGTTTGGACATCCTTGTTCAAGAATTTGGTCAACTAACAGTCAGCACTAAATTGCTGCTAGGTAAGAGTCACAGGATTTAAGAGGGGCAGGATTTGGATGTCTTGTGGCAATGCAAGGACTCTAAACTGATGACTTCTCCTACTAGCTGTAGTAGTCCTCAGTCAACAACCAGTCATTTAGCAACTGTTTAAAGTTACAACAGTTCTCCCCAGAGCTACTTATGACCCTGATTCAACGTTCTGACGGCTGTTCCTCCCTCCCTCCCTCCCTCCCTCCCTCCCTCCCTCCCTCCCTCTGTAGTCATGTGATTGCATTTTGAATGCTTAGCAAATGACCAATATTCAGTATTTGCAGTGTCCCATAGCCACCTCACTGCAATTTAGGGTATTTATTTCCAGTTTCTGACAAAAAAAAACCCTAACAAACCCCAATGCAAACAATGGGTTTGCTTAAGGACTACCACATTCATTTAACAACCATCACAAAAAAGGTTGTAAAGTCAGGTGTAGACACACGGTGACCTGCTTAATGTGATTACGGTCAGAGATTGGGGACAACCTGTAATTTTATAGTTTTAGGCAACTGTTAAAAAATAACTTAGGCAACCTAACAATGTAATATCAATGTAATTTTTGCATCTAGGAATGGGAGTTCGATTATTTTGGAGTTACAGTGATTTATTTGTTTGTTCGTTTAATTTAATTTAATTCAGAAACACAGGGGCTCTGTGCAATTACATACATGTAAATGCAGAATATTGGTATATTGGTATGTGCATGTATGTTTTGCACACAGCCTTGCATGCAGATGTACATTGGACATAACGCTAAAATTGCATAAAGTAATAAAGATATGCTGCAATTTCTGTAGATGATGGCAATTGTTTTGCATTTTAAAAAAAAACCTAAAACCAACAAGCAAAAAAAGCTTTTTGGCTTAAATGTTTCCCTGATAAAGAAGTATTGCCCTAGGGAAAGAGATGGTGGGAAAAAGAAACAGCATCTGGAAATTCTCCCCCAGACGTTTCCTTCTTTCCTGAAAGGTTTGTCCCTAATTTGTAAACATCTTGAAAGAATTCTAAGCAGAAATCTGATGGATGCCTCTCAGCTTAATTTGCAAGTTGAGTCAGTGGTTGCATTGAGATGCAGGGCTAAGTCAAAGTTTAGCGTTACATCTGCAGTCCAGATTTCCCTTCACTGTGACTTCTAGAAGGCAGTTAGAAACATTTGCTTCAGCTTTCAGTATAACCCCAGTAATGTCATACCTATTATTTGACTGCTTCAAAACTTGTCAAATTCATTACTCAACGTGTTTCGAAGTAGAATTCTTGTCACGGTGCTTGTCTTTCTCTTGGTAGTTGATGTGCAATAGTAGATACATAGATTTCTGGCAAGACCCAAACTGAAATTAGAACTTGATGAGACATATCTTCGCCAGGAAATTTCTAATTTAAACTTCAAAGTCAAGTCCTAAATGTTTGACTGTAGCCAATTAACTACCTAGATCTGTGGAGTATCAACGCTGTACAGGTTAAGCTAAGTGATTTATTTTGAAAGCACAAGGAAGTGGCCATTACTTATCTAGCAGTTGTACAAAGCCTTCTCTATGTAAAAGCCAGAAACTAGGCCTCATGATTCAATTTTATTGCTTTCCAATAAAGCCATTTTATCTGGAACGGAGGATGGATGCTGAGATCTTTCACCAATTGCAAATAACCATCCTTGGCATATGCAATGTTCTTCTATTAGGTATATCTCTCTTGCATCCATAATTTGGATAAGAATAGGAGAGATTTACACTGCATTTAGGCAGCACTGGGTAACTCTGTAGAGCTGTGCTTTCCCTGTAACTGCAGAGTGGCGATGTTGTTGTTGTTGTTGTTGTTGTTGATATCCATTCAGTCAAGTTCAACTCTTGACTCTATGGGCCAGGTCTCTCCACATCTTCCGATGTTGCATTAGTTCTTTGAGTTGGTCTATTCTCTGGCTTTCATGTCAGTTTTAACGGTGTCCAGCCATCATGTTCTTTGGCAGCCTGGTTTCTTTTCACTACGAATTCTTCCCAACATAATTGCTTTCTCCAGTGAAATTGCATAGTACAAAGTGGAAATAAAACCACTGCAGAGAATCAAGGGACATATGGATGCATCACCAAAGAACCGCACTGCCTTCTTTTCCTCTTAAATTTGGGAAGTGGTATATATTGAGCAGTTTAGTTTCATATCTAGGTACAAGTAGTTCCTTGACTTACTGTGGTGGCATAGTGGTTAGAATGTTGTACTGCAGGCTAATCTGCTGACTGCCAGCTGCCTACAATTTAGCAATTCAAATCTCACCAGGCTCAAGGTTGATTCAGCCTTCCAACCTTCCGAGGTTGGTAAAATGATGACCCAATTGTTGAGGGCAATATGCTGACTCTGTAAACTGCTTAGAGAGGGATATAAAGCACTGTGAAACAGTATATAAGTGCTATTGCTATTATGACTGTTAATTGAACTCATAATTTTGATTATAAGTCACAAAGGTTCTTTGGCAGCCTGGTTTCCTTTTACCACTAAATCTTCCCAACTAATTGCTTTCTCCGTGTGACCAGACCAATTTTACTACTTTTGTTTCCGGCAGTCATTAAGCAAATGTCATTAAGTGAATGCCACGATAATTAGTTGGATCTATTGTTTGCTACTGAATGGTTTTTGCAGGAAACCGGAAATAAATGTTGGCTTCTGGGAAAACATCATCAATCACAGTGACATGACAATCGGACACTGCAAACAGCTATCATTGTGGGCTGGTTATTGAGTGGTCTAAAATATTGTCACATGTCTGCAGGGGGAGCAGCTGTTCAAATCCAGGTCATAAGTAACATTTGGTGGGTTCTTTGTGACTTTGATGGATCACTAAGGAACCAGTCCTAAGTTGAAGACTACTTATACCTACTTCTGAAGCTCTGAATGAAATGTCTGTGGAGATTCTCTGTTATCCAGATTCTCTGTTATCTGTTATCTCTGTTGTCCCAACTAAGGGTGGATTCCAGCTTCTTCTACTGCTGGTTTACTCAGGGATGTGCTTCAGGCATGCGTGCGCTTTGCACGCACACATGTGCAGTAGGTAAAAAATGCTTCTGCACATGCTCAAAAGCAAAAAAACTAAGATGGTGGCACCTATGGTGCCGCCGATAGAACCGGTTCAGAGGCATGGCTGTCCGAGTTACTACCTACTCAGCCGAACCGGTCCGAATCGGTAGGAACCCACTTCTGGTCCCAACGGTGCTTTTTCCAAAGGCAATTGGATATTCTTTGCTTTTCTCTTGAAGATGTTTTGCTTCTCATCCAAAAAGCATCATCAATTCTGAAGAAGCTTCGTGGATGAGACTCTGAATGGAACCCACTTTGGGTTATTGCTCTAAGTTTCTCCAGGCATTAAATTTATTCTGCGCGCGCAAAAGGTTTTGTAGAGATGGAAAACCAGCACAGTAGGACATCCTTCCATATCGGGTCTTGTTTAATCTTTGACGATCCATCACTCTGCCTTTAATCAATTATTCATTTGTTAAGAAGAAGAAAAAATGGTTTACAAGTTGTGCTGGTTTTGGAGAGATGCCTGGGTAGACAACTCACTGTCGTATTATTTTTGGATTGAAATTTTAATTTGCTTTCCAAGTAAAAAATATGAACAAATTCTTTTTCTCCCAAACATTTTACAGTAACCATCTCAGCTGTAATGAGACGCTGCCTACACTTTCACTGGCATGTTCCCAGGATTAATCTTTCCCGGGACCAGACTTATGCTAAAAAAAAAAACCCCTCCTTATTTGTTAAAATAGTTCATCATCTGGCATGAGAGCTGAATGCTGAAAACAGTACTGCCTGGAAAAAGAGCATTGTGTTAAGTGGAGAGATAAAGCTAATTCAGATCGTATGTGGATTCTTGCAGATTTTAGGGATTAGGAAAGCAAAGCTTGGGGGGAAGGGAGGGGAAGCCAAATTTGTAACGTGGCATTAGACGAACATGGGTGGAGGAGGGAAGAGTAAACCTTAAGAATATTGCATGTTATTTTTCAGAACAAAACCTTGTGTTCAAATGGAACAGATCAAGTCAGTGATATATAAATAATAAGCATTTAGTTAGGTTTCTGATTCAAACAAAAAAGGCTGTCTCCTAGAAACCAGAGAGGTGAAAATGGGAGTGATTAGAACTTAGGAGCAAGTATTTGATATGCTCATTGGCTGGATGGCTTACAGGAAGTTTCTATAGCTCAGAGCTGTAATAATCCTTCTATTGCATTAGCCCTTCAGATTTAGGGTTATCTGAATTTTTCCCAAGCTTATGGACATTCCTTTGATTTCTTTCAAAATTCCAAACTTGCAACTGAGGACATTTCCCTCCAGTAAAAGTCCACCAAATTTAAATTGTACATGTTCCCTTGACCCAATCCACTGATCTTCAGGAGTTTCTCTTTCATTTGTTTGCCTGAAGATGTTTCCTAATTATTCACCCCTGCCACCCCAATATCAGGAATATTGATGAAATGTTGATGATAAGTCAAACCTTAGACATGTGTTTCAAATGTGTGTTCAGATTTGCAACTCCTACCACATTAGTGATGAGATTCCATTTTTTTTACTACTGGTTCTGTGGGCGTGTCTTGGTGGGGGGTGTCATGTGATTGAGTAGGCTTGATGGACTGCACGTCACTCATGGCCATGGCCATTCAGTCACATGACACCCCCACCAAACCATGCCCACAGAACCCAGTAGTAACAAAATTGAATTTCTACCTATCTACCTATTTTCTGCCCAGGCCTGGCTTAATCTGTCAAAGGCCTCCTCCTGTATGCTGCCCGCTCTCCCTTCACCAGTCCCGTTTCCACTCCTTCAGAGGCTCCAGCCCTAGCCCCACTTCCTCCCCCTCGACCGCCTGTTTGGGCTTACCTTCCTCCCATGGTGGCTGGTCCAGACTCTGGAAGACAAGCTCTCTTTTTCAGTGTGACTGTGAGAAGCCTCCCAGTTGCCATCTCTTTGCCAGCCACTTCCTGGCAGTGGCGACTGGCTGGAGACCGCCGAAAACTACTGGAGGTCTTGAACCAGGGGTGGGTTCCTGCCAGTTCTAACCTCTTCTATAGAAGAGGTTCCACAAATCTACAGTGCCGT
The DNA here is from genome assembly GCF_051295495.1 of Thamnophis sirtalis. Taxonomy (NCBI): domain Eukaryota; kingdom Metazoa; phylum Chordata; class Lepidosauria; order Squamata; family Natricidae; genus Thamnophis; species Thamnophis sirtalis. The sequence goes on along the minus strand of NW_028261382.1, from coordinate 114,718,131 downwards.
TTAGAACTGGTTCCAGCTCCCTCCCCCTGTCCGTCCACACATCATCAAGATGAAGAGCGAGAGGAGGAATTCTGGGAGTTGAAGTCCACAAGTCTTAAAGCTGTCAACTTTGAACACCCCTGGTTTTTTTTTTCTAAAGGGTTAGGGCTGCAAGGGTCTTGTAAACTGACAGCTTTAAGAGTTGCGCACTTCAATGCCAGAGTTTCTGAGCCAACATTTTGGTTGCTAAGCAGGAGCATTAAGTGAGTTTCATCACATTTTACAAGTTGGCCACACCCACCCAGTCACATGGCCGACAAGCCACTCCCACCCGGTCACATGGCAGCAAGCCACTCCCACAAAACAGGCCACACCTACAGAAAAGGTTCTAAAAAAATTTGAAACCCACCACTGTCTTGAACATGCCAAAAAACCCACTGCCATCGCCGCCCTGTTCTTCACACCGGCCGCACGAACACATTGCCTGCTGCGCCACTCCATTCGGACTTGCCCGGGGAAGTCCCTCTGGTGCAGCAGGCAATGGGATATGCATGCCCTGCCAGTGCGAAGAACATGCACAGCCTTCTGTAAGTAACCTTGGTTCAATAAAAATGGTTCATTCCTAACGTAGGACTTCTCCGTATTAATATCCCTTTCTGCAAACTTATTTTCTTCCCACAGATATGTACATCCAGAGGGTCTCCCATCAGATTACACCATAACGTTTCTCTTCCGCCTCCTTCCTGAAACACCTCTGGAACCATTTGCTCTGTGGGAGATTTTAAATGAAAGTTATGAGCCCTTGGTTGGAGTTATTTTGGATAGTAAGTATCTGTGGTCGGAGTTGTGCTGTGATTGATTATTTCCATCTGGATTTTTTCCCCCTCCATGTTATCAACAAGAGATTTAAGAAGTTGTGATTGCTGGGTTCCCCCCCCCCCCCCGCCCCCAAGAAATCTGTTTTTCCTACCCAGTTTTTCATAAGCTTTTCTACTAATTTATTTATGCGCTATATCTTGTTTATACAAGAGCCGAGGTGGCGCAGTGGTTAGAGTGCAGTACTGCAAGCCACTTCAGCTGACTGCTATCTGCTGTTCGGCGGTTCAAATCTTACCGGCTCAAGGTTGACTCAGCCTTCCATCCTTCCGAGGTGGGTGAAATGAGGACCCAGACTGTGGGGGCGATATGCTGACTCTGTAAACCGCTCAGAGAAGGCTGAAAGCCCTATGAAGCGGTATATAAGTCTAACTGCTATTGCTATTGCTGTTATACTATGATCTATGAGAGTGCCAGTGTGGTGTGATTAAGATGCTGGCCTAGAAACCAGGAGACTATGAGTTCTAGTCCAACTTTGGGCCTGAAGGCTAGCTGGGTGACTTTGGACCATTTTCTTTCTCTCAGCCCAACCCACCTCACAGGGTTGTTCTTGTGGAAAAAGTAGGAGGAGGAACAAGTATTATTACCTTCAGTTACCTATAAAACAATAAGGGCAGGATAAAAATCTAATAAAATATTTATAAATCACCTTTTCACATGGAAGGTATCTAAGGTGAGGTACCCGTAGGTTCCCTATACTATGTCACTGTTTGGCCAGGACTGTCCACATTTATCACTTATATCTGTGTATCCTTCATATCTCATTGGTTTACAAAAAAAGACCAGGAATTTCATTAACCTCAATTTGCTTGCAGAGGGATAGAGCAGGGGTGTCAAACTGGATTTCTTTGAGGGCCAAATCAGCATTGTAGTTGTCCTCTGCGGACCGGCTGGGGAGTGGGGAAGAGACAGTCTGGCCGACCACATGCAGCATTTTGCCTTGCAAAATGGCCCCCCTTGCCCCATTTTGGCTGCCAGAGGCACCGTGGGCTGGTTGTTTACTATTTCCAGGCTGGTCCCGTGGTCCAGATTTAAATACCCCACAAGCCGGATCCGGCCCACGGCCCTAGAGTTTGACACCCCTGGGATAGTGGATTTAAGTAGCTTCCCTTTCGCCTGTGGGATGCTCCGATTTAACCAATTTAATTTTGTCTAGGAAACCACCTGTCAAAGCTCCCTCCCGTTTTGCCTCTCCAGGTTGCCTAGTTTTGGGAATGAGTTTTGATGAAATACGGAAGCCTGTGCTTCTCATTGTCTCCTTGTATATATATATATATAATCTTTAAAAGAAAATGTACACAGTTCTCTGAACCTTATTCTCTCGTACACTGTGCAGATGATGGCAAAACCTTGACTTTCTTCAATTATGACTACAAGGGGGAATTCCAGACGGTAACCTTTGAAGGGCCTGACATAAAGAAAATATTTTATGGGAGTTTCCATAAGGTGAGGCACTTGCTGAAATATGCTTCAAAAAGATCTTTAAAATACATATATATATATGTGGAGATTCTCAATCATCCACGTCATTGTGATCCCAAAGGTGCTTTTCCAAAAGGCAACTAGAATTTATTGGGTTTTATTTTCCCTTTGAAAACATTTCATTTCTTATCCAAGAATGGATAAAATGACACGTGAAACATTTTCCAAGGAAAAAAAACCCCAAGAAAATCCAGTTACTTTTTTTGGAAGAAGCACCTTCAGAAAAATCTTTAAAAAATATTTTAAATATGAAAGAACTTGTCTTCTCAATATTGCTCCCAAATTTATGAGGATTCAATTACCTCCACACGACCTATTAGATCTCATCGATTAGGCCTCCTCCGAGTTCCATCCGCTGGTCAATGCCGACTGGCAACCACGCGGAGGAGAGCCTTCTCGGTGGTAGCTCCGACCCAATGGAACGATCTCCCCGTGGGGATTCGTACCCTCACCACCCTCCAGACCTTCCGCACAGCCCTTAGAAACTGGCTATCCCGTCAGGCCTGGGGCTAAAGATTGTAACCCGCCCGAATGGTATGAATGTTGTGTTTTAATTATGTATTGTCTTACATGTTAAAAGTCTGTTTCCCCCCCTTTCCTTTGGATTGTAAGCCGCCCTGAGTCCCCCCAGGGAAAAGGGCGGCATATAAATAAACCTTCAAATAAAAATTTGTAGAGCAAATATACAAGAAAAAAAATGATCTAGAAGCTTTGTATGGTTTATTAGTGTCCCTTTTGTGGCCTCAATTTTTTTTTTTTTGCTGAGTCCTCTGATAAACAGATTCTTAATTTCATTTCTTCTCACACTGTTAAAAATGATGTCACTTTCAAAGCTGCCAAATCCTGTTTCAAGCTTATATCATTGCAAAATGAGAGAAATAAGACAACTGTTGTTTAACTTGTCTAGAAAGAAGGAGAGCAATTTGGCAGCTGTCTAAATGTTTACACGATTTTATACCACTCTGTTTTACATTCTGGCAGAATAGTTTTCTCCTGGGATTCTCCTTCGGTATTTAATATTTTAGGCCTCTTGTATTTATATGTTGTTTTGTTTTGTTTTCTTTAAGTTAATTTTAAATTATTACAACTCTGCAAATTGCCAATGTGCAAAAAAATGGAAAAAAAAATCAAATACCCCACAAATGAGAACCAGTTTGGTCTAATGGGGAAGGCAACAGGCTAGAAATCAGGAGACCGTGAGTTCTAGTCCAGTGGTGGGTTCCTACCGGTTCAGACTGGTTCGACTGAACCGGTAGTGGTTTGGCGGCCTAGGTCACTGGAACTGGCAGTGATCCAGGCCTGCCCATCCCCGAACCGGTTCGCTTATGCCGCCACCATCTTATTTTTCGCTTCTGCACATGTGCAGAACAATTTTATTGCACTGCGCATGCGCACGCAGCGTGCCCACGAGTGAACCAGCAGTAGTGCCTGCCCCTGTTCTAGTCCCGCCTTAGCCATGAAAGCCAGATTAATATCTTTAGTCCAGTCACTATCAGTTAGCAAGGATTGTTCTTGTGAGGAAAATAAGACAAGGGAAAGAGTATTAGATATTTTTGCTGCCTTGAGTGATTTATAAAAATAATAAAGGTAGGATTTAAAAAAAAATCTAAAAAAAATTCTACTGGAGAACTGTCTCTGTTTTTGGAGTGACTAATGAAGATGATGTGGTTCTTGCTTTTAGTGGCTTGGGGGCATTTCAAGGGTCAAAGTGAAGGTCTTAATTAAACCGCCTATTTTTTTCCTCAAAGCTCTTGAGACATTCTCTCAGTACATACCGTGATCTCTTTATTTTTGGAATTTGGCAATTGACAAGCCACACAAATCCACATAAATTATGGATCTCTGTTACAGAAGTATGGGTCAAGCTGGTTGGTTCGCCCCATTCTGGCTCTGAATACGCCCCATTTATCCTTCAATCCTCAATCTTCAGTGAGGTCTTTCTTAGTGATACACAAGTTCTCACCTAGCTGCAAGATGGAATTAGTGGCAAACAGGTGTTCTGACCTAGGTTTCCCAAGAGCATGAAGCAGACTCCTCGGCCCAATAAAACCTCTTTTATTTAGGTTGAAGGGAATTCCTCTCCAGCAAAGTCCCAGCAAACGGTCTTTCAAGAGATTTCACAACTACAGACCTTTATCAAGCTTGGAGAGCTGCCAGGCCGATATCTTCCAACCACCCCCACCCCCCGTAGCAGCAATTACTTGGCAAGAAGTCAGGAACAGACTTCTTCACCCTAATGAATTGAACTAATTGTCTCCTGCAAGCTCCCCTCCCCTTTTGCTCCTCCTTATTCCCTATGGGAGGGGCCATTCACCGTCCACCTGTGCCTTTAATCCCGGGTCGGCCCTTGTTCCTTAGTTGTTCCCTTCTCCTGGAAGCTCTGCACATGCACACATCGGGAACAGGCTCCAGCTGTTCTTCTGCCCCACTGAAATCCAACTCCGAAGGCAGCTGATAACTGTCGGACGGCCCTGGCCCCATCTCTGCCTCTGATGCAGAGCCCTCATCAGAGCCTTTCCCAGACCCCAGGACTGGCCCATGTTCCTCCACAACCTCCTCACTGTCTGAGTCTGCCACCAGTTCTGCTGGCCGCTGGTGGGCCACAATAACAGGTTACTTGAGGAATATAGGAGGATGCAGCCCTCTGTGCCTATAGAAACGTTACAAAACAAATAGCATGTCTGTGAAATTGTCATGGGCAAATAGGAGGGAATATAAATTTAATAATAAATAAATAAAATTAAATAGCATTAAAAGGATTACAAAGAGCTCTTTTTTAAGTAAGTCATTTGGCTCCCTTGTTGTGTATTAAAACCTCCTTCTCCTTTTCCAGCTGCATATTGTTATCAGCAAAACCACCGCTAAAGTAGTGATTGATTGCAAGGAAGTGGGTGAGAAGATTATCAACGCAGCAGGAAATATCACTTCTAACGGGATTGAAGTACTGGGAAGAATGGTTCGATCAAGAGGACCAAGAGACAGTTCTGCACCAGTAAGTAAAGGAGCTGAGATAAAAGTGGATGATTATTCAGCAAGGCCCATTTATTAATTAAATTGACACACTGGCCCATCTTGTTGTGCAAAATGACTTTGGGAGGCTTACAATTATAGTGAAAATAGAGATATAAACCAGTGGTTGGATTCAAATTTTTTTTACTACCGATTCTGTGACCATGGCTTGGTGGGCGTGGCAGGGGAAGGATACTGTAAAATCTCCATTCCCACCCCACTCCAGGGGGAGGTTACTGCAAAATTCCCATTTCCTCCTGATCATTTAGGATTCGGGAAGCAGAGAATAGATAGGGGCAGGGCCAGTCAGAGGCGATATTTACTGGTTCTCCGAACTACTCAAAATTTCCGCTACCAGCTCCCCAGAACTGGTCAGAACCTGCTGAATACCACCTCTGATACAAACACAATTCTAAATATAAAAAGTGATTAAATTGCAAAAAAATAACTACAGACTAAAAACCACAGACTTCAGGTGGAGAAGAGGTGGTACCTTCTCTGTCATCATACTAACCATCTACAGACAGATTTTCAGGTCCTTCCTGAAGGCCTGATGGGTGGGGATGGATTCACTTCCTGTAGCATTATGTTACAAAGGGTAGTAGCCACGGCAGAAAAGGGTCTTCTCCTAATTGGCGCCAGCTCAAATTCCTTGGCTGATGGGGTTTGCAGTAGGCCTCTTCTTCCAGGACGAGCGGGGCAGGCCAGTCCTATTGGAGCAAGATGGCTCCTCAGTTTATTTATTTAGGGATTGATGCAGAGGTGAGTTCCTACCAGTTCGCACCTATTCGGTAGAACCGGTTCGTCAAATCTACCGAACCGGTTAGAAGAGGTTCCACCAGTGGACCCGGAAAGCAGGCCATACTTACAGAAGGGGTTCCAAAATTCTTTGAAACCGACCACTGGTCCTTGGATATGATTATTCTACACTATCATGCTCATATTTATAAAACTCAGTGCCTCTGTGAAAGGTAAGGATGACTACTGCGTTTGTGGTGCAATCAGAACATTGCGTGTGTTGAAGTTGTTTTAACGCAAACCAAAGATGCCTTTTAAAAAACAAGTTTACATCCTATTCTTATGCATGCCAGTGATGTGTGTGAGGTAATTTAAGGTGGTTCTGACAAGTGTCGTTGGCATCTTCATATCCGGTCACATGGGCGGCAAGCCACTCCCATCCGGTCACATGGGCAGCAAGCCACTCCCACAAAGGAAGCCACACCCACAGAGTAGGTTCGAACAATTTTTGAAACCCACCACTGGATTGATGTAACCCCTTCTGTAACTAGACTGTAAAACATTAATTCAGTTATGCCACCACCCACTTCATTCATTTTACATCTAATGTATGTTCCTCCACTTTGTCAAAGCATCTTTGTCTTGTGGTCAAATTCTAGTGGGAAAAGTCATTTGGGTCACTCTCTGGGAAGTACTTGACCATACTGAACTCTTGAGACTTGGCCTGTACTTTTATCTGCTTTTCAAGATGACAGTTCCCATCAAGTGAAGAGAAGCTCTTCCAGAGCATTATTACGATTATTAATTAATTAAGGGAGAGGGTAATTTAATAAGAGAGAAGAGGTGGATTTAATTTTCAAAGCTGGACAATCCAGTCATGTCCTTTGAACTCTGTTGACCAAATGGGGCTCTTAAACCTAATGAACTTCAGCCTGTTTGCCCTGTGAATTACATAGTTGCCCTCCCTCCACATAAAAGTATGTGCTTTGTACAAAGAAGTGTTTTCAGACTCCTGACTTCAGCCAGGCAATTAATGTATCAACTCCCCTAAGACAATTGAACCAAGCAACCTCTGTGGCCATTTTCCAGCAGGGAATGACAAAGGCCATCTTGTAAAAAAAAAATTGCAATTGAAGGGTGCTTTGTAAGAAAATGAAAGGAAAGGAATGATGGCTTTTGTTTGGAGAATCATGGCTTTATGCGTGATAAGTGGTCAACTGAACTATACACCCACAGAAAGCAAAAAAAAAAAAGCAGTTGCCTGCAACTGAACTGGTTGATGGTTATGTAAGTCCACAAACATGCATTTTAAAACAAATAGAAGCATTCTTTGCACAAATTCAACTTTAACAAAGTCTGTGCTTTTGATTAGGTACAGTGTATTTTTTCAGGAAATTATGTCTTGATGCTATCTTGTGGTCCACGAGGCTAAAACATTAAGAATGCTTCTGTTTCCTCTGAAAAATGTTTTTTTTTTAAAAAATTGAGCATATATGCAAATTAAAAAAACATTTTGTACGTACATACATACATAATATATTTTGTCCTAAACCATACCTGGCACCTTGATAGTGAATTTGGAAGTTCCTTTTAGGTGACAAAAAAACAACAGAAGTGATTGCAAGCATGCAAAACTTGAACCTTGATGTACTCCATATAATGCAGTGTTTTTGAGACTTGGCAACTTTAAAATAAGGGACGCAGTGACTCAGTGTCTAAGACGCTGAGCTTGTTGATCAGGAAGGTCGGCAATTCAGCGGTTCAAATCCCTAGTACCACGTAATAGAATCAGCTCCCGTTACTTGTCCCAACTTCTGCCAACCTAGCAGTTCAAAGGCATGTAAAAATGCAAATAGAAAAATAGGAACCACCTTTGGTGGGAAGGTAACAGTGTTCCGTGCGCCTTTGGCTTAGTTTTAATCATGCTGGTCACATGACCATGGAGCCGTCTTCGGACAGTGCTGGCTCTTTGGCTTTGAAATGGATATGAGCACCGCCCCATAGAGACGGGACTATTAGCACATATGTGCGAGGGAAACTTTACCTTTACCTAAATGTGTGGCTTTCAAATCCCAGCATTCCCCAGCTAGGGTGATAAAATGCAATATAATAAAATTGTTAATAATTCTGGTGTGGTGGTTAAGCCATTGTTTCTTAGCACAGTGATTATCAACTTGTGATCTAGGGACCATTGGGCCTGCGATGTCATCACAGGGAGTCCGTTAAGGCTTGGAAAAAATGTTATGATTTAAATCTTGAGTTAAGTCTTGGTGGCCCATGGCCACAAAAGTTATTTCGGGCCCATGGTGAAGAAACGGTTGAGAACCACTGCCTTAGCACAAAGCCGCCTGGGTAATCTTGGGTCACTCATTCTCACTCAGCCCTAGGAAGGAGGCAATGATGAACCAATTCTGAAATCTGGCCAAGAACACTGCAGAGACTTCTCCAAGCAGTCTTTAAGACTTGGACACCATTGGATACAAGCAAAACCATTGGACGTATTTGGATCATTTTGAATGGGCCAATATTTCAAAAGAATACGTTCTCTGTGATATCCAGCGTTCCCCGGCCATCTCCTCTCTTGAATTTAACTGAACCTTGTAGAAGAGCCATGTCTGGGGATGTCTGCAGATATGGCAAAATGAATTATGCTAGTACTGTATATATTCTTCAGTTAAATTTTGTTCCTTGAGGCATCTTTAAAAAAACTCTGTGTTTGTTCTGTTGGAAATGTTGCATGGCAGGTGAATTGGCATTTGGAGATTTATGGGGAATTGTTTATTTCAGAATGAAGGCTTCAGGAAACTAAATTCAAACTCTGTGGGCTGAGCTATGGATTCTCAACAAATATTTACATCTTTATTACCTTTTAACTCTGTTTTTGGACTTGATTTAAGCAATATGGGTATGCATTGTTCTCAAGATAACAATATGAGAATAGGCATTGTTCTCAATACAACAGAATTATGACATTTGTAGGATTAGGTACTGGAGGTGAAAGAGGAATAATTTTGGAAAACAAAGATGAGTTTGTTTTCATCAGCACGATTCTACAAGTATTCCTCGATTTACAAGTTTGTTTAGTGACCATTTGAATTTACAACGGCACTGAAAAAAGATGACTGAGGACTGTTTTTCTCTCTTATAACCTTTGCAGCATCCCCAATGTCATGTGATCAAAATTTGGATGCTTGGCAACTGATTCATACTTATGACAGTTGCAGTGTCCTGCGGTCACATGATCACTTTTTACAGTCCTCTGATGAGCAAAATCAATGGGGAAACTGAATTCACTTAACAACTGTGTTACTAATTTAACAGCTGTAGCGATTCACTTAACAATTGTGGCAAGAAAGGTCATAAAATGGGGCAAAATTCATTTAACAACTGTCTCACTTAGCCACAGAAATGTTGGGCTCAATTGTGGTTGTAAGCTGAGGATTGTTTGGATCCACTAGAAATATTTTTCCTGGAAATAATTTACTTTTGAAAGTAAAAGATGGGTTGCTATAAGCAGGATTCTAGGGCAGTGTTTCTCAACCTTGGTAACTTGAAGATGTCCGGACTTCAACTCCCAGAAGTCCGGACATCTTCAAGTTGCCAAGGTTGAGAAACACTGTTCTAGGGACAGAGGAGTTTCTTTAAGTTTCCATTTGTAGGTCATCTTCAATTGAAATTTTGGATAAATGTGGGCAGATTTTAAAATCTTTTTATACAATCGTATCTCATAGACAAGCATTCAGTTCGTGGTTTGGTAAGTTAAAAAAAAAGAACTCACATGTGATTATTGTCTTCAGTTTTTGTTATGTTTTTATTAGATGGCGCCTAATCAATTTGGAATTATTATTTTTTCTTTCTTAATCAGTTCCAGCTGCAGATGTTTGATATCGTTTGTTCCACTTCGTGGGCCAATAGAGATAAGTGCTGTGAACTTCCAGCTTTGGTAAGATGTTACCCATTGTTGTTGTTGTTGTTGTTGTTGTTGTTGTTGTTGTTAGTTGTGAAGTCATGTCCGACCCATTGCAACCCATGGATAACATTCCTCCAGGCCTCTTGTCCTCTACCATCTTCTGGAGTCCATTTAAGCTCACGCCTACTAGTTTGATTACTCCATCCAGCCACCTCATTCTCTGTTGTCCCCTTCTTCTTTTGCCTTCCATCTTTCCCAGCATTAGGCTATTCTCCAATTGAGTCCTAAGAATACTTACTTAGTGATTTGCAATTCAATTATAACTATGTCTGGAAAGGTCTGCAAAAGAGGATCACATTACCAGCATCCAGAGTATCCTAACTTGGAATATACTGAAGATAACACAATCTTTGTTGTTGTTGTTGTTAGAGAGATGAAGAAGGCTGCCCTGCCCTTCCACATTCTTGCTCCTGCTCTGAAGTCAACAAAGGATCTCCTGGGCCCTCAGGACCACCTGTAAGATTTTACTTTATTGGTCTTTTACTAATGTCCCCCCATTCAAGTACTCCCAGGTGGCCAAGTATCAAATTTTATTGGATAGGTTTGAGATCGTAGCTGGGTGATGCAACCTGCTAAAATCTTCTTTGTGGGCTGAGAATTTAACACATTGAATTGAAATAAGCACTACCAGTGCTCCGAAGTAGATTTTTTGCGTGGCACGACAAAACCGCGGTCCACTAAAGCGCGCCCGATTAAAGCCCGTACCTGACGTCATCAGCAGCGCGACAAATACGACCGCGGAGAAAAAAGGGCGCTTTAAAAAGCGCTTTTAAAGCAAGCCGATTCACGTTAAGGTAAGGGTTAGGTTTAGGGTTAGGGTTAGGGTTAGGTTAAGGGTTAGGGTTAGGTTTAGGGTTAGGTTAAGCGTTAGGGTTAGGTTTAGGTTTAGGGTTAGGGTTAGGGTTAGGGTTAGGGTTAGGGTTAGGGTTAGGTTTAGCGTTAGGTTATGGGTTAGGTTTAGGGTTAGGTTTAGGGTTAGGTTAAGGGTTAGGTTTAGGGTTAGGTTTCGGGGGGTTAGGTTTAGGTTTACGCGTTAATTTTAGCTTTACAGCTCACAGCGTGCTTTTTTCGTCGTGCTGTGATGACGTCAGGTACGCGGTTTCGTTGAGTGCGCTTTAGTCGACCGCGGTTTTGTGGTGGAACCGATTTTTTGTATTGAAGAGCAGCTGTCATTCCCCACTAACTTGGGTGGTAGCCTTTGTACATATGAAAGGCACTGAGATACAAAGGATGTGACATCTGTGTGTCTCACATATAAGGTTTCCTGTTTCTGAATGTTGCTTTGAATTAACAGTAAATATACAGTAAAGCTTCTTTGCTCTGGTTCCTTTACTTAGAAGGAAACTTTCCAGATGTTTGTTTACTACTTATGATAATCAAAGCTTCAAGCTATTCCATCTTTTTCTCCTCATTTGATATTTGTTGAAAGAAGTGATAGAATAAATGTGGTGCATTATTGGCATTTTTCTCTTCCCTAATATAATACCTTCAAAATATGTTGCATTTGTATTTCATCTACAATTTTTTTAAAGCAGGGATGTCCAACTGATGGACACGTGCAGGCCATGCCCACTCCAGCTCCTCGAAGGGGAAAAACGTTGCAATACGTAACGTGATGGCAATGTGACACAGCGAGTTTGACACCTATGTTTTAAAGGAAGCATAGCCTTACTAAGTGTCACAGGGGTAAAGACAGAAATCTTAAGCACTCACTCAAGTGTCACTCATCTGCACCGTTGACTGGTTTCCAAAATGAACAAAAATGCAAAAATGAATCAGAAATGACATTTTTTATAGGAAATTCCCAATTGGCTTTGTGGAGGCCAAATTCATTCCAGTTGTGTTTTTCTTAAGAAAAATAGGAATATTTGAGGGTGAGGAAGAGTTATGAGTCTAATAGTGAAATATGCATTGTGATATTTATTGGGAGGAGGAGGAGGGGGGAGATAATGGTTGATGAATGACAATGATGCCCTTGTTCTGACCTAGGCTTCCCTAGCAGCACGAGGCTGAGTCCCGATAAACCCCTTTTATTTAATTTATAGTGAATTCCTCTCCAACAAAGTCTTTCCTCTCTCACAGTCTTTAAAGATATTTCACAATTACCTATCTTTATCTGGCTTGGAGAGTGGCCAGACCGATAACTTTCAGACGCCGCAATGCTTGGCAATAATGCAGGAATGAACTAATTGTCTCCTGCAAACTCCACTCCCCTTTTGCTCCTCTTTTATTCCATGTGGGAGGGGCCATTCACCGTTCACCTGTGGCCTTATTCCCAAGTCTTCCCTTCGCTGTTCCCTTCGTCTGACTACTCTGTGCATGCACACACTGGGAACAGGCTTCAGATGTTCGGTGGGCCACAACAACCCTCAGGATTGGCGAATTCTCCAACCAGGCTTAGAACCAAACAGAACTACTATGAAACAACAGCAGCCTTGAGAGAAAAAGTTATTTTCAGTACTACTGAATTGTGCCTGTTGGAAAAGAAACTGAGATAAATGAAAAGATGGCTGTTTGGTTAAAACTCTGGATAGGGAGTTTCTTCCTTGAGAAAATTTTTATTTTTTATTCTCTTGCATAGCATTTTAAGTATACATTCACATAGGTGTTATTTTTTTATACATTTATCATTCTTATACATTTATTATTTTATTTAATAGATTTATTTGGGTTGCTTTATTTACCATCCCTTCTTCCTGTTGTAACACCACTTCAATTTCCCTTTCTTTTCTCCCTCCCTCCCTTTTCTACTTCCTCTCCTTCCCCTTCCTTTTTTCCATGCCTTTCTCCCACTCCTTCCCTTCCCCTTCCTATCCTCTCTCCTTCTCTTCCTCTCCCTTCCCTCCTCCTCTCCATGCCTCTTTCTTCTTTCCCCCATCTTCCTTTCATGTTCTCCTCCTTTCCCTCTTTCTTTTCTATTATTGTAGGTGTCTCTTTCCAGCCTCAATTTATATTTCCTTGGAATGGTATTTCTGCAGACCCAAATATAATTTGATATCATTTCTTATTCCCTTACCTTCACTAATCTATCCTAGCTGTATTTTCCTCTCCTTTGTATCTCGCTTTTGGCTGTATACTTATACATTTAATATTTTCTTTTCTGTTTTCCCCTTCTTCCCCCTTCCCTTTTCCATTTAACAGTACCTCGTCTGGGTTCTATATCTTCTCCCTTAAATAGGGAGTTTCTTGTGTAGGAGATATAAGTACATTGCAACATTGAACAACACAGGACTTACTTCATTTTCTTTTAATCTTAAATGTGTTTGATAGGGAGGTCCAGGGCTCCGAGGTCCGAAAGGAAGCCGTGGTGACGATGGGCCAAAGGTAAAAAAAATTCATTGTCTATGTAAAATGTGACCTATGTTTTGCCTTGTTTTTTAAAAAAGAAATATTATTGGGAGAAAAAAAATGGGGGGGGGCGAGGGAGACCAGGAAAATTGCTAAAAAGAGCAAGGAATTCTATAGAAGGGGAAGAAATCATGGGATCTTCTGGTACGCATAATTCAACCCTATTAATTTCTACATCCAATTTTAGAGTTTTACAAAGTGGTTTCTTTCTTAAACTTTCTCCATCACGTTAAGTCACACCGTTATATATCTGTACTTGTCACCAAAGTGGTGTGAAAGGTTTCAGGTATTCCAACTTCTTTCTTAAGTGTAGTTTTATCCAACTCCTACAACCTATATACCCATCCAGAAAATACCCTTGTATAAGACTTGGAGCGTCCAGTTGATTGCACCACCAAAAATATCTGAGAAGGAACAATGTCATTTTGGCAAATGCTCTTCATCCTACACACACACAAACACACACACACACACACACACACACACACACACACACACACACACACCAGGGGTGGGTTCCGGCACACACTACTGCTGGGTTGCTCGTGGGCATGTGTGTTTGATGCACGCCGTGCATTAAAATTGTTCTGCGCATGCACAAAAGCGGAAAACAAGATGGCGGTGCCTATGGCGCCCCCTGGAGAACCAGTTCAGGGGCATGGCAGGCCTGAGCCGCTGCCAGTTCCACCAACCCAGGCCAACAAACCACTACTGGTTCAGATGAACCGGTCTGAACCGGTAGGAACCCACCACTGCCCCCCCCCCACACACATGTAGGACAATAAGGCTTCTACCACCATCACATCTTACAACCATAGTCTCCGTTACAGTTGTAAGTTGAGGACTACCTGTATAGGTTTTTTTCCCCCATTATTTTTATATTGTGTTTTGTAAACATTTTTTGAGTTTGAAGTTTGAAGTTTTATTTTATTTATATGCCACCCTATTCCCTAAAAGGGACTCAGGGCGGCGAACAACTCCAACGGGAAGGGGAACATGCAAATACAAAATAGACATTTAAAATAACCAACAACCACACCTGTCGAGAGGGGAAGGGAGCTCATCAACCCCAGGCCTGCCAGCACAGCCAGGTCTTAACGGCTTTTCGGAAAGCCAGGAGAGAGGTGAGGGTCCGAATCTCCGCATTACCATAAAAAGCTGGAGAAAATATGTTAAGTAATTAATAAAGTGCATACTGCTACATTTTGAGCATGGATTTTGTGATGCTCTTCTAGGGACCTGATGGACCTCGGGGTGAAATGGGTTCTCCAGGCCCTCAAGGGCCTCCTGGACCACAGGGGCCAAGTGGACTTTCAATCGAAGGACCTCCGGTAAGTTTATTTTTATGCTTGGGCAGGGGGTTGGACTAGATGACCTCCAAGGTCTGTTCCAACTCTGTTATTCTATAATACAATACAATAGTAGAGTTGGAAGGGACCTTGGAGGTCTTCCAGTCCAACCCCCTGCCTAGGCAGGAAACCCTATATCGTTTCAGACAGATGGCTATCCAACATCTTCTTAAAGACTTCCAGTGTTGGGGCATTCACAACTTCTGGAGGCAAGCTGTTCCACTGATTAATTGTTCTAACTGTCAGGAAATTTCTCCTTAGTTCTAAGTTGCTTCTTTCCTTGATTAGTTTCCACCCATTGCTTCTTGTTCTAACCTCAGGTGCCTTGGATTTTGTTAGATATTTCTTGTCCAGGTCCTGAGGAACACAAGCAGAAGAGTGTTGGCACTTCCGTGACATGCTTCTGACGGCATTTGTTTCATAAATAAATAAATTTGGTGTAAAACTAGGAAATTGAGTTAGGTGGGCCTTTAATCTAATCCAACAGTGGCCTCCTTTTTCCGTGTAGTTTCAGCCATTGCAATGACAGCCATGGGGATTTTATAAAAAGCTTGATCTAGAAAAAGTAGCATCAAAAATAGTATCCTAAAAGGTAGCATCATAATATAATGAGGGTAAGAAAAATATTACCACTAGAAAAAGTTGAAAGGATCACGTACCTCGGTTCTAATTTACATGAAAGCTGGAACATACTAAAGTAAAAAGAAGAATAGAGAAAGCTTGAGAGAGCCGAAGTGGCGCAGTGGTTAGAGTGCAGTACTGCAGGCCACTTCAGCTGACTGCTATCTGCAGTTCGGCGGTTCAAATCTCACCGGCTCAAGGTTGACTCAGCCTTCCATCCTTCCAAGGTGGGTAAAATGAGGACCCAGACTGTGGGGGCAATATGCTGACTCTGTAAACCACTTAGAGAGGGCTGAAAGCCCTATGAAGCGGTATATAAGTCTAACTGCTATTGCTATTGCTATTGCTAGCTTGAACATCATTCTTCAAAATGGAAAAGGTCTTCTGCAGTCGCGACATAAGCCTAAGATTGAAAATCAGGCTTGTCAGATGCTACATCTTTTCTATCTTGCTCTACAGAGCGGAGAGTTGGTCTCTGACAGAAAGCCACTCAGAGAGACTAGAAGCCTTTGAAATGTGGATTGACAGGCGGCTGTTACGTATAAGCTAGATTGACAAAATCAGAAACAAGGAGGTGATAAGCCGCTTGGAAAAGCCAAGGGAAATCATCAAAGCCATAAAAAAGCAAAAGTTAGAATATTTTGGACACGGGATGCGACACCCAGAAAAATACGGCATCCTTCACTTAATCCTCCAGGGCAAGATTGAAAGCAAATGAAGTTCAGGCAGAAGAAGAACATCATGGTTTCAAAATCTAAAGGACTAGTTTGGGCAAAGCTCGGAAGCACTTTTTCGTGCGGCTGTTGATCAAAAAAGGGATCACCAACATGATTGCCAACGACCGATGATGGATATGGCAGGAGGAGGAGGAGGAGGAGGAGGAGGAGGAGGAGGAGGAGGAGGAGGAGGAGGAGGAGGAGGAGGAGGAGGAGGAGAAGAAGAAGAAGAAGAAGAAGAAGAAGAAGAAGAAGAAGAAGAAGAAGAAGAAGAAGAAGAAGAAGAAGAAGAAGAAGAAGAAATAATAATAATAATGGAGACACAGATACGGGAAGGTCGAGGCAGAGAGGAACTAAAGAAAACCAACTCTGTGGTTAAAACTCTGCTTGTGTAATGGATATAATCTATAGTTTACCCAACAATTGTAGATCAAAGCAAGCTAAAATTAAAAAAGAATCGTATTCCATGGTTTATGGATATAATTAAGGGCCATCCCACCCTTTCTCCCATAGTTGAAAACTTTCTTAACATTGTCTCATAAAAGCAATATTAGGATTCCTTTTTTCTCCCTTCTCCAGAAAGAAATTGGCAATTGATCGTTCTGTTTGGATGAGAAAAAAAAAGGAGGGCAGTGAAATAAATAATAAAGAGTGTTTATTCATTTTCAGGGACCAAACGGAGAAAAAGGAGAAAGGGGAGAAATTGGGCGTCCAGGTCTTCAGGTAACCCTTGGTCTATGCTGGTCTCGAATGGAGTTACTGCAACTACTAAGTCATTAGATATTTCAGAGCTATATTGTTGTTATTTATTTATTAAATTTATATACCACCCATCCCCACTATTTAGAGTAACTCTGGGTGGCTTACAAAGCAATACAAATCATAGTATAAAAGTTATAAATATAGGAACAGTTACAATTGCAAGAATTAAATTGACCAAAAATCATGGCCCAGGGCTGGTGCTTTGTTTTGTCATTGCACCAGCTACCTCCATCCTAAGCATCTCGTATCCAGACTCATGGTGTCGCAGCAGCTAGAGTGCAGTACTGCAGGCTAGCTGCTTGCAATTTGGCAGTTCAAATCTCACCAACCAATGACTCAGCCTTCCATCCTTCCGAGGTAGGTAAAATGAGGGCCCAAATTGTTAGGAGCAATAGGCTGACTCTGCAAACTGCTTAGAGAGGGCTGTAAAGCCCTGTGAAGCGGTATATAAGTCTAAGTGCTATTGCTATTAAGTTCCTTCCAGAAGCCCAGGAGAGTGGGGACAGACCACACCTCTGGAGGCAGGATGTTTCAAAGGATGGAGGGACACAGCAGAAAGGACTCTCCTCCTACACCCCACTAGCCAAATTTCCTTGGCTCATGGGGTCCGCTGTTGGTCTCTTCCACCCGAACATGTGGGGTGAGCCAATCCCATTGGGCAGGACAATTCCTAAGATATTCTCGATCCATGCCATAAAGGGCTTTAAATGTGATAACCAGCACCTTTAATTGGATCCGGAAGCAGAACAGCAACCAGTGCAACTTGTGTAACAGTGGTGTTATATGTGCTACCCTAAGAAGCTCTAGAAGCATGATGGGGAAACGATGGCACATGTGCCACAGGTAGCATGCAGAGACTTCTCTACAGGCATGCGAGCCGTCGCCCCAGCTCAGCTCCACTGTGCATGCACACACGTGCCTCCACTGGCCAGCTGATTTTTGGGTCTTTTCCCCACATGCATGGGGGCGGGTACATGCAGGAGACAAGCATGGGGGCCATGCACACATGTGCGGGGATGCATGTGCATGCACAGGGTGTGTGGCACAGCCTCCCGTGGCTCATGTTTGCTCCCAGGAGGCTGCAGGGAGGCCTAATGAGGTACAGTGGGTTTTGCACACACATTTGTGGGGGGTGCGGGGAGCGCAGGTGGGTCGCGTGCACCTGCGTGGGGGGTGGGGCATATGGGGGGATAAATTTATGTGTTCTTTTTAGAAATATGGATAAGTAAATTTACACTGTTACTGTTGCTGTAATAGCAGAAATGTATATCTAAGTGTATAATTTGGCTCTTTTTTGGGGGGGTCCTCAGGGTATTCCAGGACCAACGGGGTCACCAGGACGAGATGGAAGCCAAGGTCCAAGGGTAATATGAAATAATTAATAGTAACCATCCAGCTCTGCTCCTCCAAGACTTAATTTGACATACTGTAAACTGCTCTCCGTAGGACGAGTTCACATTCTATGTTTCAATGCTATACCCATATGATCAAAACACAATTCCTGTGTTAAGTCCATACAAGACCCAAAGGAAGAAACCTTGCTATCATTTAGCATGACAACATCAGTTCAGACAACTTCCTAGTGGTTTGATTCTCACAACCTGTTGAATTCCAAAACACCAAAGTCTACTTTAGCTTAATCTAGCATGTTGTACAGTCCTAGAGACCAGGGGTGAAATCCAGCAGGTTCTGACAAGTTCTGGAGAACCGGTAGTGGAAATTTTGAGTAGTTCGGAGAACCGGCAAATACCACCTACGGCTTGCCCCAGAGTGGCGTGGGAATTGAGATTTTGCAGTATCCTTTCCCTGCCACACCACCAAGCCATGCCCACAGAACCGGTAGTAAAATAAATGAATTCCACCACTGCTAGAGACCCCTTATCCTTCCCTACCAGCCGAAAATTCTGATTTAGTTCTGTGGTTTTAGATGCTTCATAGTTAATCTTGGTGAGGGAAGTTCCCAGGATGGCTGACAGATGTTGATTCTTCGGGCAAAGGCTGAGAATAAAAACCTTTCTCAGTTCTCCTTAAGGGGACCGGCAAAGAACCGCTACAAATGTCAACTCAATTTCCCAAAAGTTATTTACAGTAAGAGATTTGGCTGCAAAAGACTAATTTTGGTTGAGATTACTCAATTGGAGTGCACAGTCATTCTTTCGCAGGCTGCTTTTTATTCTTCCATGTCTGAGATGGAGGTACTGTACTTTCCAGATGTTTGGAATATAGAGGCTGGAAAAAAGGGATCACTATCTCTTCCTCCTGCTGAAGCAAAGTCCCAATGTTTTTCCTCCCACTCCAGCAAATATTTTGAAATGAATTCTTGTCTTTCTTTGTGTTGCCATCTGGTGTTGCCTGGAGAAAATTACTCCACTCCATCGATGGCTTGTTTGTGTCAGCTCATGATATTGTTGTTAAGGCCTCGTCCATCCTTAGCAGGGTGCAAATTCTGAATGGAGATTTTATCCATATAGACATGAATAGAGTTGTCTCTATAAATATTTACTCCGAAGGAAGATTCGCTTTGGTCTAAATATATAACAGTCTTCTTCAACTTTATGTTATCCAGATGTCTGAGTATACAATTTTAGAACTGTCAGTCAGTGTGTACATACGTGTGGTTCCCCACACATTTTCTCAATGAGCTTTGTGTTTTACTCTTAGGGTTTATTTTTTATAATTGACATCTTTATTTTCTTCATGTATTCCTGAGGAGGAATTTCTGAAGGCAGTCCCCGATATATGACCACAATTAAGCCCAAAATTTCTGCTGTGAACAAAAGTGAAACATTTGTTAAGTGAGTTTTGCCCCATTTTACAACCTTCCTTACCTCAGCTGAGTTGATGAGTTGGTAACTTGGTTCTTAAGTGAATCGGCTTCCCCGTTGACTTTGCTTGTCAGAAGGGGGCAAAAGAGGATCACATGATCTTGAGGCGCAGCAACTGCCATAAATATGAACCTGTTGCCAAGCATCTGAATTTTGATCATGTGATCAAGGGGATGCAGCAATGGTCCTAAATGTAAAAACGGTCATAAGTCACTTGTTTCAGTGCCGTTGTAACTTTAAACGGTTACTAAGTGGACTATTGTAAGTCGAGGACTACCTATAGATGAATCAGAAGCTAAGGACTGAAGATGGGTCATTGAGGGTTGTCTGAAGGTCGAGAACCGTGATGGCGAACCTATGGCACGCATGTCACAGGTGGCACATGGAGGCATTTGTCAGGGCATGCGAGGCATTGCCCTGTCAGCTGGCCAGTGCGCACACGTGCGCTGGCCAGCTGACTTTGGCCTTCTTTTGAGGCCATTTTTTTCTTTCGGAGGCTGAAGCCTCCGGAGCGCGAAAAACCAGCCCTATGGGTAAACCAGAAGTTGGGGAACGTATTTCCGGTTTGCTCATAGGGCCGGAGCTTCCCTGAAGGCTCCGGAGGGCAAAAAACGACCCTACAAGCAAATCTGAAGTCACTTCCGGGTTGCTTGTAGGTCCGGTTTTAGCCGTCCGGAGCATTCAGGGGCCTTCCGGAGGCTTCCCAGGCTCCTATAAAGCCTCTGGAGGGCGAGAAAAACATGCCAAAAATGGTGGTGGTGGTGCTGGTTGTGCGCGCATGTGTGCTTGGGTTGTGCGCATAGCATTATGGGTGTGGCACGCCCGCACACGACCCCCCTACGCTCTCCCCCTGCTTTTGGCCCATGAGCCAAAAAAGATTTGCCATCACTAGTCTAGAAACGTCTGGCTTATATGTCTACCTTGTGACCATCTTGGGGAACAGCTGCTATTGAGACTCTGGTTGTAGATATAGTGACTGGCAGAGTTTAATAATTTTTGCTCTGAGGAAAATGGTGCATGGAGTGTTTGCTATGAAGAAATGGGTGATAGATGAAAAAGACTGGAAGGAGAATGTTGAAAATACCAGGAAATTCATTTCTGTAGACTCTTTTTAATCATACCCCATTCTTTTTCCCCCGATTGAAGTGTTGTGAATCTTGATACATTATATTAGTTCAATTCAGATGTCAATACAGTAATTTTTATACAATATAATTTTAAATTATAATGCAATGCCATATAAACAATACAGTTAAAAGACCAACAGGGGTACCACTGTTTGTCTTTTAATTGTATTGTTTAACTTATTGAAAGGGACTAATTGTTTTAAGTTTCTTAAACGATAAGTTCCCGCTCGATCCTGTAAGTTTTTTGGCCGTTTGGCTAGACTTAAATGCAAGATTGTCTGTGAAAATGTGAAGGTTACATTTTATTCCAAATATATTCCACACTCGGTGTATTCGGAATCGCTCCAAAAAATCCTGCAACATAACAAACTGAAAGCTTTCCCATGCCAATGGCTCACATAGTAACATAAAAACATCACTGTTCGTTTTTTAACTGTATTGTTTAAATTATTACCCAATTGGGACCAATTTTTTTTAAACCATGTAATCTATGTATATAAAAGCCAAATACTGCTCACTCAACACAAAATCTCCAGAACTGTAAAGCCTACAAACTTGAAATTCGGCACGTATGTTCCTCGTGGCTTCTAGGTGCTCACTAAGAAAGGATTTTTCAAAATGACCATCAGATCATCAGTATTTCTTATATTATTATTAGCACACTCTGATGCTAAGGAGTTACACATTCTACTCCCCCACCCCACCTGAAAGGAAGTCTGTCCCAACTGCCAATTGCCTTACATGGGAGTGGCAAGCATGTGACTCATTTGGCCTGCGGGCTGGGAGTTTAGACATTCTACTCCCCCTTCCCACCTGAAAAGAACTCTGTTCCAACTGCCAGTTGCCTTATATTAACACATTCTGAAGTTGAAGCGTTACACATTGTACATTAATTTTCAAGCTTTAAGTGTCAATGTATCAAGCCCGATCATAACTACTCATTAATTTTCAAGCTTTAAGTGTCCATTTATCAAGCCCCATCACATAGTTTTGTAGCGAAGCACAGGTAGTCAGCTAGTATAATTATAAATTACAACTATTCTATTATTCATAAAGCTGAAAGTACTTAAAATAAGAAGAAAAAGGTAACCATTCTATCAATTGTATAAGCATTTTTGGATGTCAAGATTGCACGCATAAAATTTTGTAATTTATCATCCAAATTAAGGCATAACAAAAAAAGGGACCACTGCATGTCATATTGAAGTACACAGTTATGTGACAATAGTTTTGGCTGAAATAAATTACTTAATATTAAGATCTCAATTGTATTATTGAACTATGGTGGTGCAGTGGTTAGAATGCAGTATTCTAACCACTGCCAGAAGCTCAATTTTACACCAGGCTCAAGGTTGACTAAGCCTTCCATCCTTCCAAACTTGGTAAAATGAAGCCCCAGATTGTTGGGGGCAAGATGCTGACTCTCTGTAAACCGCTTAGAGAGGGCTGAAAGCCCTATGAAGCGGTATATAAGTCTACTGCTATTGCTATTAGAGAGGGCTGTAAATCAGAGGTGGTATTCAGCCAGTTTGCACCAGTTTGCCCAAACCAGTGGCAGAAATTTTGCCCAGTTCAACGAACCGGTAGTGATGGCTGGCTAGCCATGCCCCCAAATCAGTCCCCCTGTCGCCAGTTGCTTATCCCACCCATCCGGTCGCCACTTTACTTGCGCTGTCTCTTTGCATACCGACTCTCAAAGAGGCAGGCAGCTAGCCGCAGGCCGCTGAAAAGTCCTCTGGTTGGTGAAAAAGCAGCTGATATCACTGCCATCTTCTTCGCGCATCCCATTGCCTTACAAGTCTGCTTCACGCATAGAGATAAAAGATAGAGGAAGGAAATATTTTTAACTTGTTAGAACTTTGAAATATTTTAACTTGAACTTAAAAAGAAACATCTTTTTAGGTTCCATATCCTGGTTCCATATCCCTTGGGTGAGGGATAAAACATAGGAGTGGAGAACCTGTAGCTTTCCAGATGTTCCTAGCTATGGTGAGGAATGGTAGGATTGGAGTTACAGCAACATCTGGAGGGCCACAGTCCCCCATACCTGGATAGAATAAGTCAGTTTGCAATAATGATAGCATTATTTGAATAATAAAGGTAGCAAAGGGAATATCTATACTGTAGAAGCACAGGGCAGCGTAAAACCGATTGAAAAAATGCTTCCCAAGCAGAAAGTCCCTTTCTTCAAAACAATGAAGCAAATATGCCTTTCTACTGCCTTGCATGGCTTTTCTCAAGCATCTTTGTGCCTGTCATATCTTTTCTTGTACAGGAGGAGTGGGGGAATAAAGCTATTCATAACTGGGATTGTTTATTTGCCTACTGTCTATGACAATTAACGGCCTGCTATTTTCCATCTCCTTGGCTTTAGTCTGTCATTGAGTCATTGTGTGTAAAGCCAAGAATGATAAACAATAAAAAATAGAGTTGTGTTATACTAACTTTCCATGTTCTAATTGTAATCTTTCTTTCTTTCTTTTGCTTTCTTTCTTTTATTTTCTTTCTCTTTCTTTCTCTTTCTTTCTCTTCCTTCCTTCCTCCTTTCCTTTCCTTTCCTTCTCCTCTCCCTCCAGTTCCTTTTATTTCCTCTCCTTCTCCATCTCCCCTCCTTTCCCTTCACTTCCTTTCCCTTCCTTCCTTCCCCTCTCCCTCTCCCTTGCCCATCAAACTGATCTGCTTTCCCATTTCTGCAAACACGTCTAATAACAGGGTTAAAACCCTCCTCATCCCAAATGATTCTTTCCCTAAGCATGTTACACAGATGTTAAGTTTGTTCAGATGACAGGAAACTATTTTATAAGCGTTTGTTTATTTTAAAGAAAAAAACTGGCCTGCCAGCTATGATTCTAAGCAAACTATCTAACTCTGTCTCAGGAATTGTAGGGGTGAGGAAGAGAAATAATTCTTTGCCATAAATATATTCTCAGCTCAGTCTTTATAATAAATAAGACATTACAATGGCTATGCATCATAAAGTATCAGCTTATATGTTTCATCTCATGACTTTCTTCCAAATTTATAAATCTAAAGCTACACTGTAAAACTTAGAATCCTTAAACCTTCAGAGGCACTTGAAGAATTAAGGTAGCTTTGTTGGCCACCCTATCAAATAACATTCTCCTGCTTATAGTATGCGCATAATGTATTTGCCAGTGGTGGGATTCAACAGGTGTAACAACCAGTTTGCTGAGTGTGTGCTTTGCACGCTCCGCAGGGGCGCAGTGTGTTTGAAAACAGCTCTAAAACTTACCTTCTACTGAAGCCCTGATGAGTAAAACAGCTGAGGCATAACAATCTACTCTGCCGGTCCTATCAGCTGGGCTTCAAACAAAGGAAATATAAGACAGACTAGCGAAGGGACAGTGGGCGTGGCCAACTGATCACCGGAACTACCGGTTTGCCTGAACCAATCCGAACCGGTTGAATCCCACCCCTGGTATTTGTTGTCAGGAGTGGTAACAGCACTCTCACATTGCTAAAGTCCCTTTTAGTTCTAAAGCTGATCTTACTTGCAGTTCTGTAGTGAACGGCATGCCGCCCCTTTTAAATCTGTGTGTATTGTGGCATCTGATAAAAGAATGGGCAGGGTTTCAACTGCCTGGCCACGCCCACCGTTTCAATTGATTGATCACACTTGCTCCCCACCATTACAGGCAACATGTGTATTTTAAAGTTGTGCCAAGGTGCGTTTTCAAAAGGCAACTGGACTTTCTTGGGGGGTTTTTTTTCCTTCTTGAAAACTTTAGCTTCTCATCCAAGCGGCTTTCAAAGCTGCAGAACTGAAGAAGCTTCTTGGACGAGAAGCAAAGCATTTTCAAGGAGAGAAAAAAAAACCCACAAGAAAGTCAAATTGCCTTTTGAAAAATTATATTTGGGACAGCCATGATTGAATGAATGAGAATCTCCAGAAACATATTTTAAATTTGGTGCGTGTGCGTGTGCATGTGCGTGTGCATGCGACGCACCTGTGCACATGTGCATGCACATGTGTGCTTTGGTGCAAAGGGAATGCCATGAGAGACACAACATCACAATGTGTAGTATATGGAACAAGCAACTTCATAGTCTTAAAAGTAGCAGTTCTTCAGTCAATTTGAGCAGGGGGTTGGAATAGAAGACCTCCAAGGTCCCTTCCAACTCTGATGTTCTGTTCTGTTCTGTTCTACTATACTCCCATTCCATTTCCATTCCCATTCCCATTCCCATTCCCAATTCTGTTCTGCTCTGTTCTCCTCCCATTCCATATTCCTATTCCTATTCCTATTCCTATTCCTATTCCTATTCCTATTCCTATTCCTATTCCTATTCCTATTCCTATTCCTATTCCTATTCTACTCTACTCTACTCTACTCTACTCTACTCTACTCTACTCTACTCTACTCTACTCTACTCTACTCTACTCCCATTCTATTCCCATTCCCATTCCCAATTCTGTTCTGCTCTGCTCTACTTCCATATTCCATATTCCATATTCCATATTCCATATTCCATATTCCATATTCCATATTCCATATTCCATATTCCATATTCCATATTCCATATTCCATATTCCATATTCCTATTCTACTCTACTCTACTCTACCCTATTCTACCCTACTCCCATTCCATTCCCATTCCCAATTCTGTTCTGCTCTACTTCCATTCCATATTCCATATTCCATATTCCTATTCTATTCTATTCTATTCTATTCTATTCTATTCTATTCTATTCTATTCTATTCTATTCTATTCTATTCTACTCTACTCTACTCTCCCCTACCCTACTCTACCCTACTCCCATTCCATTCCCATTCCCAATTCTGTTCTGCTCTACTTCCATTCCATATTCCATATTACTATTCTATTCTTATTCTATTCTATTCTATTCTATTCTACCCTATCCTATTCTACTCTACTCTCTACTCTACTTCTATTCCCATTCCATTCTCATTCCCATTCCCAATTCTGTTCTGCTCTGCTCTACTTCCGTTCCCTGTTCTGTTCTGTTCTATGCTATGCTACGCTACGCTACACTACACTACTCTAATTCTCATTCCCTATTCTGCTCTGCTCTGTTCTACTCTACTCCCATTCCCTATTCTATTCTATTCTATTCTATTCTATTCTATTCTATTCTATTGCATGCTGTGTAAATTAGAGATGAACTGGACCACTTAAGCATGAAGCCCATCCTCTTGTTCAGAATAGGAATCCAAAGTAATCAGTGTCTGGCCTCCACTTGAACACTTTTAGCAAAGGTGTTGCTAAAAGTTGTCTTCACCATTGTCTTCCCTGTCATGTACCTAATACTATTACAAACTGCCCTACTGTAACTTTTCTAGGATTAAGTTTTGAACTTGGAAGAATAAACAAAGAGAATTCCACATCTGTTATTTATCAGCATGTGGCAATATGGATTCATTCCCTAAACCGCTTTCCAATTAATCTCCTTTTTTTTTGCACGCATGCTCACACAGCAAACCCTGAGAAGCAGGGCTACATAGTCTATGCGAAGGTGGAAATGGAGTGTGTGTGTTTGTTGGGCATAGCAGAAGCAATCCAAGAACGACTTCACCACAGCAATTCCACACTAGCTTTATTCAGTCAAGAACATCTATGAGTAACTCCAAAAGTAGAACATTTGGTTCAAAGCATAGACGTGAATTTCTTGCGAATGCTACAGAAATCTTGCCTAGAAAGTATCAGGTGCAAAAGATCAGGACCACACAAGTTCCAATTAAGCTCCGCCCCAGTTTTTGGCACTCCTCCTCCTACAAAAAGCCATATAAATGTGAGTAATACACTTTAGCCATAGGAACTAAGCTTAAAAGGCTTACAAAAATTCTACAACAATCATCCATTTTACTAGTCCAAATCATTTATTGGAATTCACCACCATTACTTATTTTTTGTTGATTTTAAGCAAAAGGAAACAGATGACAATAAGTTTAATTATTTAGCTTTATATAGTACTATATCAGGGGTGTCAAACTCAAGGCTCACAGGCCAGATCCAGTCTGTGGGTGCTTAGATATGGCCTGTGCCCCCCCATCCCCCACCCCCAAATCAGCAAAGGACCGGCCCACGGTGCCTCTGCCAGCGAAAATGGATCTCGAGAGGGCTGCCCTCCCAAACTCCGTTTTCACTGGGAGAGTGTTGCAGAAGGCCATGTCAGCTGAAGACAGAGCTCAGGAGCCCATTTTTCCTGGCAGAGTACTTGGGCCACCACAGGCACCGCGACACGAGTGATATTGAGCTGGCCATGCCCACCCTGGCCACGCCCACTCTGGCCCGTTAAGGTCAAACACAACCCTGATGTGTCCCTCAATGAAATCAAGTTTGACACCCCTGTACTATATGTATATAAGAATTATTACAACATGTATGTATGTATGTATGTATGTATGTATGTATGTTGTATTTGTGCTGATAAATAAATAAAGGACAAATACAACAAATGTAACAAAAAGGCAACAATAAAAATATTGGATTTCTGCCTGGATGGTCTCTTGTGACGAGCCGAAGGACAGAGAATGGAAGTAGTGATCTTCCTCTCATATTTGGGCATACCGGGGGTTGTAAAAGTCTAATAGATACCTTTCACCCTGGCTTCGCTGATAACGGATAAGAGCCTGTGGCCTAATGGCTAAGATCTCTGCCTAGTATGTAATATAGCCCAGGTTCAAATCCCAGTAAGGGTATGGCTAGCTGATGAGAGCTAAATAGCTTGAAATAGATCTATACTAGTCTCCCTTTATTTATTTATCAGCACAAATACAACAAATTGTAACAAAAAGGCAACAGTAAAAATATGGGTTTCTGCCTGGATGGTCTCTTGTGATGAGCCGAAGGACAGAGAATGGAAGTAGTAATCTTCCTCCCATATTTGGGCATACCGGGGGTTGTAAAAATCATATATATATATATATATATATATATAGATAGATAGATAGATAGATAGATAGATAGATAGATAGATAGATAGATAGATAGATAGATAGATAGATAGATAGAGATAGATAGGTAGATAGATGAGAGAGAGAGGGGGGGGGTTAATTCTTTTAAACTCTAATAATGAGCAAAGTACTAATCCAAGTATTTTTATGTCTTTTAGGGCCTGATAGGCAAAGATGGGCCAACTGGACCTCAAGGTCCTTCGGGACCAATGGTAAACACAATCATATTATTCTATTCTTCTTAAAAAATGGTTTAAAACTTTGAATCACAAAAGGGGAGTGAGGAATATTTGTTAACTTGCTTTCATTGCTAAATAACAGTTAATTCATTAACTCTGGATTTCACAACACAATGACTGAAAATGCTCATGTGGCCACAAACAATGTGCCTCTTAAATAATGATACTTTTACAAAAAATATCTGATTAAAAATATAGAATTTTATATGTGAAATAAAGTGTATGCCTTTGGCATCTTTTTTTTATTTCCAAAAAATGCTTCTGGATCTCAAATGAGACTTGAGGTCTGTTGTACAAAACAGAAATGATGGATGGTTTGGAATCTTTAGGTCTTTAAAAGGTCACAAATCTCTGAATTGATTTCAATCATCACATGCAACAGCTAAAACCATGAGTCAATTCCAAAGATTAGGGAGTTATTCCAAGGTTCAGTCCCAGTTTTGGAGTTCAATGATCCACCTAATGATCAGTGAGGCCATGACTTTGGGTTTCATTTCTGTTTTTTTTCCATGGAACTTCCATTTCAAGACCATCGATCCAACTTGGGAAAGAAACCTCAAGGCCAAAAACCTGGACTAGCAAATAGTCTGTTGAGATTCTCCGTCATCCAGGTCATGGTTGTCCCAAAGGTGCTTTTTCAGGAGGCAACTGGACTTTCTTCTTTTTTCTTTTGAAGACGTTTCGCTTCTCATCCAAGAAGCTTCTTCAGCTTTGACAGGATAGTAGGGAATGGAAGGATTTATATTCTTTGCAGACAACTGATCATCTGCACCAGTGGTGGGATGCTGCCGGTTTAATAACCGGTGTAATGGCTCCTCTCCTAACTTAAGAAAGTAAAGACTGGATTATTTCAAAAGGTTAATCAAGCAAGATAGAAACCATTAAAGCAGCATCTGAAACCTTTAGGCAATGCAAGTGGGATTAAACTGATAATGACCCCTCCCCTTTGTCCGAATGCAGATTCTGATCAATACACAAGTGTGAAGATGTTTCCTCAACTCTTCTGCCCTGAGAGTCAATAAAACACACATTCACATGGCTATCTCTAGTTAGACATTAAAGTAAGTTATCTCACATGGCCATCATAAACATCCCTCCAGAGATGCTGGGACCTTCAGTTTTCTGGTGACAGGAAACTAGTTGTAAAGTTGTAAAACTCAGTTGTTACAGGTACAGCTAGTGATTTGACTCCGAGGCCCCCCTCCTCCCAATTGAATGGCAGTATCACTTTTAAGGATCTGATAACTGGTTTGGTAAGCATGTGCAATACTAAAAATGGAGCATTTAGAAGCTCAGCTTCTTACCTTCCAAGTCAGCAATGGTAAGTAAAATAGCTGGGGGGTGGGGAGATTAGCTGTGCCACGTGATTAAGATGAGCTAGAAAGCAGGAAATAAAGGCCAGTATAGAGCAGGGGCAGGTGAGCAGGGCCAGCTGATCGTTGGAGCTAATGGTTCACCCAAACCGGTCCAAACCGGCTGAATGCAACCTCTGCATCCTTTTAGTGGGTCATTGAATGGTAATGGTGTGGAAATAGGAATGGATTCCCAGAGGAAAAATTGCAGACTACAGGAACCAGGAGCACCACTCAGGTGACCCTGAGGACACAGATAAAGCTCCAAGTGCATCAATGACCCTCCCAAAGGATGCAAATGACCAGCTGTCTGCAAGGAATATAAATCCTTCCATTCCCCACTATCCTCTCATAGCTGAAGAAGCTTCTTGGATGAGAAGTGAAATGTCTTCAAAAGAAAAGAAAGTCCAGTTGCCTCCTGAAAAAGCACCTTTGGGATTAAAATAGCAAATCTTTTTTTTAAAAAAAAACCTTGCTTCATCTAGTTAATATAGCCAATTTCACCCATTTTATTTTGCCTGGATTACTGTAATCATAGTCCAAACTGTAAAAAAATGAAAATCAGGGAATATTTTTGCAAACAGTTAAAAGAGTCCAGATCAGTCTTAAGTATCATTCTCCAAAGCCCTTGAGGGTAGGGCGAGAAGTAATGCATAGAAGTTTCTTAAAGAGAGATCAAACTTGGAAATAAAAAGGAATTTTCTTGACAGTAAGAACAGATAATCAGTGGAACAGCTTCAGAGGTGGGTTGCTCCTGGTTTTACTACCGGTTCTCTGTGCGTGCACGATGTCAGCATTCCAAATATCATCCAGAATTAAATCAGAGTCCAAGGCAGAGCTTTCCTCAAAGTTCCAATTTAATAAGAGAGACATATTGGTACATCTGTGGAAAACCCGAATCTGAAAGCTTCCTGGGGTTTCCACCCAGTTGAAAGTTCATGATCTTGTCCCCACACCCACAAGTCTGTCACATGGTCCAATCTTCCTCTGCCACACTGGCATTTCCACCCATCTAGTTCTGGTCAGGTGCAGAGGTGCGGAGACAAAAAATGACCAGGGTTTCTAGAAAGGAATGTTTTATTTTGACAACAACACATTCTACAATTCTACTCCTTATTATTCCCCCTTCCAATTACCCCACTAATGAAACAGCATAGTAAAGAAAGAGAGAGAGTGTGGCAGGCCAAAGATCCTAAAAGGAATATGACTGCAGGCCTGACGGCATATGCAGTTCAATGTAAACTGTTCTTCGCGTATACACAGAACAATTTACAGTGAACTGTGCACACCTGTGCACTACTAAACAACATGTCGGCAATGGCGACCATGGAATTGGTTCAGGGGCATGGCCAGCCTGGGTCACTGCTGATTCTGTGACGCAGACCAAAATACCACTACCAGTTTAGCCAAACTGGAGCAACCTACCTCTGAACAGCTTGTTTTCTGGAGTTGTGGGTGCTCCATCACTACACATCTTCAAAAATAGACTAGACAACTATTTATCTGAGTTGGCATAGGGTACCTGCCTTGGGCAAGGAGTTGGACTAGAAGAACTCCAAGGTCCCTTCCAGCCTATGATTCTACATATTTTACAAATGACAAGGCTAATTTTCCACGCTTCCTTAGACCAGAGGCCAGCAAACTTAAACACTCAAAGAGCCATTTGGACCCGTTTCCCATAGAAGTTCCTAACCGGAAGCCCCCTGTTCAATTCTGGAGTTGACCGGAAGTTCAGTTCCCCCACCATAGAGTCTCCTCCTAGCGCAGTGTACTGTTTCCTCTACCTGTCATAACCGAAAGCCCTATCAATTGTGGAGACAACTGGAAAACCCTCCCCTTACCATAGAGTCTTCTCCTGGCGCACTGTGCTTCTCTCCCCCCCCAACCACAAGCTTCTCTGAAAATTGTGGCGCCGACCGGTGATGGAGCAGCAGCAGAGGGAGGAAAGAGCCACATGCGGCTCCAGAGCTGCAGTTTGCTGACCCTTGCCTTAGACCAACTATGAATTATTGTGAAATGTAAACACAGTCAGTGACTCTGTAATCAGGAGGGGGCAGAACAAAGGGTTGTGGTTGTGAAAAATGAAAGAAAATCTGGGAAACTCCTGAATGAATCTCATTGAATGGACAATGCAGGAGTCGTCATCTGAGAAGCAAATAGTCATGGATATGCAAAAGAAGATCTTTCATTATGGATGAATAATGGAAAGTCTTCCATACTGGGACAACTACTGCATACAGTTGGTCACCACCCTATAAAAAGATGTTGAGTCTCTAGAAAAAGTGCAGAGAAGAGAAAGCAGGATGATTAGAGGACTGGAGACTAAAATGTATGAAGAATGTTTACGAACTGGGCATGGCTAGTCTAGTGAAGAGAAGGATCAGGGGAGACATGATAGTTCCAATATTTGAGGGGCTGCCACAGAGAGGAGGGGGTCAACTTATTTTCCAAGGCACCCGAAGGCCAGACAAAGAATAATGGATGGAAACTGACCAAGGAGAGAATCAACTTGGAAAAAAGGAGATATTTTCTGATAGCAAGAACAATCAACCAATGGAACAGAAGTTGCCTTCGACAGTTGTGGGTGCTTCATCGTTGGGGGCTTTCAAGAAGAGAGTGGACTGCCATTTGTCAGAAATTGTGTAGGGTCTCCTGCTTGGGCAGGGGATTGGACTAGGTGACCTACAAGGTCCCTTCCAACTCTGTTCATCTGTTAAATAAGTCTGTGGACCAACCATTATTTTGCTGCTTTTGTGGAAAAACATGCTGAGCAATAACTTGGTTGGTAGATGAGACTATATCTGTGCTTCTGCAGGAATGATTTGCATTTGATTTACCAGTGGAGGAAGTGCCTAGTTAACCTCATCATGAGTCATCTGCTATCTTTCTGATTCTTGGGCCAAGGTGTTGGAGAATGTCAGCAAAGTTTCGAAGCACAATTATATATAAACAGGGAATGTGGATGTCTGAATTTCTATTATTTTATTGTTTTCTCTATGCAGGGAATACCTGGTGCCCCAGGTGCCCCAGGAATAATGGGTAGTAGTGGCCCACAAGGAGATACTGGACCACCGGTAAGTAAAAGTCCATCATATACTCTCTCTCTCTCTCTCTCTCTCTCTCCCTCCCTCCCTCCCTCCCTCCCTCTCTCTCTCTCTCTCTCTCTCCCTCCCTCTCTCTCTTTCCCTCCCTCCCTCCCTCCTTTCCTCTGTGTGTGTGTGCACAGATAGTCCTTGCTTATGACCATAATTGGGACTGAAACTTACATCAGCAAGCAATGTGGCTGTTAAGTGAGTTGTGGCTGATTTTATGACCCATTTTTCCATGGTTGCCAGTTTCCCTCCTTGACTTTGTTCTCAGAAGCCCTCTGGGAAGATCACAAATGATGATTATGTGACCCCAGGGTGCTAGAACTGTCATAAACACATACCAGTTGTCAAGTGCCCAAATTTTGATCACCTAACCCAGAGAATATAGGGATGCTGTGGCTCAGTGGCTAAGATGCTGAGCTTGTTGATCAGAAAGGTCGGCAGTTCGGCAGTTTGAATCCCTAGCGCCGCGTAACAGAGTGAGCTCCCGTTATTTGTCCCAGCTTCTGCCAACCTGGCAATTCGAAAGCACGTAAAAATGCAAGTAGAAAAATAGGAAATAGCGTTCAGTGCGCCTTCAGTGTTGAGTCATGCCGGCCACATGACCACGGAGATGTCTTCGGACAGCGCTGGTTCTTTGGCTTTGAAATGGCAATGAGCACTGCTCCCTAGAGTCAGGAACGACTAGCACATATGTGCGAGGAGAACCTTTATCTTTAACCCAGAGAATACTGAGATGGTCATAAGTTAAGACCAATGATAAGTCATTTTTTCCAATGCCCTCATAACTTTGAACTATTATTAATTCAATGGTCAATTAAAAGAAATAATAATGGCTAATTTACTTCTATATTGTGGTATATAAGACAATAGTTCACTGCATATTTTGTAGGTCCAACTTTAATTTTAATGGACCTCCTCAACGATACCTTAGAAATGTAAACCTTACGATGACGAATATGCTGTTTGCCTTCCATGTGAAATGGCTGGGACAGTTCCTCAAATCATCAAGCAAATGTCTTCTCAAGCAGACACAAACGACAATGTGGTGGGAGAACCTAGAAATCCAGCCACTTGCCTGAGCCATTATCGTGATCAAAACTGGATCTGTTGTGTTCCAACCACTTTGATATGTGATAGGATCTCTCCTGGAGCCCTGGACATTCTTTTAACATCCTCAGAGCCAAATTGGAATCCATCCTTTTAAAGGAAAATAATATTTCATACCTGTAGGGAGCAAATATTTCATTTTGTCACCTAGCCATGATTTTCACAAAATCATACCCTTCCCCCTAAAGCAAGTAGCTTTTGAATGCCCTGTAAATCTCTACCCCACACCCCAATGCTAACTGTAATGTTGGTGGGGGGGGGTGGAAGATTTTCAGAAGATAGCTGAGAAAACTTCCACTTTGGTCCAGGGGCGGGCTTCAAAAATTTTAGCAAGGGGTTCTCTGCCTGGTTCCTGGGTGGGCATGGCCATGGTGGGCGTGACCTAGTTGGCCTCCTGCACCATGGCAGGGGGCCGTTTTTGCCCTCCCCGGGCTCCAGAGGCTTTCCTCGAGCATCCAGGAGGGCATAAATGGCCTCAGGCTCCAGATGAGGCCAGAAACGAACTTCCAGTAGGCTCATTTTTTGCCCTCCCCAAGCCTCCGTGCATGCCTGCACTTACCTGCATCCAGAATGGGCTGCGTGGGGACTCCTGGGAGGGGGGGGGGTAGGCGGGGCCAGCCAAGAGTGGGATTTGGGAATTCTCCAAACTGCACAGAGGTTCTCAAATAGAGGTTCTCCTGAACCCCTGCGAACCCCCAGCAGCTCACCCCTGCCTTGGTCTATCTCTATCTATCTTGGTCCATGTGCCTAGACGGAAATGATTCTGGAACACTGAACGTTTTGTAACTGCACTACCAAAGTAACGTTTACTTTGCCTCTGTAGACATTTAAAACAGCTCTATTTGAATGTTTTTCTTTGACTTAGAATGAAAACAATGGCTTTCTTCCAAGAAGTCTTTTTACACATGTTCCCCGATAGAGCAGAGTTTGAAAGATGTTACTGCTGAGTGTGGGATCTGCTATGAACATCTGCCTGGAATATGACAGTTCTTTGAAGCTATTATAGCAATAGCACTTAGATGCATAAACCGCTTTACAGTGCTTTACAGCCCCTCTCTAAGAGGCTTACAGAGTCAGCCTATTGCTCCCAACAATCTGGGTCTCATTTTACCAACCTCAGAAATATGGAAGGCCGAGTCAAACCTGAACCGATGAGAATCGAACTGCTGGCAGTTGGCAGAATTATGCAATACTACATTCTAACCACTGTGCTTCCACGGTTCTTATACTTATTATATACACAGATATCTTCATCCTAACCCAAATATCAGCCAATATCTAGATGGCCAAAAGCTCTTCACGAGCATATATTGGTGGGACCCCTGAAGAAGGGCCTTCTCCATGGTGGCTCCCTCTCTCTGTAACATCATTCCCCCAGCGAATAGAATGGCCCCCACTCTAATACTCTTCTGGAAGGCTCTGAAGACCCAGTTCTGCCAGTGGGCCTGGGGAACCCAGAGCAGGATGGAGCCCATTAAATCACTAGTGTGATCTGCTGTCGCGGGGCAGGGAGATGGGAGGTGATTTTGTTATAGTTTACTATATTTGATTCTTTTTGTTAGTTTTTATTTTTTTAAATGGGGTCTAAATATTACATCTCATCACAAAGATACCATACCATAACTAATATTGCTAAACGTTGCAGTCATTTTTGAAGTGTATTGGGAAGTACAATCCCATCTTTCTTTCTTTGTTGTTGTTAGTTGTGAAATTGTGTCTGACCCATTGCAACCCCATGGACAACATTCCTCCAGGCCTTCCTGTCCTCTACCATCCTCTGGAGTCCATTTAAGCTCACGCCGACTGCTTCGGTGACTCCATCCAGCCACCTCATTCTCTGTCGTCCCCTTCTTCTTTTGCCCTCAATCTTTCCCAGCATTAGGCTCTTCTCCAGGGAGTCCTTCCTTCTCATTAGGTGGCCAAAGTATTTGAGTTCCATCTTTAGGATCTGGCCTTCTAAAGAGACTTGCAGGAGTCTTCTCCAGCACCATAGTTCGAAGCCCTCCATTCTTTGGTGCTCAGCCTTTCTTATTCTCCAACCTTCACAGCCACACATTGCAACTGGGAAAACCATCTTTCTTAAATAACTAATGTTGCAGTGAGGTTGAAAACCCATGACTTACACGTTGCCGCAATTATAAAAGCCAGTGAATTACAAAGGACTGTGGAACTTATTTACATTACATTTTGTGCTTCCCTCCATCCCAGGGACTTCCTGGAGTAAAAGGCGAGAAAGGCGAACGTGTAAGTGCCTTGATCACAGATTTTGTGGACAGCTTCTTTATTTTTAGAATAAAGTACTACTTTGGGAGGTGGGTTGTTTTTTTTTCAGGATCTTTAGGCGACAGTCCTATGTGTGTTTATATAGGAGTAGGTCCCGTGGGTCTTATGAGCAGAACACCAGAGGTTGTGAAACCAAGATAACCCAACCTTTTCACAGTTTAGTATCCTCCAGATGAGTTGGGATTCCTAGGAAGCCACATGGGGATTGAAAGTTCAAAGAATTGTACTCTCAACACATTTGGAAGAGGTCAAGTTAGTGAAGATGGATTGTTACGTGAGGAACATCTGTGTTTTATGCAGCTTATAGGAGCTGTTGTCTCACTATATCCTTAATGTACAGGGAGATCTTCAGACCCATTCAATGGTACGGGCAGTAGCTCGTCAGGTGTGTGAACAGCTTATCCAGAGTGAGTACAAAAAACACTGTACTATCATTTTTTCTAATAACTTGTAGGTTTTAGCTGCTAGATGTATTTGTCTATTTAAAAAAAACACATTTCTGTGGAATTTATTGGGCCAGATCCAAGGGTGGGCTTCAAAAATATCAGCAACAGGTTCTCTGCCTGGTTGCTGGGTGGGCATGGCCATGGCGGGCATGGCCTAGTAGGCCTCCTGCACCACGCTGGGGTGGACATTTTCGCCTTCCCCTGGCTCCGGAGGCTTTCCTTGAGCGTCTGGGAGGGTGAAAACTGCCTCTCCAGGGCTCCGGAAGCCCTCTAGAGGCTGGAAACAGACCCGTTTCTGCCCTTTTGCAATTCTGGGAGGCCTGTTTCCCCCCCCCTACCCGAGCCTCCGTGTGGGCCCTGAACTTACCTTGCATCCAAAATGGGCTGCATGGAGACTCCTGGGAGTGGTGGGGTGGGAGGGGAGGGGGTGGGCAGGGACAGCCAGGGGTGGGATTTGGAGGTTTTCCAAACCAGTCATAACGTTAACTATGAGTTCTCCCGAACCTGGGCAAACCCGTAGCAGCCCACCCCTGGCCAGACCCAACTCATAACTCTCAAACCGATGCCCCCTTATCCTTCTTATTAACATAGAACTCAATCAAGATAGAGTCCTCGGTTGAAGCTTATGTTCTCTGCATTTCTCTGCTTGGCAGCTCATCTGGCTAGATACAACTCCATCTTAAATCAGATTCCAAGCAACTCGATCTCTACACGAACTGTCCCAGGGCCCCCTGGTGAACCAGGACGGCAAGGCTTACCTGGGCCACAGGGAGAGCAAGGAGCTTCAGGAAGCCCAGGTTTCCCTGGCAATCCTGGCCAACCTGGAACACCGGGAGAAAGAGGTAAGTGGGCTATTAAGACATACATAAAGCTGGAGCTTATTACTAACCTTTCTACCAATTCTTCATACTGTTGACTCAGAATCTTGTCCACTGTCATTTTAGTTCATTGTTCCTACTCTCTCCGGAGTACTAGAAAAAATGTGCTCCATCATTTCATAAAAGCTTTCCAAGACTGCTTCTACACGTTACCATAAATAAGTTGAAGGGACACAGAGATTTCTACAGGTTGATCAAAAAAGTCAGCGGCAATCTTGTGATCAAAGCTCTGTATTGAAGGTAAAAAAGAGAGAGGAAGCTGTCACTATGAAGGAGGGTGAATAATTCATAACAATAAGAGTTGAGGAAAGAGAAAGCAAGCATTTGAAAGCTGCTACAGTTTTAATTTGAAAATGGGAGGTAATGAATAAATCTAGGAATTTGGTTTGCATGTGAAGATGAATAGCCTGCTCTTTTAGAAATAACTGAAGTTGGTAGCCATCCCCAAGGCACTTTTTCAAAAGGAGACTGGACTTCGTTTTTCCTTGAAGACATTTCGCTCCTGATCCAAGAAGCTTTTGAAACTGGATGAGAAATGAAAAACCTTCAAGGAAAAAACTTGTCCAGCCATCTTTTGAGACCACCATGACTAGATAACTGAGAATCTCCATTGACATGGAGTTGATAACCTGCTATCCAGTGGTGGGTTTCAAAAATTTTTAGAACCTCTTCTGTAGGTGTGCCTGCTTTGTGGGAGTGGCTTGCCAGCCATGTAACTGGGTGGGAGTGGCTTGCCAGCCATGTGACCAAGTGGGAATGGCTTGGCAGTCATGTGACTGGGTGGGTGTGGCCAACTTGCAAAATGTGATGAAACTCACTTAACAACGCTCTTTCTTAGCAACCAAAATGTTAGATCAGGAACTCTGGCATTGAAGTGTGCAAGTCTTAAAGCAATCAAGTTGCAAGACCCTTTGCACCCCTAATCCTTGAGAAAAAAAAACCCCAGAGATGTTCAAACTTGACAGCTTTAAGACTTTAAGGTTTAGATAGGACTCTTAGAGGTGGGCGGGGCGATTGGTGAGCCAGCCAATCAGTGAGCGGTGGGCGGGACAAGTGTGGTGCGGACGGGTGGGGAGAGGAAGCTGGAACTGGTTCTAAACGGCACGGTAGATATGTGGAACCTCCTCTATAGAAGAGATGAGAACTGGCAGGAACCCACCCCTGCTACTATCACATAAATGGAATAATGGATGGAAATTGAAAAAGGAGAGATTCAACCTGGAAATAAGGAGGAATTTCCTGACACTGAGCACAATCAACCAATGGAACAGCTCGCCTTCAAAAGTTGTAGGAGCTTCATCCCTGGAAGCTTTCACGAAGAGACTGGACTGCCATCTGTCAGAAATGGTGTAAGGTCTCCTGCTTGGGCAGGGAGCTGGACTAGATGACCTATAAGGTACCTTCCAACCAGTGGTGAAATTCATTTTTTTACTACCAGTTCTGTGGGTGTGGCTTGGTGGGCGTGGCAGGGGAAGGATATTGCAAAATCTCCATTCCCACCCCACTCTGGAGACAACCAGAGATGGTATTTGCCGGTTCTCCAAACTACTCAAAATTTCCGCTACCGGTTCTCCAGAACCTGTCAGAACCTGCTGAATTTCACTCCGGCTTCCAACCTTGTTATTCTATGTTCTAAATCTACTCTGAAGTGAATCGTTTACATACCTGCACACAAAGGCACACCCCACACCCCACATGTAAGTGTATGTATTCAGCAGCCCAAGCCAATTAAAATGCAAATATAGACCGTCTGGGAATTGCATTGTTTGGTTATTTTTTCCCCTTCACTTAATGTATTAAGCCTCTCATCTGGTATCCATGGGATTTGATGTCACAGAGTTGGGTCTGTTGAGGAAACCTTTCAGCACCCATCAAGACCACCCCCCAAAAAAAGTAAGAAGAGGGAAGATTTGGGTTTCTATGGGAAAGAAGTTCAAAGAGCTTCTTTGTTTGGCGGCACAAGAAAGAAAAGGGGTTGAGATTCGGAGGGACATGGGAAATTGAAAACCAGAAAGAGGCTGAAAGTTAAAATGGGGAGACTAAAGCAAAGTGGGATGCAACAGGAAGAGGATCTAAAGTGGCACTCTATGCATAATTTATATACATATAGTTAAGCTTGAAAGATCTGACAAACAGAGTAAAAGAGATGAATTGCAAAGAAGAAAAATTGCCACTTCAACAGTGGTAGCATTTCCCAAATAACCAATGCCAAGTTGGTATGTTTTCACGGAACCCACTGGAAAGTTAAGTTTGCAATAAATAAAGATAAAACAACATGGCACTGAAGTTCTCCTGTGCAAAATCTGTCAGCAAAATTGTTTTCAAAGTTAAAGAAAAGGAAGGCGTTTTGGCAGAATTTAATTTCTCCTTTGGAACTGCTGACAGAGGGATAGTTCAGGCTGAGAATTTTATAGCCAGTTCAGGGGTGGGTTGCTGCCGCTTCGCTTTGCGTGCGCTTTGCCTGCAAATTGTTCTGTGCATGGGCAGAACATGAAAAAAAATAACAAAAAACAAGCTGGCAATGGCAGCGGGGACCAGGGAACCGGTTCGGAGGCGTGGCCAGCCTGTTGTCCCTACCGGTTCGGTGACCCAGTCCCAATTTCCACTACCAGTTCACTTGAACCAGTGTGAACCAGTAGCAACCCACCTCTGAACCCATTGTGTTAACAAAGAGGATGGTCTACTTGGCAGTACAACCTGCTGCTTCTTTGTTTTAATAATAATGGATTGGTAGACTCAGGCTACCAGATTTGGGTTGCAGAAATCCGGGCTACCACTCTGCTACCATCATACCAATAGCATTTGGATTTATATACTTTACGTCGGGATTTACAGCACTCTCTGAGCAGTTTACAATATCAGGATATTGCTCCCAACAATCTGGCTGCTCATTTTATCGACCTCGGAAGGATGGAAGACTGAATGAACCTTGCAACCTGTCAGGATCGAACTACAGACTATGAGCAGAGTTTGCCTGCAATACCACCTTCTAACCACAGTGCCACCAGGTCTCCTCTGCCACCATGACAGCAGAATTACAGCTGGCTCTATCTCTTGGTTGCTATGTTGTGATTGTTTTCAAAACTCCAGGCAAACAATGATTTGGAGCAAGAGGATGGGACATCTGTTTGCAACATCTGTTTTTTATGGGGGAACAATAGATAACTTGAAGTTTCACAAAGCTTAAGTGGAGATATTTGGAGAAGAAGAAACTATTAGCAAGACGTAGGAATGGCAATGCTTAGAAGATCAACCACATGCATATTTTTTTCACTTCCACATGTGATTATGGGGACATTTAATACAGGTCTAGTCTGGTCCAAGAAAGCCTGTTTGATGTAGTGATTAGATGCTGGACTAGTAGTATAGAAACCTGAGTTTCAGAAAGCCAGCTGAATGATGGGGCCAATTCTTCTCCTTCAGTCTTAGGAGGAAGCCAATGGAAAACCACTTTTGAAAATGTTGCCAATTACGAATAGTACATGGAAGGTTTGAGAGTTGGCTGCAATGGAAGCAAGCTTACATTAGCAGTTTCAAAATGTGATTGGATATACCTGGTAATGAAACATTAAGATGAATAAGATTCTCTGGATATTTCATCTACTTCAACACCACTTCATCACCTACCAATGTCTTTGCCTTAAAAGATATGGACGTTCCATCAAACTGATATTTCAACGTTCACTTTAAGAATGTCCTTAACAGGATGTCCATGGCTTCCCTATTCTCAATTCATCCTCATTTCAGTGTTTCGGCAGATTACCAAATAGCAAGATTTAGATTAAAGCTTTGACGGTGAAAGTGAATTATAACCTGCCTCTGAACACTGTACTGATAGATCCAAAAAAGGTTCCTGATTGTGTTAGTAAGTGGAGAGGATTTGCTGGCCACATGCAGCTCATCAATTTGAGGTCCAAATTTCTAATAAACAAGAAGATAAATCTTCTAGTGCAGATACACAACAAGCTATATTTTGTAATTTCATTTGAATTTTCAAAGAGATTTTATGGCAATGTATCTGGAAGAACGACATCTGTTACCATAAGATTTCTATCTTTCCACACATGTACAATCAACTTGGACAGCATGGAAACTATCTCCACCTTTTCCAATAAGACATTAGTTTATGTGGGAATAAGGAAAGGATTATCAGAAAGGATTGCAAACAGATATCTTTTTAATGATTAACTCCAGTTTCAAGCCAAGGACATTATTTGGCTTTGATGAGTACACTAAGGGCTGTTTGATGAGTACACAAAGAAGATGAATTCACAACAACAACAACAAAATTGCATTGAATTCCTGTTTAATTACCTAGGCATTCAACCATTTTTGGTCACATTAATAATTGTAATGTATTTGAAGTTTTTGCAAAGCCCCCCCATGCGTTTGAGATTTCAGAAGGTGGAGTCCTGTTCAATAAACCTGCAACATTTTTGTGACTGAACGGCGTGGCAGCCTAAGTGGTGAAGATGCTCACCTCCCACTTGGAAGGCTGAGAGTTTAATCCTAGCACTGGCAGATGTATCCTGGGACACAAAGAAAAAAAAATGTGCTGCGAATATAGGCATCGGGAAGGACATCCAGCTAGTAAACACTCAGTTCAGTGGTGAAATTCAAATGTTTTATTACCGATTCTGTGGACGTGGCTTGGTGGGTGTGGCAGGGGAAAGATACTGCAAAATCTTCATTCCCTCCCCACTCCTGGGGGAAGGATATTGCAAAATCTCATTCCCACCCCACTCTGGGGCCAGCCAGAGGTGTTATTTGCCGGTTCTCCAAACTACTCAAAATTTCAGCTACCGGTTCTCCAGAACCTGTGAGAACCTGCTGAATTTCACCCCTGGCTCAGCTCCATTCAGTTGCCCTGACTCCACCCCAATAAAAAAGGATTACAGGGTGATTAAAAGGGTTTTTTTTGTGACTGAATTAAGCAATCCTAGTAATAAATAAAGAGTTGACACTAATAGCCCTATAGGAAAAAGACAAGGGAAATGACTTAATTTCCAAACTATTTCATGTGTCCATATACAGTACATGCATTAGTTAAGAATCAAGGTCCCGAATACTGTCCTGAATAAGAGCCGAGGTGGCGCAGTGGTTAGGGTGCAGTACTGCAGGCCACTTCAGCTGACTGTTAGCTGCAGTTCAGCAGTTCAAATCTCACCGGCTCAAGGTCGACTCAGCCTTCCATCCTTCCGAGGTGGGTGAAATGAGGACCCAGACTGTGGGGGCGATATGCTGACTCTGTAAACCGCTTAGAGAGGGCTGAAAGCCCTATGAAGCGGTATATAAGTCTAACTGCTATTGCTATTGCTGTCACTTTTCAGTCACTTTGGACAGATTCAACCTAAGAATGAGAAATCTTCTGACAGTGAGAACAATCAAGCAATGGAACAGTTTGCTTACAAAAGTTTGGGAGCTTCGTCACAGGAAGCTTTCAAGAAGAGACTTGTGAACTTGCAGTGAGCCTTTTGAAATAAATCACTGGCAATTTCTTTGAAGAGTGATGTTTTTTAAACATTACCTATTCCAGCATTGCCCTTTATCACAAAGCTCTTAGTTCTGGGCTGCCACCATCTGAATCTGCAACAAACAGGACAAGAAGCAATGGGT
Organism: Thamnophis sirtalis; assembly: GCF_051295495.1. NCBI lineage: Eukaryota > Metazoa > Chordata > Lepidosauria > Squamata > Natricidae > Thamnophis > Thamnophis sirtalis. The sequence goes on along the minus strand of NW_028261382.1, from coordinate 114,675,378 downwards.
GAAAACTAATCAAGGAGAGAAGCAATCTAGAACTAAGAAGAAATTTCCTGACAGGAAGAACAATCGATCAATGGAACAGCTTGCCTTCAGAAATTGTGGATGCACCAACACTGGAAGTTTTAAAGAAGAGATTGGACAGCCCTTTGTCAGAAATGGTATATGGTCTCCTTCCTGAGCATGGGGTTGGATTAGATGACCTACAAGGTCCCTTCCAACTCTGTTATTCTATTATTCTATCTGATGGATGTCATTTCACTGGTTCACTGACAAAAGGGCGAACGACAAAAGCGCGCCCGACTAAACTGCGGTGACAAAACTGCGAGTTTTGTCGCACCGACGAATGAGCGGCAACAACAGCGCAGTGACAGAAGCGCGCTGTAAACCTAAACCTAACCCTAAACCTGAACCTAACCCTGAACCTAACCCTAAACCTAACCCTAAACCTAACCCTAAACCTAACCCTAAACCTAACCCTTACCTTAACTTAAATCGCACTTCTGTCGGCGCGCTGTTGTCACCGCGTTGATGACGTTGCGTTGATGATGTTGCGGTTTTAGCGCTGCGGTTTTGCACGCTTTTGTTGTGTGTGCATTTGTCAGGTCACACATTTCACCAGGACTGTTTCAGTGACTGCTTCTCTGAGATGTTCTAAGGTCAGGTTTGTGTTATCAGTATCTAGCCAGATCTCTATTTTTTTCTCACACACTTTTTTTTGGGCAGCTTTTAACTTTCCCAAGCGTAAAGATATTCTCCAAAGACTTTTATCTTTTCATTCTGATGGTAAATAGCAAAAGCATTCATTCCGTCCAAGTTTCCTTGTTAGATTTCTCAATGTGTTGTAAACAAAAACTTACAGATAGTCCTCAAAGTATGATCACAAGGGAGACCAGCATTTCTGTGGTTTAGCAAAGCAGTTGTTCAGTGAGTCTGGCCCCAATTTGACAACTTTTTTTTTGCCATGGTTGTAAAGTGAATCATTGCAGGAGTTAATCACGTGGTTATTAAGCGAGTCTGGCTCTTGATTTTGCTTGTTGAAACCTGGCTTGGAAGTTTGCAAATGGTTATCATGTGACTTCAGGATGCTGTAACCATTGTAAATACCGGTTGGTTTTGACCCTAAATTTTGATCACATAACTCTAGAGATGCTGCAGTGGTTCTAAGTGTGAGGACCAGTTGTAAATCACTTTTTCCAGTGCCATTATGATTTCAAATGGTCATTAAATGGTCTCCTGCTTGAGTAGGGGGTTGGACTAGATAACCTACAAGATCCCTTCCAGCTGTCTTATTCTGTATTTATTTAGAATGGTTGTAAATTGAGGACTATATCAATGAGTCTTATGTCTAACAATCTTCTCTAAGCTATTTAGGAATTGGAATGGAATGAGTAGGTCATCTATTTCAAAATAGATGAGAGATTATTCTCTTGACCAAATATGTATGCTTTAGGGAAATTTTTGGCCTCTGAATCAGTAAATTGAGAAGGCAACCAGAAGGATTGATGAGAATATAACAAGCAATGCAGCTGGTTAAGAGTTGAAGATTTGGCTGTTGGTTAAATTGTTCTAGGAATGGTGTTTTATCCAGACAAATCAAATTCATGGGAATTTGATTTAGCCATTTATTATTTAATCTTTCAGATGCTACCTGCACCCTTAAGTCAAAGTAAAACCACTATATTTTTTTAAAAAAATCAGCTCCACAAACAATGAAAACAGTCGCAATGAGAGCTTCCTTTAAACTTCAACCATCTCATTCGTCTTTAATTTTACTCCTAATTACGTAGATTTTCCCCAATTTGTTGTTGCTGAAATAACAGACTGTATAAAATCAGTAAAGAAGGAGAGGAAAAAAAATCCCCAAGACCTATTTCTTTCTGCTAATGAAATCTTCACTCTACTTTTGCCCTGCTTTGTGCCCTTAACAACTTTTCTTGTTGAAATTATTTCATGAAAAATCCCGTTTTTTGTTTTAGGGAAGAAACTCACAGTAAAAATAAAAGCTGAGTGGGAAACTCTGTTTGCGTGCCGAAGGTATGAGTTCAAACAACATTGGCATAACAACATTATTATGTATTGGCACCTTTAACACAGAGCAGAAACAGCATTAATTATGCTGTGGTTTCTATGTGCTGGAATTTGCTTTCCAGTTATTCCCCCAGAGAGCTTATGATTGAATATGTCACACATTAATCATAAATACTAAAACCAGAAGAGTCAACCAAAGACTCTCCTCCAATTTCCAGGGATGCAATTCTCCTTTGTCCTTGAGACTAGAGGAAAGAGCCACATTGGCGTAGCGATGAAGATGCCAGCATAGAAACTAGGAGCCGGGCCCAAAGTCGCCCAGTTGATTTTCATGCTCAAGGGTGAACTAGGAGTGAGAGTCTCCTAGTTTCTGGTCCAGCATCTTCACCGCTACATCAAACAGATGTAGCAATTGTGTAAAACACCTTCCATGAGGTCATTGTTCCTGTCAAGATTGAACCGCTTTGCTTCCTTCAAACCCTATCGCTATTCAACTTGCCAATAAACTGGGGGGAGGGAAGAGTGGAATAGAACACTAAGTTATGCCACAGAGCATGAGAGCCTGGAAACCATCAAGGTCACCGCTGCAGGTGCTTGAGAAGGAGGTAGACTGTTCCCATAACAAAAGGATGTCTCATCATTGGGCAATATGGAAACCTAGGGGTGGGAAGAAAAGGAAGCCGTTATTTAAATAGCCACGCATTTGTGCAGGAAATCCAGAGCTGGTTTTGATACTTCAGTACCAAAATTGTGTATCCAATAATGTACTTTTGGGAATCATCCTCCGCCACAAAGAGAAATGGTCAGAGAGGCATAAAACCTAATGGCCAGATATGAGGAAGGGGTTTTGAAGAGGACAGCTATTGCCCTCCTGCAGGTTTCTCTCATAGACAGATTGGGATGCTTGCTTTCAAGATGGCTTGTACTGTTTTCATTGGGAAAATGCTAGTTTCCTACTAAATCCTTGGGATCTATCTTCTGCCAGATGACCAGTTACAAGATTAATAGGAAATAAAATATGATAGGAAATTTGGGTTAAAGCAGAGCGTGTGTCCACTGTGAGATTGGTTCTGAATGTTTGATTCTGCGTGGCACGACATAACCACGAACGTCAAAAGCGCGCCGACAACACCGCGGCGCTAAAACCGCGATGTCAAAAGCGCGCCGACAACAGCGCGCCGACAGAAGCGCGATTTAACTTAAGGTAAGGTTTAGGGTTAGGTTTAGGGTTAGGTTTAGGGTTAGGGTTAGGGTTAGGTTTAGGGTTATTTTTAGGGTTATGTTACAGCGCGCTTCTGTCGGCGCGCTGTTGTCGCGCGGTTTTGACGGTGCGGTTTTGTCACCGCGCTTTAGTCACACGCGCTTTAGTCTACCGCGGTTTTGTGGTGGAACCTGATTCTGAACATTTATAGCATTCATTGTTTTCCCTTATTACGATGATCTTTCTTCTTCTTCTTCTTCTTCTTCTTCTTCTTCTTCTTCTTCTTCTTCTTCTTCTTCTTCTTCTTCTTCTTCTTTTTCTCTTCCTCCTCCTCCTCCTCCTCCTCCTCCTCCTCCTCCTCCTCCTCCTCCTCCTCCTCCTCCTCCTCCTCCTCCTCCTCCTCCTCCTCCTCCTCCTCCTCCTCCTCCTCGTTCATTGGCCTTCTACCTTAACTTTGCCCAAAGTTGAAGATGAATTGGCTAACAAATAAGACCATAAATAAGCAATCAAGTAAATAAATAATATGGACACTCCTTGTTTGACTTGGTCATTTCTACCATCAGGATGTGGATTTCTGTGGTTTACCCAGGAGAGTAGCTGACATAGCCACATTGTGTGAATGTTGCTAGTATCCCTCACAGTATTTTCAACAGCACCGGGCCAAAGGAAGAAGGCCAAGATAATTATTTCTTTTCCACATGTATTAAATACTCTTTTTCAATTTTTTGGAAGGATGTTAATTTAGTCCAGCTGCTCCCGCCCTTATTCTTCAGAATTTCAGTGTGTCCTTTGAATCTTAAATTGCAGTGAAAAACCATGACTTCAGGTTTCCTTTAAGCCTGAATACAATTAGGTCTTTCCAAAAAAAAAAAAAAAAAAACCCCTGGGAAACTAGCCTAGGATCTTGGCTTGATGATTGATTTTCTTCTAATTGCTTTATTAATCTTATGCCAAACCACCTGATTATTTCTTCTCTCTGAAACAATGCTAAATATTCAAGCCTCAGTCTTAGCTTCTGGCCAGAGGAAACTCTGGAGGTTGTGACCTACAAACCAATTTAGATTAGATTTTAAGCCAACAATCCATGGAAACATTATGACTTCAATTTAAGTACAGTTTGGCTAACCCTTGAATTGGAATTTAGCCCTGCAGTCTTCTCAGAGTTTATTCCACCAATGCCTACGTTTGATTCAGCTTTTAGTCTCAACTTGTTCATCTCTCTTGGGTTAGCTACGTGGATATGACAAAACTTGGAGGAAAAGGCCAAATTGTAACTTCCCATTTATCAGAGACCCTCGTTGAATTTCAAGCGTCTGTCTCTGGATGCTTAAAATCCTTTGTGGTGAGCAGGGTTTGAGCAGTGGGATGGCCCACCATAGCAATAATATTTATCCTTATATACCACTTTATAGTCTTCTCTAAAGTGGTTTACAGAGTCAGCAAATTGCCCCCAACAATTTGGGTCCTAATTTTACCCACCTCGGAAGGATGGAAGACTGAGTCAACATTTAGCCAGTGAGATTTGAACTGCCAAATTGCAGGTAGCCGGCAGTCAGCAGAAGTAGCTTGCAGTACTGCACTCTAACCACTGTACCAATGAGGCTCATATGGTTAGTGTTGTGGCCCGCTAGCAGCCAGCAAAGATGGCAGCAGATTCGGACAGTGAGGAAGTTGGGGATGAACATGGGCCAGTCCTGCCTGGAATCTGGGGAAGGCTTTGATGAGGGCTCTGTGTCGGAGGCAGGGGGGGGGGCAGAGCCTTATGCCAGATATCAGCTGCTTTCAGAGGCAGATGAACAGCTGGAGCCTGTTCCCAGTGTGTTGCATGTGCAGGGTTCCCAGACGAAGGGAACAGCTAAAGAACAGGGGTAGAATTGGGAGTAAGGCCACAGGTGGACGATGAATGGCCCCTCCCAGAGGAAATAAAAGAGGAGCCAAAGGGGAGTGGAGTTTGCAGGAGACAATTAGTTCGCTTAATTGGTTTGTGACTCTCCGAGACAACCTTGCAAAGTTTTGCAGATATCGGCCTGGCAGCTTTCCAAGCCAGATAAGGTCTGTGATAGTAAATCCTCCCTTGAAAGACTTTGCTGGATGTGAATGAGCAGAATTCATAGTAAATTAATAAAAGGGGTTTTTTTTTGTCAGGACCAGGAGTTTTGCTTCATGCTCTTGGGAAGCCTTGGTCAGAATAGTTTGCCTCTTCATGATGCCTAACACGGAGCCAAGGTTCAGGCAGTTGCTACCCAGAGGGTAGTTATTACATTTATGTCTCTTCTAACTTTCTTCCTCCCGTTGCTTCTCTTGCTATGTTCTTCCTACTTTTCTTCTTTTACCTGGGGGAGAAAACGGAGATTTCTACGGTGGCAGGGGGAGAGAATCAGTTTGGCACCAGGCTAGACTCCAGGAGACTGTGAGTTCTAGCCCCACCTTAGGTATAAAAGCTGGCTAGGTGACTTAGGTATAAAAGCTGGCTAGGTGACTTTGAGCCAAGCCCCCAGGGAAACTGGGAGTTCTAGCCAGCCTTTGGCATGAAAATCCAACTGGCTGATTTTTGATCAGTTTCAATCTCTTTGCCCCATTTTATGACCTTTCTTACCACAGTTGTTAAGTGAATCATTGCAGTTGTTCAGTTAGTAACATGGCTCTTCAGCGAATTTGGCTTCCCCGTTGTCAGAAGTTCCCAAAAGGTGATAATATTTCCCAGGAATAGGAGTCAGTTGAGAAGCATCTGAATTTCGATCCCGTGGCCATGGGGGTGCTGTAACGATCGTAAGGGTGAAAAGTGGTCATAGGTCACTTTTTTCAGTGCCATTGTAACTTCGAATGGGCACTAAATGAATTGTTATAAGACGAGGGCTACCTGTATTGTATGTGTTCATCACCTTGAGTTATTTGTAAAAATAATAAAGGCAGGATATACATGAAGTGAAAACAACAAATGAAGTGAGAACAGGACAGAGAGATTAGCAGAGTGGGAAGGGACCTTATAGGTCATCTAGTCCACCTCAAGCAGGAGACACCATTTCTGACAAATGGTAATCCAATCTTTTCTTGAAAGCCTCCAGTGATGAAGCTCCCACCGCTTTTGAAGGCAACTTCTGTTCCATTGGTTGATTGTTCTCATTGTCAGAAAATTCCTCCTTATTTCTAGGTTGAATCTTTCCTTGGCCAGTTTCCATCCATTATTCCTTGTCCAGCCTTCAGGTGCTTTGGAAAACAGAACTTAGAGAAGCAGAGCACATAAACCCCTAAAGTAACAACCTGCCCAAAGCTCCTTCCAGCTCAGGGTCAGTTGGTATAAACTCGCTCGCCAGGAAACAAAAAGTAACAATCCAAGCAAAGGGAGGTCATTTCTAAAAAGGGCTTTTAAATAATTCCTTACTAGAAAAGCAGGCCAGCTGCAGCAAATTCTTCGAAAGCAATTAGCAATGACTTGCCAGGCCTGTTTTTTTTTTGCTGTTAAGCAACAAGGACCAAAGTGTGTGTAAGTGTGTGTGTGTGTGTCCTGAGCATGTGAGATGATCTAACTATGCAAGACCCATAATGGTGTCGTAATACAATTCAGGAAATAGGAATGTCTGTTTTTGCTGCTGCCACCGTTGCTTCAAGTGATAGTACCACATGGAAGCCCATTTGGGGGAAAAAATGTGTTGTCTTCCATCTGGTTTTTAAATCCAGGTTTTGCAAGGGGAGGGAGGAAATATGTCCAAGTGTATTTCAGAATTCCACGGCTGAGGAAGTCTCTTTCGAATTCAGCCTCGCTAAAAGTAATACTGATACAGCTACTTGACAGCCATTACAGAGTCATGCAGCCGCTGCAATTAGCAAAGGGTGCCCACCGAGTATTCAGAGAGAATAGCTAGTGGTTCTCTGGCAAAGTTGTTTTTATAAGCCGCTGATCCTGAAATGCCAGCTTTGATTCTGTGCGTGGACATGCGGTGCAAAAGGAGAAGAAGTGAAAGGACTGCAACAGGGGGAAAATGATGGAAAGGGAGCCATCAGTCAGCTCAGGTTTATAAAGCTTTGAAGTAAAGCATAGTTCTTACAACTGCCGACTTCGCATGTGGAAAATTCGGCGTCTTCGCTTTCCTGAATACTGCCTGGTGGCTGGACGTGCTTATGTGGATTTACTTTTGCTACGTGGATCCACCCTTCCTTTCTGCCAAGGAGACATTTGAGGCAGCCAGACTTCCATTCAGGCAGAGCTTCTGACAGAGCAGGGAAGTTGTGAGAGGTTAGAACAGAGGTGGGTTCCTACCAGTTCGCACCTATTCGGTAGAACCGGTTCGTCAAATCTACCGAACCGGTTTGAAGAGGTTCCACCAGTGGACCTGGAAAGCAGGCCACACCTACAGAAGAGGTTCCAAATTTTTTTGAAACCCACCACTGATCCTTGGATATGATTATTCTACACTATCATGCTCATGTTTATAAAACTCAGTGCCTCTGTGAAAGGTAAGGAGGACTACTGCGTTTGTGGTGCAATCAGAACATTGCGTGTGTTGAAGTTGTTTTAATGCAAACCAAAGATGCCTTTTAAAAAACAAGTTCACATCATACTCTTATGCATGCCAGTGCTGTGTGTGAGATAATTTAAGGTGGTTCTGACAAGTGTCGTCGGCATCTTCATATCCGGTCACATGGGTGGCAAGCCACTCCCATCTGGTCACATGGGCAGCAAGCCACTCCCACAAAGGAAGCCACACCCACAGAGTAGGTTCGAACAATTTTTGAAACCCACCACTGGGTTAGAAGTATCCCATTTTACAGTATGGTTTAAAGCAACAGGTACAACAACGTTACATGATTTATATATTGCCAACCTAACTATTAGAATTATATTCCTAACAAACACCACCGACAATGCTGCTACCCTACAAAAAGACCTTGATTATGTGTCAGAATGGTCAAACAATTGGCAACTCCAAATCTCAACCAACAAATGCTCTGTCTTACACATTGGCAGAAAATAATCAGAACACAAAATACAAGCTGGGTGGATATGACCTCATAGATGACCCTCACTCTGTCAAGGACCTCGGAGTACTCATCTCAAATGATCTTAAGTGTCGGAGCTCAATGTAACAGCATTGCCAAAAAGGCATTAAGAGTTGTTAACTTAATCTTGTGAAGCTTCTTCTCCGGTAATATTGAACTGCAAACTGGGGCATACAAAACATTTGCTAGACCAATTCTTGAATACAGCTCATCTGTCTGGCGTGACCCGTCAAAACTGCGCTCGACTAAGCCACGCCTGATTAAACCGTGTCGCTGACGTCATCAACAGGGCGACAACAGCCAGCGCGGAGAAAGAAGGGCGCTTTAAATAGCGCTTTGAAAGCAAGCTGATTCAACTTAAGATAAGGGTTAGGTTTAGGGTTAGGTTTAGGGTTAGGGTTAGGGTTAGGGTTAGGTTAAGGGTTAGGGTTAGGGTTAGGGTTAGGGTTAGGGTTAGGGTTAGGTTAAGGGTTAGGGTTAGGTTTAGGGTTAGGTTAAGGGTTAGGTTTAGGGTTAGGTTTAGGGTTAGGTTAAGGGTTAGATTTAGGGTTAGGTTTAGGATTAGGTTTAGGGGGGTTAGGTTTAGGTTTAGGGGTTAATTTTAGGTTTAGGGTTTACAGTGTACTTCTGTCTCCACGCTGTTGTCGCCCTGTTGATGACGTCAGCTACGCTGTTTAGTCGGACCCGGTTTAGTCGAGCACGGTTTTGTGGTGGAACCTCTGTCTGGAACCCGCACTGCATATCAGACATTAATACAATCAAACGAGTCCAGAGGTATTTCACGAGAAGAGTCCTCCACTCCTCTGCTCGCAACAGAATATCGTATGGCACCAGATTTGAAATGTTGGAACTTAGAACTACACCGTCTTCGATCCGACCTAAGCGTAGTACGTAAAATTATCTGCTACAATGTCCTACCTGTCAATGACTACTTCAGCTTCAACCACAACAACACACGAGCTCACAACAGATATAAACTCAAGGTAAACCGCTCCAAACTTGATTGCAGAAAATACGACTTCAAGTAACAGAGTGGTCAATGCCTGGAATGCACTACTGGACACTGTGGTTTCTTCCCCAAACCCCCAAGATTTTAACCTTAGACTGTCTACTGTTGACTCCTCTCCAAACCTTCAGATATTGAAAAAACTGCTATCTTATTTTCCCAAGAGCCCTCATCTGTAGACTAACCATACCCAGTGCCTTTAACTGTTCCTCCTACACTCCCTGCATATGGACCAAGACAAAGAGAGTCAGTGATGTCTCAAATTAGCAAAGCTATGCCATCCAAGGGGAACTGCAGCAGAAATCTAGTGTAAAGCAACTTTCCATGATGCTTATAGCCGCATAGCTTCCTGAATCATTTTTCTTGGCTTCCTGCTTTCCTTTTAATTAGTAAAAGATGCCCAAAGAGGAACACATATCAATCTTTCCCCCCTTTCCATCTATTCTGATCTGTCTTTTTCTTTAAACCAGGCTCCCCAGGAGAAAAGGGAGAACGAGGTAATCCAGGTATCGGAACCCAAGGCCCCCGAGGTCCTCCAGGGCCCGCAGGTAAATGAGATGTACTGTGGAACTCAAATATTTTGAGATAAGGACGATCAGTTGTTTCTGGAGACTACAACTCGTCCAGAACGCAGCCGCGCGAGCGATTGTGGGTGCACCTCGGTACACCCACGTTACACCTATCCTCCGCGAGCTGCACTGGTTACCGATCAGTCTCCGGATACGCTTCAAAGTGCTAGTCGTAACTTATAAAGCCCTTCATGGTATTGGATCTGGGTACTTGAGAGACCGCCTGCTGCCAATTACCTCCCACAGACCCGTTAGATTGCACAGGGTTCGGCCTCCTCCGGGTTCCGTCTACCAGCCAATGCCATCTGGCTACCACCCGGGGGAGGGCCTTCTCTGTTGCAGCTCCGGCCCTTTGGAATGAACTCCCTGCGGAGATTCGGACCCTCACCCCTCTCCAGGCCTTCTGGAAAGCCGTCAAAACCTGGCTGTGCCGGCAGGCCTGGGGTTGATGAGTTCTCCTTCCCTCTCGACTTGTATGGCTGTATGACTCTTGTGTATTTTAATTACGTGTATTGTGTTTGTATCCCCTTTCCCCTTTTGAGTTGTTCGCCGCCCTGAGTCCCTCCCGGAGAAGGGTGGCATACAAATAAATTAAATCTTAATCTTAATCTGCCATTCCTTTTTACAGGAAGGGCATTTCTTGCTAAGCCTTTTCTTCCAAAATTATTCCTTTCTGGCCTTCCAGCGTCGGGAATTATTTCTGCATTTTTAAAAAAAATTCGTGAATATGTAGAAATGGCTCGATGTGCAATTCGGGACATTATTACATCCACTTTTATTTCTTCATGAATATATGTGCCCCAAATGAGTTAAGCAAGTTTTAATGCGGTATGACCATTAATTTGCCCACAAACTGATATTATGTACAGTTAACATCAGTGGTGGGGTCCTCCTGGTTCAACAACTGGTTTGTTGATTGCACAATTTGTGTGTGCCCGCACCTGATGCGCGCTGCACGTGTGTGCACAGTTTGAAGGAATCTTCACTTCCGGGTTTCTTCGTAGGAGTAGCTCAGCTGATTTGCGCAGCAATCTGATCTGCCGAGCGAATCAGCTAAGAAGATAAAGGGAGGAAAATAGTGTGGGTGGGTGGGCAGGCCCATCTGATCATCGGGGCGAACCAGTTTGCTCCCAGGTGATCGTCGGAGCTACTGGTTTGCTCGAACCAGTCCTAACCGGTAGAATCCCACCCATGGTTAACATCTACCTACAATTATCTGATAGTATGTACAATGCAACATATGAAAAGGTTGGCGCCAGTGTAGGCATCTGTTCCCAAATCAATTCATAATTGTTCACTTTTCAACTCATTGTGTATGCCAGTCAATCTCTCTGGCTCTAGGAAACTTGTATAAGCACGGTAAATTTTAAAATTCTGCCATCAGTTCCAACTCTAAATCAGGAGTGTCCAATCTTGGCGTGTGGACTTCAACACCCAGAATTGACTTGAGGACTTCAACATCCAGAATTCCCCAACCAGCTGTCTGGTGAATTCTGGGAGTTGAAGTCCACAAGTCTTGAAGTTGTCAAGATTGGATACTTCTGTCCTAAATATTAAAGAGGGGCTGACTTTTTGCAATAGGGCAGAGATAAAATTCTTATTGTCACTTCTTGTACCCCAAAGGACCTCCAGGTGAGGGTCGAACTGGCACTCCCGGGCCTTCAGGGTCACCTGGTCCCAGAGGAACAGCCGGTCGCACAGGTCCTCCTGGGGCACATGGAACACCTGGACAGCCAGGGTACTGTGATCCTTCCTCTTGTGGCGGTTACGGAACAGGTGGTAAGTATTCTTTTCCAGCTTGGAATTTAGTTTGCCTGTATTTTTCCCTAACTGCCTTCAAAGCTAAGTGGTGTAGCAAAAGATTTTGGTGTTCGGTATTTGTTGTAGAAGAGAATTGCTGTTTACAAAACAAAATAATGCCTCCCTTTTATCGTTCAGTGTATTCCTCATGCATATTTGCAGCCATTGATGGAATCGTTACTATTTGGAACTGCCATTTTTATTTTTTTACTAGCTGATAACCCAGTGCTGCCCGAGTATTTATTTATCCCAACCCTCCCTCCCATTAATGTTGGTGCAATTTCTAATGTTGGTTTTACCCTCTTACCAGAGGGAAAGCCCCCCTTTTGGAGTACTGTGAAGCCATTACTATGGCAACTCCACTGCACTGTACAGTAGAAGCCATTTTAAGGCCGTACGGTAGAAGCCATTTTAAGGCCGTATGGTAGAAGCCATTTTAAGGCCATGCGGTAGAAGCCATTTTAAGGCCGTACGGTAGAAGCCATTTTAAGACACAACAGGCTGTATCTTAATAGAACACCCCCCATCCCTTCAACCAAGCAGAAATTTTGTTATGAATATATGTGCTGATTCCAACCATGTTGATGACTTGGTTACAATTGTGAGGAGAAAATTTCACAGACCTCTCTTTCTGATAGCTCTGTAATATACACCTGGATTGACATCAGGATGAATCTTGAAGCATGTTCAAGTATGGTGGATGAACTTTCTGAGCCAAATGTAAATCCAAAGGTTACTCAGGCAGGAATGGTAGTTGCATTAATTGTAGGAACAGAAAAAAAACTTTATAAAAGTGACATAAAATTAGAAGTATTTTGTTGTGTCTGTTGCCCTTATTATATTGCTATGCTGTCCAACTAATCTGTTTCATTCCATCTGAATGCTTTATTCATGTAATTCCCTTCTTCACCTCTTGAGCTGATATTTTATTTACTTCCCCTGAGGAGGAAAGAATAATTATCCAACTTTCGTATTCATGAGCTTTCAAACAGCATGGAAGAATGAACGTTACTAACTAAGTCTCTCATTAAGCAAAAATGCATAATGCCATAATGAATGGTACATACACCTTCCAAGAACAGACTGGCTATTTGTAGTGCATGATAATATCTTAATTTCTTCCCACTAAAGCAGTGGTTTTCAAACTACTAAGTGCCCTCAAAAATATAAAGAGGTTCCTCTAAAGGACAGAGAGTTTGATGTTATTTGGCCATAATTTGTTCTCCCTCACAGCAAACAAAATACATTGAAAAGTGATTTGACTGCCACATCAATCTTCCCTTCAAACTTGCTGCCAAAAAAAGAATGTTCTACTCTCAAGGCTTCAGCAACACAAAGATAACCAAATTGATAAGGAAATGTGATTTTCTGACCTAGGCTTCACCAAATCATGAAGCAGACTCCTTGTCCCGACAAAACCCCTTTTTATTAAGCTAATGTGAATTCCTCTCATTCACATCCAGCAAAGTCCCAGCAAACAGTCTTCAAGGGTGAATTTACAACCACAGACCTTATCAGGCTTGGAGAGCTGCCAGGCCGATATCTTCCAAACGCAATGCTGTACAAGAAAATACTTGGCAAAGAGTATCTGAGAGTCATGAACAAATCTTCACACTAATTAAGCAAACTAATTGTCTTCTGCAAGCTCCCCTCCCCTTTCGCTCCTCCTTATTCCCAATGGGAGGGGCCATTCACCATCCACCTGTGCCTTTACTCCCGAGTCGGCCCTTTTTCCTTAACTGTTCCCTTCTTCTGGCAGCTCTGCACATGTGCACTTCGGGAACAGGCTCCAGCTGTTCTTCTGCCCCACTGATATCCGACTCCGAAGACAGCTGATAAATGTTGGATGGCCCTGCCCCCCTCTCTGCCTCCGACGCAGAGCACTCCACAGAGCCTTCCCCAGACTCCAGGACTGGCCCATGTTCCTCCTCACCTCTTCACTGTCTGAGTCTTCCACCAGCTCCGCTGGCTGCTGGCAGGTCACAACATGTGATTACAAATGCAATTCTTGAAAACCACTGTTTTAGGAAGAGAGAGGCCACAAAAGGAACGGAGAGAAATTTGGCATGAGTAGTACATTGCATGGGATCCTTCAGTGTGTTGGGTTGTGCAGCATGAAACAATTCCTTGGATCTTGCAAGTTAAGAAGCTTTATCATTAAGGTTTAGTTACCTCCAACTTAGTGGCATGTCTAAGTTTAGGCATCCCCGATCAAACTGTAATGAATGTTCAATGAATCCTTAAAGGAACAGAAGTTGGCACAATCTCTACATGGTATCCGGTTAAACGTGACATCTTTTTGCAAACTTGAATGCATGCTAACTATTTGTGTGCAGCTCTTTGCAGATTCAGACTGGAAGAATAACAAAACAGTGAGTATGTCGGGGGAACAAATTTAGATGGATTTAGATGAACCGGTGCTTATTTTGTTTTTACTGTAAAGTTATTAATAAGGCCCTGCACATTAATTGGCTCGGTAGGCCTACACTTAGGTGGAATTTTATTAGTGAACAAACATTCGGACCTGTCTCAGCTAAGGTGATGATTGTGTTCTGCCTAATGTCAACATGGACATAGCATTTGAAAATGAAAATAATTCACTCTTCCAAAGCAGGAGAATGGATTGTTAAAAATTCTGCACCTGCCAAATATTGCTTTGTTGTTTTGGATCGGTAAACAACTACACATAACAAATAATTGTGCATTCAAATCTCTGGAAAGATGTCCTTACAAATTCAATGAAAGATACAATTTGGCCTGGGTGCTTCAAACTTTGCATGTAGGTTTAAAATTGCAAGATTAATGTATATACTTCAGCCTGGCCTCTGAAATGTCTTTTACTGACCTGTATGTTTTTCTTTGTTGTCCATTTACTCCTAACCTTTCCCCCTCTTTCCCCCACCCCTTTCCATTGTTCATTTTCAATTTTAAAGGCTCATTCCCTTACAATGGCTACCAATATCGAAGGTGAAAGAAACTGATTTCGGGTAGAGTTTGTTTTTTCTTTCATTTGGACAAAGATCAGAAATGATTATTGAACTGCCTCATGCTTTTTCAACCAACAGCACTGATTGTTTTAGGGCAAGGACCCCTGAACTTGACAAGACATATAATTGAAATGCAGTATAGACTTTATTTAGGTGCAGACCGAATCTTGATTTAAAAAAAAAATTAAAGCCTTTAATAAGGATTGTATGACCATCGTTTGACACTGATTGCAATGTTTCCAATATGATTAATGCAACATTAGTAATAAATACATATTCCCACTTTTTGGAAGGTTATTATGTAAGATTGGGGCAGTGTGGTAGCTCGGTGGTTAAGTGCTGGGCTTCTCGGCTGGAAAGCCAGCAGCTCAGAGAGACCCGAGCACCATGTGATGGAGTGAGCTCCCGTCCTCGCCCCAGCTCCCAGCAACCTAGCAGTTCAAAAACATGCAAATGCGAGCAGATAAATAGGTACCACTATGGTGGGAAGGTAACAGTGCTCCACAACCTCATGCTGGTCACATGACCGTGGAAATGTCTTTGGACAGCGCTGGCTCAATGGCCTTGTAATGGAGATGAGTACCGTCCCTTATAGTCAACAACAACGAGCGGAGTAAAACCTGCAGGGACTCTTAAAAAAAACACTATATAAGATTATATAGCTCTAACAATAAACAACAAATTCCCTGGTTGGGCTAATGTTGATTATTTAATTTTACAAGATTATTTTCTGATATTTTTCTGATGTTTAAAATGGACTGAGTTTCTAGAGATGCTCTAGCTCAGGGGTATCAAACTCGATTTCATTGAGGGCCGCATCAGGGTTTTGTTTGACCTTGGGTGTGTGTGTGTGTGGTGGGCATAGCCAGGGTGGGTGTGGACAGCTTGATGTCACTCATATCAGGTTGCCTGTGGTGGCCCGAGCACTCTGACAATGAAAACGGGCTCCCGAGCTCTGTTTTCGGCTGCCACGGCCTCCTGCAACCCTCTGCAGGAGGCCGTGGCAGCCAAAACAGAGCTCAGGAGCCCATTTTCACTGGCAGAAGTACCACGGTCTGGTCCTTTGCTGTTTCCAGGATGTACCTGTGGGCCAGATCTAAGTACCCCATGGGCTGGATCCAGCCCCTGGGCCTTGAGTTTGACACCTCTGCTCTAGCTTTAATTCTTTCATTCCCTCTTGTGTTAATTGTGTCTTTCCTTTGTGGGTTAAGGTGGCTACGGGGATCCAACAGATCAAGATAGTCCAGTTGTGCCATTAACCCACAACTCCTACCAACTGTATGATTCTGAGGATCTTTATGAAGATCAGCCAGAGCCCTATCTAGGATCCTATGCCTATCCTCATGTCGCACAACCAGAATTCACCCCCGTGGATGAAGAAATGGAGGCTGCCGGAATAAGCCGTTTTCCGAGGAGCATCTCCAAAAGAAGCATCAGCTCTCCAAAACGCAATCGGCCAATTAAAAAAACCTCACAATGAATGGCTTTTATAATCTTTGTGTACTTTAGTTTATGCTAATGTTTAGGCCTCTGTCCGGTTGACCTAAATGCTGTCATGGAAACTGTTTGCAAGCATATACATTAAAGGGGGAGGAGAAACATTATATTGTACATGACCATTTTGACAAGACAGGAAAGAGCTAATTGCATTGCATGCAGAAATTATTAACAGTATAGCGGTTTATGGTTAAGTGAAAACTCCAAAAGATGTATTTGTAGATGTTTATAGTTAGGTTATGAGTATGGTTCAACGCACATTTCAAAATACTGCAATGCCAGATGGCAAATTTGTATTAAATCAAGGAGAGTTCTTCTTTTATTCCTTGCTTTCTGATTTTGTTTGTCTGCATTTTAAATATGTGCTTCCCTCAGAGTAAACCTACTAAAGCTACTACTATGTCTGAGTTCTCTGAAGTTTTTTTTTAAATTATCCATATAAAGATGTATATGAAGTGAGTTTTTTCCCCCCATCCCACAGTATTCCCATAAAATAAATACCTGTTGGAAATGCACCAATAATTTATTGTGGGTCTAATACTACTCTGTTTTCTATACAAATAAAGTGGCAAACTTTTATAAATATTTTTTCTACTGTAGTGATTTTAAGAGACCATAAGTTTCAATATAAAATTGAATTGTATGTCTGATCTTATTAACCTTCAATTTCAAATTCGTGAATACTGATTGTCAGCTCAGTTGGCAAAGTCCTGCTTATTTCAAATGATTTGAATATCCTCATTTTTCCTGCAAATCAAAAATCTATTCTACCCAACAACACTGAAGATCACTGCTTACGAACCATATTTGTTCATGGTCTAATTATTTATTCCGGCATTTATTTATTCATTCATTCCACATATTGGCATCTCATTCTTCACATTTCTCTAGAATAAGCTTTAAAAAGTTGCAGATGTGAGATTAGCATGATACAATTTTTCCTCAATATTAATTCTTGTTTAAAAGTTGTTGGAAAGATGTAAGGTGATCCTTTTTTATTACATTCAATGCCGTGGTATATGCAATTTCTTAGTATTGTTTGCCAGAAAATGTTGAATTCACAGCATGCTACAGGCAGTAATTTAAAGGTTATTTCTTTAAGGATATTTCTGATTGTCATCCCCCAAAGTTGCTCCTTATGAGTCAGAAATTGTTTAGACATGAAACCATTGAGTGAGCTCAGAAGTTTTGAAAGCACTTTGATTACAGCTAAGTCAATATAATTTAAAAAGTTGTTCTTAAATGTTTCAAATGCAAACATCCTGAAGTAGCTTGAAGGATGTAATTCTCACTGGACTTTAGATATTTTTTATTTTTGCTCATAAGATCTTTCTTAATAGGCTCTTCCTTGATATGACACAAATGAATTGAATCATTTTTTCTTAATTCAATATAATAAACTTTTCCTTAAATATTTCCATACCTACAAAAGCAAATATTTTGAAGTAACATTGAAGGGTGTAACCCACAATAGACACTAAACAAACATTTTCATTTTGCTTGCAAGATCTGTCTTAACAGGCTTCAGCTTAACATTACGGCAATGGATTTAGTAGCTTTTTATTTCGAGATACCATAGATCTTTTTAAAATAACATACTGTTTAGATAAAAACTAATGTAAACCTGAAATTTAAATTTTGATTTTACCTTAGGGGCTTCTTAAACTCTTTTATCAATAATATATTCACTCAGCAATATTTAAGATGTCCAAAAGCTAAAGATTAAGGAGGATTAAGTAATTTTATCAGCAATAGAAGTGAATTTGACAAATTATTGGGGGATGCTGATTACACTGTATGACAATTAACTGTTAATTAAGAATTATAGAGAATAGTCAGTGGAGGAGGCATTAAATCTCAATTACTCAATGAAACACTGAATTTTGAAAAACAGCAGTTTGCATTTATAATTTGTGATACAAGCAAGGACTAGGATATAGTATTTCTGTACCCACTGAAATTCACTTTTACAGTTTTGCAACTGAATAATCAATTTGTAGTCATAACTATAATGTTATGAAACTGCGCTATTTCAAGAGAAGAAAAAATTATCCCTCTAATTCCTTCTGATGACAATTTGCTACTAATGCTAATTTAATTATCTTTAAATGTTTTGTTGTATGTAGGCATGCCAGAAATAGTAATGAACACATGGATTGTTTCAAAAATTTTCGCCACAAACGCTGGTGATACTTAAATTCTGGAAAACTAACAGATGTTGCCAGATGTTCATACAAATTACAATCATTGTGAAACATTTAGTACAGGAGGAACAGTGAAAGTATCTACATTCTCAATTCAGGAAGAGGTTTTGCCCTGTTATCTCTGGATTTCTAACCAGATGTGCAAACATCTTCTAGAGCAGGGGTGTCAAATTCAAGGCCTGTGAGGCCTTAGATCTGGCCCATGGGGTCGCTCTGGAAATAGTGAAGGACTGGCCTGCGGTGCTTCTGCCAGCAAAAATCGGCTCCCGAGCTCCGTTTTCAGCTGTCACCGCCTCCTTCAACCCTCTGCCAGTGAAAACGGAGCTCGGGAGGGTTTGTTTGGGACACATAAATTATGATTGAATCACCTGTGTTGGACGTGGCGACTGAGTGCTGCTAACATAAAACTAACTCAGTAGAACACTTATCCATAGAATTATTTTATATTGGTACGATACATCCCTGTGGTTACTATTTATTTATTTATTTAGCACATGGCGACTACGTATGCTACTCCCGACTACTCCTAGTCAGGAGACTACAATGCTAATGCATAGTAGTACTTTGGGGCCTAAGACTGCTAGTCCTATTTGGTTCATACGTGCTTTCCAAAGTGTGCCATAGAGCGAGCTAGCTCTGCACCAGAAAGGGGAGTGGCTTTCCTGCAGCAACATCTGGGACTTTCTCCCTCCACCAAAGCTGCCTCACAAACAGATGTTGCGCCTGGGAAAGTCCGGCACCAGTAGGATTCTAACAGTCCACATAAGGCGCCAGCTTGTCTTCCCATCGAAGTGGTACCTATTTATCTACTCTAACATTGTTTTGAATTGTTAGGTGGGCAGAAGCTGAGACCAGTGATGGGAGCTCAACCCGCCATGCAGTGCTAGGACTCAGACTGCTAAAGCAAAGACCATCTTTAGTGTCAGTAAAAGCCACTGAACCTCATATCCCTGTGGACTAAATGGGTGACTGAAGGGGGTGAAGTTGAGGGTGGTAGTTATCTATTATAGCACTGAATGCAAAAGTTCAATCTTCTGAAAGGGAAGAGCTGCAAACACGGGGCCAGAAATTAAATGTGCTTTCACTGGTTTGCTCTAGCCTTCAGCAGGAAACCTTACAGCTTGCTCAAATATTTTGGATATAATGAGGTAAGCATAACATAAAAGTTCAACCAAAGGACAGAAAGTTTAATGGAGTTAAAAGATACACATTATTTTCAGGAAAATGCTATTTATTACTTATGTATTTCAGCTGTTTATTGATCTCTTTCTCTCTCTCCCACCAAAAAGGAGGATGTACCAACTACAGTCTTATTAAAGATTTTTTAAAAATCAGTAACACATAAAAAAATAATTTAAAATAGGTAATCCAATGTTTTTCTGCCAACAGCCATACTGTAATATTCTGGGAGTAGTAATAAGCTTCTCTTCGACTCTTTTACATTCTTCCTGTTACGTTGGTCGAAAGTCATCAGGTCTGTAAATAAAAGAATAAAAACTCATTAATTGGGATCTTTTGTCCTAGTATAATAGAAATTTTTCTTAAGGGAAAGAAGCAGAACAAGAAGCAATGGATGGAAACTAATCAAGGAGAGAAGCAATCTAGAACTAAGGAGAAATTTCCTGACTAGTTAAAACAATTATAATCCAAGGAACGACTCGCCTCCAGAAGTTGTGAATGCTCCAATACTGGAGGTTTTTTAATAAGAGTTTGGACAACCATTTGTCTGAAATAGTGTCCTCTACCTGAGCAGGGGTTGGACTAGAAGACCTCCAAGGTCCCTTTCCAAGTCTGTTATTCTGTTAGATATCTGGTTATTACTGCCTTATATTTTTCAATAGAATTCTTAATTGTGATTACAATAGAAGCCTGCGAAGAGAATATATTGTATATTCCATCAAGTCTACTCCCAACTTTTGACAATTCATCATCATCTTCTTTTAATGACCCCATAATCCCTTACAGTATGGAGTCTGGCTTGAATGGAGCTGAGTGTTTACTGGCTGGATGCCCTTCCCTGTCGCCAATGTGGAGATATATTCAGCAGCGATATTCTCATTGTGCCCAGAGAGAGGAATATCTGCCTCTACCTAGGATTGAACTCACAGCCTCCTGATTGTGAGGTGAGAGCTCCACCTCTAGGCCACACCACCACTCAACTTTTGACAATTCATACTATCATAAAATATCTTATTTAGAAACAAAGAGAACAAGGACATTGTTTTAATTATTCACTATTTTAGTTACCACCAAGCAATTAAAATTAACTATGAAAAAGCCAAAGAGATTTGAATGCAACTGATGACACATATTCTGTTTGGCCATAACATGACACTGCATCTTTCAGGCTTCCTTAATTTAAAAAATAACCTTTTGGAATAGATTCTTGAATGCAGTGTTTCACCAAATGAATCATAATTACCAAATACAGGCAATATTTTACAAGGCAAACTGTTGTGGCCCAGCAGGAGCCGTTGGAGCTGCCGATTGACTCCGATAGCGAGGGACCCTATGAGTCGGCTCTGGAAGATGTGGGGGACCCTGGGCAGGGTTCAGACTCTGAGCAGGGACCAGAGAGGCTGGTTGGCCACCAGGAGGTGCCTGAGGCATGGAGCATTGGTGAAGATCAAAGGGAGTTTGACCCTGACGTCAGGCACTGGAGCAGTAGTGAAGATCAAAGGGAGTTTGTCCCTGACGCCAGGAAAAGAAGGGCGGAGAAACGGAGGCAGCAGTTACGGAGGCAGACTCATAGAAGATAATCAAGCCCAGGTGGTTGTGGCTTGGCTCCTCCCAAGAGAGTATATAAGAAGAGACTTTGGGAGGAGACCTTTTGCAGGACACAACCGTTCAAACAAGCGGGAGAAGCTCTTGTTTCTTTTGTATCTCTTGTCTCTGGGAGTCTGGGTTGCTGCCAACGTGTTGCCTGTGAGTCATGTGTGAGCTGTGAATAAAGCGTGGCTAACAGTAAGCTTGTGTCGGCATTAATCACCGGATGGAGGGGGGGTCAGAACAGCAAACATACCTTATATCCGTGATGGCGAACCTATGGCATACATGCCACAGGTGGCACGCAGAGTCCTCTCTGCGGACACGTGAGCGGTCAGCTCCACCGTGCGCCTTCTGCTGGCCAGCTAGCTTTCAGGTCTCTGTCACATATACGCAGGGCAGTGCACATGGGGGGGTGGTGTCACGTGCCCATGCACATGGGGGTGGGTGGGAGTGGTCACACGTGCATGTGCAGGGAATGGAGGCAGCACGGGAGGTCATGTGTGAATGCACTGGGGCAGGTCACAGGCATGGGGTTGCACGCTCATTGCATTATGGGGGCACATGCGCCAATAATGCAAAAAGGTTAGCCATTACTGCCTTATATTAACCTTCATATTCTTGTTAAAAGTAATGCATAGAAAGTCAAGTCAATGTTTTAGGAAGATGCATTAATTGTAGTTCACCAAAACGGTCTACCAATTTACTCTAACTGATGAATGGGCAGAACCCTTTTGTGGGGGAGATCTGTCTGGGTTGCTGGAGGTAGGCCAACCACACATCTCATTGTTTACATACTGAGCTAATTGTTTTTTGTTTTGTTTTTTAACTGTGCGTTAGACATATTTTAAAGATTTACAGTTTAGCACTTATGTGTTTCTGCCTTAAAATGAGAGAAACAAAAAGCACACTTTATGGCTTCCCGACTGTAATGATATGTAAGAATAGTTGCTTAGCCCACAGAAAGCATGTTGGTGTGGCAAGCATCTCAAAAGGTCTTCGTTTCTTAGGCTGCAAAGGCAACGTGGGAGGCTTGCATTTTTAGATTTGCAAGTGTGGTGTAGAATAGAATAACAGAGATGGAAGGGACCTTGGAGGTCTTCTGGTCCAACCCCGTTTAGACAGGAAACCCTACACCACTTCAGACAAATGGCTATCCAATCAGCCTTCCAAGAGAGTCCAGATAGAAAGGGCGCCCAGATAAACTAATTCTACATTATCATGAGGCTACCTTAACCAAATCGTGTGTGATATAATAATAATTGTTCTGAAACTTTTACTCAATTTAGTAAATTTGTCAAATCACAAACCAACATTTAAGAATGTTGAATTTAAGAACTGTCAAACCAGAGCAGACCACGTCCACCCAAGGCATTCTCTGCATTAACCTAGGCTAGTCATTTAATATACTTACATTTTCTTGAAGCAAATGATTTAATGGTTAGGTCTGATCCCATTGAAAACCAATATAGTCTTCTCCAATATACCTAACCATATTTCATTGGCCCAAAACTGCTCTTTATGAAGTGATAACATTTGCAGGTTTGCTCTTTCGTCAATGATTGAAACCACATGCTTGGCATCTCCTTGTGTTCCTCCACTTGAAATATTTGGCTTTTTGGCTTGTGCTTCTTATGAAGCGGGACTGGAAACATACCTGCAAAAATATCTTATTCTTTTATATCGCCACTGCTTGTCCTGGGCCCCTTGGTGTTGGAGGCAGACAGGCATTTCATTTTGGCACACCGGAGAAAAATTTAAACAGCCATATGGTTATGTAGATATGTGTAAGATTATAAATACAGGGAGTCCTCAATTTATAACCATTCACTAAGGTAAATGCATTTGTTGGAAGAGGATCCACTGCGGAACGTATCACAAATACTCCTTTATGAGACAACTTACGGAGTCCAGATCTTTGGGAAAGCATCGATTTCCTCTTGCGTATATTCATTCAGCTTCTTAGGCACATTGCGAGGCTGTGGAAGCTCCTCTACCAGATTCTTACGAATGTCTTCAGGAATAACCTAAAGGAAGGAGAAACACAAATCAGAAGAGGAGGAGGTGTGGGAGTCAGGGTCCAGCATCCAGACAACCTGAGAGCTCCGAGGGGGGAAGAGGGAATGGAGCTGTCAGAGAGAGAGAGAGGGAGAGAGGGAGGGAGGGAGGGGGGGAGGGAGGGAGGGAGGGAGAGAGAGAGAGAGAGGGAGAGGGGCAGAGCCTGGTCCATCGGTAAGTTCTCAGATGGAGAGGCAACAGCCCCAGGTCTGAGGTGGCTGATGAGGAAGAGGAGGAACAGCTGGATCCAGTGCCTGATTTGCAGATGCACAGAAGGCAGAGGAGAGGAGAGCAGTAGAAATCTATGGGCTGATCCTTGGGAAGGAAGAACCACCACTGCTAGCAAAGCCCCACCCCTAGCTCTGGGCCTAAAAGGCAGGGGATGGAGATGAATAAATGTGGTAGACAACTATTCATCTCCCCTGTTGGACAGGCTTGTTCACCTGCGTTGAGAGACAATTTTTTTGCCAGGGCTGCTGGCGCGCCTAATAAAGGAATCATTGATTCAACTACAGAGGGTTTTCCGTGTTTGGGGAGCTGGGTCAGAAGAGATAACCATCAGTCTTCATCCAGTTCTTCAGAAGTCTGGACCTTTGAGGACTCAGTTCAATTACAGCTATTTAGAGATAGCTGAAAAAAAAGTGTATATTCCCTTTTTTGTACCTTTCCTTTTGTAAAGAAAAAGAGCACAGCAATTCCAAAATTCTTACAACAGGAACTTCTGTAACAAAATTGTATTTTTCTAGTAGGAATCTTTCCAATTTAATTTCTTTCCATTATAAGACTAAGAAAGCAAAGTATAATAAGCTGTTATTCATACATAAGAAGAATATTAGCAACTGACATACATTATCAGGAAAAAGATGTAGCCTTTGCATCATAGTTCTTCTGTGAAGGTTCTTTGGCAGCATTCCATAGATAGCCAGTTTTACAATCTGGAAGATAAATATAGATTTTATGTATAAAGCAATGCAATTTGACACAAAGTAAGAAAAATACTTTAAAAATGCAATAAGCATAAGCATAATAAAAAGGAGAGCTCTCCTTAAGTTGCTTGCAAGTGCAAGCATGAAGTGTTTTTCTTACATAAAAGTTGCTTTATACTCAATCAGATTAACGAATGCCTTTAGCTCAGTATTGTCTACATATCAACTTTCCCCGACATTGGTAAACCCCAGGAGGATAGAACTTGACTTTCAAAATACTCCCACCATCATGACCTATGCAAAGAACTTAGGGGATTGGAATCCACACATCTGGAAGACTATGGATGAAGACAACTAGAATAGAAATGACTGGGCTAATAAGAAAAGACAGGCAAACTCAGGAGGAGGAGGAAGAGAAGCAGCAATAGCAATGTGAATTGTATAATGTATGGATCAATCATTTTAGAGTATATGTTTATCATTAGCATTTCAAAGTAATTTCATCACAGTCCAAAATATATGAAGGGTTCTATATTGGGATAGACCCAGTGGTGAAATTCAATTTTTTTTACTACTGGTTCTGTGGGCATGACCTGGTGGGCATGGCTTGGTGGGTGTGGCAGGGGAAGGATACTGCAAAATCTCCATTCCCACCCCATTTTGTGGCCAGCTAGAGGTGGCATTTGCCGTTTCTCCGAACTACTCAAAATTTCCGCTACAGGTTCTTTGAACTACTCAAAAATTTCTGCTACAGGTTCTCCAGAACCTGCTGGATTTCACCCCTTGATAGACCTTTTTATATGTTCAAAATATGTCTTTACTTAATCTTATTTCAGAGTATGTTTTTGAAAGAAAGAAAAACTGCAATAAATATTTGAAATTATTTCAATCACCATGGATTGGTTAGCACCACGCAAGTATCTGCCAATATGTAATTTAATTTCATGTAACTATTTAATATACGACAGCATGTTTGAAGAACTTTGTGCAGAAAAACTTTGGACCGCATTCCGGAACACCATCAACTAAAATAACCGGAAGCTGTCAGAGGACAAAGTTTTAGACATTTGAGGGAAAGGCAACAGGAAGAAACAAGTAAATGGCAATTTTTAAAAAATGAAGTAGATCCTTTAAAATTACCTTCACTTTGAATGCATATTATAAGTGCTTGATTTAATACATAAAGTTGCCACAAAGTAGATACCACTAATTCTTAAGTATTAGCTTCTCAAAGGAGAGCTGCTTAAAATGAACTGCAAACAGTGCTCTGGACTACCCCTTATAATATCCATAAAACTGTCAAGTTAAAGACAAAAATTCCTACATTATTCCGGTATTATTTTTATACTTTCTAAAAAATGAGTCTGACACATCCAATTGATTTGTCCAGGCCAGGGAAAGTACACTGAGCATGCTATCTGGAATTCTTTTTTCTCCCCACTGCAGATTTGGCAGGATCAGGCCCATTTCTTGATCTTTGTTTTGGTAGTTAAACCAAGTTTACTCCAGTTCTGTTCAGAGAGATATCCAAAGAGATATTCTGATGGATAGACAGCATCCCAAACGCCTTTACAACATGCCTTTCCAATGGTTCACTGGCTTGGAAAGAGCTCAACCATTATATTAACAACAAGGCATTAAAACTCTTAAGGAACGAATGGAAATGCTTCAGTGGTTCACTCTTTGGTAACTGGATGAAGATGTCATGTAGAAAAATGCATAAGGAGTCAACAACCAAAGCAGATAAAAAGGATGCTAAAATTAAAAACCTTTGTCATTGTTCTCAGTCATCATCATCATAATTAAGGTAAAGGTTCCCCTCGCACATATGTGCTAGTCATTCCCGGCTCTAGGGGGCGTGCTCATCTCCGTTTCAAAGTTGAAGAGCCAGCGCTGTCCAAAGACGCCTCCGTGGTCATGTGGCTGCCATGACTAAATGCCAAAGGCGCATGGAACACTGTTACCTTCCCACCAAAGGTGGTTCCTATTTTTCTACTTGCATTTTTACATGCTTTCGAACTGCTAGGTTGGCAGAAGCTGGGACAAGTAATGGGAGCTCGCTCGGTTACGCGGCACTAGGGATTCAAACCGCTGAACTGCCAACCTTTCTGATCGACAAGCTCAACGTCTTAGCCACTGAGCCACCGTTCCCCAATCACTATAATTATCTGCAGACAAAACCTTAGAATCCAACTCCAAACCACAAAGCTAATAGAAAAATTATAAGAAGAGCAAGCAGTGTGAAACACGTCGGAGCAAACCAAAGCCACGAACAAAAAGCAGTGAGTTGAAAGCGGGCAAGAAAGGAATGTCACAGTTTTAATTATCTCCAAACCAAATAATTGATTTTCAATTATTTTCCAGTCTTTACCACTGATGCTTTGTACAAAGAAAAACGTGTAAAGTGTTCTAGAAGGAGCAGATCTCAAGTCTTCGCCCTTTTGGGAAAAGTGTATGCTAATAACACCACTTTTTTGGAGTAGTATCATGAGAGAGAGAGAGAGAGAGAGAGAGAGAGAGAGAGAGAGAGAGAGAGAGAGAGAGAGAGAGAGAGAGAGAGAGAGAGAGCGCGCATGGGAGAGAGAGAGAGAGAGAGAGAGAAAGAGAGAGAGCGAGCATGAGAGAGAGAGAGAGAGAGAGAGAGAAATGCTATGTTTTTTTTTTAAATAGTCAATTAAATTTTAAAAAAAGGAAAATGCTTCAGTATCGGACAAAACCCCTACCGCCCACCATGAAAGCTGGAACGCCCACTAGTGGGCGGTAGGGACCAGGTTGACTACCACTGGTTTAGAGAGCCAATCAGGTGTCATCTTGTTTTGCCAATGCACCAATCAGATCACAGTAGGATTCAGTTATTGATGTCATGTACTGAAGCTGGGAGGACATTTGTCAGTGTGTTATGTTATCGCTATCAAGGTTGGGGTTTTTTGTGTTGTTTCATTTAGTGGCTTGTAAAATGTAATAAAATTAAAGTAATGGTGCAAAGAGTTGACTGGTCATCCAGAAAGTGATGTAAAATAGTATTATTAAGTGAAAAAGGCTACAGTTATAAAGAAATTAGAAGAAAAATAGGTGGAAACTTAACCAAAGGTGGCATTTCTAAGTTTTTGAAGAGATATAAGGAGACTCAGTCACTACAACCCCACACTGGTAAAGGCAGGAAAAGGTGAACAACAGTAAGTGATGATAGAAGAATTAAGAGTGTGCCTACGTGACAGAAGAAAACCATCTGGGTGCATATACAAGATGAAATGGTGCAATGCAATGTGAAGTTGAGTGCAAGGGCTGTTTGGCGCTGACTGCAGGAATTTGGCCTAAAATCTAGAATTTCATGAAAAATACTGCTATTCTAATAACAAATCCTTCATAAAAGTTATTGCATTAATTCTCGATTAAATCATCTCTCCAATGATATATAATTTTATGATACTGTTAAAAAAAAAGTGGTGTTATTAGCCATCAAACCTCAAAAATACTGTACACTTTTCCCAAAAGATTTCCACAATTTTGGCCACTATTGTAGTTTGGGTCTCTGCAAGGAATCGAGCAAGTTTACAGAGCACCAAGGACCCCTCATGCCAACCCTGAGCTACAAATATTCTCCTTTATTAGTACGGTTAAGGTAACTGTCTGATACAGGCCTCAATTTCACCAACTCCTACATGTTGAAAATGATACGAGTCCTCCAGAGTCCCGTCTCAAAACAGAGAATTCCTGACTTTTCAGAAAAGTAGTTCTGCGGTTGTTCTTACTGCAAAGAAATCTCTGTTTCTCCTTTTTTTTTAAGTGCCTTTATCTTGGCTTGTACATAAGATTTGCATTTGAGGAATATCATGGGGAGGAAGCTTTCCAAATCGTTGAAAGCAGAGGCTGCTCTGGGGAGGGGAGGGATCGGATCCAAAAGCCCCGGAGAGAGCATGAGAACTGCTTGGGCTGCCAGCCCTCTCGGAAAACGTGAAATAATGTAGACATTGAGCAGCCAAAAGTACAGTATATTAAAATACGCAGCTTGGACAAGCTTGATAAAAAGGAAGTTGTAGAACTGTTAGTCTTGTAGGGGGGAAAAACCCCCACTTGATTACATTTAAAATCAAGTCTTACGATGCTAATATATGAATACCTCCATGTAACATTAATCATAGCTAGAAAGCAGTGGTGGGTTTCAAAAATTGTTCGAACCTACTCTGTGGGTGTGGCCTCCTTTGTGGGAGTGGCTTGCTGCCCATGTGACTGGATGGGAGTGGCTTGCTGCCCATGTGACCGGATATGAAGATGCCGCCGACACTTGTCAGAACCACCTTAAATTACCTCACACACAGCACTGGCCTGCATAAGAATATGATGTAAACTTCTTTTTTTAAAGGCATCTTTGGTTTGCGTTAAAACAACTTCAACACACGCAATGTTCTGATTGCACCACAAACGCAGTAGTCATCCTTACCTTTCACAGAGGCCCTGAGTTTTATAAATATGAGCATGATAGTGTAGAATAATCATGTCCAAGGACCAGTGGTGGGTTTCAAAAATTTTTGGAACCTCTTCTGTAGGTGTGGCCTGCTTTCCGGGTCCACTGGTGGAACCTCTTCTAACCGGTTCAGCAGATTTGACGAACCGGTTCTACCGAATAGGTGCGAACTGGTAGAAACCCACCTCTGGTAGAAAGGCAAGAATATGGAAGAACCAATTTCCCATTTTCCACAATAATCTGAATGGATCTGAAGATGCATTATTATTAAACCATGAGTTAAATTTAATGGAAAACTGGGATCCAATTAAATGAAAATCCTACTTATTTCAAAACACAAATAAGACTAGATCAGGGATGTCAAACTGGTGACCCGTGGGCCGGATGTGTTAGTTAGTTAGTTAGTTTATTAGTTTTGTATGCCGCCCACTCCCGAAGGACTCCGGGCGGCTTACAATGTCACATGCAGGCCACACCCACCCAGCTCCGTGAAGGGGAAAACCGTTGCGAAACGTCACATGATGGCAACATGATGTGATGAGTTCGACATCCATGGTCTAGATACTCACTCAATAAATATATGGTTTTAAGATCAAGAATCGCTGCCAAGAAAACCATGGTCTGAGATAGCACTTTAAAAACAACAACGAAAACTATAGCGGTAAAAAAATCTTGCAGCTGAGAGCCAGTACAGCAAAGTAGCTAAGCATCTGAAAATCTCAAATTCCAACTATACAGTAATGTGAATTCACTAGATGATCTTCAAAACACACTTTCTCTGCTTCTCAGTCACTTTCTCCCAAACTGCATTAGAGCCAGATTACACTAACTCAGTGGGTTTTCTAAGGATTACACATAGACAATAGGCATCAATAAGGTCGAACGCTTGGAAGCCCTAAATAAATATAATAGTAATCATTACCACCACCTCCACCTGCATTTTGGCAATCGAAAGATGAAATAATCCCTATTTCACAAGTACATTTTCACGTGCGCTTGACTATTCCGTCATTTACATAGGGATGTTACACAGGGATGTCCACCCCAATCTCCTCCAAAACTCTGGGAATAAAAGAGTGAGATATTTTACAAGAAGAAGCATATCCTGGGGGTGGAATCAAGAAAGGACTTAATTCAATGCTGACCATTAGTTGATACTTGTGTATAGGTTTGAGCAATAAATGTTAGCTGGGAGTAAACATATGGTCCTGATTTCTTTGTGCCTGACAGATATTAAGTTATAAATACCTATATTACGGCTTCATACTGAATCATCACCAAATCTTTTCATGGTAACCTAATGTGACCTAATTTCATAAATTATAAGGCCCAACATTTGTGATGCTGACACAAACAAATATACCCCAATCTCATTTCCATGTACCATGATATTGAATAACACTCTCGGTGATTTTTTTTAATCAACCCAAAGGAAATTGGGATGCCCAGATGACCTTGGGTTTCACAAAGTAAATTAAAATTAGTTTAAGATCCTGAAAATAGATTAACGGCATGCACACATTCCTCCTTACAAATAAGGGGAAACTGAAGACAAAGAAACTGATAGGAAACATTTATATAAATGCAGCAGTTTATTTGGGTGGAGGGAAATCAAGCAGATATTTGTCCTTCTTTAAAGTATCATCATTTTTTTCTGGGATGGCATTTTGGTTTTTAAGTTTTTAATTTTTAGCACTTTTTAACTTTTTATTATATTGTAAGCCTCCTAGATCAGTGAGATGGGCAGCATAAAGGTAAAGGTTCCCCTCGCACATATGTGCTAGTTGTTCCCAACTCTAGGGGGCGGTGTTCATCTTCGTTTCAAAGCTGAAGAACCAGCACTGTCTGAAGACGTCTCCATGGTCATGTCGTGTTCATCTTCGTTTCAAAACTGAAGAACCACCACTATCCGAAGACATCTCCATGGTCATGTGGCCAGCGTGACTAAACGCCAAAGGCATATGGAAAGCTGTTACCTTCCCACAAAGGTGGTTCCTATTTTTCTACTTGCATTTTTACATGCTTTTGAACTGCTAGGTTGCAAGAAAGTGGGACAAGTAAAGCTAGAGCTCACTCCGTTACATGGCACTAGGGATTCGAATCGCCAAACTGCCAACCCTTCTGATCGACAAGCTCAGTGTCTTAGCCTCTGAGCCACTGAGTCCCTCCTATGGGCAGCATAGAAATTTAATAAATAAATAGTAATGAAGCTGAGGATAACTACACAATTTCAGGAAAAAAGATACAGTGGCTTTAAAGAGGTACAAGCAGATGTCATGTTCATGATATTCATAAGGTCAGAAGCACCTCCCTCTTTGGAACTGAATCCAAAGTGCCTGATATCCTAGTCTTAATCTCTTTGGCCTCCAAAAGAACAGATAAATAGCGAGACAACAATGAATTGCCCTGTTCCTATTGATTTTCCATTTACATTAATCCTTTCCCAAAGGCGACCAAAAACCCAATATGCATCAGCATCTTTTCTTTCATCCTGTACATTCCTAACTGGCAGGTAACTTAATTCCAGCATCTTTATGAATTCCTTCGTGTGAAAGGGCCACATAACTAGAGAATAAGGTTAATGACGTTATTAACTCAGCATTCACAGATTTAAGATATTTACACATAATCTTCTAAAGATTATGGATTAAAAAGTTGTTCCTTAAATTACAGCCGAAGTAAAAGAATTTGTGATGTCTATATATACCAATTCAAAGTTAAGAACTTTTACAAAAATTTAATTAACAGTTTCAAATTCCAAAGTGTTCAAACACACTAACTTTCCATTGTTTGGGTAACACTTTGATGTGTGGCAAGAAAAGTAGGAATAGTAAGTACAGATTGTCCTCGACCTACTCAGTGACCGTTTGAACGTACAGTGACACTAAAAAAAGTGAGTTATGACCATTTTCACACTTATGACTGTCTCGGCACCCCTATGGTAATGTGATTTACGTTCAGATGCTTGACAACTGACTCATATTTATGACTGTTGTAATATCCTGGGAATATGATCCACTTTTGTGACCTTCTTGACAATTAAAGCCAATGGGAAAGTCAAATTCACTTAACAATGGTGTTACTAATTTAACAGCTGCAGTGATTCACTTAACAAATTCCAAAACTTGGCTGCCGAGTCTTCCAGCAGCAGCCGCTCTAGGAGTGTACTCTATGGTTGTGAGCCGGCTGCCGGACAGAGAGTCTTCCGGACAGAGAGTCTTCCAGCAGCCAGCCCACAACCATAGAGCGCACTCCTAAAACGACCACTGCTGGAAGACTCGGCAGCCAAGTTTTGGAGTTTGGAAGAAGAAGTTATGCTCGGAGCACAGCCACGGCGCCGTGGCCCTGCAGGGAGAGCTGGGCCAGGGCATGGTGAGGCTGGGAGGCATGCTTGCTGGGGGTGGAAGAGGCGCTCGCGCAACCCCCCTCTCCAGTCGGGCAGAGCTCCATGCACTGATCTAGGGGGTATCCCTAATGGGCCAGCCGCGAGAGCTGGGGGGCGGGCAGAGTGCCACGTGGCTTGGCGCCTTAGGGATACCCCCTAGGTCAGTGAATGGCGCTCTGCCCGGCTGGAGAGGTTTGCCGGGTGGCTGCTCATGAGCGTGGTCACCTCATGGCTGCTTCGCCCCTGAGGCTGTGCCCGGCTCTTCGGAAGCCTGCTCTCAAGGGAGCAGCTGCCTGGCAACTCCCCCCTCTGACCAGGCAGAATGCCACTCCCCAACCTAGCAGTATCCCGAAGGCGGCAAGCAACGTGAGCGCCTTTACCCCCTGGCTCCCGCAGTTTGGCGCCTTCAGGATACTGCTAGGTCAGTGAGCGGTGCTCTGCCTGACCGGAGGGGTGTGCTTATATTTTTGCCCATGTGAAAAATGTGGCAAGGTGTTAGTTTCAGGACAGGTCGTATTTTCAGAGAAACACGGTACTTTGTTCGCTATAAAATGTGGTTTATAGTAGTTTATCAATTAAGTGAATGTCCCCAAATTAAAGTCTTACTGGTTTATGCTGCCCTCTGGTGTTCAACCACTGCAATATTCAGGAGACTGTAGACAGACCTTGCCTAACGACAGGCCAGTCTAGTGACTGTTCGAAGTTACGACAGTGCTGAAAAGATAACCTTTCAACCAGTCTTTGCATTTATTACCATCAGAGCATCCCTGTGGTCATATGATCGAGTTCTGAGCGTTTCGCAACTGACAGGCATATACAATGGTCGCGATATTGTGTGATTTGTGCGCTTCATTGTTGGCTTCGGAGAAGCAGAATCAATGGAGAAGCTGGCAATACAATCGCAAGTGGCAGTCATGGGGTGCCTTGCTTAATGACCCACATTGACTTATTTAACGGCTGAATGGGAAGTGACAGGTCTGTTGAGATCATGTGATGTTTCATTTATGACCGTGTCATTTAGCAAAGGATTTGACAGTCCCAGTTGTGGTCACTATGTAAAGACTACCAGTAAAACTGAAAATTAATGACTACACTAACCAAAAAAGTAAAGTTTTAGCTTATTTTTACAAGCCATCATTATGAAATGTTCAACATACCGCACGACGGTGGCAACTCAGCCACTTAATTAGATAATAATACCAACATATCAAGAAAGTAGCTGGCTAGAAAAGAAATAATTAACTTTATAATACATCTTCTAAAGTTAAGAGAAACCAAATAGCCTTTTTAAATTTCACCTAAAATGCAAGTCATAACCTGCTTATTTGAAAATTAACTATCAAAAATAATCAGATCTGTATTATAGCATAAGAAACATATGGACTACCATTAAAGCTAATTTATTTAAATCAATATACTCTGGCCCAGGCCCAGTGGTGAATTCTGGATCCCATTCCAACTGGTACAGTTGGAACGGGCCCGGTGTCACCCACATGGATGCGCGCATGCGTTGCACCTGCCTGCCACGCCTCCGCAAGTCTCCGCGATGCTCCAGCTGTTCGGCGGAGCATTGTGCAGGCGGCGTACGTGCCATGCGTGTGCATGGAAGTGCCGAAGGCTTAAAGGACAGGTAAGGAGCTCGGGCGGGCGGGTGTACCCTCCGGAGCAATGTACCGGAACGGTACCTCGTGCTCCGGGCATGCTCCGGTACGCCTGTACCGGGACGTACCGCCTACAACCTACCACTGTCCAGGCCTTGGTCTTGGTGATCTTAGGATGGTCAGGCCTGGCTAGTGGTGACAACCCAAACATATCAGGGCTGTAGGAGAGATTCAGTCTGAATAAATAGTAGGATAGTTAATTTGTAAATGCATGTTATAGGAACAACATGAAATGTCCACTAGGTAAAAAGGAACACAACGAAAAGAGATAAATATGATTAATAAAGCTCATTATATACATTAACTAAGTCATTTCAAATAAACCGCAAAGTAGCAATAGAACTTAGACTTATATACCGCTTTTACATCCCTCTCCAAGCGGTTCACAGAGTCAGCATATTGCCCCCAATAATCTGGGTGCTCCTTTTACCCACCTCAGAAGGATAGAAGGCTGAGTCAACCTTGAGCCTGGTGAGATTTGAACTGCCAAATTGCAGGCAGGCAGCAGAAGTAGGCTGCAGTACTGCATTCTAACCACTGTGCCACCAGTAAATATCTATTTAGAAAATTTATTTGCCGCCTGTCTCATATCCAACAACTCTGGACAGCAATATATTATAAAATATACTATAAAATATTAGCCAGTGGAAATTTAGGAAATGTATTTCACATAAGCTAGTCATGTGATCATTTTATGTCTATGCTCTTTGCTCCTGTCATAAATGCTGAAAAGGTCAGCAATTCTTTTGATGACTGCTGTGCTTTCTCAAGTGTACTTAGTTGAACAACAAGGGACCAGTACTACGGTCAAACATCAAAGCCAATTATGTGTCATGACAGAGGAGAAGAACATCAGAAAGCATCAGAAAAACCTCTTGGCCAAAGCCAAGATGGCTGAGATGAAAAAAGATGATAACAGCAAAATAGAAAACAGCTGAAAAGCAAAGGAAGAGCTGTGGAGGAGGAGCAAGCAAAATGAAGGAATGCACAGAGATCACAAATCCAAAGAGTGAGAACGGTTTGCAGGGAGATCAGACAGAAAGTTGCCTTTGAGAAACAAATAACCACTATAAAAAAGTTACAAATGAAATTAACCTCAAACATGATACATAGCCAGACCTTGCTTGGGAAGGGAAAAGTTAACAGGGAGAAATGGAACTTATGTCCCAGATATTACCATGAATAGATATCCCAGCATCACACCAGTGGTGGGTTCCGGATTCCGTTCCAACCGGTACAGTTGGAACAGGCCTTGCGTCGCCCACATGGATGCGTGTGGCATGCGTGCACACGCATCATAGCTGCCAGCGATGCTTCCGCAAGCTTCTGTGATGCTCCAGCTGCTCAGCGGAGCGTCACGCAGGCACTGTACGTGCCATGTGCCTGCGCAGAAGTGCCGAAGGCTTTAAAGAACAGGTAAGGAGCTCGGGCGGGCGGGCGGGCCCTCCGGAGCACTGTACCAGAACGGTATCCGGTGCTCCGGGCAGGCTCCGGTACACCCGTACTGGGTCGTACCGCCTGCAACCCACCACTGCATCACACTACCTATTTTTTGCAATCCTGTACTATTTAACTAAACTAATTTTAACAACATAAGCAATATAGCCATTCAAATATTCAACAGGAGTATTATGCATCAACAGAGGTATCGCCTAGTGATTAAATAGAAAGACTGTCAACGGCAGGAAGGAATAAGTAGAGAGTCATTTAAGGCAGAAGACAAATATAGGGGATTAGAAATGGAACTATAAGACAGATTTATTCTTTACAGAACATCCTCCTGACATAAAACTTATGCAGAGAAAGTCAGCGAATGATTTAAAGACACAGATGGAGAAAAGGCTAGAACTTACTGCGGTTGGGTCTTTTTTATGTAGTTGAGCAGCTGTAAGTTGCAGGAAGCCACCAGGGTATCTACGGTACAAAATGGCAGCCATTTGGAAACAGGCAAAGGTGAATGGGCATAAGAATGTGGCCAATAAAAAGAGCTTGGAAAACAAGGCCCTCAGCCTATCCTCCTTGAGTGACATTCTTCCAGATTTGATTAACTGTTTAAGTGTCTTCCTGCCTCTACTCCCCTTCCTTAGCCAGTACTACT
This sequence comes from Thamnophis sirtalis, assembly GCF_051295495.1. NCBI lineage: Eukaryota > Metazoa > Chordata > Lepidosauria > Squamata > Natricidae > Thamnophis > Thamnophis sirtalis. The sequence goes on along the minus strand of NW_028261382.1, from coordinate 114,639,732 downwards.
ATCTTATGTATTTATGTAGTGCTGGTAGTCTGCCTTGAGATTTACACAACCAGCTCAAAAGAGGACAAAAAAAAGGAAAAAGACCCCAGCACCTCTCCACCAGTAATCAATATAGATTAATTCTAAGGCCAACTTCAGACCTACAATCAAATAAACAACACCCCAATCAAGAAACTGCCAAAGAGCCATCAGTAAACAGCCCAACCAAAGAATCTCTAAAACAGCCCCCACCCAACACAGACAGGCAGGACATCAGAATATAAACAGCACTCCTTACTAACACTGATGATGTTACCTAGTGGGGTAATGAAACATCTGCAAGAAAACAAGCAAGCTCAGATAGTATCAAGAACACCTCATTTCAACCCTGAGCTACAAATATTATTAAATTCACAATCTAGCACTGAATTCATTGCTTAACAATGCTTATTAGACCAGAAACTTTGTCATTAGTGATACAGTCAAAAAACCATGTAAATGTCCTGCTTACCGTATTTTTCGGAGTATAAGATGCACCAAGGTTTTGAAGAGGCAAATTAAAAAAAACAACTTTTTGCACTCTGCAGACCTCCCCAAAACGGCCTGTTTTTCACAAAAACAGGCCTGCTGTCCCCCCCCCCCCCAAAAGGCATGAATAGCCTTTAGGAGGCTTAGAGTGCTCCTGGGGACTGGGGGAAGGCAAAATTGAGCAAAAAATGGCTCATTTTTCGCTCATTTCTGCCCTCCCCAGCCCCCAGGAGCACTCTGTAAGACTCCTAAAGGCTATGCATGGCCATTTTGGTGAAGAGGGTGGGGTTTCGGGAGGCAAAAAATGCTGTATTCAGTGTATAAGACGCACCCAGATTTTCAGCCTCTTTTTTGAGGAAAAAAGTTATGTCATACTCCGAAAAATATGGTACCTATGGCAGTTCCCATAATCCTAGTTCCGATTGTTAAGCAAGGACCTCACATAATCACAACTTGGGACTTGTTACTGGCTTCCCCGCTGACTTTGCTTTCAGAAGCCAGCAGGAAAGGTTGCAAATTATGGTCACATGACCACGGGACATTGCAAATACTTTAACTGCAATTTGGGTGCTAGGCGCCCAGATCACAATCACATAGCCACAGGGATTCTGCAGTGGACATAAGTATGAGGACTAGTCATAACTACAACTTGTTCAGTGTAAATACAAATGATCACTAAATGAAAGGTTGTTAAAAGTAGAAACTCATGTACTTGGAATCATAAAAACAATGTCAAAGGTAATTTAAAATAATGTTATATTGTGGAAACATTCATTTTATAGACTTAAGATTATGGAAAACTTACCCAGTATGTGATGAGTATACTTTCTGCTCCCATTTGTTGCCAGAAAAAGCAATATGCCTTGTATTAATGATGACGACATGGTCCCCAAGGTCACCTTTAAAAAAAAACTCCATTAATAGGATTACCTCTAATCAGAAGATCTGATTGTACATAATGACAATATTAAGCGGCTCCAATACAGAATGATATAAATCCCAAACATTGAAACATTCCTTTTAATGGAGTCTATTAATTCATTTGAAAGTCAATCAAATGGCTAGCAAATAAAGCCATGGCAGTGGGATGTGCAATGAAGTGTCAGAAACTTCTCAACTTTTGAGACAGATATATGGGGTTGAAGTTTGATATATATATATATGTATATGTATGTATGTGTGTGTGTGTATATATATATGTATGTGTGTGTGTGTGTGTATGTATGTATGTGTGTGTATATATATATATATATATATATATATATATATATATATATATATATATATATATATATATATATATATATATATATATATATATGTTATATTTATGCTGATAAATAAATAAAGGGAGACTAGTATAGATCTATTTCAAGCTATTTAGCTCTCATCAGCTAGCCATACCCATGTTGGGAATCGAACCTGTGCTCTATTGCCTCTTAGGCAGATGTGTTAACCATTGAGCTACAGAGCTCGACTCCTTATCTCCTTCCATATATATATGGAAGATTTCAGTTTACTAACACCCTGCAAATCATGTTTTTCCCTCTTCATAATATTTATGTATGTTAATGTTTAATTAAAAATAATCCAAAATTTGGATATAGTAAAACAAGCCACACAAAATTAAAATCATTCAAATACAAACTTAAACAGGACAATAATGAAATACTACTAAGAAAGTTTGCTAGATATCCTTGGGACAAAAACTTTCAGGTAACTTTTTTTATATTTATCATTTTTTCTAGATTTACATATTTTATCATTATGTAAGCCACTCAAACTCACTTTGAACCATGCAGCAAATAAATTTAATTAAAAAAAATAGATTGATCACTGATGCCAAAATCCAATTAAATCTGGAGCCTACTTAATGGCATTGTGCATATATTATTTTACCCCACCTGTTCTGGGTGATTTTGGCTGAAATCTCAAAAGAATATTGAAATCTTCAAATAATTATATTTTAAAATAAATGTGAAACAATTTTGGCATCAAAAATTCTTTTAGATTACATTTCTTGTAATCATCGCCTTATAGTCAACAAACCACCTAATAATTTTGTTGTTAAGAGTAAAGGTTCTTCTCGCACATGAGTCATTCCTGACTCTAGGGGGCGGTGCTCATTTCTGTTTCAAAGCCGAAGAGCCAGCGCTGTCCGAAGACGTCTCCATGGTCATGGGGCTGGCATGACTAAATGCCAAAGGTGCACAGAACGTTGGTACCTTCCCACCGAAGGTGGTTTCCATTTTTCTACTTGCATTTTTACATGCCTTTGAACTGCTAGGTTGGCAGAAGTTGGGCCAAGTAATGGGAGCTCACTCGGTTACGCGGCACTAGGGATTTAAATTGCCAAACTGCTGACCTTTCTGATCAGCATCTTAGCCACTTAAGCCACCGTGTCCCACGGAGTTAAACCATGGTGTAAAACAATATCTCAAGAACTCACTTTGTTGAACTAAGTTGAATTACTGAAAATCTCCAAGATACTTAGTAGATGTAGTTCCAGCTTTGCTTTTCCACTCTCCATCCCCAATTTAAAACAAGAAAATAAATGAGTGTTGATGTAGTACATTTGTTTCAATCCAGAACAAAACTTACTCAATGCATGGTATATCGGCTTATGCTTTCCCTCCAGCCGGACGCTTGCAACGATTGCAAGCTTCCCTGGCGGTTGCATCCATCCATCTAAAAGGTACCAGGTTCGAGCAAATGTAGCCCATTGCTTAAAGAAATAACAGATGTATAAAATAAATGGCAAATGGCAACAACTTTGGATGCAAAAATTGTCATTGGGGCCGTTGGTACCCCTTGGTACTATATCCAAGAATTTTACAAAATACATCATGAAATTGCAGCTTCCTGCAGTACCACTAGCGGAACTGCAAAAAAAACCCCATGCGCTACTCGGAACAGCAAACATTTTAAGAAGATACTTGGTCGATACCTAGGATGCCTGCAGCAACCCATATCAACCATCAGTCCAGCTGCGGGGATCCATTACTTTAAGACAGCGTTTCTCAACCGTCGCTTTTAAGAGGCGGACTTCAACTCCCAGAATCCCTTAGGCAGCCATGTTAAATGGGGGAGTCCTGGGAGTTGAAGTCCACTCCTCTTAAAAGCTACTAAGGCTAAGAAAACGTGGTTTTAAGTCCACCTAGAAACATCCTCCGGACTCTTCACGTGTCTAGAAACCATCCATCCAGCCTTTACTCTTGACTAGACCCTTCAACGACAGGCCCAAAGTCTCCAGGACGATTCTTAAGGGGAGAACATCCAACATCACACCGCGGAGGAATCCTTCGAAGCCGGCTGGCCTGTCCACCCGGCCTTTCCAATCCTTTTATGGCTCCTTCTTCCTAGAGAGCCTACCCTCCCCGAGAAAGAATCCCCCCCCCCCACGCTATCCCCGAGGCGGCCAAACACAAGGTCACCCGTACCTGCGCGGACTTGGTGAAGCTCGCCATGGCTTCCACAGTGCGAGCGGAAGCGGCGGGCCGCCTGGGTCACGGAGACGGGAGGCCAGAGCGGCAACCTGTCTGAGAAGCGGAAAGGGCGAGTCAGCCGAGGCGGGAAGTCTCGTCGGGGAGGCGCGGGAGGTTTAACCGAGACGGCGGCGTCAATCATGGACCGCTATCTGCTCTTCCTCAGCTGGCAGCTCCGGCGGAACCAGACGGGTCCCGGAGGCTTTTCAGGTGCCGTTTCGGGAGAAAAATTCTTGCGCTGAGGGGGTGGGGGCTCTCTCCTTCATTCTTATCCGGGACACGGCCGTGGCTTTTTGGGGGGGTGGGAACGAGTTGATTAACGTTGTCCTCCTCGGGGTTTTGCTCTGCCTGCCTAGACTCAGATCTCCTGGTGGTCTCCCATCCGAGAACAGCTTCATTTTTGGAGAGGATGGTTCTAGTGCTGCCACCTAGCTGAGACTGTGCGGTTTGTGGGGAAGCCTCTGTCCTTTTCCTCTTCGATTCCTAGGAATTTATATTTATATAATTACAATTCTGTCTCCCCCCCCCTCTATCTCTCTATGTAATATGTGTGTATGTATGTATATATTTGGATGTGTGTGTGTGTATGTATATATGTGTATGTTTTCTGATATATGTGTGTGTAAGTATATATATATATATATATACATATATATATATATACATACACACATACATACATACATACATACATATATATATTGTTGTATTTAAGTACAATGACAATAAAGATTATACATATATGTATAAAGATTATACATCTTTATACATATATGTATAAAGATTAAACATCTTTATACATAAATGTATAAAGATTAAACATACATGTATGCATGCATGCATGCATGCATTAATTATAGGGACACAGTGGCTCAGTGGCTAAGACACCGAGCTTGTTGATCAGAAAGGTTGGCAGTTCAGCAGCTCGAATCCCTAACGCCGCGTAATGGATTGAGCTCCTGTTACTTATCCCAGCTTCTGCCAACCTAGCAGTTCGAAAGCATGTAAAAAATGCAAGTAGAAAAATAGGAATCACCTTTGGTGGGAAGGTAACAGTATTCCCTGAGCCTTTGGCGTTTAGTCATGCTGGCCACATGACCACAGAGATGTCTTCGGACAACTCTGGCTGTTCAGCTTTCAAACGGGGGACGCGCACCACCCCCTAGAGTCAGGAACGACTAGCATATACGTCGGAAACCTTTACCTTTATTTGCTGTGTTTCCCCGAAAATAAGACAGGGCCTTATTTTCTTTTGACTCCAATATAAGCGCTTGGCCTTATTTTCTGGAAGGTCTTATTATTTTTGAGGTGCAGGAAGCAATGAGCATAGTCACCTCATGGCTGCTGCTGTGTTGCAGTATTTTTAGGGAGAGCTTATTTTAGCGCATGCGCTCAAAAGCCTGATTGGGCTTATTATTTGGGGAGGTCCTATTTTGGGGAAACAGGGCATGTTTGTGTAAATGTATGTGTATGTGTATGTACATATATATGACACTAAATACATACCTACTTCCCTGGCTCAGCTGATAAGGGGGAGAACCTTGTGGCTTAGTGGTTAACACAACTGCTTAATATGTAATACACCACAGGTTCAAATCCCAGTAAGGGTATGGCTAGCTGATGAGAGCTAAATAGCTTGAAATAGATCTATACTAGTCTCCCTTTATTTATTTATCAGCACAAATTCAACACAAATGTAACAAAGGCAACAGTAAAAATATTGGGTTTCTGTCGTGATGGTTTCTTGTGACGAGCCGATAGACACAGAATGGAAGCAGTTTGCTTCGTCCCATATTTGGGCATACCAGGGGTTGTGACACTAAATGTATATGTATGTATGTATGTATGTATGCATGCACGCACGCACGCACGCACGCACGCACAGTCTGTCTACATCAGTATCCTTCTCTCCATCCTCTCTCTCAAAATAATTATATAATAGGAATTTATGGTGGCCTTCCCACTAGGTTGCCTTCCTATAGATGTCTTGGATTATTGCAGTTACCAAAATGCCATGGTTATCCCCACTTTAACCATAAAACTGGGGGGGGGGGAGTGTATAATCTTGCACTGAGCAAAGGAAAATAAAAAAAAAATCTTTTAAAAAGTATCCTTGGGTACTTCTATATTACAGTCACCAGTGAGTAATGATGGAGGGATGTTTGGAATAATGATTTGTGTTGCCTATAGAACTTCAAATAGTCCTCCCCCTCCAAATGTTGAAAGGATTAATTATTTCATAGTTAAGAGGTCAGGGGTTCTTCTCCCCAGTTTGCATGGAAAGCCAGCTTCTTCTATACAAACACAGGTAACAAAAAACACAATATGTTTTAAACTAAATTATTTTTATCTATTCATTAGGGTTGCCAGTGGTGTTCCTAAAATGAAATTTTGTACCCGGATAAATAAGCTGCATAGCCTTGTTTTCATGATTTTTCAATAAACTCAATTATGTTTTCCAGGTTTGACAGCTGAAAATATTTATGACTTGCTAAAACAAAATTGCAATCCCTCTTTAAAGGCAACATTTGAAACTTTCCCAGGTAAGAGAATCTCTTCTGCAGCAAACTACATTTTGCCTGGCACAGTGGCTGAACTCAAACTGTTGAGGACATAGAGGGAGTGAAAATCTGTAAAACTTTGCTGTTTTTCAACTTGCTGAAATATCTCATTGTTTTCTCTAAAAAGCAGAGATGAGGAACAATAAAGAAATCTGTTTGGAAGAATTATAAAGTTTCTTGGTTTTTGAAGCCTGACATCAATCTGGCCAAATTAAAAGCAAACTTGCATAAAGCATACTCTGAGAATTATTATGGAGGAAGCCATCTTCACCCTTTTTCCGCTTCTGCAAATTATTTCTATTTCTATTTATTTTCTATTTTATTAGGATTTATAGGCCGCCCTTTTCCCTGAGGGGACTCAGGGCGGCTTACAATCATTAGGGAGGGGGTGCAATTCAAAATAAACAATATGTGAGCAAAATAAAATAATAAAAACACAACTTGCATTCAACATTCAACACTCGGGTGGGGCAAATTAGAGGCTTATCCCCAGGCCTGTTGGGATAGCCAGGTCTTGAGGGCTGCGCGGAAGGCCTGGACGGTGGTGAGGGTACGTATCTCGACGGGGAGATCGTTCCACAGGGTCGGAGCTGCAACAGAAAAGGCTCTCCTCCGTGTAGTCGCCAGTCGACATTGACTGGCGGATGGGATTCGGAGGAGGCCCAGTCTGTGCAATCTTATCGGTCGGAGGGAGGTAATCGGCAGAAGGCGGTCTCTCAAGTACTCAGTACTCATTATCTGAACTTAGTTGTCTCTTGCTCCTCTGGAATTCACCCTCTCCATCCTGGGAATCTGGACTACCTTCATTGCAGATGATTTAATAAATAGAACTACTAGCTTTCTCACTACAACGCAGGCAATTGTATCTGCAGCACACAATACAATTTTTTTTTGGGAAAAAATCAAACTGACAGAAATGTATAACCAGCTAACATTTTCATGTGTGATGGAGAGGAAAGAAAGTACAATTAATTACTGGATTTATCTGAAATAACACTTTGATTTTACTGCTAGAATTTAAAAAAATTAGACAAAGGATTGCGTTCGTTTCTTGTATGTTATTTTAATTCTTAAGAGCTGTTGCAATCATGACACTTCTTTTAATACGTTTTCATGAAGAAAGCGAGGCTTCTATTTTAATTTTCTAAAATTCGTTGTAACTTGTATATTACTTCTCCTTTTAGCATGTTCTCTTACTGGGATTCCATATATGAAAGAATGGTATTTTGCAATTCAGTCAATATGTGGGTTTTCCCAGGTGAGTCACTGGAAGCATTTAATTACCCCAAACATTAGTTCTAACTTGTCCATTCCTTACAGTATTTTATTTTAATTGGATAGTTTTCTAGTACTGACTGGGAGGACATCAGTTTTGATGAAGAGACAGATCAAAGCAAAAGCTCTATTCGAAGAAATATTGAAGAATATCTTGGCGATCAAAATGTTGATGAAGACGACAATAACTGGGAATCTGTATCACTCATTGAGTAAGTTGATCCATGGTGTATATGGATCTGTTGGATCTAATATGTTGGAAAATATACCTGAGAATACAGTTTCTGAACTTTGGAATGGTCTTTGAATGCATAGAGGAAAGTAAATATTCTAACTAGGAGTAGCAGTAGAATAGCTGATTTAGCAAGAAATTGTTGATTCTGATAAATTCATTAACCAAACTTTGATGGCAAGTTTTTCATTTGAAGTAAAAAAAAAAATCATTTTCTATAGACAAATACAGTGCTTCATAAATCTGATACTTTGATTGAGTAAAGCACTAAATGTTTTGAAGCATATTCCTGAATGAGAGGCTTTTTTAAAAAAAATCATTCTTATTTTTCAGTCTATATGAAGAATCTGCGGAGAGCATACATCTTTTAGCTGATAAACTTCCTGCTCCTGGTAATGTGACCATTTTGGAAAGACACTATTTTTGTGACAAACTCATTTTGCTTCTCAAAATACCTTTGAGGCAGTTAGTCTGTCTTCTGTTTGTAACAATACTCTGGTAAATATCTTGGCACAAAATGACACCTCACAGACTATTATGAATACATTTAGGCAAGAAAAACCAAATGCACAGGTACAGTATAGGTGGTAGCTTGCTCAATATTAGTAACTGTGAGAGGGATCTTGGAGTCCTAGTGCACAATCATTTAAATATGAGCCAGCAGTGTGCAGCAGCTGCCAAAAAAGCCAACACAGTTCTAGGCTGCATAAACAGAGGGATAGAATCAAGATCACGTGAAGTGTTAATACCAATTTATAAAGCCTTGGTAAGGCCACACTTGGAATACTGCATCCAGTTTTGGTCGCCACGATGTAGAAAAGATGTGGAGACTCTAGAAAGAGTTCAGAGAAGAGCAACAAAGACGATTAGGGGACTGGAGACTAAAACATATGAAGAACGGTTGCAGGAACTGGGTATGTCTAGTTTAATGAAAAGAAGGACTAGGGGAGACATGATAGCAGTCTTCCAATATCTCAGGGGTTGCCACAAAGAAGAGAGAGTCAAACTATTCTCCAAGGCACCTGAGGGTAGAACAAGAAGCAATGGGTGGAAACTAATCAAGGAGAGAAGCAACTTAGAACTGAGGAGAAATTTCCTGACAGTTGGAACAAATAATCAGTGGAACAGCTTGCCTCCAGAAGTTGTGAATGCCCCAACACTGGAAGTCTTTAAGAAGATGTTGCATAGCCATTTGTCTGAAAGGGTGAAGAGTTTCCTGCCTAGGCAGGGGTTGGACTAGAAGATCTCCAAGGTCCCTTCCAACTCTGCTATTGTATTGAATTATATAATAGAAATCTTGAAGTATGCCCTTGCTAGGATAAATTATTTAATAGCATGTAAGTTTTCTTAAAACAATGTAAAGGAATAAAACACACACTGTACCAAAGGCAGTGATGTACTTAGCATTAAAAGAAAGGCTTTTGTCTATGTGGGATACTTTCTGAGCTTGGATGTTTTCTTGCAGATGTTTCATTATCAAACTAGATAATATCAGTGCTAGGTTCCAAGCACTGATAATGTTATGTAATTTGGTAATCAAATACCTGCATGAAAACAATCAAGCTCAGAGTGTACCAGTGAACTGATCCTGCAGTTCAACCCTGAGCTACAAATATTTTGTTTCTATTGACTTTGTTTGATTTTTATGCTGATTTTATAGTCAATTCAGTGGCAATATATATACCTAATGTTCTTCTATGCTCTCTACAACCATAACTCTGTGAGATGGATTGAGCTGAAAGTGAGGGACTGGCCCAAAATCACCCAGCCAGCTTCCATGCCTAAGGGACGACAAGAACTTGGCCTCCCAGTTTCTAGTTCAGCATCTTAGCTATTATATATCATTGGCTCTATGTACTGTATTTTTTCGGACTATAAGACGCACCAGTGTATAAGACGCACCAAGATTTCAAAGAGGTAAGAAAAGAAAGTTTTTGTCCTCCGTGACCCCCAGGAACACACTACAGGCTTCAGCAGTGCTGGGGGAAGGCAAAAACGCCCCCATTTTTGCGAAAAACAGGTGGAAAAGGATCATTTTTTGCAAAAAACCCAGGCATTTTCTCTTCCCCTAGCCCTGCTGAAGCCTGCAGAGTGCTTCTGGGAGATGTGGGAAGGCATAAATGCCTCCATTTTTGCAAAAAACCCACCTGTTTTTTGCAAAAATGGGATACGGAGGCGGGGCTTCGGGAGGTCAAAAATGGCTGTATTTGGTGTATAATACACACCAAAATTTTAGGGGGGGAAAGGTGCGTCTAATACTCTGAAAAATACGGTATATGAATTGTTGTTGAATTGTGGAACTGCCCTTAAAAACCACCCAGAGGTTTCTAATCCAAGGTGAGCAGTAAAGAACATAGTTTAGTATATCCATGTCAGAACACTGTTTACAAGCCGTAATGATTGCAAGTTGGCTTCAGGGTATGATTCATTACATGCTTAAGTCCTGGTTATTTGAAGGAGCACCTACAGTATCTCCCATTGCATCTGCCCAGCCAATTCAATCTGATAGGGTTAAAAAAACAAAGAAGTCCAATGTTCAGTGTTCAGTTTCCTGCTCCTACAAAAAAGCAGACTGAAATGCCTGTCTTTATTTATGATATTTACTTCTGCAGGAAAAGCAATGGTTGATGTTATTATACAGTCCTCAGAAACAGATGCCCCTCAGTTAAAAGACTGCTTACCTGTCATTGGCGCTCTAAAGCACCTAAGAGAATGGCATGCAGCAAAGATCACTGTTGTAGCAGACAAAAGCAACAGGTGAGTAGTATTTAAATTCTTCAAATAAGATAATTCAGAAAGGGAGGATTGCTGATGTCATTTTAGGAGTACAGGTAATCCGTAACTTATGACCAGTCACTTAGTGACTTCAGAGTTATGGCAGACCTCAAGAAAGATACTCGCATCCTGGATTCAAAGTTATGCTACTGTCATCTCTCAACACCAGCATAGTCACCTTTTTGTGTGCTAAGTTGTTGAGGTTCATGGATAACTTTGGGGCTAGTTACCCATCTCTTTTGCCAGTCACCTAGTCCAATTCACCTTGCATGGAGAAGCGAGTTGCAAGCTGCCTTGAAGAAAAGTGAAATACAAACCTTTAACAGAGTAAATATAGATAACATTTAGATTAAGATCTAAATACTTTACAAAATGATAAATGACATTCCATAGCTTTTTGTAACACTGTGGGATCATATTTAGTCTACTGAAAATTATATGAAGCATTAACCTGGAAAGTTACCAAGATTTTAGTTAAATCTGTACACACGTTTTCTTTTTACAGTACTTGGCAAAGATTTGCAGACTATCTTTCTGCTGACATCTTAGCTCTTGAAAACTTCAAAGACAGTATTGATTCAAGGGAACTGTGGAGAGGAAAGATTCAAATCTGGGAACAAAAGGTATTGGTTTGAAGTTTTCTTGGAGGAATAGTGCCATATTAAATGGCTGAAAAATGGGCGCTGGATTTATGCATGGAAATATTTATCCATCTGTTATTATCATTTTCATGTGGGGTATTAGAGAACTTCATGTCGCTATAATCTCAGGCTTGGCTTCTAGTTAAAGAAACATTTGCCAGGAGCTTCCTATCAAATGGAATCCGGTAATAGGGTGGCATAGAAATGCAATAAATCAAATGCAATAAATCAAATCAAATGATCTTTGATCATGGGACTCTTGAGAGAAACCACTTTTTGTCCATCTTCTCACTCCTGCAGCCAGTGGGAAAAGTTAAAAACTCCAGAGATTGAAGTAAAGATCACTTTCTCTTAATAAAAGGATTCTTAAGATCGAAGAGGCTTAATAAATAACTGCATTGGATAAGAACCTCTTTCATGAACGGAATAATTTTGTAATATGAATTACTTGTTTATAGGGTTTTTTTGAGGAAGGGGGAAGGAGGCAGCACAGTTTGCAGATCTGAAAAAAGCAACCCTGAGATTTTTATTCATTTATTAAGTGTATATGCTGTCCATCCTACTGTCGAGCTATTCTGTCGATTCCAACATGGATGAAAGGCTGGAAAGAAAGAGATAAAGGAAGAGTTAAAAATATATGCTGGCTTCGGATTAGAATATTGTGACAAAAGAGAAAGGAAATGGTTTTAGAAATCATATGTTCTATCTTACCTGTTTTGGGGGATATCGGAATTATTGGGGTCAATGTACCATACTTTTTGGAGTATAAGACACTCTGGAGTATAAGGCACACCTTAGTTTTTGGGGAGGGAAATAGGAAAAAAAGATTTCTGCCTACCAGCTATTCATCTGGCTAGCGTCCTTCAGCATAGCTTCAGCACATTAGTTGGCTAGTTGTGAGCGAGCATGCACGAGCATTATTTTCAGCCTTGTTGGGGCCGATAAGCAGCTTTTAAAGCACAGCTGATCGTCTCAGGGAGCTGCAATTAGTAAAGTAGGTGAAGCGCGGAAGAGGTAAGAAAAGGCAGCAGATGTTCTGGGTTGCCATTTTGGGCTCCGTGCCTCATGTTTTCATCCTCCAAACACTTTGATCGCCGGCTGAAAACGCGGCACGCAGAGTCGGTGATCAGTAGTGATGTGCTCTGGCGATCCCAGCAGCCTTGAACGGGTCTCAAATGGAGCGTTTGGAGGCTCAAAATGCGAGGTGTGGAGCCCAAAAACGCAAACCATTGTCTGGCGATCTCTGCTGTCATGAAGAGAGCGCACAGAGATCAAAGTGTGTGGGCTGGCAGGTGGGCAGGGATACATTCAGAGTATAAGATGCACCCAAGTCTTCAACGACTTTTGGGGTGTGTGTATGTGTGTTATACTCCGAAAAATACGGTACTTCAAAACCTACAGGAGAAAACGATTGTGTTAGCTTTAAAAATGTTGCTAATATTTTAAATAGGTATTTTTTGACCCATAAATACTATGCTTTCAAATTCCACTGTCTGCATTGTAATGTCTCATTTTATATAATAGTCATCTTAAATAGTCATTTTATATACAATAGCAGAGTTGGAAGGGACCTTGGAGGTCTTCTAGTCCAACCCCCTGCCTAGGCAGGAAACCCTATACCGTTTCAGACAAATGGCTATCCAACGTCATCTTAAAGACTTCCAGTGTTGGGGCATTCACAACTTCTGGAGGCAAGCTGTTCCACTGATTAATTGTTCTAACTGTCAAGAAATTTCCCCTCATTTCTAAGTTGCTTCTCTCCTTGATTAGTTTCCACCCATTGCTTCTTGTTCTACTCTCAGGTGCCTTGGAGAATAGTTTGACTTCCACTTCTTTGTGGCAGCCCCTGAGATATTGGAAGACTGCTATTATGTCTCCCCTAGTCCTTCTTTCTATTAAACTAGACATACCCAGTTCCTGCAACCGTTCTTCATATATTTTAGCCTCCAGTCCCCTAATCCTCTTTGTTGCTCTTCTCTGCACTCTTTGCAGAATCTCCACATCTTTTCTACATCGTGGCGACCAAAACAATGCTGTATTCCAAGTGTGGCCTTATCAAGGCATTATAAAGTAGTATTAACACTTCACGTGATCTTGATTCTATCCCTCTGTTTATGTAGCCTAGAACTGTGTTGGCTTTTTTGGTAGCTGCTGCACGCTGCTGGCTCATATTTAAATGGTTGTCTACTAGAACTCCCAAGATCCCTCTAACAGTTACTACTATTGAGCAAGCTACCACCTATACTGTACCTGTGCAATTTGTTTTTTTCTTGCCTAAATGTAGAACCTTACTCTTTTCACCATTTAACAGACATCTTTAAAATGTGTGGGGGGAGTAATACTTAAAAACTTTATAGTTATCCTTTGCTTTTTATTCTCTTCAGTTTGGATCTGAAATCACATTTCCAGATTTTTGTATAAAAGGCCCTTCATCTGGAAGGTCATTCAGCCCCGTCTGCTTAAATACTTTCCCTGCTGCTGATGAAAATATACAGTCGAAGAATCCCAATGTTCATTGTGCAGAGGTAATTAATCTGTTTGGTCTTTCTGAATTGCAATTCTTAGCATTTTAGAAATCAGATAGATCTATGCTGAAGTGTGCCATAAAATAGACTATTATTTTTTTTTAAAAAAAACTTGGAAACAATATTCACCCAGAAAAGTAAATATTTTAAAATCTAGCTTTTTTATGGCTAAGTAGGTAAAATGCATGTGCCTAGAGGCATAGAAATTAAAAATCCATTTCATGGTGCGTTAGCCTGTTTTGGAAATCTAGCTCCCTTGTTCTCCAGGAGTAACTTCAATTCAAGGAAAAAGAAGAGAATCTCAACTAAAAAAAAAATATTATTATTTTTGCATTTCCCAAGTCTTTTGAAATAGAGTGGCATACTTGACATGCACACTTAGAAATTGTGGAACACTCTTGGTATAGATAAAATAATCTTCAATTTTGTTTGTTTTGTTATCAGGATATTCAGGGGAAAAACCCATAGCAGATTTCAGTTTTAAGGAAACTGAATTTGAACACATAGGAACAGACAGGCTGTTTGATATGACCAAGTGAGCTTTTAAAAGGGAAGAACGCTGCTCAAAATTTTATTTCTTTAGGAATGTGGAATTTCTAGCTTGCTGGCTTCAGATGACAGATGTTTCTGTCTGCCAGGGAAATGAAAGCATTTTTTTTGGCTTTCTGCAGAACATAGCTGGGAGCAATAGGGCTCCTTCTCTGCAATTGCTTCTTAGCCACTTTGGTGAGATCCTTCACTCCTGAAGCCTCATCTGATAACCAGCCTGGCAGGGGTATAGAACTGGGATGGTGAACCTATGGCACATGTGCCACAGGTGGCACACAGAGCCCTCTCTGTGGTCACACCAGCCATTGCCTTAGCCCGGCTCCACTGTGCATGTGCGTGTGCCTCCTGTCGGCCAACTGGTCTTTGCACGGTGGCCAGGGTGCATGTGGGGGATATGCACGGAGCGCATGTGCGGGGGGCGGCGCTTGCATTGCATTTTGGGCCTTGCACGGCGTCCCCACACCCGGTTTTGGCTTCTAGGTTTGTGCAGGAGATTTTCCAGACCCAAAATAGGGTGTTGGGGGGTGGGGGGTGGAAGGCCTCCTGCACCAACATGGAAGTCAAAAATGGGCGAAGGGGGGGGGAGGTCATGGGTGGTGGTGGTGATGGTCATGAATGCATTGCATTAATTTTGTTTTGTCCAATTAAACCCAGTTCATATTTTTTTTATTTTGTCGTCATCAATTTTGCTTCATTGTGTCATACTTTATCAACTCTGTTGGATCTCTCACCTTTGAAATTCATGGGGGTGTGCAAAGGGAAAGGAAAAGTTAGAAAGCTCCTATCTACAGATGTTCTTAATCTTAACAGTTTGTGCTGGAATCCACAATCCAAATGACCTTTCAATGTTCTTCCAGGTGTTCCATTATTACGGACCTGCTTTGAAATTTGTACAGATGGTGCTGTTGACTCACCTGCCAGCATGTTTGGTGTCAAACCTCCATTTTGAGCTGTATCCTTTTATAGCAGATGTCATTTGGTTTGATTTAGGAGTTGTTTCAGGCCCCTGGAGACTGGGAATGAATGTCAGAAACAGGAAATCTTTAGAGCAAGTAAACTAAGTGCTCTCATAGGTATGCACTGTCATGAATGACAGTTTTAATGAATGGTACAATGATTGCTAACATTGCTTTGGAGTTTTATAGAGGCAATCATTCATTCTATAAATGTGGAAGGCACTTCTCCTGAATCCAATGGGTTCATTCTCAGAGTACATAGTGCTGTACGCTCCTGGACCTTTGCAAAATTGAATAGTAATATAGAATAACAATATCAGAGTTGGAAGAGACCTTGGAAGTTTTCTAATCCAACCCCCTGCTCAAGCAGGAAACCCTATAGCTGTGAAAGCACTCCAGACCTAAGCTCCGGTGCGCATGTGCTCGCCGGCTGGATGATTTTCAGCCTTCTGGAGGGCCAGTGGAGGCCGTTTTTGCCCTCCCCAGGCTTCAGGAAAGCCTCCGGAGCCTAGAGAGGACGAAAAACAGGCCCAACGGGCCATCCGGGAGTTTGGAAACAATCCATTTCTGGCTAGGGGAGGCCTTTTTTTCCCTCCCCAGGCTTCAGGAACCCCCCCTTAATGTTGGGGAGCATGCACACATGTGGGGGGGCACATGAGCAGGTGGGGGGGCTCAAGTTGGGGCAAACCTCCCTTAAAACAGGTCTCAATTTTGGGCTCAATTGTGGTCGTATGTTGAGGACTACCTTTATTGACTCTTGCACACCGTAGCTGTGAGGGGCGTGATTCCTAAACGTTGTCTAGGTCTTTGTCTGGACCGGATGCTGAGAAGAAGTCTCTACTCTTGTGGGATCAGCTTTCTTCTCTACGTGGAAAGGTAGATGGTGGCTTTTTTTATTAACATTCACTTTTTGCAGAATGAAAGTGAGTTAAAATTAATGTATGTATATTCTCTAAAAGAATTCTTGCTTTTAAGGTGAATCTGATTTAGCAGTCTATATTGAATTAAATTAAAACAACCAGTTTCACAATAGTTGTTTTGGAGTCTTGTAGAATGGGGGTCCCCAGCCTGTGCACCACGGCCCACTACTCAGCTGTGGGCTATTGGCCACCTGGGCCGTGTGAGTAGTTGGCTGGTAAACGCACGTGCGCATACTCACAGCCCCGCTTCCATGAGCATCGACGCAAGCGTTATGGGCATTTGCTGTCTCACTCGCTGGGGGATTGGCAGCCCATTCGCATGAGAGTCACCGTGGGTACTCGTGGGCCCCCTCGTGCGAGCGTTGTTCCTGGCCCTTGTGGTCCTGCTCACCTGAGCGTTGTCATGGGTGTTCGTGGCTGCACTCGCACTCGCAATGGGTATTTGCATGTGCCTGCCCCTCCCCAAAAACTATCCCCTCCTTCCCCCTCCCACCCATTCCAAGCCCCCAACCGTTACAAATTAGGATTTGAGGAAATGTAGAGTTGGAGCCCACATCTTTCTTGGTTATGGTTCCCGAGGATATTTTTTGTGTCAGCGGCTGAAACATTTTTTTTTCTAAAATCCAGAAAAACAAGATAATATTTGTAAACAGCTTTGAAAAAAGACTTCCCTGATTTATTGGAGGAAGACAATCTAGCAAAATTAGCTTGGAAGATTCTGTTATTACAACCTATTTCAGTGAAGCAGAGTTCTAGTCTTCCTATGGACTTCGTTTCCTAATGTGGTCCATCTAGTTGGGCTGACATCATCGGATGTACAGTCAGCTTTAGAGGAGGCTGGTCGGTCTCTGTCAGTCGGTCTGTCTGTCCCAAAGGTGCCTTTTCAAAAGGCAACTGGACTTTTGTTTTTCCTTGAAGATGTTTCGCTTCTCATCCAAGAAGTTGCTTCTTCTCTGACTGGATGGTGGAGGATGGAAGGATTTATATTCCTTGCAGTCATCTGGTCGTTGGGGATGGTGGGGAATGGAAAAACCAGAATGTCCAGTTGCCTCTTGAAAAAGCATCTATTGGACAACCATGACCTGGATGACTGAGAATCTCCATAGACATTTTGTCTATCTGTCCATCCATTCATCCATCTTTCTATCCATCTATCTATCTCTATAATCTATCTATCTATCTATCTATCTATCTATCTATCTATCTATCTATCTATCTATCTATCTATCTATCTATCTATCTATCTATCATCTATCTATCTATCTATCTATCTATCTATCTATCTATCTATCTATCTATCTATCTATCTGTATCTATCATCTGTCTATCTGTCTGTCTATCTATCCGTCTGTCTGCCCATCTGTCCACCTAACCATCCATCCATCCATCCATCCATCCATCTATCAATCATCCATCCATTCATCCATCCATTCATCCATCCATCATATCTCTTAACTATCTCCCTCAGAGTAGACTCTGCTTATACATGAGACATTTCGTATATCAGTATCTCAGAAGATGTATTTATAATCAAGTCTACATGTGTTTAATCTGCAGATAGGAGCTTTATTTGTACTGCCTTGCAGTATAAGCAGCATGCTGAATCCTGTACCCAGCCAACTGAGTACAAAAAAATGGAAGGAATGTATAGCTGAAAAACACAAAGGTCTCGGCAGTAAGTAAAGTTGTATTTTCTCCACATTCTGCTGTTTCCCCTCGTTTTAGTAAATTGATAAAAAGATAAAGAATGCTTGGATGCTACAAAAAACTGATTAAGAAAGACATTGACTGACGACCTCTGCCTTCTGCTATGGTCAGCAGAGAAAATGGAAAGTTTGGGTCTCTGCTTTCTCTCAGGTTGGAAAACAGGATAGATAGATAGATAGATAGATAGATAGATAGATAGATAGATAGATAGATAGATAGATAGATAGATAGATAGATAGATAGATATAATAGATAGATGGATGGATGGATGGATGGATGGATGGATGGATGGATGGATAGCTTGGACTTTAGATAACTTATTACTAAAATTTAGCATGCATGTTGATTTAATCTAGGTTTTTTGGTATCTGTTTATGAATTTTTATAAAGGTTAAGATGTATTTCTTTTTAGTTCCAGAAGTTGAACTTAAAGGAGAAACGTGCAATTATTATTTCTTGGTGCAAGGCAACGGCTCTGGAGGTTGTAAAGCAACAATAATCTATTCGGCCAATCAGATCAATGGCTCTGTCACTCTTGCAGAAAGTATAGGAAAGCTGAGGACAGCAGAAGAAGAAACAGAAGCAGGTATGCATTTGGTGGTTGAACTAAAAGGCACAAATGTTCAATTACTTGAAATGAGCCTCCAGAAAACTAATCAGATGTGTGAATTAAACACATTGATCATGAATTTGAATATGAATCATATTCTTTAACCAAATATCAAAACGCAAATACAATTTTGTTCTCAAGAGCCTTATTTCACATTAAGATAAATCTTGATTCACTATTGACTGGACTGCCCGGACATAGGTTAGATTTCTTTTACTTTCTTCTCCAAGAATTTAAGTCTCCATTCTAGGTCTTCACTAAGAGTTTACTAGGCTTGGAAAGCTTTTTTTTTTCTGGATCACCTCTCTTTTTTAGTTTATTTACAACTTATATAGAGAAACACACTTGCCTGCTTGCTTTGAAAACATAAGAAGACTATATAGGTCCATCTAGCTTGATATTATTGATGTTGACTAACATTGGCTGTCCAAGGACTTTTTCCAGCTCTGCATACATGCAAATTATTATTAATATTATTATATGTGGTTAATCTTTGGTGAGATTCACAGCCTTTGGGGCTGGTTGGTAGCTCAACAGCTGGAGTCCTAACAAAGGACCTAGGAACTGTTAAGGTAACGTCGGAGGATATAAGCTGTTGCAAGTAGGGTGTTTTTTTGTAGAATCAGAATGTTCATGTCTGATAAATTTAAAATTTCCAAATAGTGAGGTAGCCCTTTAGGTATTGCTCCAATTTATAATAATAAATTCTAGAAGCTGAAGAAGCTTCTAGAATGAGAAGTGAAAAGTCTTCGGAAAAAAACCAGAAAGTCCTGTTGCCTCTCGAAAAAGCACCTTTGGAACAACCATGACCTGGATGACTGAGAATCTCCATAGACAAGAAAGGTCATCAAGTACCTTTTGGGTCTGTCATAACTGCTGCTAAGTGACCAGTTGTAAGTTGAGTACTATCTACTTCTTGCTTCTCCTCAAGAAAATGTAGACACCCAATGACGTTCTGTGAGTAGAGGTTGCCTTTAATCTGATTTCTGTGATCATAGTCCAGTATTTGCTCTCTCGAGTTATTTATTTGGCTAAATTTTAGCATTTGATGTAATTTGATCACTTCCCACTTCTCTTATCAACACAGGTTTCTTTGAAAAGTTTCTCAAAGTTTTCCCACATTTTTATGGTGAACAGATTTTACAAAGAGAGAAGAAACTGTCTCAGTTCCAAACACAGATTTTGAATCACTGCCTGAGTAAGTAATAATGGCTGGAAAATATATCATTAAAAATATATCCATCAGTGTATCTTAATTTGTAAAAGGTACTATTTGAAAATAAAAATGGGCTTTCTTTTTAGGGGCTATGTATCAACTTGTACAGTGTTTCCATGACTACTATCTTTGACATAGGAAAAGGGAGGAGAATTCCATGCATACCTTTGGCCAGAGTCAGGTCTCATATTCCTACAGCTGGCGTGTGAAATGCGCATGTTCATAGCCTGCTGCAGCACCTTGTTGGTGGATGTGATTTATGACACAGACAGAAGGGAGGGCATACAGGGGTAAAGTTCAAATGCAATTAAGCAGAAGTCAGTTTTGGCTCTGCAGAAGAACATGCCAAAATGTTGATCCTAATAAATGAATGGATTTCTTTTGAACTTTGTCTCGAGGCTTGTAAATTAATTAGGTCATCTTTTGGAAACTTCACAGTATGACAATCCCACTCATTTCACTTTGAGAATTCCTTCTTGAGTGATGCCTTCCATTTTCCAGTTTGTAATGTTTGCTTGGCAAACTTCTAAACTCATTCAGTAAATCAAGAAAACAGTTTGGTAAAAAAAGTATACCTTGAAAAAATGTTTTATGAATGTTTGCTCAAATGGTGTTTATGTATGCATAACAAATTGCTGAAGCGTTTCTCCATAAGCTTATAAAGGGATTATGTTTTTATTGCCTTATTTTTTATTTGATAACAGCATGATGCAATAATTCAATTCAGTGAATTAGCATTATTATACATCCTGGGTTATTAACATCATATCCGTGACCCCCTCAATTCCTTGTCTTCTATTTTTCAGAGAGACAAACGTTTGCTGGGCATCTACCTGTGGCTTTTAAGAATGAACTGAAATATCTATTAACCTGCACCAGGGAACGTTTTTTTGAATTATGGAAGGTTAGCCATCCAAGTACTGTTTATCCAGGAGCAATTATTAAAACTAGAGATGAAGAAGCAATTGATGGTAGGCATCATTTTGTTAAATATCCCTGGAGATTCTCAGTCATCCAAAGGTGTTTTTTCAAGAGGCAACTGGACTTTCTGGTTTTTCTTTGAAGTTGTTTTGCTTCTCATCCAAGAAGCTTCTTCAGAAAGTCCAGTTGTCTCTTGAAAAACCACCCTTGGGACATCATTTTGTTACTTAATTAGAATAATTAGGATAAATACATTGCCTGTAAGTTAGACTGTTTTAATAAATGAGCATTCACAATGCAGAATGTCACCTAGAGAAATGGGAGATGTTTGAACTTTGAGATTGATGAATGGAGGACTTGGGATGACAACATTTTTGTAGCAGGTAATACGGTCCAGGTATGAGTGGATAAGATTACTCCTCAACTTGCAACAGTTCATTTAGTGACGGTTCAAAGTTACAATGACTGAAAAATGACTTATGACTGTTTTTCGCTGTAATGACCTTTGCTGCATCCCCACGGTCACATGATCAAAATTCAGATGTTTGGTAACTGGTTGATATTTATGGCCATTCCCAGGTTCATGTGATTCCGTTTTGCAACCTTCTGGCAAGCAAACTCAATGGGGAAGCCAGATTCACCTTAACAACGGGGTTACTAACTGATCAACTGCAGTTATTCACTTAACAACCATGGCAAGAAAGGTCGTAAAATGGGGCAAAACTCACTTAACAAATGACTCATTTAACAACAGTAATGTTGGGCTCAATTGTGGTCGTAAGTTGAGGACTACCCTTATTCCCGACCACTATGGTGAGAACGAAGATTGTAAAAAGAATAACAAGGCATGATTTGGGTCTCTTTACAATGGTCTCATCTGTTTTCCCTGTTCGTTTTTGTTGCTATCACAAAATAATAATCGAAGCTAATCATACTTGGTGTTAATAGTAAGTGAACAATAGGTCTTCGAGTTGTTGCCAAAAGTAAGAGATTTGTAAATTATTTCATTGAAGCTGGATAGAAATTTCAAATTTTGGTCTGCAGAACTTTTAATTACACCGAATGGAAAGCTAGCACTTTCTTAGCTGTGTTGGAATTAAAATAGAAGATGAAGTTCCATAGATTTTGCAGTGGATTAAATGCTTGCCTTGCCTTCTTGCCCTTCCCCTCGCCCACTGTCTTCTCAGAACCAAAGCTAAAAGATTCAAATCCTTTGAAGTGGCCGGAAAGAAACGTTCTACAGAACTTGGAAAATTCTGAGAAGATTAAGCAAAGAACAAGGTAACATTGAGCATTTACGCCTATGCGTTAGTGTGTAGCTGTTGTGTGAACGTAGCTTTCCGCTCATCGGTTTGATTTTCCTTGTAGAGTTTCTGAACAGCTGCTGGGCCTTAAAAATGGCCAGAAGGACTCCGCCTTACTTGATGTAAGTACTTCAGTGCTTAAGTACTTCACTGCAGAAGGCTTGCCTGTTGGAGAGCTGCAGCCCTTACACATTCCAAAAAGGTAGAGTAAAATCCTTGTCTTGAACATGCAACCCTGCAGTTGACTCAGTTGAGAATCTTAAGTAGCTACAAGTTCTAGTTCTCCTGTCGGAACATAATTTCTGCTGGCAGCATTCAGGCGTCGATACTGATGTTGTAAGCGCATCATTTTCGAATGGCGTGGTCTTTTGAAGCACCTCAAATAATTGAACAGGTATTGGTTCTAATATCTGTATTTGAAGTCTAAGCGTCACCTGCAAACTCCGACTTTCTGTGTTGAGCCAAGGTGGCGCAGTGGTTAAATGCAGCACTGCAGGCTACTGCTAGATCAGCAGTTCAGCGGTTCAAATCTCACCGGCTCAGGGTTGACTCAGCCTTCCATCCTTCCGAGGTGGGTAAAATGAGGACCCAGATTGTTGGGGGCAATATGCTGACTCTCTGTAAACCGCTTAGAGAGGGCTGAAAGCCCTATGAAGCGGTATATAAGTCCACTGCTATTGCTATTGCTATTATATTGCTCGGAAAGGATATAGCAGCAGTACCATTGCAGATGAGATTTTCAGACTGACTTATTAAAATGAGCTTTATTTTACCCTGCATTATAACAGAAATATTTGAACCCCCACTAAAATATAGGCGTAAGCTTGATTAGATCATAATGAAGATTGATAAGAAAGGATTCCTTCAGAGAATTCTTAAACCTGGTTTAGAGCATTGGAAATGGGATGGGGCCTTCCTTCCTTCCTTCCTTCTTTTCTTCCTTCCTTCCTTCCTTCCTTCCTTCCTTCCTTCCTCACTCACTCACTCACTCACTCACTCACTCTTTTTCTTCCTCTTTCCTTCCCTCCCTCTCTCCCTATCATCTCCCTTCCTTCTTTCCTTCCTCTTTCCCTCCCTCCCTCCATCATCTTCCTTTTCTTCCTCCCTCCCTCCATCATGCAGATTTCTTGTCATGTTATTGCTCACAACTAATAGTGTTTCCTCCTTCATTCACCACAGAATTTCAGGCCATCTGCTCACAGGATTAAAGCTAATCAGAGTTTGCAAATGCACATTATGGAAAAGTACAATTACTTTTAGGAACTAATCTCGAAGATTGGGATGGGGGTAGGGGGGGGTGGAGGACATCATTCATGCTATCTGATTGAAGCCAGATCTTTTTCCGTGAATGGGTAATGAATGCCGTTTCTGGAATGTCAGCCAAGTTATCTTGTTTTGATTAACCAGTGACAGCATGTGTATAAACTGAACTTTTAGAAAGCAACACAATACTCTTCCAAGACAAACAGAATTCTGCTACTTGATTCTACATCCTCAGCGGGACTTTGGTTGAAGCGTCTTGAACAAAAATCATTGCTCATGCCACCACACTCCATGCATGCAAATTCCTCCAAGCCTGGTATTCTACCAATGGATCAATCATCAAGCATACCCTATATCGAAGTGTTGTATTTGATTATTATAATTACAATGGCAAAGAGAGAGAGAGTGTGTGTGTCTGATTGTTCCTATTCCTGTTGTTAACATGTTTGTTTGTTTTTTGCCTATAGGAGAGCAATAACTGGTTTCACGTGAAAACCTCTGTGTCTTTTTTTCAGTGACAGCGTTTTTTTGACACCTGAACTGACACCTCGAAAACTGAGAGCTTTACCGTTTGAAAAAGCTGCTGGCTGCCATTACCATGGCCTGGAGTAAGTTTCCTTTACGGTGAATTATTTTCTGAGCCCTCTCATTCAGCAGAATAGAATAGGAATAGGAATAGAATAGAATAGAATTCTTTATTGGCCAAGTGTGATTGGACACACAAAGAATTTGTCTTTGGTGCCTATGCTCTCAGTGTACATAAAAAGACAAGATACATTCCTCACGAATCGCAAGGTACAACACTTAATGATAGTCATAGGGTACAAATAAGCAATCAAATCACATTAGAAAACAATCAATATAAATCGTAAGGATACAAGCAACAGAGTTACAGTCATACAGGGGAGGAGATGGGTGATAGGAACGATGAGAAGATTAATAGGAATAGTAATGCAGACTTAGTAAATAGTTTGATAGTGTTGAGGGAATTATTTGTTTAGCTGAGTGATGGCGTTTGGGAAAAACTGTTCTTGTGTCTAGTTGTTCTGGTGTGCAGAAACAATTTATGTCCAGGATGCGAGGAGTTTGTATACGGAAAGCAAGTTGGTAGCAATTGTTTTTTCTGCAGTTCTAATTATCCTATGAAGTCTGTGTCTGTCTTGTTGGGTTGCAGAGCCAAACCAGACAGCTATGGAGGTGCAGATGACAGATTCAAGTATTCCTCTTGTGTTTTCTGAGTTGGCGCAGAAAGAACATTCTTTGTTGTGCTTTTTGATGAAACACAAACCAAGTTTAAGAAAATATTGAAACTTAAACAACAATAGGTTTATCTACCAGTTATTTTCACATTTGGATATTTAATGCTTGAAACCAAGCATAAGGTTTCAAATGCATGCTTTCATAAATGCAAAATATGTTCTGACAAAGTTTTCAGTGGAAAGTAGAGCAGTTGACCTGATAGGATTTGAACGTCATGCTTTTCAATGTCAAAACAGAAGTGGGAAGAATAAACCTTGGCAGGTCCCTTCCTCTTTCTAACTTCTAAATAAATAAGCAAGACATTTTTGAGAGGCAGAAGGAAGCTCACCCTCCAACCACCTTTTTTACCCTTCCAAACGCTTTTGAATGCGTTAGAGCAGGGGTCATCAACCGTTCGGATCTCAGGGACCACTAAGTTCATAATTTTAAATCCCGTGGACCACTAATATGAATTAGTGATGGGATGGGGTCCTTCAGGCACTTAGCTTGGCCGCCTGTTAGCAGAGAGAAGCAGCCGGAGTTTGCTGTCCATTGCAGTGAGGAATCTCAAATAGGGCCAAGAATGAATGTTTGTCATGTTCCGCAGGGATTTGAGTAAGAAAAGCAAGGAAAATATTCTCTTATGGCAAGAAAGGCATAAAATGCTGGTGGTTCCAACCCTATTTTTAATGACGACTCTTAGGTACTGCCTCGACAACCGAAGAGCTTTGGAAAGAGACGGGGAGTTTGCTGAACTTCAGTCTCGGCTTATCCGTTTTGAAACTCAGACCACCTGCACGAAGGAATCTTGCCCTGTGCCCTGTGTTTTGAGTCCCCTGCCATCCCCAGCGGTTTTGTCCGAGCCTGGAAGTGTCCCTGACGGAGAATCGTCACAAAGAGAACTGCAAATGGAGACATCGAAGCTAAAACGGAGATCGAAAGATGTAGAGAGCTTTTGTTCCAACAAAAGGTAATAATACATGGTGTAAAAATAAATATTTCTTTCCTTGCTTGATCACTGTTTTGTGTGGCTGTTATGCAATGTTTTTCTTCTTTCTTACCGTTTTCCCCCAGCTCTTATAACCTTCAGTGTAACATGTTTTATATTGAAGTAAGTGGCACTTTCTTAATCCCTATGTGGAGGTTCCCACGGACGACACCCAACCAAGCCAGCAAATTGAGACGGATCAGATCCCGTTAAGAACAGCTTTATTTCATTTCGGCCCGTGTGGAAGCAAAACCAACTCTAATTATTTCTCACGGGTTTTCGTACAGTTAAAGAATAGATGTTCCCCTTCCTCCTTGTCACAGGTCACATTGTCCAATTAGGTGTTCTGGCATTTCCCGCGTAACTCCTTCCAGTCTCTGGTCAGCACTTCTTGAGATGACCTTGGTTCCCACGGGACGATCTGGTGTTATTGTCTGGTCTGGCATTCCAAACTTCTTCCCCTCTCCCCCAATACTGTGTGGCAAACTGAGAAACGAAAAGATGACTACGGCAGCAGGGGTCTGTTTCGAGTGGCCGGCAAGCACACACATGCACACAGTTCCATTTCTGTGAGCAGCGTGCCTATGTGCTTACCGCTCCCACAAATAGCAATAGCAATTAGACTTATATACCGCTTCACAATGCTTTAAAGACCTCTCTAAGCGGTTTACAGAGTCAGGATCTTGCCCCCAACAATTTGAGTCCCCATTTTACCTACCTCAGAAGGATTTAAGGCGGAGTCAACCATAGCTGCACACGCTTGCCCGTTGCTCATGCAAGTTGATATATGCTCTCGCTGGCTGTTTCTACGGCCCAGGTGCAAATCCCTCATGGTCCACTAGTGTACTGCAGCCCAAAGGTTGGGGACCCCCTGCTATAGGACATTGAAAAATATTGCATAGTGATTCCATTTATCGTATTTTTCGGACTATAAGACACACCCTTTTGTCTCCCAAAAGGGAGTGAAAATGCATGTGAGGCTTATAAACTGAATATTGCCGAAGTTCCGCCCACATGCCTGCCATTTTGGGGGGCTCTGCATGCCCTGTTTTTGGGCCTTTTTTCGGCCCATTTTCAGAGCTTTTTTCAGCCCAATTTTTCAGCTTTTTTCAGACTATTTTTTTGGGGAAAAATGGCCCACAATAAGCCTCAACAACAGCCTGAAAACAGCCTCAAAAATAGACTGGAAAAAGCCTAAAAAACAGGCTGAAAAAAAACCTCAAAAACAGGCCGAAAAAAGCCTCAAAACGGGCTGAAAAAAGCCTGAAAAATGGGCCCTCCAAAAGTCTCAAAAATAGGTGGAAAAAAGCCTGAAAAATGGGCCGATAAAAGCCTGAAAAACAGGCCAAAAAGTCTCAAAAATGTGTAGAAAAAATGCTGGAAAAGGGCAGAAAAAAGGCTCCCCAAAAGGGCTGAGAATGTGCCATGGAGGGGCCAAACACTTTTTTTGTTGTTGTTTTCATCTTCTAAATTTAGTTGTGTCTTATAGTGAGGTGCGTCTTATAATCCAAAAAATACGGTAAGTTATTTGCATCATATCTCAAAATAGTTATATTTACATCTGGAGATCAGATTAGGGACAGCTGGACATGGAGAAAATCAAATTTAATGTGATCTCTGAGGGTAGACAATGATCTGATGGCTAATTTTGCTTTCAGGCTGATAATTCTGATTGATGTCAATACTGCTATACTTTCAAAATAAATCCAAGCCATACATTTCGGTTAAAAAACCAACAACGTTACTCTTGTTTCAGATTACTGCAGTCTGAAAGCACAGATTCTGTCTTGTCCCAGTCGAGCAGAATCAGCAGGAGTCACCAAGCCACCGTTGTCCCAAAGAAGTGCTTGAAGACTTCAACCCCTCTGCCCTCTGCGGCTGTCACATCTTCTCAGAACTGGGTGGTGAACAAAGAAACTTCCAGGAGCAACTCAGCAAGCCAGAACACTAATAAGGAATCAGCGACACCGAATCCCGGAAAAGAATCGAGATCTCAGAAGCATACACGGGTAAATAATTCCTTTCTCCCAGCTGGATTTTCATGATGACATCATTACAATAGCAGTAGACTTATATACCGCTTCATAGGGCTTTCAGCCCTCTCTAAGCGGTTTACAGAGAGTCAGCATATTGCCCCCAACAATCCGGGTCCCCATTTTATCCACCTCGGAAGGATGGAAGACTGAGTCAACCCTGAGCCGGTGAGATTTGAACCGCTGAACTGCTGATCTAGCAGTAGCCTGCAGTGCTGCATTTAACCACTGCGCCACCTTGGCTCTTACAGACTCCAAAAGGCCTTCTGTGGCCTGTTGGCAACTCAAGAAGATGATCTGCAGCTTTCAACCTAGAGTTTTATTTCTCTAGATTACATTACATGTAGAGCTGGTATTCAGACGATAGCGGAAATCGCTCGTGGGCCTGCCCAACCACTTCGGCTCTATGCCATCCTATTTGGGCACGTTTTTGAGGCTGGGTGCATGCACAGAAAGCATGTGAGCGAGCAAAGCACATGTGCGAAGTGAGCGGGCACGCACGAGGTGAACCGGTGATAATAAAATGTGAAGCCCACTGCTGATTACATGGTTACAGTAACTGGTGCCTTTGATCTGTTGAGATGAAGCCTGATGGTGCTGGCCCTTGAAATCAAAATAGACCCATTTATTTTTTCTTCCCAAGATGCTGAAGGAAGTCGTCACAAGTACTCTTGAGAAGCATGGCGTTGCAAGGGACCACGAGTGCTTCACAGCATGCAGTCAACGTTTATTTGAAATATCCAAGTATTACTTAAAGGTACTCAATTGTTCTCTCTTTCCATGTGCAAAAGACCAGATGATCAAACGGTGGAATAATAGTTTTTTGTCGGATGGTTTAAAAGGATAAAAAATTTAGTCCTTGTTTTCCTCTAACTGGGGTGGGCATCTATGATCCTTTTATGAGCTGTGGACCAGTTCCCAGAATTCCTGAGCCAGCCAGAATTCAATTCTGGGAGCTGAAGTCTACAGCTCATTGCTGGCCACCCTTGCCCTAACGGGTGATATGCAAATTCATATTAACTGTTCTGACCCCTCTCGTCCCACACCAACACACACGCCGAGCCAAAGATAAGTTACAGCATTTAATTAACAGACAGACAGCTCCTTGGCAGCAAACCGGCACAGACAAGCTTGGGCAGTAATCCAGCACAGATAAGGCTTGGCAGCAATCCAGCCTACCAAGCTCACAATAATGTTCTCCGACATTAATTCCTGCATTGACTTCTGCAAGAGGGGCGTGTGCACAAGCAGTCTTTTTATAGTCTGGAGAGGAGCCTAATGACCACCAGCTGAGTGCAATTACCTCCTGTAACTGCACAACTGTTCCTGACGCCTATTAGCTCATGTGGCCGGCATGACTAAACACTGAAGGCACACAGAATGCTATTACTTTCCCACCAAGGTGGTCCTTATTTTTCTACTTGCATTTTTACCTGCTTTCGAACTGCTAGGTTGGCAGAAGCTGGGATAAGTAACAGGAGCTCGCTCCATTTGTAGGAGCCCAGTGAAGCTCTGATGATAACATTCAGTGACAAAAATATGCAAAAATTCAGAAAATTTGGAAGGGACTGCCTTGCTAGGTGGTAGAACGCAGTAACTCCCATTTTATATGTAATATATGAGAATATTTGTCCCTTAGGGGGGGGTCCTTGGGCGTCTATGAGGCTGCATCTGTAAAAATTTGCCTTGGTCAAAATAGGTAACCTAGTGAGAAACTTTCATTAGAATTGTGATCTTCTTTCTGTCTGCTGCTAATTAAGTTCTATTCTGTATGAATTATACAACGCCAGCTTCAATCTCTACTTCAGGCTACCTTGCAGAAAATATTTTGAATTCTTTTGCGGGAAGAGTTCCACTATTCATAGCAGACCATTGCCATCTTGTGGTCACTGGGAACACAGAATTTTCTTTTTCAACCAAGCTGCTGCTTTCCCATAATCCGAACAACTCCATCCATTTACCTCTACTGCTAATGGAAAAGCTGTTAAAATATTCCCCGTTTAAGATACATGTTGCCCCTTTCTCTCTCCCCCCCCTCTCCCCATAGATCTATCTATCCATCTATCTTATCTTATCTTTATCTATCTATCTATCTATCTATCTATCTATCTATCTATCTATCTATCTATCTATCTATCTATCTATCATCTATCTATCTATCTATCTATCTATCTATCTATCTATCTATCTATCTATCTATCTATCTATCATCTATCTTCCTAGATTTTCACGGGTGTAGGTATGCTGGTCTTTTCCCATGTAAGATTGAGATTGTTTGGGGCGGGCTTAAAGTGTGATCAGAGCTGCTGTCCCTCTACAAACCTTGGGGGAGTGGGTGGAGTGCTGCCCCTGTTTCAGCAAGTGGATTGATTGGATGTGTGGCTGCATCATGATTGGTAGATTGGTGCTGATTGGTGCTGGCTATGGGTCCATTGTTGTTTCGTGTTGTAATGGCCTGCGTGGTGGGTGGGGCTCATTTGTTGACTAGGGCTGGTTTCCAGATGTTTGGTAGGCGGGAGGTATCATCATGTTTATTCATGTTGTCGGGGTGTTTCTCTATTTCGATAGCTTCCAAAATTATTCTCTTGTTGAAGTGTTCAGTTTTGGAGATTAACATGGTTCCTTCAAAATTAATTTCATGTCCTGTAGCTTTAAGGTTCTGGAAAAGGGAGGAAGTTTTTTTCTTTTTTGCTTACAACTGTAACGGACATGTCCCATTATGGTTGTATGTCGAGAACTACTTGTGCCATTGGGTACAACCATTCCAGAACAATTTCTCCTGATGTGGCTCATCATCGCTTCTTATATGACTTATATGACTTTGGTTGAATGTAAACGTTTGGGAATTGTATTACCTAACAATATAGGGTAGTGGTCTCCAGCCTTTCCAATTTCTCCTGATGTGGCTCATACCCTCTTGCTGCATATTTAAGTTAAGAACTCCTCTGATTTTACACAAGTACGTCCCAGCATCACTTCTTATATGACTTATATGACTTTGGTTGAATGTAAACATTTGGGAATTGTATTATCTAACAATATAGGGTAATGGTCTCCAGCCTTTCCAGCTCGGGGGACCAATGGAGGCGGCAGAGAGGGAGGGGAGATGGTTTCGCACACATGCCATTTTCACAAATGCAGCTTTGCGCGCGCACACACACACACACACACACACACACGCACACCACTTTCACAACCTGGTCCCAAACAGGCTGTGGCCCAACACCAAGGGGACCCCTGATAAAGGGGATCTAAATAGATTATGATGCCAACAAAAATTGGTAAGGAAACTTGGCTGACAAGACTCAACTACAATGATAAATGGCTTTTCTTGTCCATCCGCAGAATTTCTAAATTAAGACCCCTGGATCGCTATTTACTATTGAAAATGTAACAAAAGTAGTGTTACTAAATAAGACCATCATTCTTTCTTGCCATCTTAAAAGGTTTTCATTAATAAGCCAGCGTGTGTTGAAAGTAAATGTATTTCATATTTAGGATTTGAAAACATCTCGAGGTCTGCTGGAGGAAATGAAGAAAGCAGCTAACGGCAACGTTCAGCAGGTAAAGTAATGGTTTTCTGTGTTTGCATCACAAGTAACTTGCTCCTGAGAATCAGCTTCCATCTTTTATCAAAGTTTGGCTTTATGAATTAGGTTAGCTGATGTCGACTGCTCTATGCTGGTTGAATCTGAAAGAGGGTTGACTCATCCCTTCAATGATGATTTGTGGGATGTATCTTGAGTGTTGCTACAGTCCTCGTTCATTGCCTAGCAGAAGACTTGCATATTTACACTGTCAAACTCGCGGCCTGCGGCCTGGATGCGTCATTCGCTGGCCACGCCCTTTAGCAAAGGGGGGGGGGAAGTTGTGATACGTCACATGATGCTGCCGTGACAACACAAGATTGACACCCCTGGGTTACATGGTGTTTTCCTTAGGAAAGGCCCCCAATTAGGAAGAAGTGTTTCAACATCTAATATATCCGTGATGGCGAACCTATAGCAGGCATGCCACAGGTGGCATGCAGAGCCCCCTGTGGGCACGTGAGACGTGAGCCCCAGCTCAGCTTTGCTGCGCGCATCTCCATCAGCCAGCTGGTTTTAGGGTCTGCCGCGCATGTGCAGGGAGCGAGGCGCATGTGGGAGATGTGCATGCATGCGCGAGGCCAAATGTGTGTGGGTGGGTCATGGGTGCATGCACAGGGGATGGGGTGCACGTGGGGAGATCACGGGTGCATGTGCAGGGCGCCACGCATGCTTTCAGTACTCGGTGCCGAAAAGGTTAGGCATCACTAATATATATTCTCGAACTTTAGGATGCAATACAAGTGTTTGCTTTATATAGGTATTTCTATTTTTAATTACTTTTCTGTTGCTTATTTACAGGTCATTGATTGGGTTTTAGAAAAAAACAAGAAGTGACATTCGCAAGTGCAGCACACTGAGAGCACCTTAAAAGTGTCTTGTTGGTAGATATGCCTAAAGCTTGGCAGTATCTACCATGTGATGCTCTCAAACCTCTGAGATAATTAAATTGAACTTGAAGTTATTTGTGTTGTAAAAAGTTTTTTACTAGAATAAAAAGAATTTCTTAAGTTATCTCTCGTGTCTGCATGATTTGAACGTTGCTTAGCTCTGCAAACGTAAATTCTCTATTGATGTATATTCAAATGTGCAGAATGTCTGGTTAAATTAGTTAGTGGTTTGTTTAAACTTAAAAATATCGCTTAGCAAGTACTTTTTAAAACCAGATATTTCCATCATTTTAAAGGTGTGGGACACATGAAATTCTAGAGAAATACCATGACTGTCAGGAAAAACTACTTTGAGAGTGGTTGCAAATTACCGCTCACTCACTTTACAAGACAGTAAACTATCCAGATTAAAAGGTAAGCAACATTATCAAGGTCTTAGAAAAAAAAATGTAGAAAAACTCAAAACACGAAAAATTTAAATTCAATTCTTTCCCTGAATTGTTCTCTATCTCTCATTCCATCCTTCAAGTATAATTCTGACAAGTGCTCTATTCAAATATATCAGCATGTTTTGCCATTCCTGAATTTATAGATTTATATTTTTGTGAAATGCCATGAGATTGATACTCCTTTCAATGAACTAAACTATTGAACCAGTAGTACTTTAGTAAGAGAACTTACCTGGAAGAATTATTCCCATCCTGTGAAATCAGTACTTCTCTGTTTTATACAAATTTTAGCAGACTAAAACCATTGAACAAAAATCAGTGACCTTATCAAATAAATTATCACTTCACCAAGAAAAATCCAATAAATGACTTTATTAAATATAGTCGTTTTTTTCTCCCTCTTGAAAATATAAATATTGTAGATTAAATTCTTATAAATCTGGGGTAGTTCCATTTAATTCATTCATACACATCTAAAGTAACGGCGTCTAGAGTCATTCAAAATCTGTATTTGACTACATATATATATATGTATGTATATGTGTATGTATGTATGTATGTATGTATGTATGTATATGTATATAGTGTCACAACCCCTGGTATGCCCCAATTATGGGAGGAAGCTAACTGCTTCCATTATCTGTCAATCGGCTCCTCACAAGAGTCCATCACGACAGAAACCCAATACAACATACATACATACATACATACATATAAATTAGTTATTCACTTCTTCATGTTGTGATTTGAGCACCGTACAATACGTGATATAACTAATGAATTAATCCTGATTATATACAAAGCAGATATAGTTATAATATTCCAGTGGAGGGGTGTTAGGTATCGAAAATAGCAGTACAATGGAATTTACATATGCATGAACGTTTCCTAAAGTACACAATATTCTACTTTATGCTCTGGCTTTTGCTCATTCACAATAATAAATACTGCCATGGAAGGAACTTGAAAATCCTGCTACATTGGAAAGGGTTATTTGAGATTCCTTATTTTTTTTTCCACAAAATGCCATTTAAATCAAAAATTTTGTACGTCATCCATCCACGGACAGACAAAAACCAATGGAAAGTCCATATCTGCAAAAATATATTTATTTTAAAGTAGAGACGCCTCTGTATATGGAGATATAGATATATAGATACATTTAAAGCTCCAAATGAAATAAAAATGAAGCTTAGGCACAAACTGGGCACATGGTGATAATGTAGGCTCAAAATCAAGCAGCTTTTTATTAAGTTAATTTTATATTACTAACTAAATACTAGGAAAGAAATTATACGGAAGATATTCCATGGCAATCAGTTATTTTCTAGAACTACCCAAAAAAATTCTCCGTGTGTAAAATCTTAGCTGGTTAACAGCTCAATCTTGGGTTTTAAAAATTTCCAACCTTTCAAATATTCCCTAAGTTTACCTTAATCGCATTTAAGAATTAACAGGGCGGCCTTTATGAATCCTATTTATTCTCCCAATCAAATTACCTTGAAACCTAGATTGATTACTTCAGGGACTATATAATGCTGCTGAGAATTTTCTTCAAATGCAGCTGAAAGCAAGCATAACTTACGCATTTACACTTCGCTTCCAGTTTTTGCTATCCTTATAACGATTTATTTTATTTATTTGTAATCAGTAGCATGGATTCAGGTTGACAATTCAGGAGCATTTTCCCAACTGACCACATATATCTAAGCAACCTTAAAAAACACTTATTTATTATGGCTAATAAACAAACAAATAAAAAACACAACTGCATTAATCTGTGTCTCTGGGCATCCATATAGAAAACAAGGTGGTGGGTTTTTTTTGGCCTTTTGATGTAGACATTAAGCTTTTAATATTGATGTATCTGACAGTCATTTAGCCGATTATTAAGCAAAGCAGGATTGGACATGGCTTGTACCTGGGTGGAAAAAACCACAAATAAAGGTCTATTTGCTGGAGATCAGACTGGTGAAAGCATTTGAGAAGACAACAGTTCAGGGTACTCCTTGACTTATGACTGTAATGGAGCCTGTTCATCGTAAGTACTATAAGTCATGATGATGGTGACATGAGTCACCCACACGACCGACTCGATTTTATAAGTTTTATGGCTGCCGTTTAGTGACCACAACTATCGTGAATTGAACCAATGTTTTGCTGTGGGCCAGTTTTGCTAAAAATGGAATGCCAGTTTTCAGCAAAAGCATTGTAAAACATGGCCATGTGATCATGGGATGCTGCAAATGACCTTAATTATGGCTTGACTGCCAAGTGCCTGAAGTGCAGTCACGTGACTGCTGGGGCGGTGGCCTTTAGAACTTCAGAACAGGGTCATGTGTACCCCTGGACGTAAGCTGAGGATTACCTTTACATCATAGCAATAGCAGTTAGACTTATATACCATTTCAAAGGGCTTTCAGCCCTCTCTAAGCGGTTTACAGAGTCAGCATATTGCCCCCAACAGTCTGGGTCCTCATTTTACCCATCTCGGAAGGATGGAAGGCTGACTCAACCTTGAGCCGGTGAGATTTGAACCGCTGAACTGCAGATAACAGTCAGCTGAAGTAGCCTGCAGTACTGCACCCTAACCACTGCGCCACCTCGGCTCTTGATCATATCCATATTGCAGCCAAGAAGAGTACATGGACGTTATCTATGAAGTTGAGTGCAACTTTAAGGAGACTTTATTTCTGTAGACCATATGAAAACAGTGTTAAAAAGACACTTCAACCGCCCTTCCGTCTGCTGCTGCTGTGATGGGATTGCCCTCGTTCTCCAGAATGAGGCGGAAAGAAAAGATCCTTGATGTGACTTGGGTTTTAATCCAGTGAATGCCAGTCACCAGGATGAAGCGTTGCTGCTAAGGTTTCAACCTGCGCCAAGTTTCAGAGCTATAGACCACAACGTTCAGATGCCTGTTAACTACCCCAAAACAAAATTTAAGATCTCAACCAGTTAAGACTTGAGCAGCTTCAGGATTCTTCTAGTTAAACCTTGTTAAGGGCACTCAACGGTACTTTTTCAAGAGGCAACTAGGCTTTCTGGTTTTTTCTTTGAAGACATTTCGCTTCTCTCATCCAAGAAGCTGTTTCATCTCAGACAACCATGATCTGGATGATTGGGAATCTCTATAGATGTTAAGGACAATTGGATCGAACTCTTGAAAAATGGCTGTATCGCCTTTCCTTGGTGGAATAGCGGAGTATGGGTGGTAGGGAAGAGCCTAGATCACATATCATATTTTTCGGAGTATAAGACGCACCCTTTTCCCTCAAAAGAGGCTGAAAAATCTGGGTGCGTCTTATACACTGAATACAGCATTTTTTGCCTCCTGAAACCCCACCCTCTTCACCAAAAATGCTGTGCATAGCTTTTAGGAGGCTTTCAGAGTGCTCCTGGGGGCTGGGGAGGACAGAAATGAGCAAAAAACCAGGCAATTTTGCGTCCCCCAGCCCCCAGTAGCACTCTATAAGCCTCCTAAAAGCTATCCATGCCCCTTTTTTGACCAAAAAAAAAGGGCCCATTTTTGCAAAAAACCGGGCCGTTTTTGGGAGGTTTGCAGAGCGCAAACCCTTTTTAATTTGCCTCTTCAAAACCTTGGTGCGTCTTATACTCCGAAAAATACTGCAACTTATTTCTCTCCACCTTGATGTAAAACCACGAGAAAAAGGAGAGGACCCTGAAAGGTGCAGAAGGTTCTTTTGCCTGCTTAGGTGAGGACTCCAGAACATCGGTGGAAAAGATACATGATATTGTTCTGATTTTTGCATCAGAGTGCCTTATCAACGACAGCACACTCACCAGCTTTAATCTATTTTCTGAGCTTTAATAGCCACTTCTTGCTTCCACTCTGGACTAGGTGTTTTGTATGGACGTTCTAGCTAAGGTTGATGTTCCTCTTCTTCGCCTTGTTCCTAGTTTTTTTCAACACTGCTGATTGCCATGGCTTCCGTCCTGAATTACTCAAGACTTCAAGGGCAGTGCTTCTGTATCCTCTCTATCCATACTTCTTTAGCATCCTCCTCTGTCTCCTGGCAGCTGCTTCCATCTTCTTCCTCATTACAAAACCTTCTCCTTTGCCTTAGAAGGGCCGAGAGCCAAATGTTGCAGATGGGCTTGTTGCAAAGCGCAAGGGAATTGCAAGCCATAAAACGAGTGAGCCAAAATTCCACTGACCACATCACATGCGAACTAAAAGTTCAGCCAACTTGGGACTAATTTGAAATGCATTTCCTCTTTTCGAGATGTTTTATCATTCCCATCACTTTTACTGTACTTCCACTGTAATGTTTTAAAATGCATTGGGTACGCCAGATTCCACCTCCCTCCCCCCTTCACAAGTTATAATTGTTAACGGAACAATCGCAATTTTATAAAACTTAGGTTATTTGGATGTCATCAATTTTGAATGAGCTTTGTTTTTTCCCCCCAGCAAATTCTCCAATGTGTCCTGAGTCTATGTTGTACGTCACGGGTGTCAAATTTGACCACGTCACGTGACGTATCGCAACATATCACAATGTTTTTTGCCATTGCAGAGCCGGGGCGGGTGTGGCCTGCACGTGACACATCTGGCCTGCGGGCTGCCAGTTTGACACCCTTTGTCTGTGCTATCTAGCGATATTTTTTTTGGCTCCAAGTGTGCCCACTCAAGAGTTCCTTTTTATGGATGGATTGAATCAGTCAGCAAACTATGTCTTCCTACAGCAGGATTTCCCAAACTTGACATCTTTAAGACAAGTGGACTTCAACTCCCAGAATTCCCCAGCCCCAGGGAATTCTGGGAGTTGAAACCTATGTTTCTTAAAGTTGCCAAGACTGGGAAATACAGCAACTTGAGCTCTGCCCATACAGATTGATATGCTTATTAATGGGGGAAAAAATTAGAGTGGATTGCACATCCACCTCATCTCTCAAACAACCAAATCACTATCTTGCACATAGATATTTTCTTTTGTGCTTTTTGAAAACCGAAATATAGTTTAGTGAGAGGGGGGGGGGGAATCTAAAGTACATAGAGTTCATTTTTAAAACCCTTATTTTGATGGTAACTCTCTACTTAGCTTTTACTTTTTAGTGGCTTTCAAATTTCCTACTCTCTGGGATTTCTATCCACGACAGTTTCTCTGCAGTTTGCAAAGGATTTGGAATATGTTACCAGTTTACAAAAACAGCCCGATCTACTAGAGGTAAATACAGAGCAGATTTTAAAGGATGGGGGAAACGATAAAGGGGGGAAGGGAAAAACTTTGCATTCACAGAAGCTACTCTACCATCACCGATCTTTTCATTGAAAAATTGCTGAATCTTCTAGGGAAGCCCTGGCATTCTCAAAACCCAAGATGGAGCGGACTGCTCTAAAATCATACACAGAGGCACACTTATGAGTATGAAACGTCATCATACAGCATTC
The DNA here is from genome assembly GCF_051295495.1 of Thamnophis sirtalis. Taxonomy (NCBI): domain Eukaryota; kingdom Metazoa; phylum Chordata; class Lepidosauria; order Squamata; family Natricidae; genus Thamnophis; species Thamnophis sirtalis. Next base: position 114,601,683 of record NW_028261382.1, on the reverse strand, counting down.
ATCTCTTACTTCTTAATTACTCAATGTTGACTTTATTCAGAGCAATCAATGTTGTTTCCCTTGCAACGTATGTTTTAGTTGATGACTCTTATTCTTCAGAGCCCTATTATTTTATTTGATCAAAACATTGACTTTGCCCCATATTTGAACTTCAGGTCATTTGCAGAAGAGTTCACATGTTCTCCTAGTAGCTCCCAGTGTTGACAACATGTTGGAGAGTTGGACTCGAGTAGTTCCACTTTGTTCGTTTTTTTTGTTCTTGCCAATGACAGACAGAATTTATGCTACCAATCCAAGTCTTGTAATCTTGGCAAAAAGGAATGAATGAATGATGAATACAATCGGCTTTGGACAGGAATGAAGGTCCAGTTGCTGAAATCAGAGAACAAAGAGACAAGGAGTTATTGTATGTGGCTAATTCTGGACCATCATCAAAACCATGGAAAAGCAAAAGTTGGAATATTTTGGACGTATGATGAGACACCCAGAAAAATATAGCACATTTCACTTAATCCTGCAAAGAAAGACTGAAGGCAAATGAGGTCCAGGCAGAAGAAGAACATCATGGCTTCAAAATCTAAAGGACTGGTTTGGACAAAACTCAACAGCACTTTTTTGGGCTGCTGTTGATAAAAATAGGATCGCCAACATGATTGCCAACATCCAATGACGGATATGGCACAAGAAGAAGAATTCTGGGCTGGGTCCAGAATTGTTGCCCAAGCCATCAAATATATTTGTTTGAAATATAGCATTATTTTTCAGCATTGTGACTGAAGCTTGGGCAAATACAGTGATACCTCAGTTCATGACTGCTTCAAAACACGTTGAATTTGGTTCTCGACGCATTTTGACGTGAAAATGTTGTCCCAGTACTCAGCCTTTGTTTAGTACTTGACTTCCTGTTCTAGGAAGAGGGGCACAGCTGTGGGGAACAGACAGGAAGTCAGACATTCTGGGAAGGTTGCTGCAAAAGGAGGGAGAAGGCCACAGACAGCGGACAGGAAATTGGCCATGCTTGGAAGGTCGATGAGATAGGAAAAGGGACAGACAGAAAGTTCTTCCCAGCCAAAACAAAGGCTCATATGATAGCAATAGCACTTATATACTGCTTCATAGTGCTTTTACAGCTCTCAAAGCAGTTTACAGAGTCAGCCTATTGCCCCCAACAATCTGGGTCCTCATTTTACCCACCTCAGAAGGATGGAAGGCTGAGTCAACCTTGAGCCGGTGAGATTTGAACTGCAGCTAGCAATCAGCTGAAGTAGCCTGCAGAACTGCACTCTAACCAGTGCGCCATCTCGGTCACATGGTTTGTTTGGGATTCGTCCATTTTAGTTCCTGTCACACCGTCCAGAACCAACTAAAGCCAAGTCCCGAGGTACCACTGCACCAGCATTTTGAGGCTCCAATAGATCATTTAATGGAATAATCCAGGCATGTTACATCAGGAATGATTTTAAAAGACAGAAAGAAGTGCAGTATCAAAGCCGTCACCAGATAAGTGGCCCTTGAGCCCTGGCCCAAGAAAATAACTTGAAAAAAAAAGTCTCAAACAAGTCCCTCACTAGATAAAGGAAATAACACATTTAAACTTGCAAAATTCAGTTACTATATCTGTTTCAGAAAAAGTAGTCCTGATCTTGGGATCTCTTAAAGGCTATGCATGCCCTTTCTGTGACAAAAAAGGGGCCCATTTTCTGCTCTTTTTTGTCCCCCCCCCCTCTACAAGCCTAAAGATATTCATGCCCTTTTTGGGGGGGAAAAAACCAGGTCCGTTTTTGCGAAAAACTGGCCATTTTCAGGACGTCTGCAGAGTGAAAAAACTTTTTTAAAAAATTTGCCTCTTCAACACCTTGGTGTGTTTTATACTCCAGTGCGTCTTATACTCCGAAAAATACGGTAGGTGAAAACCATGAGACTCGGTTTTCACCAGATATGTGCCGATATGATATTTCCAATAAAGCTATTCTTTGAGGAATTCACCTGCTTTGGAGTTTTTGCTTGCAATGGATCTATTCCTTGGAATCCTGAGAGACGTTTTCTATGGAATGGGGAAAATTCTTCTTTTGTCATTAATGACTACTAATGATGACATGAAATGTGATTTTCCTGCTTCATGGAACAGCTAATCTGTGAGAATTGTGTTTTCTAATAATCAGATGCTACAAATGATAACCATCTTCATCCCCAGCTACGTTGAAAAACAAACAACCCAACACACTTACAATTTCACCTTCCTTCCCTCCAAAGTCCAAATAGAGCAGCCGAATCCCATCATCTGAAGATGATTTTAGCTTCTCGTAGGGATACTGGAAGATGGTTTTGGGAAAGGCACCAACTTGGGGTTCGGTGATGAGGGAAAATCCATGGTCATAATGGATGGTCAAACGGCACTCCTGGTTTTTGTACATGCAAGCTGAAGGAGGGAACAAGAACAAACAGGATTTATGGCACTTTAGAAGAATGATATTGCTAATAAAAGATTATGAGGCCACTCCGATGCTGGTAGTAGCTTGGGGATTAATAGGAATGCTAATGAGTTCCCTGCTAATTGGAAAGAAGTTCCAGTGATTGTTAACAATGAGGTTAATATAGCACAAAGGTTTCAGCACAGCTGACTGTGCACCATTAAAACGTGGTAAGATCCATAGTGTAATACCAATTGCTGTCTGTGTTTAATTAAAAAGGGAGTTGGGTATCTTATAACATCCCTGAATCAGGTTTATCAACCTTGGGGAAAATACACAGTCAAGGACATGGAATAAAGTGTAAACTTTCAGTAAGAGGTATTTAGCCACTTGGTCTTGCTTTTCAAAATTTCTGGATGCAAAGCAGAGGTGAGTTCCTACCAGTTTGCACCTATTCAGTAGAACCGGTTCGTCAAATCTACTGAACCGGTTAGAAGAGGTTCCACCAGTGGGCCCGGAAAGCAGGCCACACCTACAGAAGAGGTCCCAAATTTTTTTGAAACCCACCACTGGTCCTTGGCTAGGATTATTCTACACTATCATGCTCATATTTTTAAAACTCAGTGCCTCTGTGAAAGGTAAGGATGACTACTGCGTTTGTGGTGCAATCAGAACATTGCGTGTGTTGAAGTTGTTTTAACGCAAACCAAAGATGCCTTTTAAAAAACAAGTTTACATCCTATTCTTAGGCATGCCAATGCTGTGTGTGAGGTAATTTAAGGTGGTTCTGACAAGTGTCGTCGGCATCTTCATATCCGGTCACATGGACGGCAAGCCACTCCCATCCGGTCACACGGGCGGCAAGCCACTCCCACAAAGGAGGCCACACCCACAGAGTAGGTTCGAACAATTTTTGAAACTCACCACTGATGCAAAGACTCTTGTGATAGCCAAGGATTTACTGATAAACATTACATTTATGTTCCTTAACAGGGGGAGTAAGCGTTCTTGTCCTCATTTGTCCGACGTCATCTCAAAAGGACCAACTTGTGAGGAGGTTGAGATACTGACTGCCTCAAAGCAACTTATATAAGCTGTATAATGAAGTGTCAGGTTTAGAGCTTTATGTCACAGATGGAAGGTCAATCCACCCTACGAAACTCTTTCTTGACTCTTCTTCTTGAACCTACCGTGTTTTCCCCAAAATAAGACAGGGTCTTCTTTTCTTTTGGAACCACCCCACCCCTCCCCGAAATAAGGACTTGGGAGGTCTTATTATTTTTGAGGTGCAGGAGGCGGCGAGTGTGGCCACATCATGGCTGCTGGGTTGCAATATTTTTGGGAGGGGCTTATTTATACAAATTCATACAACAGCAGAGTTGGAAGGGACCTTGGAGGTCTTCTAGTCCAACCCCCTGCCTAGGCAGGAAACCCTATACCTTTTCAGACAAATGGCTATCCAAATCTTCTTAAAGACTTCCAGTGTTGGGGCATTCACAACTTCTGGAGACAAGCTGTTCCACTGATCAATTGTTTTCACTGTCAGGAAATTTCTCCTCAGTTCTAAGCTGCTTCTCTCCTTGATTAGCTTCCACCCATTGCTTCTTGTTCTGCCCTCAGGTGCCTTGGAGAATAGTTTGACTCCCACTTCTTTGTGGCAATCCCTGAGATATTGGAACACTGCTGTCATGTCTCCCCTAGTCCCTCCCCTATTTTCGGGGGCTTATTTTAGCGCATGGACTCAAAAGCCCGATTGGGCTTATTATCTGGGGTGGTCTTATCTTCGGGGAAACAGGGTATAAGAGTCACCTTGGTTCTCTGACCAGGCCATTCAAGGGATTAGGACTAGGCCAATTGTTCTGCTCTCAATTTCTCCTCAATGTCCATCTCTCATCAGGCTGCCTGAATTGTTTTAATCTCCAGAAAAACTGTTGTTGACTTTAGTCTCTCCTCCTCCCTCCCTCTTCTTCTTTCTATCTTTTAAAGTGAAACTCTGAGACCAGACCATTGATCAAAGGATTTAAACAAAACAACAGCCCAGGCTAGCACTGTTAAAAGGATCTGCTATCTAGTATGAGCAACAGATGTTGGATGGAGTTGATTTTGCTTCTTAGCCAATTCCTCCAAATTGCAAAAGAATCCTTTCAACTTCTATTACAGTGGTGGGTTCCTACTGGTTTGGCCGAAATCGGTAGTGGTTTGGCGGCCTGGGTTGCTGGAACCGGCAGCGACCCAGGCCTGCCGCGCCTCCGAACCGGTTTTCCTGGCAGCACCATAGGGCACCGCCACCTTGTTTTTGGCTTCTGCGCATGCACAGAACAATTTTTATTGTACTGTGCATGCACACGCAATGTGAATCAAGTGTATGCGCAGCACATCCACAAACCGGCAGTAACGGCTGCCGGGACCCACCCCTGCTCTATTGATACGGTCTCTGTTTTGCTACTGGCAGAAACCAGAGAAGGTCCACCAAGATTTCTCCTGCTCTGGGAGAACTTGATCGCCAAGAAGCCTCTGTGCTGTTGATTTACCGGTTGTGACTTCCACAGAGAGTTCAGCGGCGTTGTGGCAACCTTGAACTAGGCTCCGGGTCCACAGTGAAAGGTCTCTGCTAGTCTCGGTTTTGAAAAGATGGCTCTCAATCCCTTGTTGTGTGCCCGTTCGAGTGGCAAATGACAAATCTACGCCAGACTGTGGAGAGCCCTTCCCAGGTCCCGAATGTACCAACCTGAAAACAAATGAGAGAATCAACACATGTTGTTAGGGAAACAATCTTTAGTGGGAGAAAGACAATTTCACTGATGATCCTGTATGTATCTACCATTTGTTTATTTGCATTTCTAGGAAACTTTTCCTTGTGACTAATCAAAATCCTTTTCCTAGAATTTTAATCCTAATAAAAAGCAACGTTTCCATGTCCTTCTTTCCTTCCTATTTTTATAATATATAAATCTTCAATCATACTTCATGTCTGATGGGTATTATTGCCCTATCTGGAAAAAAGAAGCTACTAGGGGGGGAAAAGACCCCATCCCATTTTTGCAATATATTATCTTGTTTACTGAGGGATGCGGTGGCTCAGTGGCTAAGATGCTGAGCTTGTCGATCAGAAAATTGGTAGTTCAGTGGTTCAAATCCCTAGCGCATAATGGAGCGAGCTCCCGTTACTTGTTCCAGCTTCTGCCAACCTAGCACTTCGAAAGCATGTAAAAATGCAAGTAGAAAAATAGGAACCACATTTGGTGGGAAGGTAACAGCGTTCTGTGTGCCTTCGGCATTTAATCATGCTTGCCACATGACCATGGAGACGTTTTTGGATAGTGCTGGCTCTTTGGCTATGAAATGGAAATGAGGACCGCCCCCTAGAGTCAGGAACAACTAGCACATATGTGCGAGGGGAACGTTTACCTTTATATCTTATTTACTACAGGTTTCTTCCCCCAAAAGATCATGTCAAAGAAGCAACTAGGAAGACGTATCTGAAACAGCTTGGTAGCCAATGTAGTTGAAACATTTTTTATGCATTCAGGGATTTAAATTATTTGCTACACATAGGGTTGAACAGCATCGGGGGGGGGGGGGGACTGAGCATTTATGAACCTGTACAGATAAAGGTATCAGAGGCCATTTCAAGGTAACTGAACAAAGGATTCAGAGTACAGAGAAAAGAGAGGGGTTGGATGAGGGAGCTGATGAGAGTTTTCGCCCACAAAGTTCTCCCAGCTGGAGATGATTTGCTAGGTCAAAGGAGCCTTTTAATGGATTGTGATGTGCATTTAAGAGCCAGCAGGCTCTAGCAGGGCACAGCAGGTGGCAGTATCTGGCCATCTTTTCCTGCCTGGCAGTCATATAGGGTCAAACTTGGTTGTTGGTACATAGTTATGTATTAAGTGCACTTGATTTATACCTGCCTTTCTGCTCTGACAAATATGCAAAGCATCCAATAATATGCGGACCGAATATAAAAAGTTTTAAAATTCCACGCTAACAAGGACGTCAACAACATTTGTTGAGAATTGAGGCATCTTCGCAGATTTCCTACGGGGAAGTAGAATAAATATATTTCATATTTTGCACAGTTGTACAGTTCTGGGATCGTGTGATCAGCATTTGCAACCTTCCCAGCTGGTGTCCAACAAGCAACGTCAAAGCGAGATTTGGAGGGGGGGGGAGCGCGAGATTTGTTTAATGACTGCATGATTCACTTAACAACTGCCGTTCTCCCATCTCACCCCCCCCCCAAAAAAAAATCTCGCTTTGACTTTGCTTGTTGGAAACCAACTGGGAAGGTTACAAATGCAATTGCTGTTAAACCTTAACAACTGTGGCAAAAAAAGGGATTGTAAAATGGGGCAAAACTGATTTAACAACTGTCTTGCTTAGCAGCCAAAAATTTAGCCTCACTTGTGATCCCGAGTCGAGGGCGAGTTGTATCTAAAATAGCTGAAAATTGGGATTCTGACGTAACTGATTATGACAACACACAGCAGGCTGGCGGGATGAATTTTTCAAAGACGAAACTTCATCTCGCGATGTATATTTCCAGCCCTCCCTGCCCGCCCGCCTTCAGACAGGTGCGTGCTGCTTATGGCAACTTAGTTGTTCTTTTCTAAGTAGTTGTCCTAAGATAACCTCCCGGTCTATAGAAACAGGGAACTGGATACCACAGACATTTCACTAGCCTGTGGGGCTGTTCAGAGGTTGCAAAGTTTCTCAGGTTTCTTGTGTGGTTTCCAGAACAAAACAAATACAGGTCAGGCATAGTGTGTCTTACAGGTCCTGGGAATCCAAGATAATAAAAACTGCAGTCCAATTAAACATGCATTATTAGGATTGGGGGCAGAGTTTCAGCTGATTCTTTGGTTTCAAGCAGTGGTAAAATCCAATTTTTACTCCTGGTTCTCTGGGCGTGGCTTGGTGTGGCATGGTGGGCATGGCAGGGGAAGGATACCGCAAAATCTCCATTCTGATGCCAGCCAGAGGTGGCATTTGCCGGTTCTCCGAACTACTCAAAATTTCCGCGACTGGTTCTCCAGAACCTGCTGGATTTCACACCCCTGGTTTCAAGCCACCAAGCTGGTTTTAAACCCAAAATCATCTATAGAAACCATGATGGTTGGATTTTTTTTTCCCTGCATTAATTAAGCTTCTCACTCTTGTATCATCAGAATATGATGTTGGGAGGCTGGCCCTTCAAAAACTCATCAGTCTCCATTTGTTCTCCTCGACCATGTGAGGAAACCTTTCCCTAGTGACAGCTCGACAGTTAACATGGCATGGGCCAGCTTTGGTTGGTAACATGAGAATGTCTCTTCTGGTGTGGTGTGCAGGAAGAGCTGATCAAATGTGCCTGAACCTTCTTCCATTGACAGTCCATGCTTTATTGTAGGGGTTTCCACACTTGGTAACTTTTAACACTTATGGACTTCAACTTCTAGAATTCCCCAGCCTGAATTCTGGGAGTTGAGGTCCACAAGTCTTAAAGTTGCCACGTTTGGAGATCCTTCCTCTAAAGTGTCCTTTGGCCTTATCACACGTTTCTCCAGTGAGGCTGAGAGATGTTTCCTCAAGGTTACAACCTCAAAGCATAGCTTTTGTCTCATCCCTTGTCTCATCTAAACTGATGACCCTCAAGGGTGAGCCAATGATAAACTGGTGTTGTACACCTCTCCCATCAGAGGCTTTACTATGTGAATGCTTTCTGGCACATCAGCAGCTTCCAGTAGCACAATTCCATGTACTGTATTTTTCAGAGTATAAGACGCACTGGAGTATAAGATGCACCAAGGTTTTGAAGAGGCAAATGTAAAAAAATTTTGCACTCTGCAAACCTCTCCAAAACAGCCTGTATTTTGCGAAAACATGCCTGTTTCCCCCCCCCCCCAAAAGGGCATGAATAGCATTTAGGAGGCTTGTAGAGTGCTCCTGGGGAGTGGGGCCAAAAACAAGCAAAAATGCCTGTTTTTCATGAAAACGGGCCTGTTTTTTGTCAATAAAAGGGCATGATAGCCTTTAGGAGGCGGCTTATAGAGTGTTCCTGTGGGCTGGGGGGAGCAAAATTGAGCAAAAACACAGCCCATTTTTTGCCCATTTCTGCCCTTCCCAGCCCCAAGGAGCTCTCTGAAAGCCTTCTAAAAGCTATGCACGGCTATTTTGGTGAAGGGGGCGGGGTTTCAGAAGGCAAAAAATGCTGTATTCAGTGTATAAGATGCACCCAGATTTGCAGCCTCTATTTTTAGGGAAAACTACTGTGAAAAATATGGTAGCTTCTCAGCCAAATTGAGAGGGTTATATAGCTAAGAAGAGACTAGACAGTTTATTTGAAATAGTATAGGTTCTCCTGCTTGAGCAGGAAACTATAGAAAACCTGCAAGGTCCAGCTCTACTCTATTCTAACTTATTCTATGAATTATGAAAACTATCCACTGAAGACAATACACAGGGCAAGGAGCTAAAATTCCATTTGTGTTTTGCAACAGATCCCCTGTATTTGGATGGGTGGGTGGATGGATGGATGGGAAGAGTGGGAATGGACGTTGGAACTTCCGTGGCACGACATAACCGCAAACGTCAAAAGCGCGCCGACAACACCGCGGCGCTAAAACCGCGATGTCAAAAGCGCGCCCACAACAGCGCGCCGACAGAAGCGCGATTTAACTTAAGGTAAGGTTTAGGGTTAGGTTTAGGGTTAGGTTTAGCGTTAGGTTTAGGGTTAGGTTTAGGGTTATTTTTAGGGTTATGTTACAGCGCGCTTCTGTCAGCGCGCTGTTGTCGTGCGGTTTTGACGGTGTGGTTTTGTTACCGCACTTTAGTCACACGCGCTTTAGTCTACCGCGGTTTTGTGGTGGAACCGGAACTTCAGAACTGGAATATAAGTAGTTTTTTGGAGTAAATGTCTGTCAAGATTCTCAATCATCCAGGTCATGGTTGTCCCAAAGGTGCTTGTTCTAAAAGGTAACTGTACTTTCCTAGGTTTTTGATTGAAAATATTTTGCTTCTCAATTGAAGAACTGAAGAAGCTTCTTTGATGAGAAGCAAAACCTTTCAAACAATAAACTGAGAAAGTTCAGTTGCCTTCTAGAAAAGGCATCTTTGGGATAGTTTTTGTAGGCTCCACTGTAACTTTGAATGGCCACTAAGCAACCAGTCCTAAATTGAGGACTACTTACATAGGGGGACCAAGTAGAACAGCTCTGGGTTGAGTTTCAGGACGTTACCCCCGGGGATGTGGACAAGGCCATGAGAGCTGTAAGTACCTCCACCTGTGTTCTGGATCCGTGTCCCTCATGGCTGGTCACGAACTGCAGTGAGGTGACACGAGGCTGGATCCAGGCGGTCGTGACCGCCTCCCTTCAGGAGGGGAACTTCCCCGCCGCACTGAAAGCGGCGGTGGTGAGACCCCTCCTGAAGAAACCATTCTTGGATCCAGCTGTCCTTAATAGCTATCGTCCTGTCTCCAACCTTCCCTTCTTGGGGAAGGTTGTTGAGAAGGTGGTGGCCTTCCAGCTCCAACGGTCCTTGGAGGAAGCAAACTACCTAGACCCCTTCCAGTCAGGCTTCAGACCCGGTTACAGCACAGAAACCGCTTTGGTCGCATTGATGGATGATCTTTGGAGAGCCAGAGATGAAGGACATCCCTCCATCCTGGTCCTCCTTGACCTCTCAGCGGCTTTCGATACCATCGACCATGGTATCCTTCTGCGACGACTGCGGGAGGTGGGAGTGGGAGGCACCGTGCTACGGTGGTTCTCCTCCTACCTCTCGGACAGGTCGCAGTCGGTGTTAGTGGGGGGGCAGAGATCATCCCCTAGGCCCCTAAATTATGGGGTACCTCAGGGCTCGGTCTTATCCCCCCTACTATTCAACATCTACATGAAACCGCTGGGAGAGATCATCCGCAGGCACGGGATTAGATACCATCAATATGCGGACGATACTCAATTGTATCTGTCCGCCCCGTGCCAACTCAATGAAGCGGTAGATGTGATGAGCCGGGGTCTTGAGGCCGTTATGGACTGGATGAGGATTAACAAGCTTGTGCTCAACCCAGAAAAGACCGAGTGGCTGTTGTGTTTTCCTCCCAAAGATTTGACTAATATTCCATCACTCAGGCTGGGGGGTCAAATTTTACACCCCTCAGAGAGGGCTCGCAACTTGGGAGTCCTCCTGGATCCGCAGCTGTCATTTGACCACCACCTAACAGCTGTGACCAGGGGGGCATTCGCCCAGGTTCGCCTGGTGCGCCAGTTGCGACCCTACCTGAATCGGGAGGCTCTCACAACAGTCACTCGGGCCCTTGTGATCTCCAGGCTGGAATACTGCAATGTGCTCTACATGGGGCTGCCCTTGAAGAGCATCCGGCGACTTCAGCTAGTGCAGAACGCAGCCGCGCGAGTGATCGCGGGTGCACCTCGATTCACCCGCATAACACCTATCCTCCGCGAGCTGCGCTGGCTACCTGTCGATCTCCGGATGCGCTTCAAGGTGCTATTAATCACCCATAAAGCCCTACATGGCAGTGGATCTGGATATTTGAGAGACCGCCTTCTGCCAATTACATCCCTGCGACCAATAAGATCCCATAGACTAGGCCTCCTCCGTATTCCATCGGCCAGCCAGTGTCGGCTGGCAACCACAAGGAGGAGGGCCTTCTCAGCAGTAGCCCCGGCCCTTTGGAACGAGCTCCCTGTGGAGATTCGTACCCTCTCCACCGTCCAAGCCTTCCGCATAGCCTTGAAGAACTGGCTCGCCCGTCAGGCCTGGGGATAAGGATAGTTACCCCTCCCGAATGATGAATGTATGTTGCCTACCATTTTATTATATGTCTCTATCTTGATGTTTGTATCCCCCCCTTCCCAGTTTTATGTGAGCCGCCCTGAGTCCCCTCAGGGAAAAGGGCGGCCTACAAATTCTAATAAAACCAAAACCAAACCAAACATAGAAACTTGTTAATATAATACTACCACACAATTTCCTATTATGGGAACACATTGTTTGCTATTTCTCACCTCTCTCTTTTCAGTTATTTTTCATCTTGTACCTTTTTAATTGTAGCCAGAGGGGAGAATCTGTTTTATTACAGATCTGCATAAGTCCCGCTGGCTAAAATGGGAGGTGAAAAATAAGGGAAATAAGTGATTTAAAAACATGATTTCTACATATATATTCTGGGCTAAAGACAAGGAGGTACCTGCTAGTCAAGAGAGAACTTAAAAATGTGGTATCTCTCTATATATTCTGAACTAGAGAAAGGAAAGCGTCTGGTAATCATCAGAGAGTTTAAAAATGTGATCTCTCTCTCCCTCTCTCTCTTTTAAGGGACATGGTGGCTCAGTGGCTAAGACTCTGAACTTATCGATCAGAAAGATCAGCAGTTCGACAGTTCGAACCCCTAATGCCGCTTAATGGAGTAAGCTCCCATTACTTGTCCCAGCTTCTGCCAACCTAGCATTTCGAAAGCACGTAAAAAAATAGGAACCACCTTTGGTGGGAAGGTAACAGGGTTCTGTGTGCCTTTGGCACTTAGTCATGCCGGCCACATGACCACAAAGACATCTTCGGACAGCGCTGGCTCTTCGGCTTTGAAACAGAGATGAGAACCGCCCCCTAGAGTCGCGAACGACTAGCACATATGTGCGAGGGGAACCTTTACCTGTACTTGGCCTCTTGTTTTAAGAACGTCTTCTACTCCAATAGATTTTAAGCAGCTTGGTTGTCACGTGGGAAGTTGCTGAGAGTGAATTATCATACAAGCCAGTACTAATAAACAGTGGAATGTTTGCATTGCCAGTCAGAGCCCAAATCTGCCTGATCTAATGTGATGTTTCCTGTCTGTGACACAGTATTACCCTGTTGGACTTTTATGCCCCAAGTAGCAAAATAGGGACCCCATCTTTGGTGGGAAGGTTGCAGTGTTCTGTGCGCCTCTGGCGTTTAGTCATGCTGGCCACATGACCAGAGAGACGTCTTCACACAGCGCTGGCTCTTTGGTTTAGAAATGGAGATGAGCACCACTTCCTAGAGTTGGGAATGACTAGCACATATCTGCGAGGGGAACCTTTACCTTATATTTACAGTCTGGGCTATAGAAAAGAACATACCTGGTAGCTAAGAGAGGGTAGGAATGCAGTGGAGTAAGCCAAGCTTCCTTGATGCGTGGCATGCTTTCAAACATCAAGAGGTCCTTCTCTGTCAAGGCAACCAATACAGCTTTCCAATGTTTCTCATTCTCTCCCAGCACCTGGACACAACAAAGCAAGATTTCCAATGAAAGAGGCGCAAGGAAAAAATTTTTAGGAGAACATTGCTTTTCCCATGCCAAAATACACCAAGCCCGAAACCTAACATCAGCCCCGCTGGGTCACAGCAAGGCCCTCCTTCGTTCAACCTTTGTTGCCCACAAAACAAGCCAACAAAACGTTCCTGGCCTCAGGATAGATGCTTTTAAAGCAGGAAACTGAGACACGGAACATTTCCCCGCTGCTGATTTATGACCCCTGTACAACGTCTTCCAGCTATCATTGAACTGATGTAAAGCTTGTCCTCCTTACTGCTATTTTGGCTCAGCCATGCTTGGATGACATTAGAAGATGCTATGAGTCACTGGTGTGAAATGAATACTGTATATCTTCCCTCTGGTGTTCCCTGGTATTTGGAGGCAGGCCTTCCTCAAGTGGCAGAAAATATCGAGTCTTCCAGATTGAACAGAAAGGCCCGACTTTCATGAATTCATCCAATCCCTTTTTTTTGGGGGGGGGGATAGCCATCCTGTTGATCAAAATCTGGTGGAAGACAGGACCTGAGGTGTTGTAGGACCAGTCTCTCAAAGCACTTCATCACTATAGACGTCAGTGGGCCAATCTGTTATTTTCATTGTTATTGAAGCAAAGAAGCCCTACATGCCATAGGTCCAGGGCAGTGGTGGAATTCAAATAATTTAACAACCAGTTCTCTGTCCTAATGACCAGGTGGGTAGGTGGGGCTTAGTGGTCATGTGACTATGTGGGCGTGGCCAACTCAACATTACTCAGGTTGATGGGCATTTTGCCTTAGCTGTTCCAATGTAATAAGGGTTAACCGGAGATGCAGTTTCTGTAAGCAGGGCAATAAAGATTAGGCTAGAAACAACACTAGAATGTTTCCTTCCTGCCTTCCTTACAGGATTAGCCCTGTAAAGTGGGGAAAAACCAAAAGAAGATTTCTTCCAACAACCTGTTCTCTGAACCTCTTAGAAAGTTAAGAACCGGTTCTCCCGAATAGGTGCGAACTGGCTGAATCCCACCACTGGTCTAGGGTGTCTTGAGGTGCCGTCTCTTTCCAATGGGAAAGCCCACCCCACTTGTGCCAGTGAAATAGCCCTGCCAAAGATGCCATTTGATATAGAATTCCAGCAGGCTGGTTAAAGGAGAAGAGCCTTTTCTGCTGTGGCCCCCATCCCTGTGAAACGCTATTCCAACGCAGGTGAGAGCTGCCCCCTCCCTTTTGGCCTTCTGGAAGGGTATCAAAACCTGGCTTGCTGTTGGCCTGGGTCCACGGGGGCAGGGGGGGGGGAGCTCACCACTGGAGGTAGCTAATGGGATAAGAAGACCACATCCCTGTGCCGGCCATCTCCTAGATCTCTTAGTTTTGGTTTTAGTACAGTTTTCATCGTTCATTCTGTGTACTTTTAAGTGTTACTATGCTTTCATTAAAAGGGACGTGGCGGCTCAGTGGCTAAGACACCGAGCTTGTCAATCAGAAAAATCGGCAGTTCAAATCCCTAGGGCTGCGTAACGGAGTGAGCTCCAATTAATTGTCCCAGTTTCCACCACCCTAGCAGTAACAGCGCTCCCGTGTGCTTTTGGGGTTTAGTCCTGCTGGCCACATGACCATAGAGATGATTTTGGACAGCGCTGGCTCTTCAGCTTTGAAACAGAGATGAGCACCGCCCCCTAGAGTCGGGAACAACTAGCACATATGTGTGAGGGGAACCTTTACTTTTGTACCTTTATGCTTTCATTATTTTTTACTTATTTTATAACTTGTAAGCCGCCCAGAGTCACCTTGTAGGGGAGATAGGAGGCATAATAAAATAAAAAATATATAAAATTAAAAAAATAACAAAATAAAACTTAAATTAAATAATTAAATACAATCAAATTGATGGCTTTTTAATTTCTTACGTTAATAACACTGTTTAATGAAGATTTGGCTGAATGGCTTAAAAAATGAATTGCTCACCATTTGGCTGACCGGTAATTAAATGGATTTTTCCCCCAAAAAACTATTCTTTATCATTAAGAGAGAAGAGCTATTTTAATTAAGAGTCCCTCTTTAGTAAACAAATTATCTCTTATGGGCAAGCTCCAACAGGTTTTAGCAGGTATTCAAGCAGGTTGGAATTTAATTGAAGTGCTTTTGGGTTTCATAACGGAAGGCTGCTTTTCACGGGAAAAAAGTAATTTCTCCTTCCATGTAGCCATTAAGCCACTTCAAAAAGAATGCTTTCATATACAGAATTGGAGTCAGAAGGGGACCACTGAGGCCATTAAGTCCAACCCCCCTGCTTAGTGCAGGAATTCAAATTAAAGCAGCCCTGACTGATGGCTGCCTAGACTCTGCTTGAATACATACAATGAAGATGAGGCTACTACAGGTAGTCCTTTACAGATTAACAGAGTTGGAAGGGACCTTGTATGGAGTATGGAGTATGGAGTAGTTTATTTATATGCCGCCCTTTTCCCTGGGGGGACTCGGGGCGGCTTACAATTCGAAAGGAGGGGAAAACAAACAGATTAACACATAAGACAGTACATCATTAAAAGCACAACATTCATACAATTCGGGTGGGTTATGGTCTTTAACCCCAGGCCTGACAGGATAGCCAGGTTTTGAGGGCTGTGCGGAAGGTCTGGAGGGTGGTGAGGGTACGAATCTCCATGGGGAGATCGTTCCATAGGGTCGGAGCTGCCACCGAGAAGGCTCTCCTCCGCGTGGTTGCCAGTCGACATTGACCGGCAGATGGAACTCGGAGGAGGCCTAATCTATGGGATCTAATTGGTCAAGTGGAGGTAATTGGCAGTAGGCGGTATCTCAAGTACCCAGATCCACTACCATGAAGGGCTTTGTAGGTGACAAGTAGCTTGTAAGTCCTCTAGTCCAATCCTCTCACCCAAGCAGGAGACCCTACACTATTTCTGACCAAAGGCAGTCCAGTCTCTTCTTGAAAGTCTCCAGGGATGAAACTCCCACAACTTCCAAAGGTGACTTCTGTTCCATGGGTTGATTGTTCTCACTATCAGAAAATTTCTCCTTATTTATAGGTCGTATCTCTCCTTGGCCAGTTTCCATCCATTATTCCTTGTCTGGCCTTCAGGTGCTTTGGAGAATAGCTTGACTCTCTCCTCTCTGGCGCAGCCCCTCAAATATTGGAAGACTGCTATCATGTCTCCCCTGGTCCTTCTCTTCACTAACTAACCATGCCCAGTTCCTGTAACCGTTCTTCATATGTTTTAGCCTCCAGTGCCCTAATCATCCTGGTTGCTGCACTTTTTCTAGAGTCTTAATGTCTTTTTAATACTGTGTTCACCAAAGCTGGATGCAGTATTCTGGTTCACCGAGAAAAGGGCGAATGACAAAACCGCGCCCAACTAAACTGTGTCACTGACATCATCAACAGGGCGACAACAGCGCGGAGACAGAAGCGTGCTGTAAAAGTAACCCTAAACCTAAACTTAACCCAACCCTAACACTAACCCTAACTCTAAACCTAACCCTTACCTTAAGTTAAATCGGCTTTCTTTTGACATGCTATTGTAAAGCGCCCTTCTTTCTCCGCGCTGGCTGTTGTCGCCGTGTTGATGACGTCAGCGACGCAGTTTAGTCGGGCGCGGTTTTGACGTTCGCCCTTTTGTCGGGTTACGCAGTATTCTAGGTATGGTCTTACTAAGCCTTTATAGAATGGTATTAGTACCTCACTTGATCTTGATTGTACTCCTCTGTTAAGGCAATTTAGGATTGCATTGGCTTTTGTGGCTACCGCTGCACACTGCTGGCTCATATTTAGCTGGTTGTCCACTAAGGCTCCAAGATCCCTCTCAGATTACTGCTATTAAGCCTGGTTTCACCCCTTCTCAAGGCCAGAAATGTGTTGCTTTGCAGCTGGGAGCTCTGTACACTCGACGTGGAGCTTTATGGGTCATTACAGAGAGACTTACAACCACAACCATGGAGTCCAAAATTTCTGTTGCTGACCAAGATACCTGTTAACCTGATTTCTGCCTCATTTTACAGTCTTTTTTTTGCCACAGCTGTTAAGTGAATCAGACCAGTTCTTCAATTAGTAACACAGTTGTTAAGAGCCGAGGTGGCGCAGTGGTTAAATGCAGCACTGCAGGCTACTTCAGCTGACTGCAGTTCTGCAGTTCGGCTGTTCGAATCTCACCGGCTCAGGGTTGACTCAGCCTTCCATCCTTCCGAGGTGGGTAAAATGAGGACCCGGATTGTTGTTGGGGGCAATATGCTGACTCTGTAAACCACTTAGAGAGGGCTGAAAGCTCTATGAAGCGGTATATAAGTCTAACTGCTATTGCTGTTGCTATAATCTACCTTCCCCATTCACTTTTTGCTTGTCACAAGGTTACAAAAAGAGACCAGGTGGCCCGGGGACACCGCGACCGTCATAAATGGAGTCAGTTGCCTGAAGCAAAGGAAATCGCAGGGCAGAAGTAAAGTACGTCAAATATAGACCCAGTGGCTCAGGCCTAGCAAAGTTTCCTTTGTAATCACTCACAAGTCCATGAAAGCAAGGTAATTTCCACGGTTGACGCTGATTAGCAGAGGCAACTGTGAACACAGGATGTTGATACTTCCCACTCAGCAGGAAATGGACTATAATATATACCTTTGACCCTGGTGGCGCGGAAGGAGGCAATACTGGGAGAATGATTGCAAAGAGGAAAATGAAAAGAAACTTGAGCCTAGGTTTTCATTTCTAATCTCTTCCTGATCCAAATATGCTCTCTACAAAGCTGTCCTATTTCACTATCAGATCTGGGCCTTGGCCAAGGTATACAAAATCCTCCAGAGCGCACAATACAAGCCGTTGTCAGTCCCTAACAAAAACAGTGGTGCCAGCGACAAAAGCAGTTGGAGTTGGAGGGAAGAGGTTACACAACCTTGGCTGCAGTACCCCTTTCTCTGCTGAGAGTTGACTGAAAGGTTGAGGAGACGAATAGGAAGACCTGGTGAAGTTTGGCCCCTGGGCTGTAAAACCAAGCAACGTCCTGGGAACATTGTGGGTCTCTAGTTCATGGCTGTTAAGTCATGGCCAAACCAAAATCCTTCCTTATTGTGATTGTTCTGGCCACCACTAGAAAAAGGAAGAGCAAGTTAATCGGAAGGTGGCAAAACATACAATGAGGCCAGATTGGGGACTATTTTCACCCAAAATACGATGCAAAAGACTAGAGAAATTGTGTAAAAATATTGTGTTCTGCTTATAGTTTATAGTTTATTTATTTGTATGCCGCCCTTTTCCCTGAGGGGACTCAGGGCGGCTCACAAGTTAGGGGAAGGGGAGGACAAAACAAGTTATGAACATAAAACAATACATTGTTAAAAGAAAACACAACTATCATACGATTCGGGTGGGGTTAGGATCTTTAGCCCCAGGCCTCCTGGCACAGCCAGATTTTAAGGGCAGTGCAGAAGGTCTGGAGGGTGGTGAGGGTACGAATCTCCACGGGGAGTTCGTTCCAGAGGGTCGGAGCAGTCACCGGGAAGGCTCTCCTCCGGGTAGTTGCCAGATGACATTGGCTCGTTGATGGAATTCGGAGGAGGCCTAATCTATGCGATCTAATCGGTCTAGTGGAGGTAATTGGCAGTAGGCGGTCTCTCAAGTAGATGCTTGGTATCTATGACTGGTTTTTTACCCATTTTAATTTTGTGGAATGCTTTTACATGTCCTTGTGGTGCAAAGGCTACACACACACACACACACACACACACACACACACACACACACACACACACACAAGCAGTGGTGGGATTTAATTTTTTTTGCTACCGATTCTATGGGCGTGGCATGACATGGCTTGGTGGGCGTGGCAGGGGAAGGACACTGTAAAATCCCCATTCCCTCCCGATGAGCTGGGACTCGGGAGGCAGAGAATAAATGAGGGTGGGGCCAGTCAGAGGTGGCATTTACTGGTTCTCGAAACTACTCAAAATTTCTGCTACCAGTTCTTCAGAACTGATCAGAACCTGCTGAATACCACCTCTGCCCAGTGGTGTATTAACCATTAAACAGACTAAGTATGTGGTTAGGGCACCAGGCCCAAAGGGGGCACCACAAAGTTGAGAAAGAAAGAAAAAACCAATAAAGATTTGTACAGTATGTACAAAGGGGGGAGGCAAGATTTATGAGTATTTAGCGCACCAGTGAGCCTTAATCCGCCACTGCATACACCCAAGAAAAAGGGGAATGATGAGTAGGATTTAAAATATTCCATCATGATTAAACCCTTTCACGCAATTATCAGGGTTACAAAAAGGAATAAAGCGTTTATACAGAATGGAGTTCCTTAGAATGGAATTCCTCATTTCCAATGCTGTCAAAATTCAAGATCTTTGATTAATTACACAGTCAAAGAAGCAAAGTAGATCAGCATGTACCACGTTTTCCCGAAAATAAGACAAGGTCTTATTTTCTTTTGACCGCCGAAATAAGCACTTGGCCTCATTTTCGGGGAGGTCTTATTATTTTTGAGGTGCAGGAGGCGGCGAATGTGATCACCGCATAGCTGCTACTGTGTTGCAATATTTTCAGGGAGGGCTTATTTTGGGGGGAGGGCTTATTTTAGCGCATGTGTTCAAAAGCCTGATTGGGCTTATTATCCAGGGAGGTCTCATTTTCGGGGAAACAGGGTAGTTCAACCCCCAACTGGCCAAGTGCTTCATCATCCCATCAAACACATTTTGCAAGACTTCGATTTTGCTTTAGTGGGGAAAAAAACCAATTTTTCCATGCAAGTAAAGTGCTTGGAAGTGACAAAACCGGAGCTTGGTAAAAACTAACAGCAAAATTTTTGGTTGAAAAGATCTATTATTATTCAGTTACATTTTGGCGATATTTCAGAATTACTGAAAAAATGTGTTAAATTGATTTATTATCTCTCCTACCTTCTTCCTGCCTCTGAGATATTATCTGAAAGGCTTGGCAAAATCACTTAACAGCCTAATACACAAGAACTTTAACACGTTTTTACACCTGTATTGCCATCTCTGGACTCGTGGTTCTTATTTTGCCATGACATGATCTGTCAGTATAGGGTAGGGGTGTAAAACTCAAGGCCTGCAGGGTGGATCCAGCCGACGGAGTTCTTAGTAGATCTGGCCTGTGGGGCCGCCCTGGAAACAGCGAAGGACCGGCCCACGGTACCTCTTCCAGAAAAAAGGAGCTCACAAGGGCCACGGGTGGTGCTCTCGAGCTCTGTTTTCATTGGCAGAAGATTGCAGGAGTCATCGCAGCCGAAAACGGAGCTTGGGGGCCCATAGAGTGCTTGGGCCACTACACTACACGAGTGACGTCAATCCCCACCTGACCTCCCAGAGGTCAAACACAACCCTGATGCAGCCCTCAATGAAATTGAGTTTGACACCCCAGGAATAGGGGAATATATTTGTTTATTCTGCTACAAAGAAAGAATTAAATATATAATCCTGGCTTGATTAGGGATCCTTGCCATATATTAGCCGTTGGGAATTTATTTATTTCCCTCTTCTTGGTTTCCTTTCATGCCAATACTTAGTAAGACAATTAACCAGTAAACATAATAAAATAAAATGCTTATGTTTTCCAAGAACAAAACGAAAGCTTTTTAAAATCAGAGTTCACTGAACAAACTATAGTGACTTAATTTAGGCCTGGTGCAAAGCCAAAAAGGAAATTCTATTATTGCCATTTTTTTTGCCAAATTCCACTGATCCTGGTCCAAAAGTCAAATCAAAATGGTTTTTTTTTATTCTTATACCAAAGAAATTATATTAAAACTGCATTTTCTCCAGCCTTATCTAAGGTGCCAGAACATTTCTTACTGATGATAAAACATGGCTTGCATATAGAATGATAAATAGATTAATGAAAGGTTTCTTATACCTTCTGGAAATCTTACAGTTTTCTGATACATGTTCTCCTATAGAATCATTTGCTACTTAGGCTTATTTATGAAAAATGAAATCATCCACCCAGCTCCAAAATAGCATCTTATATTTTTATTTAATGTTAACTATTTTTATTTTATTAAATGTTAATTGTTTCAACCTCTGCCCTCAAAACAATGATATAGGGCACTGCACACCTAGACACAAGGAGAGTTTTCCCCTGAATGCCATCACTCTGCTTAACAACTAATTCCCAAACACTGTCATATTACCTAACACTGAATTACTATTATTCTTCTCTTTATCAGTGGTGAAATTCAAATTCTTTTTACTACTGGTTCTGTGGGCGTGGCTTAGTGGGCATGGTAGGGGAAGGATACTGCAAAATCTCCATTCCCTCCCCACTCCAGGAGAAGGATACTGCAAAATCTCCATTCCCTCCCCACTCCAGGGGAAGGATACTACAAAAATCTCCATTCCCACCCCACTCTGGGGCCAGCATTTGCCAGTTCTCCAAACCACTCAACATTTCTGCTACCGGTTCTCCGAACTATTCAAAATTTCCACTATCGGTTCTCCAGGACCTGTCAGAACCTGCTGGATTTCACCTCTGTTTCCTAGTATCTATCTCTCCATACTTATGAGTATAAGCATGTTGCTTGTATCTTTCAATTTACTGTATATACTCGAGTATAAGCCTAGTTTTTCAGCCCACTTTTTGGGCTGAAAAAAGCCGCCTCGGCTTATACTCGAGTCAGTGAAAAATTTGCCCGAAATGGAGGAGAAAAAGGGGCGGGGCCATGCCGCTGGGTGACACTCGTGAATGGCCCAGTGCCCCTGTGAGTTTCCCCTCCCTCTGTGTCAGTTTGCCGCGCAGCGCGCACCACACCATCCCCCCTCCTCACGTTCTAATGTAATGCAGGGCTGTCTTACGATTCCCCTTCCTCCCCCTCCTGCCGCTCTGCAACGATGTCCCACCTCCTCCTTGTTATGGCAAGCAGCCACATAGCGATGTCCCACCTCCTCTGGTACAGTGATCCAATGATAGGAATCACTGTGCCATGTGTCATAGGAGGCGGGACATCGCTCCCGCGGCTACACGGGACATCATCATCACAGCAGGACATCAGCATCATGAGGTGAGTGAAGTATTTCATTGAATACACCGCTAGTTTACTGTTTTTCTTTGAAATAAATATTCAAAAACATTATTGGTATCTATTTTTATTTTTGAAATTTACCGGTAGCTGCTGCATTTCTCACCCTAGGCTTATACTCGAGTCAATAACTTTTCCAGTTTTTTGTGGTAAAATTAGGTGCCTCGGCTTATATTCGGGTCGGCCTATACTCGAGTATATACGGTATACTGTTTTATTTGTTTACTAGTACAATTTGATAGCTCATTAGTAACCTTGACTATCACTAAGTGTTGTATCTTATTATTCTTGATGAATGTATTTTATTGTCCTTATGTACACAGAGAGCATAGGTGCCAAAGACAAATTCCTTGTGTATTCAATCACACTTGGCCAATAAAGAATTCTATTCTGTTCTATTCTAATTCTATTCTGAAAGATGCTTCTTTTGTAACTCTGCAGCCCTCTTCCCCAACTAGATATCCTTTAAAATAATTTAGGATTCTTCAGGCTCAGAATTCCCACCCAGCATGGCTAAAGTCTTTAATTTCAGCCCCACCAATTAAAAAGAGTTTTCATCTACTAATTCTACAGAACATCCTTAATTTCTACAGGTGTCACAAGCAAAGCAGTTCAAAGTTGCACATTCTTTAACCTCTGAGATTTCTCCTCCTGTTTGAATAATGGGCTTATTTGTTACAAACTGCTTGAGGTAGCAGTTGCAGGATAATTATCAGATGGCATCTGGTTTATATTTTAAATATTTGGGGGATTTGTTCATTCCTTTGGACATGAGCTCAAATCACATCCCAGGCCTCTCAGTTATTCCAGGAAATACTCAAGACAAGGAGGGGAAAATGTTTTTGAACCGTACGAGGGATTATGCTAGGTATGTTCCAGGCTAAATGAAAATGTTTACGCTCAACTAAGCAGCGATGAATTGTGAGTAAGGAACATGTTCACTAAAGTGGTAAACAGTCTTAACTACAGGTAGTTCTTATGTCCATAATTGAGCCTGGAATAACAATTGTAAGGTCATTATGGTCGTAAAATTGAGACATCATCTGACCGGATCCGATTTTATGACATTTTTTGCAGCAGTCGTTATACAAACACTGTGATCATTAAGCAAATCAATTTTCCCCAATAGACGTTTGCTGGAAACGCAATGCTAGAAACCTACAAAAAAGCCGCAAATTAAGGCCATGCGATCACGAGATGCTACAAATGGCAAGAGGTGAGCTGCTGGCTGCCAAATATCCAAAATATAGTCCTGTGACCTGTGACATAGTAAATCAACAAAAATAGTTTTTGAAGGGCCATCGTAACTTCAAATGATTGATAAGCAACTGGTTGTAAGTCAAAAGTCTTAACACGTAATCTTCTCCAACCTGGTGCTCTCAAGACACATAGAGAACAATATCTCCAGTGATTTCCACCCGAATACCTAATCTAGCTATTTTAAACCAACTATAGTTCCCCCTTCCTTGGCTGGGGAGGAATCAAGGGAATTTTCCTTTCCTTGAGAGATCTTATGAAATCTTTACCCAGGGGTGTCTAACCAAGGGTGGGCTGCTGCAGGATTGAACGGGTTCGGGTGATTCTCTAGCTAAGGATCTGCCGAATTCTGCAAACCCACAAATCCTACCCCTGGCTGGCCCCGCCCATCCCTCCCTGCCCCTCCCAGGAGTTTCCACACGGCCCATTTGGGATGCCAGGTAAGTACAGGGCCCACACGGATGCCTCGGGGGAGAGCGAAAAATGGGCATCCCGGAAGGCCTGGAGGAGGCTATTTTCGGCCTCCCGGAGGCTCAAGGAAAGCCTCCGGACCCTGGGGAGGGTGAAAAACGGGCTCCCGGAGAGGCTGTTTTCGCCCTCCTGGAGGCTCAAGGAAAGCTTCCAAAGCTTGGGAAGAGTGAAAATGCCCCCCCCCCCGGTGGTGCAGGAAGCTGACTAGGCCATGCCCATCACGGCCACACCCACCCAGCAACCGGGCAGAGAGCCCATTGCTAAAATTTTTGAAGCCCACGCCTGTGTCTAACCGTAGCAACTTTAAACCATGGAATTCTGGGAGCTGAAGTCCATAAATCTTAAAAGTGGCCAAGGCTGGACACCTCTGCCTTAAGCCTTTTGAATTTCTCTCATTTTTAATACTGGTTTGACTACTATTGGTGCTGCTCGCCAAATTAATTACTGACGGCTTTCATTTCAAATACTGCAGCTGGGTCACTTTATTAGGTTGGCTTGTGGTCTGCAAGTGTGTTTTTTAATGTTTTGTTAATAAGCAATCCAGAATTCTGTTTTGTGCATGCATGTGTCCATACGGGGAGTAAAATAAAGAGAGATACTGTTTAACAGTAACTTCCTCTTGTGAGTGACTACTGATGCAAAGGAATGATCAAAATTGGACTTGTATATTTGTGTTGGCAAAATCTACTAAATCGGAGCCACATGTTGGAAGAAGATGAGAGGAACAGCCCTGAACAACATATGCTTTGGCACGGAGTTTCAATTCTAAGGTTTTTAAGGCTTTCAAAATCCAAGGTCATTTTCTTTCTGACTCTCTGCATAAAAGTTGGCCTTCAATGTTCATTTCTACCCAGATGGCATTTTTCATACTTGATGATCTTGTTCAATTATTATAAACATACTTGCAGAAAGCAGCTTTTGTTTCTCATTTATGAAATGCCTTCTTTGAGAAGACTCACCTGGGCCCATACAGTTAGTTTTGTTGCATTAAAACAAACACACACACACACACACATACACACATGCTTTTAAATCCTCAGTTTTATGGGGAGTTTTTCACACCAAGAATGGATGAATGTAATTTTTATCCATCCAATGAGTTTTATTCTATTTTTTTAATGCACTTTGTTTAAAATTTTGCTGGATAAAAAAATTAATAAATTATAAATACACTGATTTTTTTTAAAAAAAAATCTATGAATAAAGAATCTTAAGGTGTCCAGAGATTTCGGTGCACTGGAGGAACAAAAGGCTTCACAATAAACAATAATAAAGTGAGAGGATATCACTGTGCAGAAATCAGGAAATCACAGTCAGGAAATTTTTCCTTAGTTCCAGGTTGCTTCTGAACCTAGACCCGTATTCTAGAGATGGGTCTCGGCCCTTGACCTATGCCATGTTTCTACGCAGAGCCCTTTTTGCGGACAGGACAGGGAGGAGTGGGGAGGGAATGGAGATTTTGCAGTATCCTTCTCCCAAGAGTGGGGAGGGAATGGAGATTTTGCAGTATTCTTCTCCCAGGAGTGGGGAGGGAATGGAGATTTTGCAGTATCCTTCTCCCAAGAGTGGGGAGGGAATGGAGATTTTGCAGTATCCTTCTCCCAAGAGTGGGGAGGGAATGGAGATTTTGCAGTATCCTTCTCCCAAGAGTGGGGAGGGAATGGAGATTTTGCAGTATCCTTCTCCCAGGAGTGGGGAGGGAATGGAGATTTTGCAGTATTCTTCTCCCAGGAGTGGGGAGGGAATGGAGATTTTGCAGTATCCTCCCAGGAGTGGGGAGGGAATGGAGATTCTGCAGTATTCTTCCCCCCAGGAGTGGGGAGGGAATGGAGATTTTGCAGTATCCTTCTCCCAAGAGTGGGGAGGGAATGGAGATTTTGCAGTATCCTTCTCCCAGGAGTGGGGAGGGAATGGAGATTTTGCAGTATCCTTCTCCCAGGAGTGGGGAGGGAATGGAGATTTTGCAGTATCCTTCCCCTGGAGTGGGGAGGGAATGGAGATTTTGCAGTATCCTTCTCCCAAGAGTGGGGAGGGAATGGAGATTTTGCAGTATCCTTCTCCCAAGAGTGGGGAGGGAATGGAGATTTTGCAGTATCCTTCTCCCAAGAGTGGGGAGGGAATGGAGATTTTGCAGTATCCTTCTCCCAGGAGTGGGGAGGGAATGGAGATTTTGCAGTATTCTTCTCCCAGGAGTGGGGAGGGAATGGAGATTTTGCAGTATCCTCCCATGAGTGGGGAGGGAATGGAGATTTTGCAGTATCCTTCTCCCAGGAGTGGGGAGGGAATGGAGATTTTGCAGTATTCTTCCCCCCAGGAGTGGGGAGGGAATGGAGATTTTGCAGTATCCTTCTCCCAAGAGTGGGGAGGGAATGGAGATTTTGCAGTATCCTTCTCCCAGGAGTGGGGAGGGAATGGAGATTTTGCAGTATCCTTCTCCCAGGAGTGGGGAGGGAATGGAGATTTTGCAGTATCCTTCTCCCATGAGTGGGGAGGGAATGGAGATTTTGCAGTATCCTTCTCCCAGGAGTGGGGAGGGAATGGAGATTTTGCAGTATTCTTCCCCCCAGGAGTGGGGAGGGAATGGAGATTTTGCAGTATCCTTCTCCCAGGAGTGGGGAGGGAATGGAGATTTTGCAGTATTCTTCCCCCCAGGAGTGGGGAGGGAATGGAGATTTTGCAGTATCCTTCTCCCAGGAGTGGGGAGGGAATGGAGATTTTGCAGTATCCTTCCCCCCAGAAGTGGGGAGGGAATGGAAATTTTGCCGTATCCTTCCCCTGCCATACCCACCAAGCCACGCCCACAGAACCGGTAGCAAAAATATTACAATTTCACCACTGCATAAGTGAGAAAAGAAATTGTACAGTTCTATTGCCTGAAACCTACACTCAAATTAAGAACAAAACCGTAACAAAAAGTGCCCCCAATCTCCAACTTCTAAACCGAGACAATAGGACAAACAATTGAACCAAAAGGACACTAAGTCATTCAAGATTCTAAGTAGCAACAACTAGCATTTAGCATCGTAATTATGGAGGTTGAAATGACAAAGTCTCTTCTTAATCATAGCCTTAATCACAACCAAACAATACTCTTGTATTAAGTTTTGTTAACTAGATGAATGATATACAAAAGGTGCAAAAGAATTTTTAACTGCTTTCATAAAACCCCACGCACAACAGAAATGACCACCTTCAAAACCAACCTTTGGCCCTTTCAACCACAATAGCACAAATTAAACCTCTTTACTTTTCTACTAATCTCCAATTCAAGAAACATATGCATCTACTGACCACAACTCTTATTCACAATTCCCACTTTCACAGTTCCAATTACTTCCTTCAGCTGCACATTACAATAAATGCGCTGGAAGGGACTTCGGAGGACTTCTAGTCTAGCCCCTTGCTCAAGCAGGAGAACCTATACTATTTCAGGTAAGTGACTGTCTGGAATCTTCTTAAAAACATCCAGTGAGGGAGCACCCATGATTTCTGGAGGCAATTTGTTATATGGAGGCAATCTATTCCACTGGTTAATTGTCCTCACTGTTAGGAAGTTTCTCCTTAATTCCAGGTTGCTTCTTTCTATGATTACTGTATTTGTCGGAGTATAAGACGCACCGGAGTATAAGACGCACCAAGATTTTGAAGAGGCTTTTTTTTTAAAAAAAAAAAATTGTACTCTGCAGACCTCCCCAAAATGGCCTGTTTTTCAGGAAAACGGGCCCATTTCCCCCCCCCCAAAAGGGCATGAATACCCTTTAGGAGGCTTGTAGAGTGCTCCGGGGGGGGGCTCCCCCAAAATGAGCAAAAAAGGTCTGTTTTGTTTACAAAAATGGGTCCATTTTTGGTCCAAAAAAGGGCATGCATAGCCTTTAGGAGGCTTATAGAGTGCTCCTGGGGGAGGGGGGCAAAATTGAGCAAAAATGGCGCATTTTTCGCTCATTTCTGCCCTCCTTGGCCCCCAGGAGCACACTATAAGACTCCTGAAGGCTCTGCACAGCTATTTTGGTGAACGGAGCAGGGTTTCGGGAGGCCAAAAATGCTGTATTCAATGTATAAGACGCACCCAGATTTTCAGCCTCTTTTTTGAGGGAAAAAGGTGTGTCTTATACTCTGAAAAATACGGTAGTTTCCAACCATTGTTTCTTGTCCTGCCCTCCGGTGCTTTGGAGATTAATTTGACCCTCTCTTGTTTGCAGCAGCCCCGCAAGTACTGGAATAATGCTATCATGTCAGCCCCAATTCTTCTTTTCTTTAAACTAGCCAAACCCAAATCCTGCAGCCGTTCTTCATTTGTCTGCTGGTTTACTTCACTAGCTGTACAAGCCACATTCCAAGAAACTTTACAATTCCTATCGTTTTTTCTTCCATGTTCTCCCATGTTCCGCAACTTTCCCCTTCCTTCTTTCTTACATGCATAGGATATTCTTTGTATGGGTAATTTTATTTATTTATTTAATTATTTATTTGTTTGTTTGTTTGTTTGTTTGTTTGTTTGTTTGTTTGACTTATATACCGCTTCATAGGGCTTTCAGCCCTCTCTAAGCGATTTTTTAGCAAATTGAGTCAGTAACTTGCCCCCCCAGTCTGGGTCCTCATTTCACCCACCTCGGAAGGATGGAAGGCTGAGTCGACCTTGAGCCGGTGAGATTTGAACCGCTGAACTGCAGATAACAGTCAGCTGAAGTGGCCTGCAGTACTGCACCCTAACCACTGCGCCACCTCGACATGATCACAATTGAGCCCAAAACAAGGCTAAGCGAGACCATTGTTAAGTGAGTTTTGCCCCGTTTTACAACCTTTCTTGCCGCAGTTCTTAAGTGAATCGCTGCAGTTGTTCAGCTAGTAACGCAGTTTTTAAGTAAATCTGGCTTCCCCACTGACTTTGCTTAGTCAGAAGGTTGCAAAAAGTGATCACATGACCCCGGACACAGCAATAATCATAAATGTCCATTGCCAAGCATCCAAAATTTGATCATGTGACCTTGGGGGTGCTGCAACAGTTGTGTGAAAAACCATTCAAGGCTTGTAATTCGAGGCTTATCTGTACTTCTTTTTTTAAAAGGAGTTTTATTATTTTAATTACAAAAATAAACATTCCATCTTTCCTTATGCAGTGTGTTGTCTAGATACAAACAACTCTCTGTGCAACATCGTTCCTCATTTTCCACATCTTTCACGTTCATAGTAACATTATTTCCCTAAGTTTAGTATTATAACATATTGAGTATTTACATGTTATAAAACTCTCAATTTTTCTTCTTAATATCTTCTAGTAATAATATATCAACATTAAACATCATTATTCTCATCATACACATACTAGCAGTTTTCATCTTATTTATATGTCTGTCTAAGTGTATTGTCTACTTATTTTTTAGTTTTCTTCATTTCCAAACTCCTTTTTCTCTCTCCAACGTCATTTGTAAAATACTTCCCAAATCATATAATATTCAGTTTGTTCTTTCTCCTTAATTGTAATGTTAATCTGTTTATTTCTGCACATTCTAATATTTTCTTTATCACCTTCTAATCAATAGGAATCTCTACACTTTTCCAATGTTGTGCAAATACAATTCTAGCTGTGGTTAATACATGAATGATTAAATATACATTCTCTTTATTCTAAATTTCAGCTAGAACTCCTAAAGAAATGTTTCTGGCTTCAGCTCAATACGTTGTTGTATCATTTCTTCCAACCATGTCTTAATTTTTGTCCAATACTTCTTTGAAGCTTATCTGTATTTCTGTCAATGACTTTCAAGTCTCTGTCATGTACATGTTCCTTTTCAAATTATCAACCTTTCACCACCTCATTCTTTCTTCCTCTTCCTCCCTTTGATCAGTTACCCAGAACGTTTGTCTCTCCTTTCTGCTAATATCAGGAAATTCAAATAGAATAGAATAGAATAGAATAGAATAGAATAGAATAGAATAGAATTCTTTGTTGGCCAAGTGTGGATTGGACACACAAGGAATTTTGTCTTTGGTGCCTATGCTCTTAGTGTACATAAAAAGACAAGATACATTCATCAAGAATCATAAGGTACAACACTTAATGATAGTCATAGGGTGCAAATAAGCATTCAAATCATACTAAGAAACAATCAACATAAATCATAAGGATACAAGGAACAAAGTTACCATCATACAGTCGTAAATGGGAGGAGATGGGTGATAGGAACGATGAGAATATTAGTAGTAACAGTAATGCAGACTTAGTAAATAGTTTGACAGTGTTGACAGAATTATTTGTTTAGCAGAGTGATGGCGTTCGGGAAAAAACTGTTTTTGTGTCTAGTTGTTCTGGTGTGCCATGCTCTATAGCTCGTTTTGACGGTAGAAGTTGAAACAATTTATGTCCAGGATGTGAGAGGTCTGTAGATATTTTCACAGCCCTCTTTTTGACTCGTGCAGTATACAGATCAAACTGAATTCCCAAAAAATTATACTTTCTTAGAGAGGGATTAAAAATGATCACAAAGGTGCTGAACAACATTATCTTCCAAATGTTGTTTTATTTTTTGAAAAGTTGTTCTGGATTTTTTTTAAAGAAAGATGATGTAGCCATTATAATATACATATCACCAAGTAAGATATCAGAACAATTAATTGATATGCCGCAATTAAGATTGCCTCATGCATAAGAGATCTTAAAATTCCATGCAGGTTTATTCTAAATGAATGTCATCTTCTTGAACATCAAATTATAGAATTGCAATCAAGAAGTTTAAAAATAGGCCTTAACTGATGTATGTATGCATGGTAATTATTTGCATCTCAGATTAGCCTTACCTATGGAAAAGGGAACTCCTCTGAAATGGACATTTTGGATGCTTCTTATAATCATGTATTTTTATGCTGACCTTCCCCACCCATTAATCCCTGTAAATATGATCATTTCGATATGGTTTATTATTAGCATTGTTTCTGTAGGAAGAGCAAATTCTTGCAAGCTTGATATAAATGTAATTATATAAACACTCTTAATAGATGAACCATTAGTATTCATTAGTTTAAGGAAACAAGCCAATTTGAAATGGTGATCTTGACTGGTTTTCATCACTAGTTAATAAATCAGTCGGCCTTACTCAGCTAAGGTGACACAGTGCCAAGCTTCACATATTTTGTTAAGCCATGGTTGTTTAAACTGTGTTTATTCAATAAACACAGCTGTGATTATCAAACACACTAGGACAGTGATGGCTAACCTTTTCAAGACTGAGTGGCCAAAGCGAGCATCCGAACCCCCAAAATGCAATGTGCGTGTGCCCCCCGCATGTGCCCCTCCCCGTGCATGCACCCCAGCCCTCCATGTGCACTCCTCCCCTGCGCATGCGCAGCAGAGACCCTAAGACCAGCTGGCCATCGAGAGGCGCATACGCATGTGTGGCGAAGCCAAGCTGGGACAACGGCTCGTGTACCCACAGAGAGGGCGCTACATGCCACCTCTGGCATGTGTACCATAGGTTCGGCATCATGGCACTAAGGCATAGCAATAGCAATAGCAGTTAGACTTATATACCGCTTCATAGGGCTTTCAGCCCTCTCTAAGTGGTTTACAGAGTCAGCATATTGCCCTCAAAAAACAATCCGGGTCCTCATTTTACCCACCTCAGAAGGATGGAAGGCTGAGTCAACCCTGAGCCGGTGAGATTTGAACAGCTGAAATGCAGAACTGCAGTCAGCTGAAGTAGCCTGCAGTGCTGCATTTAACCACTGTGCCACCTCGGCTCTTACAGTTGACAAACCATGATAGGTTGGTTTAAAAGATGCTATGCTAGATGTGGGGTTGGGGGGAGGAATGTAATCCCAGGGCCATGCTAAGCTCCTAAAAGCCCCTTTTTATGGTCAATAATTCTTTGTGTGCTTTTGAGTATGAAAAACTGAATGCATATTTTCTTCCCCTTTTTGAGGGGACAAATTATAAAAAAATGTAGTGAATGCGCCCTAAAATAAGCTTATTCACCATTAAAAAGAAGGGAAAAAGTGATCAAACTCTCTCCTCAAACCCAGACCTTCTGATATGGCTTCACTCTTCTTTTGAGTTCCAACTGTTGACAAACGTACAGTGTAGCGTTGGCCCCCAAAGGGTGCTTACTTCTATGCTAAGTCATAAAAACTGTCAAGCAAACAATGGTTTATTTTTAGGCCAAGTTCTATGTTTAGATCAAGAAGCATATGCTTCTAAACTTCTCATCTTGGCTGTTCTTAAGGAGAAAAAGGAATGTGGAATTCATTGGCCTTGTCCACAAAATATTAATCTATAGTTTAGATGAAGGCGTGCCTAGTATTTAAGTTCTTCTTTCTATTTCACAGCTCACAAATTTTCTCAGTGATTTAGCTGATGTAAAAATGAAAAAAGAAGCTATAAAAGAACAAGTGGGGCAAAAAAAAGCTTGTTTTCCTTCTCCTGCTGATTATATCAAACAAGCCATAAACCTAAATTCTGCATCATTGTGTCAGCAGTCCCCTTCCATTAACCAGCCAGCGTGGTTTCCTTCCTTCCTTCCCTCCCTCCATCATACAAGGACAAATTATGCATTGTAAAGATCTCTTGGAGGTGGGAAATACTTCCAATGTAATAATCCCCTGCATCAGTGGTGGGATTCAGCCAGTTCACACCACTTCGGGAGAACCGGTTGTTAACTTTCTGAGCAGTTTGGTGAACTGGTTGTTGGAAGAAATCATTAGGGCAGAGAACCGGTTGTTAAATTATTTGAATCCCACCACTGCCCTGCATGGATTGCCCTTGTGACTATGTAGGACAGATGGGGAAGAAGCTAACTACCAGATTTCAAGAACACAAGGAGACCTGAATTCATTGGTAGCTTCACACTGGAATGAACAAGGACACACATTCCATTTTTCAGCTACCAAGATTGTCGGACAAGTAGGCACAAAAACAGCCAGGGAAGTGATTGAAGCCAGGGAAATGGGGCCCCTCGTCAGTCACCAGCCTATCAAGTACTTAGAAGGCAAGGGCTGGACAGCACTAGCAAAAGACAGCTAATGACTTAAAAGCCAGCCAAAAACACACCCCAATCAACATCTAAAAAGCCACTTACAACAGACACTATAAAAACCACACGCCCAACAGCACACATTCAGCTAGAGAGACGTTCCCTGAATATGGACTCTAGCATGAGTTCGAAAGGTCAGAAGACAAAACTTCTGGTGCCGGTGATTGACACAGATTGGATCCTGCAACATTATCCTGGGACACCTATATTTGCCTTCATTTGTAATAAACAAGTTAACTGCATTTATTTAATTTAACTTTAATTATACTTAAAATAATTAAATGAAATTTCTCAGGGTTTCAGCACTCTCTTTCGGCTGTTTTTTGGTATTCAACCCACAATCAAACGGGCCTCAGCCCTATAACATCTATAAAATCAATTTTAATAATCTCTTTTCTAGTCACTACCCAAATAAGGAGGTCAAGAAACTTTAAAACTTTAATCACCACTATTGTATTCTTCTATTCTACACTTCTATTCTACACTGAGATGCTGTGGCTCAGTGGCTAAGACGCCAAAAAAGGTCAGCAGTTCGGCGGTTCGAATCCCAACCTAGCAGTTCAAAAGCATGTAAAAATGCAATAAGAAAAATAGGAACCATCTTTGGTGGGAGGGTAACAGCGTTCTATGAGCTTTCGGTGTTTAACTATGCTGGCCACATGACCATGGAGACGTCTTTGGACAGCGCTGCCTCTTCGGCTTTGAAACGGAGATGAGCACCGCCCCCTAGAGTCGGGAATGACTAGCACCTATGTGCGAGGGGAACCTTTACCTTTACCTATTCAACACTTTGATTCTGGATTCTATGATTAATGCTAGACTAATAAACAAAAACACAACCAGCCAGCCAACCAACCAATCTGCTTCCTCAATCATTCCATCTTGTAGGAAATATACTCTTGATATTTTTCCATAAAGTCTACCAAAGGTGACCTCTCAAAAGGTCTGAGTAGCACCAGTCATTTATACTTTAGGTTGATCTTCAGACACATAGAATGCATACCTAATAAAGGTCACTGACGTCCCCCCTGGCATCACTTTTCAGCTCTGTGTACCATCCAGTTCCTTGCCTTCTCAAATAATCTCAAGAAATAAAGACTAACTTTGTTTTGCCAAGAATGCTGAATTCAGGGACTCAGCGCAATAAGAACAGTTGAAAATCCATGAAGTTTCACCCAAAACTTTAGTATTATCTAGGTCAAACTGCAATCCCTGAAAAGTCAAACACATTATGTAAAGTATAATAAATGCACCATTAAAAAAAAACTTGTTAAAATTCACAGTGTTCGGTCCATTTATATAACCAGAGTGTATTCTATTTTATAGGGTAATAATAAAGACAGATACATTTGTGTAACTTAACATTAATCAAACCCTTTTTTTTT
Source organism: Thamnophis sirtalis (assembly GCF_051295495.1). Classification (NCBI taxonomy): domain Eukaryota; kingdom Metazoa; phylum Chordata; class Lepidosauria; order Squamata; family Natricidae; genus Thamnophis; species Thamnophis sirtalis. The sequence continues at coordinate 114,567,838 of NW_028261382.1, read as the reverse complement.
TCTTAGGAGGTGGTCAGTATGAAAAACTGCAGATGATCAGTTATACGGTATGCTATTTCTGGAGGGGTCACAATGTTTACTTTTGGCAACAAACATAATAAAACATCTTGACTCAAAGGTAGGCAACTAATAGTTCTCCATATTCTGCTCCCATCAACTGTAGCTTGTATTTTTCTGGAGGCAGTAAATTCCTCATTCATATCTTACATGAGCCACAGTGGTGCAATGGTTAGAGTGTGGTACTGCAGGCTACTTCTGCTGACTGCCAGCTGCCTGCAAGTTGGTAGTTCAAATCTCACCAGGCTCAAGGTTGACTCAGCCTTCTATCCTTCCGAGGTGGGTAAAATGAAAAGCCAGATTGTTGGGGGCAATATGCTGATTCTTTTAGAGAGGGCTGTAAAGGACTGTAGAGCGGTATATAAGTCTAAGTGCTATTGCTATTACAGGCTAATAAATTCTAAACATTGTTGAACTAGAATTCATCAGATACAGTACAATTCTTAATCGGTGCATAGGCTGTGGCACAATAACATAAATCATTAGTTTGTACTTCTTACATTTTGTGGGAGGTTCACAGACATTGATCTTAATGAGTAATAGTGGCTAACCCAGTTCACAGGATTGTAAAGGTAAAGGTTCCCCTCGCACATATTTGCTAGTGGCCGATGTTCCTCTCCATTTCAAAGCCGAAGAGCCAGCGCTGTCCGAAGACGTCTCCGTGGTCATGTGGCCGGCATGACTAAACGCCAAAGGCACACGGAACGCTGTTACCTTCCCACCAAAGGTGGTCCATATTTTTCTACTTGCATTACATGCTTTCGAACTGCTAGGTTGGCAGAATCTGGGACAAGTAACAGGAATTCACCCCATTACGCGGGGCTAGGGATTTGAACCGCCAAACTGTCGACCTTTCTCATCAACAAGCTCAACGTCTTAGCCACTGAGCCACCTCATCCCTTCACAGGATTGATACAAGGACAAAAAGAACCATTCAAGGTGTTGGTTGTACCTTCAAAACCCTAATGGCTTATTTGAAGTAGAGTTTTTCCCATCTACCTGACCCATCAGAGGTGACATCATCTCTATAGATATGAAACTGCCCCCCACTTTGACACTCTTCTGCAAGGTCCTGAAGATCTGGTTTTGTGCCAACAGGCCTGGGATCCCAAAGTGGGATGGAGGCCATCAAATAGCTCATTTGATTGTTGTTGTTAAGGAGGGGTATTGCTTTTTTATTGTTTTATATTGGGTTTGTATTCTCGTTAGCCACCTGGAATCTCTCAGAGTGAATATATCCTGCTGTACGTACCTTGAGGAAAAGTGAAATTCAGGTGGTAATGAATAAATAAGAGCCTACATAAGTGTGTGCCAAAATTAGTGAAGAGGTCTTGAGGAACTCAAGATGCTCTTTATGATTAACATTATAAAAAAGTGTACAGGGCCTTACAAGGTTGCTTAGAACTGAGGCTTTTTCTGAACTGCCAGTAGCCATCTACGAGCCATCTAGTAAATATCATATCATGCTCTGAAAACAGCTATGAAAAGTAAGATCAAGGAGAGGGTGACTCACTGTGGGGAGATCTCAAACATGAAAGGCTAGAAGACTTCTGCACCAAGGAGTTGGGGAGGGGGATTCAAAAGAGTAGTGAAATTCTTTTTTTTTTGCTGCCAGTTCTGTGGGCGTGGTAGGGGAAGGATACTGCAAAATCTCCATTCCCCCCCCCCCCTCTTGGGCCAGCCAGAGGTAATATTTGCCGTTTCTCTGAACTACTCAAAATTCCTGCTACCGGTTCTTCAGAACCTGTCGAATTTCACCCCTGATTCAAATGCAAGAATGGAAAGACATAGCTTGGTGGTTAGGCAGCTATCATGGTTGAAAGTGTTAAAAGACATTGACTAAAAAGAGGTCCCAGGTTTTGCATCGGCCATATTCATTGGGTTTTTTTCTTTGTTTTTATTTGCAGATAATCATTCATAAATAGTAAGTACCGTATTTTTCGGAGTATAAGATGCACCAAGATTTTGAAGAGGCAAATTTTTTAAAAAAGGTTTTGCACTCTGCAGACCTCCCCAAAACAGCTCGTTTTCTGTGAAAACCGGCCCATTTTTTGTCAAAAAAGGGGCATGCATAGCGTTTAGGAGGCTTATAGAGTGCTCCTGGGGGCTGGGCAAAAACAAGCAAAAAATGGCCCATTTGTTTCTTATTTCTACCCTCCCTAGTCCCCAGGAGTACTCTGGAAGCCTCCAAAAGACTATGCACAGCCATTTTGGTGAAGGGAATGGGGTTTCGGGAGGCCAAAAATGCTGTATTCAGTGTATAAGACGCACCCAGATTTTCACCTTCTTTTTTGAGGGAATAAGGTGCGTCTTATACTCCGATAAATACGGTAGGCATTAACATTGCAGAAAATGGTCATAATATCATGTAGACGTTCTAAAAACAGTTACGCTGTCAACCCTGAAGCTGACCTAACCAAAGCCATCTTGGGGTTTCAGCGTTGACACACACCTTGATTGAAACATTTACCTGCAAACAACTCTGTATATACAGAATAACAGAGTTTGTTGGAAAGGACCTTTGAGATCCCCAAGCAAGTCACCTTATACCTGTGGTGGCAAACCTGTGGCAGGTGTGCCCAAAGTGGTAAGTGAAGTCATGTCTTTTCCGGAGCGTGGCCCCGATGAGCGTGTGTGCAATGTTTCCATTCGCTATCGTATTATTCCACACAAATGGCTATCCAGTCTCTTCTTATATGAAGATGTTTCACACCATGGATCTTCCATTTAATGCAGAGATCCCAACTGTTTTGCATATACTACTGCCAGGATAAAAATATCCCACTCACATGCAAAATGTTAACAGTGAAGGTGAATGGGGTGAGGTCAGGGCCACAATTGAAAGAAATGCCCATCCTTTGTATATATTTAGGCTATGCATGAATGAATGAAATGTAGTCATATGCAAACATTTAGGGTGCCTCTGACCAAATTGTTTCTTTCAATTCATCTTTTAATGCAGCTATCTTTACAGAGTTAAAGCAAACACTTCAATCAGGTATTTAACCAGGTTAAATATCCATCATGGAGGCTCTATAAAAGAAAGCCACGTGATTACTTTAAAGACAATCCAAATTAAGTCGTAGGAGTGGCACATTCATAATTCCAAGAATTAACGCTAATTAACTGCCAAACTAAAAGTCCTGAGACTGTTTAAGACAAGAGGAAAAAGTTGGCACTACCTTTTCTGCCAGCCAACCCAAGTGCCTAATTTCTCGGCTTCCGGCTATTCCTGCTTTACCCAGTTGATCTTTGACCTCTGAGATCGCTCTGGGAATGAGCTCGCTGATGCAAGAGTGGATGGCATAGAACCAGGCCTGGGCGGTGCTCGCATCTTTACTCCTTAGCACCAAAATGTGCTTGGCATCCGGTGAATGAACTTCAACAATCCTGTAGAAGAAAAATAAATGCAATAAATAAAATAAATAAGAAAAGAGGGGAGAGTTATAGGTGTTCTCAAAGTTCCAGCCCGATTACCTGATTTATAGGTGTAGAGCAGAGGTGGGTCACGCTTGCCCAGTCACATGACCAACAAGGTATGCCTACCATCACATGACCATCAAGCCACACCCACCAAACAAGCCACGCCCACAGAACCGGTACTAAAACTTTTTGAAACCCACACCTGGTGTAGAAGTGTGGAAAATTACTTTGCCCGGGATGGGGCATCTGAGGTCCATTGAGTCACGATCAAACCAACATAGCTAGCCAAAAAGAGGTCCTACCAGGTAGCAATAGCACTTAGACTTATATATTGCTTCATAGTGATGTACAGAAACTTGCTAAGTGGTTTACAAAGTCAGCATATTGCCGCCGCCCCCACCCCCAAAAAAATCTGGGTCCTCATTTTGAAAGAATGGGACGCAGAGTCAACCTTGAGCCCCGTCAGGATCAAACGCCGGGCTGTGGGCAGAGTTAGCCTGCAATACTGCACTATAACCACTGCACCACCAGGGCTCCCTATAAGGTGCCTCCCCATCCTATAAGCTTGGCATTCCACCGCAACTCGGTTTCACTTGTTCCATATCATCAATCTTCAACACGGCACAGTGGGATACAGAAAAACAGTGGATTGCTGAAGGATCGCCCAGTTTGCCTGTAGCCCATATTTCCTTTGTCTCTGGGGATTCTCAGTCATCCAGGTCATGGAAGTGGCACGTAGAGCCATCTCTCCAGGCACGCAAGCCATCACCCATTGCTTTGCCGGGTTTCGGCGCGCCGGCCAGCTGGTCTTCATGCGTGCGGGAGTGCCAGAAACCAGAAGAGCAGTTGCCCGGTGTGCATGCACACGCCAGGAAGATCTTCCGGCTTCCGGCATGCACATACACACCATCCAGCTGGTCGTGCATTCCAGAAAAGTTTTGCCAACACTGTCTTAGTCCAAACAACCTCACAGGGTTTTCTTGCGCAGATTAAATAAAGGATTATTCCCATATATGTCACCTTGAGCTCTTGGAGAAAAGTTAGAATATAAATCTATCAAATAATATCAGTCTGCTGCAGCAAACAGTGGCAATAAATCTAATCATACCTTAAAAATTAAACGCTTACGTTGGCTTTGAGTTTGGGAACTGCCGCCTCAACTTAACTTCAAAGGCAAAGGAGACATTGTAGTATAAGATACAACTCGTCACAATTCATCCACATTGGGTATGGGGTGGGACCACAATTAATCATTACATTCAAACTGGACAGTTAGAAAGCACAATGAGGGGTTGAGAAAACAGTTTATTGGAAATCAATGTTTTCGTCGATAAAACATAATCAACAAACGTCTTTTTGACATTGTTCTTGTTAGTTGCAAAGTCGTGTCTGACCCATTGCGACCCTATGGACAACGTTACTCCAGGCCTCCCTGTCCTCTACCATCCCTAGAGTCCATTTAAGCTCACGCCGACTGCTTTGGTGACTCCATCCAGCCACCTCATTCTATGTCGTCCCCCTTCTTCTTTTGCCCTCAATCTTTCCCAGCATGAGGCTCTTCTCCTGTGAGGCCTTCCTTCTCATTAGGTGGCCAAAGTATTTGAGTTTCATCTTCAGGATCTGGTCTTTTAAAGATCAGTCATGGTTGATCTCCTCTAGGACTGACCGGTTTGATCGCCTTGCAGTCCAAGGGACTCAGAGGAATCTTCTCCAGCACCATAGTTCAAAGGCCTCCATTCTTTGACGCTCAGCCTTTCTTATGATCCAACCTTCACAACCATACATTGCAACTGGGAAAACCATAGCCTTGACTATACACATTTCTGTTGGCAGGGTGATATCTCTGCTTTTTAGTATGCTGTCTAGATTTGCCATACATTTCCTCATTAAATTTGTACCTTCCCATCTCAATGGATGATGTCATTTCTCTAAAGTAAGAATTAAAAAGTCAACAAGAGAAAAAAAACAAAGGAAAAAAAATTGTGAAGACGAGTTTGCTCTGCTTTGTATTATGTTTTGACAATTTACCCTCATCGCAATATAACAGGGCATCAGTTAATGTGTCCATATCCTTTCTAGTCTATTCTACTTGGCTTTCCAACATAAATGCCCCTGGGCACGGTTGATGCTTCTTTTCCTGCAGTGAAAATATGTCAAATGATACCAAAACACTATTTTAAAAGTTACTTAAAAATACAATCTGCTCTTCTGTAAATCTCACTGGCTTTTCTCTCGGAATCTGGCTTCTGAAACATGACATTATCTGCAATTTGGTGATAAAAAAGTTCTCTTTTAAATTTCCCCTTGCCTGGAAATATTTAAGGAAGTGCCACAGCTCTGTTTCTCCATACCCTCTACCACAGCTATGTAAACACTGCATACAACACATTTTTTGATAAAAGCCCACATTGGCCTAAAGGAACTGTGCATTTAAATAGGAGATGTCTGTGATGATATATACTGTCTTCTAGCCATGAATACAAATGCTATCGTGCTTTTCAAAGAGCCTGCTCAGATAACCATATAAAGGAAAACTATCTTTCCTCTAAAGCCAATAAAAACATCTCAAAGTTCCTTATAAAATGACAATAAAAAAACCCCAAGTTCGCAACCTCCAAATGTACAACATTTGAAGCCGAACAAAAATGATGAGGGCCGGAGGTTAAAACATACAAACAATAGTTACAGGAATTGGATGTGTCTCTAATGAAAAGTAAGACTAGTACAGGACATGATAGCAGTGTTTGAACATTTGAGGGGCTCCTACAAAGACAGAGGTCAACATTGTTCCAAAGCACCAAAATGCACAAGAAATAATGGATGGAAACTAATCAAGGAGAGGGGCAACCCAGAACTAGGAGAAATTTCCTAATGGCGAGAGCAAATAAGCAGTGGGACTAATTACCTCCAGAAGTTGCAAATGTTCCAATACTGGAAATTTTTAAGAAGAGATTGGATAACTGTTGTGGCCCAGCAGGAGCCGTAGGAGCTGCCACCACACTCTGACAGCGAGGGGCCCTATGAGTCGGCTCTGGAGGACCCTGAACAGGGTTCCGACTCTGAGCAGGGTGCAGAGAGGCTGGTTGGCCACCAGGAGGCACCTGAGCCTTGGATCAGTGGGGAGGAGACAAGGGAGAGTGAGCCAGAAGCCAGTAGTGAGTTGTTCCTGGATGCACGCCATCGAAGAGCTAATAGGCGTTAGGAACAATTACGCAATTACCGGAGGTAATTGCACTCAGCTGGTGGTCATTAGGCTCCTCTCCAGACTATAAAAAGCTACTTGTGCACACGCCCCTCTTTGCAGAAGTCAACACAGAATTGAAAGTCGGAGAACTTTGTATGAGCTTGGCAGGCTGGATTGCTGCCAAGCCTTATCTGTGTTTATTGCTGCCCAAGCTTGTCTGTGCTGGGTTGCTGCCAAGGACCTGTTTGTCTGTTAATTAAATGCCGTAATTTATCTCTGGCTCGGAGTGTGCTTTGGTGTGGAATGAGGGGGGTCAGAACAGATAACTATTTATCTGAAATGGTATAGGGTTTCCTGCCTAAGCAGGAGATTGGAGTAAAAGACTTCCAAGGTCCCTTCCAACTGCATTATCCCATGTTCTATAGGAACTCCAACCTCCGGAATTCCCAGCCAGCATGGTCAAAGCTACCTTGAACAACATGGTAGAAGGAGAGGCAACAATGTGAGATAAAATATGGAAGTTTTGTGCCAGGAACATCATGCAGGTTAAGGAATGAATTTGCTCTGGTTACAGGAAATCCTTTATTTTGTTTCTAATATTTGGGATTTCACTGGCTGGATTCCTCCTTTAACCACCTCCAGGGCATTAACTCTACGGAAGCAACTTGTATTTTTCATCTAGATTTCCACTTTCCTTTTTCACTGTAAAGGTGCTCTTAAATAAGGGAAGAATGAAGATGAACCACAGTCCGTCATAGAAGACAAACTCGGGATTTTGAAAAACCCTCTTCGGTTACAAATACCAAGTGAGATGCTCAAGCTTGAGACTGTGCAAATTCCCAGTAAAATCCAGCAGGTTAAAGGTGATGACCTATGGCACAGAACAACGACCTATAAACAAGTCCAGGAAGAGATGGCACATGCTTTCTAATTTGCCCAGCTGTGTCACTTGACTTCCCCTGCCAGGAAACCTGTGGGTTTTGATGGAATATCTGTAACAACCTAATTAATTCTACCAACAGAGGAATCCACTTTCTAATCTGAGTTTGTGGAGCACATTTCTTAGAAGACTTGGAGTAATGGTATGCTTGCCGTTATCTGCAAAATAGATAATGGGGTGGTGATACAAGACCAATGAATACTAACTGAATAACAGAGTTGGAAGGGACCTTGGAGGTCTTCTGGTCCATACTATACTGTTGTGATTCAGCAGACGTCTTCTGTGAGTCTTTTCAGGATGTAAGATGACCAATACAGCTGGGGCTCGTTAGTGGTGTATTCTGGTGATAAAAGGACGGATGGTGCCATGCCCTGGTTGCAGGAGTCAACGTTCCTTGGTTCGTTCAACATTGATTGATCATCGGTCGTGGTTTATGTGAGATACACTTGGAGAAGTAATTTGCTTTCTGTAACCCTGATTCAAGGAAACACTTGGAGAAGTGCATTGTTTTGTAAGAGTTTTTGTTTGGTATTCTGTTATCTCCTCAGAGACTTTATGTATGTTAGTTTTGGGCTCGCAGCCAGTCTGAGCCGAGAACTGATAAAGAGAGTTCCTTTTAAGTTTGTTTGCCTGTCCTTTGTTAACGAGCGGAGAAGGGGGGACAGAACACTATACTAAGTGTGTTGCCTGCAAAGCCCTGAAAAACTCCAATAGAAGTCCATTTGCTACTTTTACTATAGAAACTGGTTCTGCTCCTACCCCACACAGTCTCTTTATGTGTAGACAATGTCCCTTAAAAAGGGCAGAAAACCATAAGCAAATATACTAGGAAGGATGCCTCCTCACCAAAGTGGCCAGACTTGATGATTTCCGATAAAAAATATAACTCCATCCATAAACAAAGCAATGTGCTTTGCTAATATCTTAATTAACTAATAGTAATTAATAACTTCATTGTTGAGGTCCAGCCCCGATTAGAATGAATGTATGTGGTGTTGTGATTTTAAACTTTTTTTTCCTCTTTTTCCCCCCTCTTTTTTGTAAGCCGCCCGGAGTCCTTCGGGATTGGGCGGCGTATGAATTTTATAAATAAATAAATAAACTTAATTAGATTTCCTGATTTTTATTAATGAATGAAAGTGTATCTGCAGTCGCTGTCTTAGTTATTCAATTTTCTTCTGGAAGTTATAGAGCTGTGATGGTGAACCTATGGCACACGTGCCACAGGTGGCATGCAGAGTCATATTTGCCGGCACGGCAGCCAGCAGCAGCCAGCAGCTTCGCTGATTTCCAGCCTTCCGGAGGGCCGGTGGAGGCCATTTTTGCCCTCTCCAGGCTTCAGGAAAGCCTCACAAGCCTGGGGAGGGTGAAAATCCCTCTCACCCACATGGGTCACATGAGCATGTGCAGGTGGGTTGATTGCTTGTGCAATCAAATACGCACCATGCGGGATAGCGCGTGTATACACCATTTTGGCACACCTTTAGAAAAAGGTTAGCGATCACTGTTATAGAAGGACAGGATGGGGCCTTGTAGGAGTAGCAGAATCTGGGGATGGAGTTAAAAGAAGGATCAGCCTAGAATCTATACATAGCCACAAGTGACATAAGTCTTACCCTCCTAGAATTCCGTGGACCAGGGGTGTCAAACTCAAGGAGTGATGGCCGGATGTGGCCCGTGGGGTGCTTAGATCTGGCCCTTAGGATTGCCCTGGAAACGGAGAAGGACAGGCCCAGGGTGCCTCTGCCAGCGAAAACGGGCTCCCGAGCTCTGTTTTGGCTGCGACGGCTTCCTGCACCCCTCTACCAATGAAAACAGAGCTTGGGAGGGTTGCTCTGCCAGTTCTGTTTTCACTGGCAGAACGCTTGGGCCACCACAGGTGCCCCGAAAAGACTGACGTTGAGTGAGCATGTCAGGGGTGAAATCCACTTCACCTTTGCTACTGGTTCAGAAGCAATGTGAGCACGTGCGCACTTCGCTCGCACGCGCCACCTCTGCACATGCGCAAAATCTTCCGCGCATGTGCATTGAGCGCGTACAAAAGTAAGCAAACGGGGGGATCTTCTGAGCCATGCAATTTAGATTATATAAATCCCGCTTCACAGCTGATCGTCGGAAAAACCAGTTCGCATTTTTTGTTACTACCGTTTCAGGCATCGTTAGGAAACTTGATACCGGTAGCATTTCACCCTTGTCCACGCCCATCCCAGCCACGCCCACCCCTCGAGGTCAAACCCAACCCTGATGCGGCCCTCAATGTTTGTTTCTGTTTCTGTTTCTGTTTATTCATACTTATAGGCCGCCCTTTTCCCTGAGGGGACTCAGGGCGGCTTACATAAAATGAAGGGAGGGGGTATACAGACAATAAACACAACAATACATAGAAATAAAATAGTAAGCAACATTCATTCATCATTCGGGTGGGGGCAATTATCTTTGTCCCCAGGCCTGACGGGCTAGCCAGGTCTTAAGGGCTGTGCGGAAGGTCTGGACGGTGGTGAGGGTACGAATCTCCATGGGGAGATCGTTCCAAAGGGTCGGAGCTACTACTGAAAAGGCTCTCCTCCGTGTAGTTGCCAGTCGGCACTGACTGGCAGATGGAACTCGGAGGAGGCCTAATCTATGTGATCTAATTGGTCGCAGGGAGGTAATTAGCAGGAGGCGGTCTCTCAAGTACGCAGACCCACTACCATGAAGGGCTTTATGAGTGACAAGTAGCACCTTGAAGCGCACCCGGAGATCAACAGGTAGCCAGCGCAGCTCGCGGAGGATAGGTGTTATGTGGGTGAACCGAGGTGCACCCACAATCACTCGCGCGGCTGATGAAATCGAGTTTGCCACTCCTGCCATGGACCCTTATTTAATTCCATGCAAACTGCTAACCATTAGCTGAGAAGATTCCTCTTTAGCAATAAATCAGTTTAATTGCACCTTCGTGTGCGGACCCGATCTTTCCCACTTGACCCAACCCTTATAATTCACTGTCATAAGACAATTCCAAGCATACCATGCAGCCCACGGATCTATCACTGAGCCCTCTTCTCTAACAGAAAAACTCTTTGGGTTTCTGCCTCTTATGCAGAAGCAGCGCCAGATGCTAAGGAAGTTTCTTTGGATTCCTTTATGCTAAATAGGGGACAAAAAAGGCCATGAATGTGAAAGAAGAAAAAAAAAAGCTTTTCCTTTTAACTACCCCATCAGCCTCTTCTAATTTCACAGGTTTTCTCCTCGCATAAGAGGCTTGCAGGTGTGTGGTGTGATGCAACTCTCTCCATACATTATAGATGAGGACCAATAAGTTTATCCTATTTTTAGAGCCTGGAAGCTCTAAAGGACTATCAAAGTCTCATTTCCCATTCATTTCCCCAGGCTGCCTTTTCTCACTTCCCAGGTAAGCAAACGCCCAGAGATTGGTGGCTCAAATAAGAATAAGGAATTCAGTTCCCCCAGTGCAGCTTCTTGCTTTTTAGGATTGGCCATAAAGGCACAAATAGAAGAGTGCAATCAAGGCAATCAAGTTCCAGACTGGCCTTCCTTGATTTAAGCTCTCGGATATTCCATATTTAGCATGGCCAACTGGTAGGGCCAAGTTGTGAATGGTGAGACTTTCATCCAAATCTCGTTGGATTTTTACTTGTCGAAACTCTGCCCTTTTTTGTCTATAAAAAAGAGATTAAGCCAGTGTTTCTCAACCTTGGCTACTTGAAGATGTCTGGACCTCAACTCCCAGAATTCCCCAGCCAGCGACTGCAGGTTTTGCAGTAGAGAGCCATATTTATTGCAGGTTTTGCTGTAGAGAGCCATGGAGATAGCCTTGAGCGAGATATTCAGATAGGGTTGTAGAAGCAACATTGCTTAAGTCCCAGAATGAAAGCAGTCTACTTAGAAGAACTTCAAAAGGACTCAATATCTCAGGGGCTGCCACAAAGAAGAGGGAGTCAAGCTATTCTCCAAAGCATCTGAGGGCAGGACAAGAAGCAATGGATGGAAACTAACCAAGAAGAAAACCAACCTAGAACTTACCTTAAGAAGCTTCTTGGATGAGAAGTGAAACGTCTTCAAAGAAAAACCAGAAAGTCTAGTTGCCCCTTAAAAAAAAAGCACCTTTGGGACAACCATGACCTGGATGACTGAGAATCTCCACAGACCTCAACCCATGAATGTCTATGAAGAAGGAACTAAGGAGAAATTTCTTGACAGTGGGAACAATTAATCAGTGGAACAGAGACCGCCTGCTGCCAATTACCTCCCAAAGACCCATTAGATCACACAGGGCTGGCCTCCTCCGGGTTCCGTCTACTAGCCAATGTCATCTGGCTACTACCCGGGGGAGGGCCTTCTCTGTGGCAGCTCCGGCCCTTTGGAATGAACTCCCCGCAGAGATTCGGACCCTCACCTCTCTCCAGGCCTTCCGAAAAGCCGTTAAAACCTGGCTGTGTCGGCAGGCCTGGGGTTGATGAGTTCCCTTCCCCGCTCGATCTGTGTGGCTGTTGGTCGTTTTTATATGCCTGTATTTGTAGTTTTTTGTGTTTTCCTTTCCCCCCTTGGGTTTGTGCGCCGCCCTGAGTCCCGCTGGGAATAGGGCGGCATATAAATAAAATGAAACCTAAACCTAAACCTTGTCTTTAGAAGTTGTGGGTGCTCCATCAGTGGAATTTTTAATGAAAAGATTGAACAGCCACTTCTCTGAAATTTTACGCAGTTTCCTGCCTGAGCACAAGGTTGGACTAGAAGATCTTTATGGTCCCTTCTAATTCAGCAAATTGTCCTCCTTTCTGGACATCAACAAAGTAAGATGCACTCCTTTTATTCTCCTCTGCTGAATATGGGAAATGTGCAAAGAGAGAAAAAGAAGGGAAAGAAAAGACAGCCGCTGTCTACTTCTCTTATGGACTGAAACTGCTCTTGATCCACAATAATAACGAAGAATGATTATTATGGGAAGGGGGTGTTCTTCTCCCCCCACCCAGGTTTCCTTACCTGTTTTCTGGATCTAACATAGCCATGTTCCGCGTCACGTAGCACATTTTGAGTGGGATGGTCCTTTTGTCTCGGTAGATATTGAGAGACAGCGGCAACAGGGGATCGATGGTTGGGTTGCCCAAACGGGGGGACTCGGGAGGAGGAGTTTCCCATCCAATTTCCGAAATAGGAGAACCTTTCTTCACATAAGGGGTGGCTTCTCGCATGTATTTCACTGAAAGGAAGAAAACAAATGAGAACGTAGGTATAGAAGAAGTGCCGAGGCAGAGCTGAGGGTGGAATGAAATGTGTCATTAGCTTAGAGTCCTTACATTTTCACCAGCAGTCCAAGTTCAACTGCTCCTGAATCCCATTGACTCTTATCTGGTACCAATTTAAGGCTGAACTTTAGATAGAATTGATTCTTGTGTATGCGCTTGAATACATCTCCTAAGCTGCAATACGACAGATGGTCCTGATTCTTTGCACCTGACATTAGGGGAACACGTGGTCGAATGTTGCAATGGTCATAAAACCAGTTAGTCATGTGACCTATCCAATTTTATGGATATTTTTATTTTGCAGCAGTCATTAAATGAACCCATTATTCACTATGGTGAAGTTTTCCCCCAAAAAACAGGAATGCTTTTTGCTGCAAACGGATGCAATCAGATGACTGCAGGATACTGCAAAGGGCCATAAATGTGACTCTGTTGCCAAGCAACCCAAAGGCGGTCACCCCATTAGAACTCCATTTTGAAAGAACTGTTGAGAATTCTGGGAGTTGAAGTCCGTATATCTGGAGATCACCTAAGCCAGTGATGGCTAAACTTTTCGGCATCAAGCGCCAAAAAGGTCACACGGAAATGTCGTACGTGCGCACGCTCGTCACAGCCACACTCCGGAAAAGCTGAACTTCCGGGTTCTAGTGTGCATGTGTGCCCGGCAATCAGCTGACTGGTGTGCATGCGCAGGCCAGTTTTTGGCACTACCAACGTGTGAAGGGACCGCATTCCGGAAAAGCCCAACTTCCAGGTTCTGGAGCGCATGCGCGCCCAGCAATCAGCTGGCTGGTATGCATGTGCACTCCAGTTTTTGTCACTGCTGTGAGTGCAAAGGACAGCTGATCATCACTCACGCATGCACGCCAGAAACCCAGAAAACAAACAGGCAAGGCTGCACATGCCGGTTGACATGGCTTCACATGCCACTGTGGGTATGCTTGCCATAGTTTCGCCACACAGACCTAAGCCAATTCAGAAAAGCCTCCCAGTATAAAATACTAATAAATCTCTATTGGTACAAAAATGTGACTGGTTTAAGACTTATGTAGAAGTGGAGATGTTTTATTATATTTTTATTTATTCCAATTATGCTTTTTTCTCTGATACACCAAAACATCTTATTAAGGGATAACCTTTAATTTTATTCATGCAACTACAATCTCACAATCTTCCCTGATATATAGTTAAGTCAGCCAGGTTGTTAAAATAGTGTTTTTAATTGCACTCCCACAGCATAAACCGTAGCAAACCATTGTCTCTCTTAGCCTTCCCAATATAGTATCTATCAAATGAGCAGGATTAGAAGGTCTATCACAAAGAATTGAGGTCCCGAATCATTGAAGTCAACAAGTCAGAAAACGCCTGACATAGTCTTTACTCAATGTTAACTAGACGAGTGTGTTAGTGATAACACAAATGAATTGATAGAAGTGTCTGGTAACAACTGTCCACAAGTTGATCCCAACCTCTTTTCCAGGTTGAGGTTCTTAATTGTCGTCACACACTATTGAATAACTCTGGTCTCTTTTTATCTCCAACAAATTTGAAATTGAGGTCAGGTAATTAAGATTCCAACATTTGTTTCTCGTTCCTCCAAAAATCCACTTCACCCCTCCGCTCTGAAAACGACTGGCAAACGAGGAATTGTCTTCTGAGTGAATTAATCTGCTGTCATATGCTAACAGCTTCATTATTTTCCTGTTAGCTGGGCCGACAGCCAGCCAGTGCCGTGTTCTAAAGAGCACTTCATACGCACCCATTTTCACCAAAAGCTTCAACAATTCCACAATTAAGCCTTTGTTATATATTCAGGGATGACATTTCGAAAGGGGGAGAGAGAGAGAGAAAGACAAAGGAGAAAAACACACTTCTTGCAAGTCAGACGGACAAATGCGATCAAATCTATCTATCTTCTTCTTGTTTTTTTTCTAATTAGGTTCTCGAACATCTTGTGACTCATTCAGGTTAGCCGTAACAACAACACCAGAAAGAAAAAGAAAAAGAAAAGGAAAGAAAAGAAAGAAAAAAGACTTCAAACTGGAAGGGTTTCACTTTGATTCTGTAGAGGAACAAAAAAAATGGGAAGTATCAGCTTATGGAACGACGAAGGTAAAAGGCAAGAAATGTTGAAAGAAAGAAGAAAAGAAACTTGATCAAAGGCAGCGTATTAAGAGACTTTCTGGCTTTGCAAGATACCCCATTTCATCACCCGCCCTTTAGGAAGTGACTGATATTAAAATGCACACAAGCACACACAAAGACTCAACTATGACTCTAGTAGTGAAAGTTTGGTTTAATTTTTTTTTTTAAAAAAAATACCACATCATTTATCATGACCACAGAATTTTCACATCGTCCTCAACTTACATTCATTGCAAAGTTGCAACAGCATTTTTTTTTTAAAGTCACACATGCAGCATTCCCATGGCCATGTGATCAAAATTCATGCTATTGGCAACTGGCATGTATTTATGACAGTGGAAGTGTCCAATATGATCACCATCTGTAACCTTCCCAGCTGGCTTCTAACAAGTAAAATCAATGGAGGAAGCCAGATTTGCTTAATGAACACATGGTTCACTAAACAACTGAACTGATTCGCTTAATAACTATGGCAAAAAAAATCATAAAATGGGGCAAAACTTACTTCACAACTGTCTTGTTGAGCAACAGAAATGTTGGTCTCAACTGTGGTTGTGAGTTGAGGACTACCTGTATTCCTCCAGAGCCGTGGTGGCGCAGTGGTTAGAGTGCTGTACTGCAGGCCATTTCTGCTGACTATCTGCTGCTTGCAGTTTGGTAGTTCAAATCTCACCAGACTCAAGATTGACTCAGCCTTCCATCCTCCCAAGGTGGGTAAAATGAAGATCCAGATTGTTGGGGGGAAATAGGCTGACTCTGTAAACCGCTTAGAGAGGGCTGTAAGGCATTATAAAGCGGTATATAAGTCTAAGTGCTGTTGCTATTGCTATTATTGGGAAACAGCTTCTAACAATTACACATACACACCGGCACACAAAGGAAGAGGGAGGGACAATAATGGTTTCCAGTTATTACAGTTTAAACTGCATCCAGGTGTCTTTGTTTTGTTAAAAGGACGTTATGAGAAACCAGAGAATTGGAGGATGTCTGCATAGAGAAGAAAATGTACACCTTTGAATACAAAATCACTTATTTGGAATGAGACACACCCCAGAGTAAGGACCAGATTCCCCACTTGGGTGCTATCCCAGTTGAGACTGGAACTCTTGTAGTTCCCATCTTGGAGTAATTGTGTAAGTAGCAAAGTAATAAAAGAAATAATCATCATGCGTAGTAATTGCAGAGCACGTGATGTATTTTGGGGTTATTTTCATAACTGAATTCATGCCAGGCCCTTAAGGTGGCATATTGTATTTAGATTCTTCTTCCCATTTTATCTACATAATAATCTTGAAGTAGGGCATGGCCCTTTTATGACTGGTGAACATCCAACTCCCAGAATTCCTGAGCCAGTTGGCTCAGGAAATCTGGGAGTTGAAGTCCACAAGTCAAAAAATGGCCCATAGTTCCCCATCTCTGTTGTAGGGTATCATCAGGTTTGAGACAGAGATTCTCCCAAGTCGTTTAATCAACATCGACTGCAAAAATTTCACCCCTAAATTTGATGAAAACCAAAATAAGTACTACAGCAGCAACAACAACCCCCCCCCCCTCCCACACACACATATACATGCAGAGAGAAACACACACTGGCAAACTGCATTTCGGCAACAACATTTGAGAACTGATTTTAAAGCTGGAGGTTGGAGAATGCAAAGGAGTTACAGGTTGCCCAACCTTTTTCTAAAAAAAAAATTCTCCATTAACATACCACCTCTATTCTTCATTTCCTCTCATACAATGCTTATACTCATTTGTTGTTCAAAAATGGAATGTGCCATATATAAATATTTGATTAATAGCCACCAGCTCTATATTACTGATTCATCATTTGGCGGTAATTGAGTTTTGAGCTGGCAGGAACAGGAATTATTGTTGCCAGATACTCATCAGGAGGAGGAAAGAAGAGGAAACAAATGGAAATTTTAGAATTTCTGTTTTTACGGCATCCTGGAATAGTAAGAGAACATAAGGCAGAGAACATGTGGAGGGGGGGGAGAGAGAGAATGAAGAGAGAGAAAGAATTAAGAGAGAGAATGAAGAGAGAGAGAGAGAATGAAGAGAGAGAATAAACAGAATGAAGAGAGAGAGAATGAAGGGAAAGAATAGAGAAAATGAAGAGATAGAGGGAATGAAGAGAATGAAGAGAGAGAACGAAGAGAGTGAGCGAATGAAGAGAGAGAGAGGGAATGAAGAGAGAGAATGAAGAGAGGGAATGAAGAGAGAATGAAAAGAGAATGAAGAGAGGAGGAATGAAGAGAAAGAATGAAGAGAGAGCAAGAGAATGAAGAGAGAATGAAGAGAGAATAAAGAGAGAATGAAAAGAGGGAATGAAAATAGAGAGAAGAAGAGAGAATGAAGAGGAGAAAGAGAATGAAGAGAGAATGAAGAGAAAGAGAATGAAGAGAGGGAATGAAGCTAGAGAGAAAGAAGAGAGAATGAAGACAGAATGGAGAGAAAATGAAGAGAGAGAATGAAGAGGGAGAGGGAGACTCTGACTTTCAGAATTCAGTTCTGTGGAGCCTGATCCCTGAGCTGGTCTAACCTCAAAGGGCTGATAGAACTATAATCTCCAAATCACAGAAGTAATAGTTCCACTTATATTCTGCACTTATTTGTCTCCTTGAGTCTTTGTCCAGTCCAGGATACTTCATTTTGGTACCCCTTTGTTACAAAATAAGACCTTTGGTCCTATCCTCTATGCCTTTTGCAACAAGGTGGAAAGAACCATACATTTTATGAGAGAGACGGTAGGAACTCAGGATCTTTGCCAAAAGAAGACTGAGGGCGATATAATAGCACGCTTCAAAATCAGAAACAATGCCCTACAGAAGATCGAGACCTTTTTCCTTACTGTTCTAAACGTGTTAAGGCACAAAGCAAGGGACTTAATTACAAGAAGGCAGGTTCTGACTGTGTCTCAGAAAACAACTTCCTAACAATAACAGCAGTGCAGCAGTGGAACCAATTAACCAAAGGTGATGGGATCTCTCGGATGTGTTGAAATGGTGTCTAGACAGCCAACTATCAGGGAGGCATTAATTAGGGTTCCTGCAAGGAGATGACCTTGAAGGTCTAAACTCCCTCTTCAAATGTGCTGAATCTATAGTCAGAACGGCCCACTGGCTCACAGTGAAGCCCAGCTTTCTGCTTTCCCTAAGGGAAAAATTGCCTGATAATTCTTAGGCAGATGTTAATTCTTTTTAGGAACAGAATGTAAATATTGCACTAAAATTCCTTCTTATTACTGGACTCCAGCCATAGTTGATCTTTCAGTTCTAGCTCTTGGTGTACCATTTGTCTGAAATGGTAGGGTTTCCGGCCTGAGCAGGAGGTTGGACTAGAAGACCTCCAAGGTCCCTTCCAACTATTCTATTCTATTCTCTCCTATTCCATCCCATCCCATCCCATCCCCATTCCATCAGTAGTATTCAACATACACTCACAGCTGAGTCCCAAATCTCTGTTAAGAGAGGTTAAGTCAGTTGCACTGCATTTTTTAAAAAAGTTTTTATTTTATTTTAATTGAACAAAAACACACAAAAAAAGAATCATCCTTCATTACATCTTGTAGAAAGCGTGTTGATTGGTTACATGTAACTTTCGTGCATTTCTTCCACAGTCATTACTTATAGTTCATATTAGATTATACACTTTAAATAAAAAATCTTTGTATATCTTACTATCAATGTACCACAATTCTCATTTGACTACAATTATTTGAACATGCTTTTACCTCAAATCATTCATACTTAAAGACACAACCACATAATGGCATTCATTAGGTATTTCAAAAAATCCTCCAATAACATTACACCTTTATAGCATCTTTTAAGTAAAAGTCAATAAATAAAGTTTCTAAATCTTCCCCCCCCCTTTCCCCCCAACTCACTGTTTAGAATTTATATCCAAGTTACTTTTGCCAATACTATAGCATGTATATATTGTTAAGCAATATCTATTGACATTTCCTTGTTGTTACTATAATTGGCTAAAATCATTTACTATTTATGTCCCATCTCCTCTCGTCAGACCCACTCCCCCCCAAAAAACCTTACACCTTTATAACAAGATCTAAATAAAAAATTGTTAATAAAATTTATAGGTCTTTTCCCAAGTCACAATTTGCAATTTATATCCAAATTTCTTTTACTAGATTGCCAGTACATGTATATATCATTAAGTTGTATCCATTATCATTTCATTATTGTTATTATAGTTAATTAATTGTTAGCGAATCAACATTTGATAACAATCTAAAACAATCTGAGTTACTAAATTCCTACTTATTAATCACCAAAATCAACTATTTTTTTATTATCAACTTTCATTGTCAACCTGTATCTTTCCAGTAACAAAATAGTCTTATCTCTCTTGTCAATTGAGGTGTCAGTCTTCTTTTTATCTCCTTTATAAGGTTTTTATAGACTTCTCTCCGTACTTTGTTGCTTGAAGGATCTCTCAGGTAAACTTGTTGCCCACCAGCTGCTACTAAACTTAGCTTGTCTTTGGTTGTCAATCTTGCTTCTGAAAAAATTTCTCTTCTTAAGTCCATCATCATTACTATTTTTTCTTCTGTGTCCTGGAATCTGGGGTAGAGCTCCAATTCATCTAATTCCCTTTTCCATATTCCCTTCTTTTCACTTTCACCCACATTTGCTCCATTAATAAATTCATCTATTGTCTTATCTTTATCTTCTATATCTTCATTCTCCCCTTTAATTTTTAGGGCTCCCACCCCATCATCTTTTGCTGTGAGGAAGACTAGTCTTTCCAACTTCTTCTCAATTCTCCCGTATCCTTCCATAGATTTTGAATTACAGTCAAGATATTTTGCAATTTTAAGGTTTCTTCATCTGAATATTGATTCATGTTTCCAAAACAGAAGAAAAAAAGAAAAAAAAAAACTAATAGCACTCTAGCCTTCCAAACCTCTTTTATTTTTTATTTTAGATTGACTTGAACACAAGTTCTTTTATGCTCTTCAAAGGAGAAGGGTTCTGTTCCCCCCCCTTTTCTTTCCCCTGCCAAAATAGTTCTCAAAGGCACCTGTGAAAACAATTCATGCCCTTGGCTCTTTATCAGTTTCTGTAAACAAGTTGCAAACCATTCAGCTACAAAGTCAGTGAAGTGAAAGAAGGAAAGAAAAGAGATACATTGTTTCAAAAACCCCAGCCTCTGACCTCCGAGTGGCAGTGTGCTACTTTTCACTTTCTAATATTTATCTCTGGCTTATAGAAAAAAAGGTTCTTTAGATTTCTTTTAGTGAAATTTAATAACAAGTAATAGGAAGAATTGTTAAAATAAGAAGGAAGGTTTTAATACAGGAGTCAAAAAATAAAGCAACAAAAAGCAGAAGGAAAAAAATTAATCTGTTCACTTTAAGAGGAGAAATGAGAAATGTTGCGAGCACTTCAATCCACAAAGAATAGTTACAAAGAAAAAAAAGCTTTCCACAGCAATTTCACCACTCAATTCTTTTGCTTAAGGATCTAATTTGGCTTTAAAGAAAAATTTCTTTGGGCAGTCTTTCACAAAATAGAAAAAAATACCTCACCAGATGGACTCACTTTCTCTTTTCACTTCCTTCCTTCCAGAGCATCCCGATTTCATCAGCCTAGGGACTGCCTTTTTACCGCCGCTTGAAGCGCTTCTCTTGAGTCCCTTTGTGATGTCCCTGAGACCAGCAAGGCTTCGGCTTCCTGATCACCATCTCTACGGGTCGGTTTAGGTCTCAATGGACCATCCAGCGGCAAAAGTGTCAACAGTGGTCTCGGAGTATCGAGACCGCACATTGTGACATTGCGACGTGGCTCCTCCTTCTGGTTGCACTGCATTTTATGACCTTTTTGCCACAGTTGTTAAGCAAATCACATCAATTGTTAAGTGAATCATGTGGTTGATAAGTGAACCTGGCATCACCTATTCACACTTTGCTTGTTGGAACCTGGTATGGAGATTATGGGAAACAAATAAATGGGGAACACATCATGACCTCAGGAAAGTGCATGTCATAAATACAAGAGCCCAAATTTTGATCATGTGACCATGAGGATGGTCGTAAGCATGAAAACTGGTCATAAAGTCTCTTTTCTCAATGCTGTTCTAACTTTGAATAGTCACTAAAGGAATGGTAGTCAAGAACTTTGTTGTTGTTGTTAGTTGCGAAGTCATGTCCGACCTATTGCGACCCCATGGACAACGTTCCTCCAGGCCTTCCTGTCCTCTACCATCCTCTGGAGTCCATTTAAGATCACGCCTACTGCTTTGGTGACTCCATCCAGCCACCTCATTCTCTGCTGTCTGCTTCTTCTTTTGCCCTCAATCTTTCCCAGCATTAGGCTCTTCTCCAGTGAGTTGGTCCTTCTCATTAGGTGGCCAAAGTATTTGAGTTTCATCTTTAGGATCTGGCCTTCTAAAGACCAGTCAGGGTTGATCTCCATTAGGACTGACCGGTTTGATCACCTTGCAGTCCAAGGGACTCACAGGAATCTTCTCCAGCACCATAGTTCAAAGGCCTCAATTCTTTGGCACTCAGCCTTTCTTATGGTCCAACTTTCACAGCCATACATTTCAACTGGGAGAACCATATCCTTGACTAGACGCACTTTTGTTGGCAGGGTGATATCTCTGCTTTTTAGTATGCTGTCTAGATTTGCCATAGCTTTCTTCCCCAAGTCAAGAACTACCTGTAGATAAATTTATCTGTAGCTAAAAGGGGGAAAAAATGAGTAACTACAGAGGCACCTCCCTTCCCATATCAAGGGAACAATTTGGCATTCTCTCATGTTCTGCCAACCAATGCTTATCTCATTAGCCTTGGTGTATGCCAGAAATTCTTAAATGTGGTCTAGATAAATCATTAGGTGTGCACAGTAATACCTAACACACTTCATTAAGTGCTTTCTGAAACACTCTCGGTTGTCTTTTTGATTAAGAAAGTATTTTAAAATGTTTCTAAATGCCTGCAGAATATGTTTTGCAGATAATTAAAAAACATTTTAGCTGATTGATAAATGAATTGAATGAGACAAGTTGTATTTTCCTTCCAATTCTCCTCTCAATTCTCATAAAACCCAGGACATCATTATATAATTGCATTTGCCCAGTGAGGTTGGTTCATATGTCATTGTTTTTGACCTCGCCATGCCTTATTAGTGATGCTGCTAATTTGAACCCAACAGGCTGGCTATCTTAAAGGCCAAAGGTGAATGTGCAGGACACAAATTTACTCCTCCAACTTTATTGCTTCTTTTAAGTATTTGTCTTGCTCTGATTGGGGGAATGACCAGTCTGGTTTCTGCATAAGCTTGGGAGACAATATACAACCAAGTCTTTAAATTACGATTGGTTGCTTAGCAACCGTTCAGAGTTACAATCGTTCCCCCCCCCCAAAAGGGCTTACAACCCAAATCTGAAATTTCCGATGGTGACCTCCCATTCAGAGAGCCGAGGTGGCGCAGTGGTTAGAATGCAGTACTGCAGGCCACTTCAGCTGACTGTTATCTGCAGTTCGGCGATTCAAATCTCACCGGCTCAAGGTTGACTCAGCCTTCCATCCTTCCGAGGTGGGTAAAATGAGGACCCAGACTGTGGAGGCGATATGCTGACTCTGTAAACCGCTTAGAGAGGGCTGAAAGCCCTATGAAGCGGTATATAAGTCTAACTGCTATTGTTATATTCCATGGTCATGTGATCACATTTTGGGCCCCAACAACATTTTATGGCCATTGTGACAGTTTTGCTGGCGCTTCCAGTTCCAAATATGGGACTAAGAAATTCCAGATAGCCTATGCTTAAGATTAGGAATAAGTTAAACTGCTTAAAGTTTGGGTAACAGCAAGAAGCTGAGTTCAACGTAGAGATCTTATTGACTTTCTTTCCTTTTTTTAAAATCTCCTTTGTTTTAATATATTTTAGACTGTGTTTGTTAAAAAGCTACACCGTGTACGGGCTCTGGGAAGTCGGGGGGGGGGAAGGGAGGTGGGGTCAGGGGGGGGAGGGGGGAAATATAGTGTGTGCTAGATTTTAAAGTAATATGATTGCACTTGTATAATGTTGCTCTTTAATTCTAGTGTAAAAATAGGACAAGCTGAATATATTGATAGATAGTAGAAATACACCGAAGGGAGGAGTAGAGGGAAAGAAGAAAGAGGGGTAGAGAGGGTGGGAGAGAGGATTGGAGGGAGGGTGAGATGGAAGGGAGAGAGTGTATTGGGAGAGAGGAGTGATAGAGGGGGAGGGGAAGTAGGGTAGAGGGGAATGTTGGAGGGAAGAACGAAAGTTGGAGGGGGGGCGAAAGAAAGAGTGTATGGTGGGTCAAAGTGGCATATTGGGTTTGTATTTTGGAGGGTATTGTTGACAAGAGGGAGGGCTGTGTTTATTGTTCAATGTTATATGCCCCGGTTATGTACAGTATATATGTGACTGTATGAAATGAAATGAAAATAAAACACATTTACACAGTTTTTGGCAAAACCACACCACAGCGAACAATCGCTTCACTTAATGACTGCAGTGTTCTCTTTACAACCATCCCATTCGCTTAATGATTGCCACATTTTTTTAACAGCCACTTCAAAAAGGGTAATAACTTTACAACTTACAACTCCAATGGCCAGGCTTCATTAGGGTCGTAACTTGAGGACTACCTATAATGATTTGAAGCCTGGTAAACAACTATGTTATAAGTACTAGCATATTTGCAAACTGATCTTTAACCTACTGTGTTTCCCCGAAAATAAGACAGGGTCTTATTTTCTTTTGGCCCCCGAAATAAGCACTTGGTGTTATTTTTTTTTGGGGGGGGGGGTCTTATTATTTTTGAGGTGCAGGAGGCAAAGGGCGTGGTCACCTCATGGCTGATGCTGTGTTGCAATGTTTTCAAGAAGGGCTTATTTTCAGGGGAGGGCTTATTTTAGTGCATGCTCTCAAAAGCCTGATTGGGCTTATTACTTGGTCTTATTTTCAGATAAACAGGGTAAGAGGAAAAGATAGAAGGATTAATATCATATATTGGGCTGTTAAGCTATTTTCAAGCCCTAGTTTGTTGAACAAATCACAATTTGGCCATATTCACACATTGCACCAAGCTATAAACTATGGATTTACAAACCACAGTGGTGATATTCACGCAATGCACTGAACCAAAATTGTGTTATGGCTTAGCTTATACAGAATGTGTAAGTCTGCCACAGGCATCCTGCTGGTCTGTATGAAATAGGATAACTATTAAGACAAAAACGCCCACTGGGTTTTTTCTAAAGGTATGAGATTTTTCTAAGTTCCGGGTAAATAAAAAGGGTGTTAGAATAAAGCAATGATATACCCGGCTGCCACCAGTTAGCTGATCTTTAGAATGGGCAATACTGAAACCTTAGCTTTCAGCAAATATCACCAGGAGATAAACAATTTAAAATGTATAATGTCACTGGCTCTAAGGTTTCAAATTTCATTTGCTTGCATGTACAACACACACACACACACACACCCTTGTGTTCTTTCAATGTTTTTTTAAGGCATGAGTCTTGAGGAAAGAAGACATGATCATC
Source organism: Thamnophis sirtalis (assembly GCF_051295495.1). NCBI lineage: Eukaryota > Metazoa > Chordata > Lepidosauria > Squamata > Natricidae > Thamnophis > Thamnophis sirtalis. Next base: position 114,543,295 of record NW_028261382.1, on the reverse strand, counting down.
CCTTTAAAGACAAGAAGGTGAGCTGCTGTTCGCTTTTGCTCAGGAAGGGCATTTACGAGTTGCATTAGTGTTTCCACTTTATAATGCCTTGGTGAAGGCCACACTTGGAATACTGCATCCAGTTTTGGTCACCACAATGTAAAAAAAGTCGTTGAGACTCTAAAAAAGGTGCAGGGAAGAGCAACAAAGAAGATTAGGGGACTGGAAGCTAAAACATGTGAAGAACAATTGCAGGAACTGCGTAGGTCTAGTGAGTCTAAAGAAAAGAAAGACTAGGGGAGACATGATAGCAGTGTCCCAATATCTCAAGGGTTGCCACAAAGAATAGGCAGTCAAGCTATTATCCAAATTATCTGAGGGTAGGACAAGTAGCAATAGATGGAAACTGATCAAGGAGAGAAGAAACCTAGAACTAAGGAGAAATTTCCTGACAGTTAGAACAATTAATCAGTGGAACAACTTGCCTCCAGAAGTTGTGAATGGTCCAATGTGTGGGAAGTTTTTAAGAAGATGTTGGATAAACCTATGTCTGAAGTGGTGTAGGGTTTTCTGCCTAAGCAGGGGGTTGTATTAGAAGACGCCCAAGGTCCCTTCCAACTCTGTTATTCTATTCTATTCTATTCTATTCTAATTCTAATCCTATCCTATTCCCAACCTAGGCCTTTTCCAGATGTGTAGTTTCCCATTTCCAGAGTTCCCTGGCCAGCTTGGGAATTTGTCCACAAGTGTTAGAGACACACGGCTTGCAAATCATCTCCACACAATATGTCTGTGGTCAAAGCTGCTATCTGAAGGTAGAGGACCCTCTGCTCTTGACTGCTTGCAAAACAAAACATATTGTGACTGGGTTCTTTCCTGGAGCCACCTCATGCATATTTATCTGCATCCCACCTTGAAGGAGCAGGGATGAAACACATAGATGTCCAAAACTCTTTAAGAGAGTCATGTCTTTTCCCATGTGTCTCCCTGAGCAGTTGACACATAATCTGGGGAAAAGATCTAGCTGCTTTAAAGAGCTGCAAACAGATGCTACCTATCTGAAGTCCACGTAGTCCTTGAAGTATGATCACAATTGGGACGGAACTTCTGTCACTAAGCAAGGCAGTTGTTACATGAGTTGTTTCCAATTTCACACCCTTTTGTCCTGTGATTGTTAAGCGAATTTAGCGCCCCACCATTGATTTTATTTGTTGGAAGCCAGCTGGAAAAATCATAAATGTGGCGCAGTGGTTAGAGTGCAGTACTGCAGGCTACTTCTGCTTCCTGAGGACTGCCTGGAATTTGGCAGTTCAAATCTCACTAGGCTCAAGGTTGACTCATCCTTCTATCCTTTCAAGGTGGGTAAAATGAGGACCCCAAATTTGGGGGGCAATATGCTGATTCTGTAAACCGCTTAAGAGAGGGCTGTAAAGCACAGTAAAGCGGTATATAATTCTAAGTGCTATTGCTATCTTGTCAACCCAGGATGTTGCAACCCTGGTAAATACATGCTGGTTGCCAAGCACACAAATTTTAAACATATGTCCAGAGGGATGTTGCAACGTTTGTAAATATGAGGATTGGTCGTAAGTCACTTTTTTCAGCAACATCATAACTTTCAACAGTCATTAAATAAATATTTGTAAATTAAGGACTACCCATATCCTATCGTGAATAATACAATTCTGTTTTGGGTAAATTACTTAATCATAGTAAACCACTAATCAGTGTTTCTTAACACACCTCTCCAGCCATTTGAGGAGAAAGTGAGAAGCCACACACATGGGCATAATTAAATATATCCACCATCTCACCATTTTAAGGTATGAGCAAACAGGCTCCTACAAATCCTACCTTGGAAATGAACTACCATATTTTTCGCACCCTTTTCCTTCAAAAAAGAGGCTGAAAATCTGGGTGCGCCTATACACTGAATACAGCATTTTTTGCCTCCCGAAAACCACGCCCCCTTCACCAAAATCGCTGTGCATAGCTTTTAGGAGGCTTTCGGAGAGCTCCTGGGGGCTGGTGAAGGTAGAAATAAGTGAAAAACAGGCCATTTTTTGCTCAATTTTGCCCTCTCCCCAGGAGTACTCTATAAGCCCCCTAAAGGCTATGCATGCAATTTTTTGACAAAAATGGGCCATTTTTTGTTTGTTTTGGAGGGCCCCACCCCCCAGGAGTACTCTGCAAGCTCCCTAAAGGCTATTCATGCCTTTTTTCAGGGGAAAAAACAGGGCAGTTTTTGCAAAAAATGGGCCATTTTGGGGAGGTTTGCAGAGTGTAAAACCTTTTTTTTATTTGCCTCTTCAAAACCTTGTTGCGTCTTATACTCCCAAAAATACGGTAATAGCTAACACAAAGTGTAGGTATAGCTGTATCATTTTAGTAACTTTTCACATACAGTCTATAATTATCTGGGCGTATTTAAGCCAAGATTTTTTAAAATTTATTATTATTTTTTACTTCAAGCTAAGGATAATTGCACACAAATTTCCTCCAGTCATCATTTTACTTCTCCTTTTTCAAAATACGTGGCTGCAGTACTGTAATTGAATGTGATCCTGCTGTGTTCAAAAATATTTATGCTTTGGAGTTATTCACCAGGGGAAAATAGGAGCTAGGCAATGTTCTTACAAGCTCTCTGAACGACCTTAAGTGGGATTACAAAACACTTAATTGCAGGCCTCTTTGGAATAGCTCCCTGCCTATTATCATTCTTGCATATTAGTGGTTAAGAGTTATTTACTTATAAAAATGCCACTGCCACCTTTTCAAAATTTGCTCAGGGAACACCAAGTAACAAACATTACAATTAATGCTAAAGTCCTGGCAACTCCCAATCACTTCAGGAAGGGCTTCTTTCTTAAATTATTGTTCCAAGTAAACAGAATCAAAGGAGGAACGAACCGTTGGTAGACACCGTGTCCTCATCACAAACACTTTTAGGTATAATCCAAGACTAGAACTGAATGAATGAAATTTTAATTGCTCATAAAGTTTGTTGAATCGTTTGCACGTACAAAAACTGTGTTTCCCCGAAAATAAGGGTATTATTTTCTTTTGGCCCACAAAATAAGTGCTTGGCCTTATTTTGGGGGAGGTCTTATTTTTGAGGTGCAGGAGGTGGAGAGCGTGATCACCTCATGGCTGCTGTTATGTTGCAATATTTTAGGAAAGTGCTTATTTTGAGGGGAGCGCTTATTTTAGCTCATGCGCTCAAAAGCCCGATTGGGCTTATTATCCAGGGAGGTCTTATTTTCAGGGAAACAGGGTATGCAGAAGGGGGGGGGGAAAAACTCCCATGGTAGGATAAACAAACGAAAAGGCTTAGCATTTCAAGGAAGGTTCTGAATTTTGATCTATACATGCCGAAGAATGAATCAGCAAAAGGATTTTGCCATTTCAGAGGGCAGTGGAGGTTACCGTTTTTAAAAGTCAGACTAAGGAACATGAAAAAAACAACAACACAAATCAAATTATGATTTACTTGATTTATTTAGCATAGTTCCGGTCTCCCAAGCGAAACATTCAAATTCAATACAAATTATCTGATTTTTATTTTATCTCATCTTTATTACTTTATAGGTAACTAGCCGATAACCCGGCATTTATAGGGGGAAACTGTCCGGACCAAATAGAATTTCTAATATTGCTTTTTCCCCCTTACCAGAGGGAGCTCCCTTGTGGAGGACTGTGAAACCGTTACCATGGTAACTCCACTGCGCTGTACAGTAGAAGCCAGTAGGGCAGCACAGTACAACAGGTTGTATCTTAGTTAAACACAGCCCCGAGGGGTGTTCAGGGTGTCTTACCCCCACAGCATTTTTTCCAGAGTAAGCTATCTGTGTACCAAGTTTGGTTGAAGTTGCTCAAGGCATTCCAGAATTATGCTGGAACACACACACACACGTTTTTATAAATATAGATTAAAGGCGGTGACCATATCTTAATACTCCTTCCATCTCCTATTTTGCTCAACAACAACTTTGTGAGGTGGACTGGGCTGAGAGAGAGTGACTGGCTCAAAGTCACCCAAGCTGTCTTTAATGCCTAAGGGCAGGACTAGAACTCAAAGGGCTCCTGGTTTCTAGGTCAGGATCTTAACCACTATACCAAACTGGAAATCAGTCCGTCCATCCAATTAACAAAACAGTAATGGCATTTCTGAGGTAGTTTAGTCATTACTGCCACTTCAATTCACAGCACCTTCTCCTACAGCAGGGCTGTCAAATTCGCGGTCCATAGGCCGGATGCGTCATGCGCTGGCCACACCCACGCCCGGTTTAGCGAAGGGGGGAAAAAGTTGTGATATGTCACGTGACGACGTGAGTTTGACACCCCTGTCCTACAGGATATACAATAGATCCAGCCTATGTCCTAAATGAAAGGAAGCAAGAGCCACGAAATTCAAATTCAGAGGTTTACTCATGTTGAAGACACATCAACTGAATGCTTTCGGGTGTAAAAGCACTGATGATGTCACCTAGTTTGGGTAATGAAATGTCTGCAAGAAAAACCCAAGCTCAGAGAGCACTAAAAAAAACCATATTTTAACCCTGAGCTAAAAATAGTGCCATATACGGGGATTTTCTCCCTAATTTCAATTCCCGGGTAAGCTGGGCACAAAAAAGTATGATTTTGAATTGTTCAAAGTCCTCCAAGTTTCTGAAGTTCATGTCAATAGCTTGAATACTACACCGATGCTGGTGTAGGATGCCGAGTTGTGAACCCTTCATAAGCATTTGCATCAGTGCCACCTCTTTTTAATGATTCCCCAACTAAATCTGTGTAGATGAGAATGGTTTTTTCCTGATATATCTGTCCTCATTCATAACACTAGTTTTAGTGATGGGATTCAAAAAATTGAATTTACTACCAGTTCTGTGGGCGTGGCTTGGTGGTCCTGGCAGGGGAAAGATCCTGCAAAATCCCCATTCCCTCGCCACTCCTGGGGGAAGGATACCATAAAAACCTCCATTCCCTTCCCACCCCGCTAATCTATTTTCCAGGCAACAGAAGAAGACCCAGCTGGTCAGCTGGGACTCGAGAGGCAGCGAATAGATGGGGCGGAGCCATCTAGAGGTGACTCTGCCCCCACTGGTAGCGGTTAAAATTTCCGCTATCGGTTCTCCAGAACCGGTCAAAACTGGCTGAATACTACCTCTGACTAGTTCATTAAAAAAGTTGGGTTGATATTGGTTAAAGCCATGGCTGGTTGAGGAATTCTGGGAGCTGAAGTCCACACAGCTTCAAATTGCCAAGATTGAGAAACACTGATTTGTGGTTCATTGGGCTGAGCAAACCCAGCTTTTTGTGGCTTAGATAAGAAGCTATAATTCATAGCTTTCTATGAAACCAAAGTCTGTTTTTTGTTAATTTTTCCAGTTGTTGTAATAAATCTTTGCATTTTGTGTTGCCACACCCTTCAGAGACTTTTGTATTCACATTCTCATCAGCTTAGAATAAAATAGTTGTGTTTTTTAAACAGCAGTTTTAAAAATCTTGCTGTTATTCAGGATATAAAAAATGCATTGTTCTATCCAAAACAGCTGACACCCAACTGAAGTTTTATTTATATAATATAACAGAAATATTTCTGGTATACTGTCCTATGTGGGAGGAAAACTTTGGAAAATAAAATCTTAACTCTAAACTTTTCTATGGGTGGGAAAAGAATTTTGAGAATGTGTGGGTAAAAGAACAACTATACGACATGAAAAGTGTTACTTCTTGGCAATACTGGTCAAAAAGTCCATTTGGTCTAATTGAATCTTTCTTAACTTCAGCGACTTTGAAATGTGTGGGCTTCGACTCCCAGAATTCCTCAGCCAGCATGCTGACTTGAGAATTCTGGGAGTTGAAGTCCATGCATCTTCAAATTTCTGAGGTTGAGAAACACTGAAAATCAAGTATTTCCCACCATCTACATTTATCCCTTATTTCTGCCAAAGATCTTGCCTGATCACATTTAATTCTCCCTGTTCAACTACAAATGGCACTCTGCCAAAAAAAGACAATTGATATGTTTAATCTGTTCACAATGTATTTTTGCTCATTTATTTCAAAATTACAGCAGTTTCTAATATGTTGAAGGCTTTATTTCTAGAGCAAAATGTTTTTTGCTTCCATAAGAATGTTTAGTGGCATTTCATACGCTGCCTTGCACAGATTTTTCCAGGCAGTTAAAAACAGGCATAAAAACGTCAAATTTAACTTTTACTCCTGTGAATTAAAATAGCATAGAGGCCTTTTTAATTACAAACCAATCCATTGAAATACACAAGGTTTCTCTGGAACTTACATGTCATTAAATCCCTTCTCTTTTCCTTGATAGCATATCAATAGCACTTAGACTTATATATACCGCTTCACAGTGCTTTTACAGTCCTTTCTAAGCCCTTTACGGAGTCAGCCTATTTCCCCCAACAATCTGGGTCCTCATTTAACCCATCTCGGAAGGATGGAAGGCTGAGTCAACTATGAGTGAGCCTGGCGAAATTCGAACTGCCAAATTGCAGGCAGCCAGCAGGCAGCAGAAGTAGCCTGCAGTACCGCATTCTAACCACTGTGCTACCGTGGCTCATGGTTCATACCCAATCATAAATGTTTTTGGGAACATTCTGCCTTTCAATTTTACTATACATTTAGTCCACAACTTACGAACACAACTGAGCCCAAAATTTCTGTTGCTAAGTGAGACATTTGTAAAAGGAGTATTGCCCCATTTTATGACAGTTGTTCAGTGAATCTGGCTTCCCCACTGACTTTGATTGTCCGAAGACTACAAAAGGTGATCACAAGACCCTGGGACACTACAACTGTCATAAATATGAGTCAATTGCTAAGTGGCACTGAGCCGAGGTGGCACAGTGGTTAGAGTGCAGTACTGCAGCCACTTCAGCTGACTGTTAGCTGCAGTTTGGCGGTTCAAATCTCACCGGCTCAAGGTTGACTCAGCCTTCCATCCTTCCGAGGTGGGTAAGGACCCAGACTGTGGGGGCAATATGCTGACTCTGTAAACCGCTTAGAGAGGGCTGAAAGCCCTATGAAGCGGTATATAAGTTTAACTGCTATTGCTATTGCTAAGTGCCTGAATTTTGATCATGTGACCACGGCGATGCTGCAATGGTCAAAAGTGTGAAAAACCATCATAAGTCACTTCTTTCAAATGGTCATTAAACGAACTGTTGTAAGTCAAGGATTAGGCATTGGGTATTGCTTAGGTATTGTGATGATCATTTGCACCCTGTAACCTGGCAGTTTCTTGGGAAACTTTCTTTTTTTTTAACAGGACTTCAATGTGCAATGCTTGTGTTGTTTTTCTCAATTTCTCTTTCAGGGTTTTCGGTATTGGTCATCCTCTCATTATTTTCTCCCCTGCTGTTTTCTGTTTCATATTTCATGTTTCTGTTCGGAGAAGCTTTAAAAACATTTGTAGAAATAAGTAAAAAACGCCACAGTGTTGAAGCTTGGGAGAAGTCTGTTCGCATCCCATTTGCAAGGAGGAAAAAAAAAAAAACCACATACAAGTTTGTCAGGAGTGTTTTTAAGGCCATGACCTGTTGAGGAAGCAAAAGACTTTTTTTTTAACCTATTATTCAGGAGAAAGTTAATCTTTATGACCCTATCTAAATCAGAAAAGCAAACAAGAGGCTTTATCAGCAAGTCTTCCCATTCGTCTCTTCCTACACAGGAAGTCACTTTTTGTTCAAGTTGAAGTCTGCCTCTTTTGAGTCATTCAGAAAGGGAGCGTTCAGGCTTACAGAAAGATTTCATTTTCACTTTTTCTTCTGCCAGCTACAATTTCATTTACAGCAGGGTTTTTCAACTTGGCAATTTTAAGATGAGTATACTTCGACTCAGAATTCCAAGGTCAGATATATTTGAAGTTGCCCAGTTTGAAAAACACCGATTCAACTTATATATCCTGCTGATCAGTGCTGGGATTCAAATAATTTAAGAACCAGTTCTCTGCCCTAATGATTTATTCCAACAACCAGTTCACCAAACTGCTCAGAAAGTTAACAACCGGGGCTCCCGAAGTGGTGCGAACTGCCTGAATCCCACCACTGCTACTGATAAAAGCAGAGGTGTAAAAAAAAAAACAAGTTTCTAGTCCTTATGACAGTGATGGCTAACCTTTTTGTCATTGCATGCCGAAAGCGTGCGCCCACATGTGCACCCATAATGCAATGCGTGCTCACCCCCCTGCACGCCCCCATGCCCGTGCAACCCCCTGCATGTGCGCGCAACCTAACAGTGAAAAAAATTGCCCAGTGGAATGGTTTGCTTTCAGAAGTTGCCGGTGCTCCATCACTGGAGGCTTTTAAGAAGAGACTGGACAGCCTCTTGTCTGGAATGGTATAGGGTCTCCTGCTTGATAGCAATAGCAATAGCAGCTAGACTTATATACCGCTTCATAGGGCTTTCAGCCCACTCTAAGCGGTTTACAGAATCAGCATATCGCCCCCACAGTCTGGGTCCTCATTTCACCCACCTCGGAAGGATGGAAGGCTGAGTCGACCTTGAGCCGGTGAGATTTGAACCGCTGAACTGCAGATCACAGTCAGCTAAAGTGGCCTGCAGTACTGCACCCTAACCACTGCGCCACCTCGGCTCTTTTTATGACTATTATTCTGTTATGGCTGCTGAAATACTTGAAATCCCATTCTGCCCGTCTTGCTACAGAGAATTCCTATGGCAATCATACTTGGAAAAGAATCCCTTTGCGTTTTAGGCAGCTTTTGCCTGATTTTGGGGGGATCAGGGCCTACTTAGGCCACCATTTCCGATTTGCAATCCAGACGCATCCAGGAAACAGCTAATTAATGTGAAAAGCAGAGTATTCGTCCTCTTTCACTGTAGCAATTGCATGCTCTGAGGGTTTGGGCTGCCTATGATTCATGACTGGAGATCAATCATATAAATGCTTCCATTTTAATTAAGCGCAAATGCAAATTCAATCAAACCCAATACAGTTTCTGTCCTACCCCCTTCCCTCCCACTGTGTTTTAGATTGGGTCCCCTGGCATTGACACAGGAAGTGTTGCCCTGGGCTTAAGAAAGTTGTGCACCCCTGGTGTAGTGTGACATCCGAGTCCAGGCACTGTAATGGTGCTTGTGAGATTAAACACTTTTCTTAGAACACCTGTACTATTTAATCAGAACAGCAAGGGGCAGAAGGGGGGGGGGGACAGCACAATCATAATTAAGCAAGCATTGTTCCTGTAACATAGAGGTAAATAATTGGGGAGAAATCAAAATCACTTTTCTTTCTTTCTCCAAATCCAGAGGCCAAAATTAAGTGGATTCAGCACACTGGCACAATTGTATCTGAAGTATTTTGTTGATGTATTGATCTTTGCACCAGTCCTCCCATTATCAATTTTCAACTGAAGCAATGACTCACAGAAAATGCCTCCTAATGTAGAAAGAGCTGCTGTCCTGAACACAGAAAAAGGAGTGGGTAAAGAAGAAATGAGACCAAGATGATTCCCTGGGTCCAAAAATTGTCTGATTGCACATAGAAATCCTTTTGATTTTTAAAAGGAAGGATATATTTAAAGTTGCATTGTCTGCACATTCTTAAAAGCTGATCTAGAACTTTTAAGGATCCTGGTAAACAGTAAAACTGTTCAAGAGACACTGAACTTTCCGGAAGAGAGGTATTGTAATACTGAACTCACCAACCTGAACCAAGGAAAGAGAGGCAATCTTATCTTTGCCAGCAATTGAGTATTTTATAAAGCAGCCTGCCTCAGCTTTTTCCACATAGATAAAACTAGTCATCTTAGTGAACCGTATGGGGTATTAAACAGGTTACAAGAACAGGTCTCATCAAGTGAGGTTTAGTTTGGGTTTAACGTGTTGTATGAAGCCGCTCACTGAGTTTGCAACGGTTTATGAATTAGGGCAGGGAATGACACACAGAGTTGCAGAGCTATATGTGACTCCCAGCGGTGGGTTTCACATTTTGTTACCACAGGTTCGCCGCCCGCGCACCCATTACGCACATGCGCCTGTCCTTCCACATATGTCCTTTGCTTGTGCACGGACGCGCCTTTTGCGCAGTGGTGGTATTCTACCAGTTCGAACTGGATTTCCCGAACCTGTAGCGGAAATCACAGGTGGCCCCGCCCACTCACCCCAGCTCTACAGCATCCCATTTAGGCCTTTTTTTTTTGCATGCTCATATTTACGAACTGGTAGGGAAAGTAAATGAATCCCACCCCTGCTTCCACGCATGCGCCCTGCCTCAGAAACGTGCCTAAATAGGATAGCATAGAGTCGGGGTGAGGGGGTGACACCCACGATATCTGCTACCAGCTCAGGCGAATTGGCCCGAAGCAGCTGAATACCACCTATGGTGATTCCCAAGTTCCAATGCTCCTCTGAGCATAGGGCTCTATTGATGTATTTGGTTTTTATCCTGCCTTCATTTCTTTATAAGTAACTCAAGGTAGAGAGGATGCAGAATTTCTTGCTATTTTCCCCACAACAATAGTGAGGTGGGTTAGCTCGGCGTGAGACTGGCCCAAAGTCATCCAGCCAGCTTTCATGGCTAAGTCAGGACTAGAACTCACAATTTCCTGGTTTCTAAATTCGCACCTTAAACCACTACACCATACTGGCTTCTCTATGCCATTTTGAAGCAGGAAAAATACCTCAGGAAAGTCCAGTTGCCTTTTGGAAAAGCACCTTTGTGGCAACCATAAATGATTTAAGAATCTCTACAGATAACAGCAAGACAGCAACAGTATTGTGGGTAATCTTTAAACTGTGTTTAAGAGTATATTTTAAAAAATGGGAGAGATTTCAGAAAGGACAGTTAAGTGTGGACAGGAAGCTGAATTAACCTTTAGACCAGCAAGCCAGAACTCTGGAAAATTAATTGTGGAAAAGTGACTGGCAAACTGAAGCCTTAATCAAGTCCTTCAATGGCATGGCAACATTTCCAAGTATTGTAATCAATCAATAGGTTCATACTATGTGGTGGACCTGCCCAAAAGCCAAACAATTTTGGACGAAAATACACACTTAGTTGGGAAAAAATGATAAAGCAGCATATTGACCTAAAACCCAAGATATTTTTGCTGGGCATTTCTACCAGAAAAATATGACAAAAAGACTATATATGTGGTTTTACATATGTTAACTGCAGCTAGAATTGTATTTGTGCAACAATGGAAAAACGACAAAATACCGTCAGTTGAGTGTGTAATTAAGAAACTACTAGAATGTGCAGAAATGGACAGATTAACACTCATTATTAAGGATAAAGAAGAAACTGAATATTCTACCAATGGTTAGACAATAGAAATAGAAAAAAGAGGAAAAAAGGAGATACAAAAAAGAGGAAATGAACGTGGAGAGAATTTGATGATATTACGTACTACTGAAATTGCATTGATATATTAATAGTATTAGAGACTAACTTGATTCTGCACCTAATAACTGCAGCAAGACTGTTGGTGGCGCAATACTGGAAGAAGGAAGACTTGCCTACAATCCAAGAATGGACATTGAAAGTCACAAACTTAGCCGAGATGGCTAAAATATCGGCATATCTTAAAGATCACTCAAATGAGAGATATAAACGAGACTGGAAAAAATGGATTGACTGTATACAAAATAAATACGGGACCAAGAAATTCCAGTTAGCCTATGCTTAAGATCAGAAATGATTTAAACTGTTTAAAGTTAGTTCAGTAAGAAGAAGCTAAGGTCAATGTAGAATGTCATTAATTTCTTTATTTCTTTTTTCTCAATAGATTTTAGACTGTGTTAGTTAAAAATCCATACACGGGTTCTGGGAAGTCGGGGGGGGGGGAAGGAGGAGGGGGGTTGGGGGTGGAGGGAGGGAGGGGCATACAAAAAAAATTGTACTTCAATGTTTTAATGATTGACGAATGATGAAATATTTGTGTTTTTTAAAAGAAATAAAACCTTTTTCTAAAGAATTTAAAAAAAAGAATTTTGTTGAAAGTGATAAATAAAAATGAAAAGAAATAAAGTTTTAGGATATATTAATAGTATTGTGGTGAATATTATAACAAATATGTGGATTTTGATTGTATAAAACACACACTGTTCGGTGGAAATGGAAAGTAATAAAAACATGGGGTGGGGGGAATGGCACGGCAACATTTTGGGGCAGGCTGCGCTTGTCAAGAGCGATCAGCTCTTGCAATAAAAACACCAATGCAGATGTGATATCATGACTGGTTGCTAAATCCAGGGACTAAGCACAGATAGCCAACAGAAACAGGTGTCTCTGCCATGCGCAAGGATGCCTGTCATTCTCAAAAGGCATCTGCAGGCCGTCCAGATTGTAGCTCCTTATCTGCCCAAGAATGAAAAGAAATCTGCGGTGCAAGGGAAGCCTGTGCCTGCCACACAGCTGGTCACTTATTTTCTTTTTTCACATGACAATATGCTGCCATTTCAGCTTCTCTAAAACGCTGCCCGCCATTCATGAAAGGAACAATGAAAATCTTTGTTGCTTCTGCAGGAAAATATGGAACAAAAGCTCCGGGCGAATAACAAAGCCTCTTTTTTTTTTGAAGAATTGTCTTCAACACATGAAAGCCGGTTGCCCAAGTTCTGCCAAAATTTGCAACACAACTGTCATTCTTGGGTGGTCTCCTGACCATCCGTTCCTCTGGTGTGCTTGGAGATGGGCCACAGTTCTAAGCAGAAGGCGGAGTTTGGTCGGCTGGCAATCGAACTTCAAATCGAAGTTGAAAGAAAGAGTGCAGAGAAGAGCAACAAAGAGGATTAGGGGACTGGAGACTAAAATATATGAAGAACGGTTGCAGGAACTGAGTATGTCTAGTTTAATAGAAAGAAGGGCTAGGGGAGACATGAGAGCAGTCTTCCAATATCTCAGGGGTTGCCACAAAGAGGAGGGAGTCAAACTATTCTCCAAGGCACCTGAGTGTAGAAAAAGAAGCAATGGATGGAAACTAATCAAGGAGAGAAGCAACTTAGAACTGAGGATAAATTTCCTGAAAGTTAGAACAATTAATCAGAGGAACGACTTGCGTCCAGAAGTTGTGAATGCCCCAATACTGGAAGTCTTTAAGAAGATGTTGGATAGCCATTTGTCTGAAAGGGTATAAGGTTTTCTGCCTAGGCAAGGGGTTGGACTAGAAGACCTCCAAGGTCCCTTCCAACTCTGCTATTGTATTGTATTGTATTGTATAAATTGTAAAAATGGAGAAAAAGAGAAAAAATGGAGCTGAGAAAAAAGAAAAAATATAGAAGCTTGGGCTTCTTCTGGGGCTCTTGACTATCTCATAATTTTCAGTACATAATTTACAGCAGTTCATTTAGTGACTTGTGACCGTTTTTCACACTTACGTCCACTGCAGCAGCCCCATGGTGATGTGATCAAAATTCAGGTGCTTAGCAACTGAGTTGTATTCATGAACGTTGTGGTGTCCTGGGGGGGTCATGCGATTCCCCTCTTTGCAACCTTCTGACAAGTGAAGTTGATGTGGAAATCAGATTTATTTAACAATCATGTTACTAACTTAACAACTGCAGTGATACCCTTAACAAATATAGCAAGAAGGGCTGTAATTGAGGCAAAATTCTCCTAACAATGGTCTCACTTAGCAATAGAAAATTTTGATTGTAAATTGAGGGCTACCAGTACAGAAAAATTAAAAGGCAGAATGTCCCCAAAAACTGCACTAGCGCGGATGATGTTACCTAGTTTGGGCAATGAAATGACTTCAAGAAAACCACCAAGTTCAGAGAGCACCAAGGACACTGTCATTTCAACCCTGAGCTACATTCTCCTTTATTAAAATCAGAATTGGAGTTAGTAATAGCAATGGCACTTATATACCGCTTCACAGTGCTTTAGATCCCTCTCTAAGCGGTTTACAGAGTCAGCCTATTGCTCCCAACAATCTGGGTCCTCATTTTACCCACCCCAGAAGGGTAGAAGGCTGAGTCAATCTTGAGCCTGGTGAGATTTGAACTACCAAACTGCAAGCAGCCAGTGATCCGTAGAAGCAGCCTACAGTACTGCACTCTAACCACTGCGCCTCTTCCAATAAAGTTAGTTACTGCAACTTGCCGTGTTTGCTCTCGTCACAAATCAGAACCTTGCAATCTTTTAACAAAAGTTAATTCCCACAATCAAAGCCCCTTATCACAGCCGCTAGTGGCTGAGAATGTTGAGGATTGTAATCTCAACACCCATAAAGTTGGTCGCTTGGACATCAAAGTGTTTTTCCCTCTGGTCCTTTTCTTAATCTCCAGCCAGATTAAGATCTGCAATCTTCTGCAGAGCTTTAGTCTCTTGCTTACTTTGGAGAAATATTTCATGGGCTTCACTAATAGAGCTACTGCCAGATGATAGGTTTTTGATTAGACCTGGTCCCCTAGAGACCCCCACCGCTTCCCTTGTTTACTTTTACTTTGCTTCTATTAAGAAGGAAATGCTGAGGTTTCAAACATGCGATTTGATGGAATAAACTCCTTTTTCTTTAGGGGAAAAAAAAAAAAGACCATCCCGGCGCTTGTGTTATTTAGGACATCAACAAACAGCATCATCAACAAGATTATGGCAGGTCTTTATTCCCACTGGGGGTTGTTTTTCTAGCACTAGCACTGCACCGCAAACCCAGTTCATAAAAATGAAATTTAGCAATTCTTTAATTATCTCTTATTTACCTTGTTTCTAATCCGTTCAAGCTATTTAAAAGAAGAAGAAGAATTTGAAAGGGCAGAGAGATTGCACAGGGAAGTGAAACGGATTTAAGGGCAATCTATAATCCCAATTAACAGCTAATTTTACAGTGACTATCAATGTCTAGACTGACAAACTGAATGGGTGTGCTAAGGCCTGAGATGCTTTTTTCCCCCTGATTAGAGACTTTTGTGTGAGCCTAGCTTTTATGAAAAATAAATCATTTTGACTTAAACGGCCACAACTGCAGAAACTGTGGTTTATTTAATGAACCAGACAAGTAACGCTAGGGCCAGGGAGTCAAACTTAATTTCATAGAGGACCGCATCAGGGTTGTATTTGATCTGGGGGGGCGTGGCTACAGTGGGGGTGGCCAGCTTGAAGTCACTTGGGTCAGGGGCGCCTGGGCTGGCCCAAGTGCTCTGCCAGTGAAAACAGGCTCCTGCAACCTTCTGCCAGCGAAAACAGAGCTCGGGAGGGCTGCCCGGCAGAGGTACTGCAGGCTGGTCCTTCGCTGACTCCAGAGTGGCCCCGCGGGCCAGATCAAAGCATTCCCTGGGCTGGATCTGGCCCACAGGACAGAGTTCAACACCTCTGCACTAGTCCTACAGCCATCTGTTTAGCTGCTGTTCGAAGTTATTTCACTGAAAAAGTTGATTACAACTCGTCCCACTTACAACTGTTGCAGCATCCTCACGGTCACATGATCAAAATTTGGGCGCTTGGAAACCGGCATGTATTTACTATAGTTGCATCCTGGGGTCACATGATCGCCATTTGTGACCTTTCAATTAAGAAAAGCCAATGGGAGAAGCTGGATTTGCTTCGTGACTGCATGATGCACTTAACAGCTGCAGTGACTGGCCTAACAATCATGGCAAAAAAAAAGTTGTAAAAATTGAGCATGATTCACTTAACAACTGCCTTGCTTAGCAACAGAAATTCAAGGCTCAATCACAGCAATAGCACTTAGACTTATATATCACTTCACAGTGCTTTACAGCCCACTCTAAGCATTTTAAAGAGTCGGCCTATTGCCCCCAAACAATCCGGGTCCTCATTTTACCCACCTTGGAAGGATGGAAGTCTGAGTCAACCTTGAGCCTGGTGAGATTCGAACTGCCAAATTGCAGGCAGACAGCACTCAGCAGAAATAACCTGCAGTACTGCACTCTTAACCACTGCGCCACCACGGCTCAATCATGGTGGTATGTCGACCACTAACTGTCGTTAAGCAAACCACGGCTTGCTTAATCTGAATTTAACAGTGTTATCAATGGAAACTTTCTGATTTTAAATACTAACTTCTGAAGGCATCCTGTGTACAAGCCATCTGTGACATCAAATGCTTCAGAATGCTGTCTTGCAAATTCCACTTATCCAAGTAAGTGGACGTTGTTATATATTGGGGTAATGAATCCTACACGTTAATTATATGCTCCGAGGAAGATTATATTCTTTTGTCAGGTTAACATTAGATGAGTCTCATCCTAGTAATCAAGGAAGAGGAACAGGCACTTCTTATCCTTGTTGTAATTTACTCAAGAGCCTTTGGTGAGAAATTTTGATCAGGAGCCCCAGCTCCTGCGTAGAAGACAACAAAACATTCAATACACAAGACTTTTAAATCGTCTTCATTGCTTTGCGACATTTTGGTTGATATTAATAAAAGCAATAATGCACTCTGGAATTGCAGTAATTATTAATACATTCAAGATGATATAAAGATTGAAAAATGAAGAGCAGAACTACATATCATTGGGGGGGGGAGGAAACTCTCAGCAATGAGGAAACGTGTCACAAATTAAATTGGGAAAACAGAGAAAGAATGTGGCCATGGAGTTAACCTATTTTTCAAAATCAACAAGAATCCTCAATTTATATCAAAAGCCCATTTCAGTTCCATCAAAAGGAATAAATAACAAAGGATACCCACACGTCTCTGTCGTTTGAATACTGCTAGCCCACTTCTCCACAACTTCAGTCCTATTTGGTGTATCAGACCACAATTCCCATTATTGTATTGTATTGTATTGTATTGTATTGTATTGTATTGTATTGTATTGTATTGTATTGTATTGTATTGTATTGTATTGTATTTAGTTTATTTGTATGCCGCCCTTCTCCAGGAGGGACTCAGGGCGGCGAACAACTCAGGGGGGAAAGGGGACATAAACACAGTACACATGATTAAAATACACGAAAATCACACAGCCATACAAGTCGAGAGGGAAGGGGAACTCATCAACCCCAGGCCTGCCGGCACAGCCAGGTTTTGACGGCTTTCCGGAAGGCCTGGAGAGAGGTGAGGGTCCAGATCTCCGCGGGGAGTTCATTCCAAAGGGTTGGAGCTGCTACAGAGAAGGCCCTCCCCCGGGTAGTAGCCAGATGGCATTGGCTGGTGGACGGAACCCGGAGGAGGCCGACCCTGTGAGATCTAACGGGTCTTTGGGAGGTAATTGGCAGCAGGCGGTCTCTCAAGTACCCAGGTCCAATACCATTAAGGGCTTTATAAGTTACGACTAGCACTTTGAAGCGTATCCGGAGACCGATCGGTAGCCAGTGCAGCTCGCGGAATTATCCCCAGCTGGAATGGATTCCAAATGGAAAAGAGACAAGACTGGCTAAAACTCAAGTTAAATTCTCCCTCCTTCACAGATCTTAAAATGTCTTTCTCTTACACTACTGTATCCCTGAGTAGCTCGTTTGGGCAGAAAATATAGTCAAAACGTTTGAATACAGGTGATATTTATATTTTATAAGTGCGTGTAATTCTAATCTGTTTCAAGTTTAGCAAAGCTGAATCACTTCTTGCTCCAGGCTTTTCTTTGCTCTTTAATGGATTATTTACTAAGGTTAGAAAATAGCTCCAATATTTAAACAGAAAACTAATTAACACAAAACAACTACTGTCTTTGAAGTCTCCATTATCATTCAAAGAAAGGAACGAGAAAAGAAAGTGATGCAGGTCAGTTGGTTCATTGTTCCTAACCCAGGAATTATGGGGTGGTGGTGGTGGTACACGGATTTAAATAAGAAATTCTACTCATGGATTATGAAGCCACTAAATTCAAATTTAGATTCTTGATATTTTTAGACAAAGAGACGTAATTTTGCTTCTTCGAACGAACTACCGTATTTTTCGGCGTACAAGACATACCGGAGTATAAGACGCACCAAGATTTTGAAGAGGGGAATTTAAAAAAAGGTTTTTGCACTCTGCAGACCTCCCCAAAATGGCCCACTTTTTGCGAAAAAAGGGGACTGTTTTTTGTAAAAAAAAAAGGGGGGGCATGCATAGCCTTTAGGAGGCTTCCTGGGGGCTGGGGGGGGCAAACACGAGCAAAGAATAGCCCTTTTTTCGCTCACGTTTGCCCTCCCCAGCCACCAGGAGCACTCTGGAAGCCTCTTAAAGGCTATGCATGGCCATTTTGGGGAAGGGGGCAGCGTTTCGGGAGACTAAAAATGCTATATTCAGTGTATAAGACACACCCAAATTTTCACCCTCTTTTTTGAGAGAAAAAGGTGCGCCTTATACTCCAAAAATACGGTAACTTCATAAAGCTAAATTGTTTAAAAAATGCAGGTAGTCTTCAATTTATTCATTTAGTGATCATTCAATTATAGCACTGAAACAGGTGACTTGCAGCCAGTTCATGCACATACAACCATCACAGCATCTGCAGTCACATGATCAAAATTCAGGTGCTTGGCAACCGGCATGTGTTTATGGGTTACAGCATTTCAGGGATTATGTGATCGCCATTCCCAACCTTTCCAGTTGGCTTCTGGGAATAGCAATAGCAACAGCAGTTAGACTTATATACCGCTTCATAGGGCTTTCAGCCCTCTCTAAGCGGTTTACAGAGTCAGCATATCGTCCCCACAGTCTGGGTCCTCATTTTACCCACCTCGGAAGGATGGAAGGCTGACTCAACCCTGAGCCGGTGAGATTTGAACTGCTGAACTAGCTGTCAGCTGAAGTGGCCTGCAGTACTGCACTCTACCCACTGCGCCACCTCGGCTCTTATAGGAAGCAAAGGCAGTGGGAGAAGTCAGATTCACTTAACCACCATGTAATTCCTTTAAGAATTGCTGTTATTCCCTTAGCGACTGTGGCAAAAAAAAGCCGTAAAATCAGGAGTGACTTACTTAATGTCTGCATTACTTAGCAATGGACATTCTGGTCCAAATTATGATTGTAAGTCAAGGACTACCTGTGCACATCAATAGTTTCTGCAGGGTAAAGTTCAAAAATTGCACCAAACTTCAGCTGGCCACGAATCAAAGCTAAAGCTTGTCTCTAACCCAAGCCAAGCTAGAAGAAATAAGTGAGAACATTGAGAGATTTCATGCATGCGTTGGAAGGGACCTTGTCCAGGGGTCCCCAATTTGTGAGCTGCGGGTGGAGCCCACTAGTCTGTCGTGAGGGGTTTGCAACGGGGCTGCAGGAACGGCTAGCAAGCATGCACACACATCTTCATTTGCACAAGCAGCAAGTGTGCATGCACTCCATTTAAGTGCAGCCACGCAGGCACACCACTGGTGCAAATGGAGGTGCACGCAGGGATTCTTGCTGTTGGCTCTTGCAGAGTCATCCTCTACCACTCTCCGAAAAGCTGGAAACGTTGGGGAACTCTGTTCTAGTCCAAACCCCTGTACAAGCAGGAGACTATTCAGACACATAGCTGTCCAATCTCTTCTTAAAAACCTCCACTGATGGATCACCCACAACCTCTGAAGGCTAGTCATTCCACTGATTAATTGTTCTATCAGGAAATTTCCCCTTCGTTCTGGTTGGTTCTCTTCTTAAATATTTTCCATCCATCGCTCCTTGTTCGATCTTTGGGGAATAGGTTGACCCTCTTCCCTTCTTTGTGGCAGCCCCTTATATATTGGAACACAGCTATCATGCCACCCCTAGTTCTTCTCTTAGTCTACACATACCCAATTCCTGCAACCATTCTTCGTATCTTTTGGCCCCCAGTCTCATCATCTTTGTTGCTCTTCATTCCACTCTTTCCCGAGTCTAAACATGTTTTTTTTGTATTGTGGCAAGCAAAACTGGATGCAGTATTGAAAGTGTGGCCTTAGCATGGCATTATCAAGCTGTACTATAAGACTTCACGTGCTCTAAAAGGTAAAAGGTTTCTCTGTCCAGTCTAGGACTGCATGGCACATAGAAAGCCATTTCATTAACTCGCAAGTGACATTAATCTCCATTTGTGGAATGACAATTGCACCATATGGATCAAATGGCCCTCTGCATTCTTAACAAAAAACAACAAAAGCCACTTTTGCCATTCCTGAAGTCCATGAGATGTCCTCTTCCTCCCTCCTTTTTGGCCATCTGTAAAGGTAAAGGAAGAAGTTCCCCTCGCGTATATGTGGTAGTCGTTCCCGGCTCTAGGGGGCGGTGCTCATCTCCGTTTCAAAGCCGAAGAGCCAGCCTTGCCCGAAGACGTCTCCATGGTCATGTGGCTGGCATGACTAAATGCCGAAGGCGCACGGAACACTGTTACCTTCCCACCAAAGGTAGTTCCTATTTTTCTACTTGCATTTTTACATGCTTTCGAATTGCTAGGTTGGCAGAAGCTGGGACAAGTAAACGGGAGCACACTCTGTTACGTGGTGCTAGGGATTCGAACCGCCAAACTGCCAACCTTTCTGATCGACAAACTCAGCGTCTTAGCCACTGAGCCACCGCGTTCCTTTACCTGTATCTGTATGCCAGTCTTATAAAATCATCTCAAGAATTGGGACAGAATTTCCTTTGAGTGGAACCCAATTGTTTTCTTGGTGCAACAACTGAGGTTTTTCACTGAATTATTGCCTGATGAAAAGAGGCTGAAAATGCCCTCAAGAACTACATTTCTGTGATTTTCTTGCCTTCAGCAAATCTTCTTCCATCACCTCATTAGCAAAAACTATGAAGACGCAAAGAATTCGGGTATGCGCTGTTTGGGATGGCGTGAGCAAACTTCCAGCTGGTGGCATATATTTTATGTTTTTTATTAGAATCCTAAAGTCTATCAAGGGAAGCCAAATGGGGGAAATGCTATCAACAGAGCAACTTTCTGCCTTTCATTCCTGTAGAAATAATTATCATAATAGTAATTTTTAAAAAGATACTGGCTGCTGCCTCTGGGATAGAAATTGACACTTATCTTTCAAACTTTTCAGTTTTCTGGGGGCAGGATCCTTGAATAGCGTTAGCAGTGAGCAGAGAAATTATCTTAAGTTCTTTTTTCAATTCCATTTTAATTTGGATTGATAAAAAGCAGAAAAACCACAGAGATATTCTCTTAGGGACGGAAGGCAGGGGTGAAATGCTACCAGTTCTTAACGGTTTGCTAGAACTGGTAGCAAAAAATGCTAAAGCTCGCCAGAACCAGTAGTAAAAAAAAAAGCTCTTAAAAGTGAAAAAAAAAAAAGATTCCATGATACTCAGCTGTGCTGCATGATTGTGGGAACCTTTCTTTTCACTTTTTAAAGTATTTTTTTACTACCAGTTCCGGCGAATAGGTAGTAAAAACGCTTTAAAAAGTGAAAAAAAGGTTCCTACGATCGCACGGCACAGCTGATTGTCATGGAATGTTTTTTTTTTTCACTTTTTAAATCATTTTTTACTACCTATTCGCTGGAACTGGTAGTAAAAAAAAATACTTTAAAAAGTGAAAAAAACCTGGTTCCGATGATCGCATGGATCAGCTGTGAGCTGCGCGATCGTCGGCCCCTCTTTATTTCACTTTTTAATTGGGCTTTTTTGGCAGAAACAAGTCAAGAAATGGGGCTTAAAGTAACATGAGTTTAGATCACTGATGGCTAAGCGTTTTGTCCTCGTCATGCTGCAGGGAGGCCTGCTAGGCCCAAAATGAGGTGCAAGAGGGGGGGGGTCGCGCAAGCATGTGCGGGGGGAGCACAGGGGGGTTGAGAAATAGAGAAATAGTCGTACAATCTCCTCTTAAAAACTTCCAGTGTTAGAGCATCCATAACTTCTGGAGGCAAGAGGTTCCACTGACTAATTGTTCTAACTGTCAGGAAATTTCTCCTTACTTCTAAGTTGCTTCTCTCCTTGATTAGTTTCCACCCATTGTTTCCTGTCGTGCCTTCAGGTGCTTTGGAGAATAGGTTGACCCTCTCTTCTTTGTGGCAGCCCGTGAGATATTAGTTTGTAAACACCTGTCAAGTTCCCATTTCTTTTTGCTTAGCAATAGAAATTAATTAAATTAAATTTAGAAATTACTTGGCAGCTCTTTGGCAATGTATTCGACTACCTCTGTCTGAAGGACAAAGTGCCACTCCCTTCACTTGGGGCTTAAAAGTCCAACAGGGTAATACTGTGTCACAGACAGGAAATATCATATTATATCAGGCAGATTTGGGCTCTGACTGGGAATGTAAACATTCCACAGTTTATTAGCGCTGGCTTGTATGATTATTCACTCTCAGAAACTTCCCACGTGACAACCAAGCTGCTTAAAATCTATGGGAGCAGAAGACTTTCTAAAAACAAGAGGCCAAGTACAGGTAAAGGTTCCCCTCGCACATATGTGCTAGTTGTTCCTGACTCTAGGGGGCAGTGCCGAGGTGGCGCAGTGGTTAGGGTGCAGTACTGCAGGCCACTTCAGCTGACTCTAGGGGGCAGTGCTCATCCCTGTTTCAAAACTGAACAGCCAGCGCTGTCCGAAGACGTCTCTGTGGTCATGTGGCCAGCATGACTAAACGCGAAAGGCGCACGGAACACTGTTACCTTCCTACCAAAGATGGTTCCTAGTTTTCTACTTGCCTTTTTACATGCTTTCAAACTGCTACGTTGGCAGAAGCTAGGACAAGTAACGGGAGCTCACTCCGTTACACGGCACTAGGGATTTGAACCGCCAAACTGCCGACCTTTCTGATTGACAAGCTTAGCCACTGCATCCCATTGTATACATGCACCTGATATTCTTAATTTTCTGCGTATATTAGCAATAGCAGTTAGACTTATATACCGCTTCATAGGGCTTTCAGCCCTCTCTAAGCGGTTTACAGAGTCAGCATATTGCCCCCACAGTCTGGGTCCTCATTTCACCCACCTTGGAAGGATGGAAGGCTGAGTCAACCTTGAGCCGGTGAGATTAGAACCGCTGAACTGTAGATAACAGTCAGCTGAAGTGGCCTGCAGTACTGCACCCTAACCACTGCACCATCTCGGCTCTTCCGGAAACTAACTGTATAACTGTGTAACCTCAGTCTTGCATTCCATCTTTCAGGCTGGGTAGAATAACCCACCTCACAAGGTTGTTGTGAGGAAAATAAAAGGAAGGTGTATTGTGTATGTTCGCCATGTTATTCATAAATATAATAAAGGCAGAATACCAATCAATTAACAAATAAATAAAATACTAATTATATTTATAACCTTCCAGCACTCTGTCATTTTATATCCCCACAGCTTTTATTTGTAGATCAGCCCCATCTTTTGGCTGCATTTTCTTTCCTAATTTTCAGGGCTATTCTATTTCAACCTTTTCCATTTAAATAAAAATTGATTCTGTTGAAATTCTGTTGAGGCTGGCCATCTCCCAGGAATAGACAAAGGGCTAACATCCCTAGTCACTACACTAGAGTTTACACTACATGGTCTGAATTTATTTATTGAAATTATTTCCCTCATTCTTAAGGTAGGGATCTTTTTAATTGCCATAAAAGTAGCATGACTCATGGTGGATCTATCTTTCTCATTCATTGGCATTAAAGAAGATTTCCCCAAACTTTCTGGCTTTGCGGATCAGGGGTGGGGTGGGGATTGTTCAGGGGTGAAATGCTACCAGTATTTCTGGCGATCAGCTATGACGCGCGATTTATATTAGGTAGAATATAAACCACGTGGCACAGCGGATTTCTCTCCCCCCCCCCCCCGCTGTTCTACTTACCTTTGCAGATTCGGAAGGTTTCAAAATGTTCCTTTTTTAGTGTTGCACTTGTGCGCGCAAAGCACTCTCTCAGTAGCAGACTCATTGAATCGGTAGCAGACTTCAGAGGATTTCACCTCTGGGATTGTTCCACACGAGTGGCTGGCAGGTGTGGGCACGCACAGCTCCATTTGCACGAGCAGCGCACACACGTACCCATCGGTCATGCAAATGGAGCGCATGTGCACGCACTTACTGCTCGCACAGGTCTTACTGCTCGCACAGGTTCACCCGCCATTTCCATGGCCCAGTTGCAAACTGCTTATGGCTCAGAGGTTGGGGACTTCTGGGTTAGGGGATGGACAGCAAATGATTTGCTCCTAAAAGATAAACGGGAAGCATGCAGTCGCTATCCCAAAGTTGGGACAACAGTGGGAAGATCTAAAAGCTTTCTAGAAAAGGAGATTTGAGACCCTTCCATCATATGGGTTCAGCCACTTTCATTATATAGGCTTAGCATACTTTAAGGGATGGCGGGGGGGGGGAGAATCTCTCCTCTCCCTAAAAAAATATATCAGGAAAAACATAAAAAATCAGCCCCCCATACACTTATGGGCGGGCAAGGATAGCTGATGCGCAAAATATACATTGCAACGCTTATTGCAAAGCCTCTCAGCTATCAAACGACAACCCGGCCTTCACGTGGTGCCCCCCGTTCCCACCAATCGGGCTCTGTCAACCCTTGGGACTGGCGCCCCCTTGGGTATATCCAGCCGAAACAGCTTCCATGGATCGCCGTATCCATTCCAATCAGCCCTTTTTAGGGCTAAACAATATCGGTTGCCTCAATGTGCAAACATTGCTACAAACAGGGAAGCAGGCCCTTCTCGCTAAAAGTATTTACGATATCATATAATAGCGACTGGCTGCACCACCTGACAACCCTAGCCCAGGACCGAAAACAGTGGCGTCAAATTTCCATGGAAGTCGCCTATACCCACGATGGGTGAAGAGGCGTCAAGTACAAGTACAAGTACAAGTACAAGTACCATAAACTTATTACAGCCCTTGGGAGTCCCTAATTATAATTCTGGCCGCTTAAAATTTGCCTGCCACTTTGATAAATCAATGGAGAAGTCAACATGCAGTAAACTCGCAATTTCCCAATTTTGCATTGTAGTCCTCAACTAAAAATAACAACAACCCTAAAAAAAAACGTGCATGTAACATTTATATTTTGGGATAAAACCTATCAAGCAACTTCTATAATGATTCATTACATTTGGATTCCTTTTATTATACATGGCATGCACAGACACGCTGACAATGCCGTGCAAGGCAACAAAAACCTTAATTGGTTTAACCAGCATTATATAGGCATCCCTTTCCTTATCCCCCCACGATACAGACATCCCAAAGAAAAAGAAAGGAGGGCAGGGAAGGGGAGAGAAAGGAAAGAAAGAAAAAGAGAGAGACAAAAGCAATTTTGCAAAGTAGGATAATGGCTATGCATAACAGAACTGTACCGTAAGCCAAACAACAAAGCCAGGGTAATTCAGATTCATAAAGGCTTTTTCCAAATCTCTAAACGGAGAACAAAAGGCTTGAGCAATTAAGAGAGCTTTGCACAGTGTCATGATACAGCTGAACAACTCTGCACAGCCTAAACTCCGGGGCTACCGCACATGGTTTTCATTCTGAATTGGTCTTTGGGCACTCCCTTATAATGAAGCAATTCCATCCAATTTCTATGTAGCCAGAAATAAGCAGCCCCAATCCGCCAAAACCTCTGAGTAACTTCTGAAAAGGTTATGTCTCTTTGGAGTGGGAGACTGACTCCTGATAAAGGGAGGCAGCCATGAAGTTTTCTTGGCGTCTAATAGATCTGGTTTCTCATTATCTTCTTTCAACTTTTTTCTCCCAACTTCCTATTCTCATGAATTCTCTCATCCTCTTCCATTCAGTCGGGTCAAATCCTGTTAGATTCTAGGTCCTCACGACATCAGCCAAATATTCTCAGTGTTGTGGCCCACCAATAGCCAGCAGAGCTGGCAGCAGATTCGGACAGTGAGGAGGCTGGGGAGGAACATGGGCCAGTACTGGGGTCTGAGGAAGGCTTCTCTCCTTGATTAGTTTCCACCCATTGCTTCTTGTTCTACACTCAGGTGCCTTGGAGAATAGTTTGACTCTCTCTTCTTTGTGGCAACCCCTGAGATATTGGAACACTGCTATCATGTCTCCCCTAGTCCTTCTTATCTTATCTTCTATTGGAAACTTTAATATTTCTTGTCTTGAAGTAATCATTGCCATAAAACTTATTTCATACAATCATGCAGTTTTCTTTATGAGATAAATTAAAATTAATAAATATAGACCTTTTAATTTAATTGTAAAAAAGTTTCTCCCCCCCCCTATAATATATGGAATAAATTTAATCTTTAAGTGGCTTTTGAAATCCAGCAAGCTTTTGCTTGCAAATTGAACACTGATTTTGTCCAGTGCGGGAAAATCAGGAAGTTCCAGTGAATATATAGGTTTA
This sequence comes from Thamnophis sirtalis, assembly GCF_051295495.1. Taxonomy (NCBI): domain Eukaryota; kingdom Metazoa; phylum Chordata; class Lepidosauria; order Squamata; family Natricidae; genus Thamnophis; species Thamnophis sirtalis. The sequence goes on along the minus strand of NW_028261382.1, from coordinate 114,517,173 downwards.
GTGTATGTTAATGCTCTCTATAAAAATCTGAACTGCAAACAGGTCATAGCAAATTGTGGTAGATAAAGAGTCAATGGAATTTAAAAAGAGCTGAACTTAGGTCTCTTTTGGGGGCAAAGTGACTCGAGACTTATGACGTATTAGACTCCTCCCTCAGGATCAGCCTGGTCATCTCCTACAGATTGATTTTTTAAAAGAGCTTATTATCTTATAAACAAATAAAATAACACCACTTTTTATATCAGATATTTTATACCCAGAGAAGACAATATTTTAGATCATGATTAAATGACGAAATACACCCACTGTTTCAAAATTAATTAGTATGTTCTTGTTTTATTTATGTGTATTCCCCTCCCTCCCTCCCTTTATTTTGCAAAGTAAAATCATATTATGAAAATTACTTGTTGCATTTGTATTCTCCTTGTTGCATTTAAATTCTTCCTGCTTTTTGAGAATGAACTCACAAGCCAAAAGCCTGGGACAGACTGACCCATTTACCAGGCCTATTTAAATATTTGAAAAAGCAACCAAAGTATAAACATAAGCCTTAGAATAAAACAGTAGCACAGAACACAGAGCCAAAACGAGGCAAGTAATATTTGCAACAGAGTTCCTGAATAAATTTAGCTTTAATTTCTTTTCTTTTTATTCACAGGACTTTGTTTTAAAAAGGCAGTTCAAATGGCTCTTAAATACTTAACAATTATGAGTTTTCTAGACAACCAGATTTTCAATCACCCATATGATCTAACTGTATTTTAAACTGTACTTATTTTCAGTGGAGCACAAGTAGGTTGATAGTCTAGAATGCTTCCAGAAAACCAACAGCCAATCAGCACTCACTCTTCCTGCGCAAGTTCTGAGCCCAGAAAGCTATCACCCAATCAGAGTTCAGCAAGTGGCTCAATCAACGTCTACCAGTCTTAACAATGGGGAAATACCGTAATGATGAAGGTGCTAAACTAGGTGCAAGGATGCTAACGTTCTAATTCATCTTCAGTCACAAAAGCCCGGGCCAGTCACATTTTTCTCAGCTCTAACCAAGAACATAAGATGGTGGTCACTTAAACCACTTTAATGCTTAAGCTTAATGTTTAAGTGGAAGATTAAACATGATTACTCAAAAACAGTAACTAGGAGAGGGACCTGGGAGTCCTAGTGCACGATTGCTTAAACACGAGCCAGCAGTCTGTGGCATCAGTCAAAAAAGCTAATACAATCCTTGGCTGAATAAACAGAGGCATAGAATCAAAATCACATGAAGTATGAAAGTACTAGCACCACTTTATAAAGCCGTAATAAGACCACACCTGGAATGCTGCATCCAGTTTGGGTCACCACGTTACAAAAAAAGATGTTGAGACTTTGGGAAAAGTGCAAAAAGAGCAATTAAGGTGATTTAAAGGCCTGAAGACTAAAACATGAAGAAGGGTTGCAGGATTTGAGTTTTGACTAATGTAGAGAAAAGACGGACTAAGGGAGACATGACAGCAGAATTCCAGTATTTGAGAGACTGCCACAAATAGGAGGGGTGTCAGTTTATTTTCCAAAGCACCACAGGGCAGGGCAGGAAACAATGGTTGGAAACTAATCGAGGAGAGAAGTAACCTGGATTTAAGGAGAAACTTCCTAACAGTGAGGACAATTAACCAGTGGAACAGCTTGCCTTCACTTCTTGTCCTGCTCTCAGGTGTTTGGGAAAATAAGTTGCGCCCCTATTTTTTGTGATAGCCCCTCCAGTATGGGAAGACTGATATCATATCACCCCTAAGCCTTCTTTTCATTAGATTAGAACCTACCCAGTTCCCGCAACCATTCATCATATGATTTAAACCTCTAGACCTCTTATCATCTTTGTGCTCTTCTCGGCACTCTTGCTAGGGTTTCAACGTCTTTTTTGTATTGTGGTGACCAGAACCGCTGCCCCAGGGGGCTTGTGGCAGACCAGTCCCGGCAGGAAGAGGCTGTAACGCGGTACAGGGAGGCAAAATGCGTGGGTCCAATTATTTTTCCTTTAATTCTTTGCGATTTGCTGGAGATCCAGAATGGTGAACCGTCCAGTGAGTGGATTGAGTCAATGGGGAGTACCTGGAGGCCAGGGGCATGTCCCAAAGAGCTTATCTGACTCAATCCAATCAATGAGAGGAGAAGGTCAACCCAGTCTGGATACTCCTCCCCCCCTCACTATGGAGAAACAATATTCACAGGTCTCACCAGTGAAGTATAAAGTGCTAGAGTATTATTTCACATGAACTTGAAACTGTCTCTCTCTTGCAGGGGTGGGTTTCAGGCGGTTCGCGGCGGTAAGTAACTTCCGGGAACGCCGAAGGATGCACCCGCCCGCCTGCGTTTCTTACCCGGTTTTGACGAGTTCTGCGCTTCCATGCATGCGCAAAACGCATACAGCGCCTGCGCGATCCTCCAGGAGCAGCTGGAGCATCGCACAGGCCCTAGTACGCATGCGTGCACTGTGCGCGTGCACGAGGACACCGCCGGCCCCGTTCCAACCGAACCGGTTGGAACGGGGCGAGAAACCCACCCCTGCTCTCTTGATACAACCTAGGATTGCATTAGCTTTTCTTTTTGGCAGCTTCTTTAGTGACAGTGATTGCTTCATTTTCCCCAGGAGCAGAAAACGCATAAATGATCACAGGGTCATCTAATCATTATGAAGGTTCAATTCCCTTTATTTTCAGATATGCAGCCTCCATGAGTCCTAGGTAAGTTATAAGAACAGTAGTAGAAATTGTGGGCATGGCTCTGTTGTCAGGTGTCTCCTATAATAGTTCATATGTTTGTATGCCATTCTTCCTCCAGATCAAACTCAAGGCCTGTGGGCCGGATTCAGTCTGTGGGGTGCTTAGATCTGGCCCATGGGAACAGCAAGGGACTGTCCCACAGTGCCCCTGCCAGCGAAAATGGAGCTCCGTTTTCACCGTCGCACCTGGAAACTGAACCCAGGAGCTTGTTTTCACCGGCAGAGTACTCTCGCCACCACAGGTGCCCCCCGACATGAGTCATGTTGATTTGGCCATGCCCACTCTGGCCACACCCACTCTGGCCCCCAACATGAGTCATGTTGATTTGGCCACGCCCACTCTGGCCACACCCACTCTGGCTCCCAAGGTCAAGCTCAATCTTGGTGCGGCCCTCAATGAAATCGAGTTTGACACCTCTGCTCCAGAGGGATAAAAGCCAATGAAATGAACGGAATCTGGACGTTTTGTGATTTTCACTGATTCATCCCATTTCTTTCTTTTGCTACTACCCCAAAACATTTCCTTTACAGGCTAATTGCAACGGAAATAATCCTTGCAAAGATGTGGAAATCTCAAACCAAGTTTAAAGAATTTAACCCAGGAGCTACTTAGCCTGATAAAATGAACATTAAGAATCTAGCACATACTATATGACAATTCTATGTAATGGAAAACAAGTACAGGATGTGGGCAAATCAATCGCCTGTGCTCTTAAAACAGGTCAGAAAATAAAAGATTCTACCATTCTGAAACTTGCTAACCATGATTCACTCAGTGAGAGTTATAATATAATGTTCTGTTAGAGGTAAATCTATTTAAATAAGGCAGAAACAAGGTAGAACAGGCTAGGCAAGGATTAAACAGACAGAAGAGAATATTTGCAGTTCAAGGTTAAATTGTGTGGTCCTTGGTGCTCTCTGAGCTTGGTAATTTTCCCACAGATATTTCATTACCAAACTAGGCAGTGCACTGATGATGTTACCTAGTTTGGTAATGAAATGTCTGCTAGAAAACCATCAAGCTTGGGGAGTACCAAGGACCCTAAAGATTAAACTATACAGTTAAAGTGGGGGAAAAAATTCCACTTTAGTTTACATACACCATGTTCAGAAGCAAAGCATGATAAGAATGGTCTTCCAACTCTTTCTATTTGGAATACATAAATTACACACACACACACACAAACATGTGTGTGATGTATGTCTTTGCCTCTCCCATCCAGCTTGATTGAAAGTTACTTCCTCTTCTATCATTCTGCAGAATTGCAGCTATTTTCTCTACCTGTACACTGGTATTATGGAAACTTTGGAATTTTACCATTTCAGAGTTCAAAACAATTCTTTCTTAGAATCCTTAAGCTACTGAAATGTCAGCTTTGGTTCAACACAGAGTTTAAAAGTTGTACACTCAATCAATCCTTTATTATGGTTGTGAGCCAGAATTAAAAATTAAAACATTGAAAGAAAACAAAACAAAAAAGAACAAGACATCATAGTTTATTATAGGTAATGGGGAGATACTTCATAGCAGCCAAATTCAGCCTAATTTTACAGACAATAGAACAGAATTTAATTACGTTCAAAGAAACTGTATCATACTGATCCAATAATAACAGTTGTATACAAAAGAGACAGGATTTCCTGGATATTTTATTTATTAATTAGATTCCCCCCCCCATTATTTTATAAGTAATTCAAGGCACTGAATATACATAATACTCTTTCCTCTTCCCCAAAACAACTCTCTGAGATGAGGTGAGCCGACAGAAAATGGCGGGCTCAGTCAGCTTTCACGCCAAAGGTGGCACTAGAATTCACAACCTCCTGTTTCTAGGCCAGCACCTTAATCACTTTTTTTTTAACCAGATAAGACAGAGAGTTATAAAACGAGTTCATGAATCCTTGTAGAGCATGGGTATCAAACTTTTGATGTATTTCCCCTTCGCGGAGCTGGGGTGGGCACTCCTGCTGTAGAGAGTACATTATAACAGGACATGACCTGTCCTGTCAATGCCCCTTGTCCACAAGAAATTATACATAGAGGTAATCCTCAACTTACAACAGTTCACTGAGTGAATGTCTGAGGTTATGTCTGAGGTTAAGTGACTTATGACCATTTTTCACATTTATGACCATTGTAGCATCCTGTTGTGGCCCAGCAGGAGCCGTTGGAGTTGCCGATGGACTCCGATAGCGAGGAACTCTATGAGTCTGCTATGCAAGATGTGGAGGACCCTGGGCAGGGTTCAGACTCAGAGCAGGGACCAGAGAGGCTGATTGGCCACCAGGAGGCGCCTGAGGCATGGAGCAGTGGGGAAGATCAAAGGGAGTTTGCCCCTGACACCAGGCAACGGAGGGCGGAGAAACGGAGGCAGCAGTTACGGAGACAGACTCATAAGAGATAATCAAGCCCAGGTGGTTGTGGCTTGGCCCCTCCCAAGAGAGTATATAAGAAGAGACTTTGGGAGGAGTCCTTTTGCAGGACATAACCGTTCGTAGTAATCTGGAGAACTCCTTGCCTGGTCTGCCTTGTGTTCCCGTGTCTCTTGGAGTCTGGTTGCTGCCAAATTCTTGCCAGTGAGTCGTGCCTGGCCTTTCAGCCAACAGGATTATAATTGCTGTGAATAAAGAGTGGCAAATAGCTACGCCTGTGTCTGCGTTCATTACCGGACGGAGGGGGGGGCAGAACACATCCCCATTGGTCTCATGATCAAAATTTGGATGCTTGGCGTCCAATACTTCTGACGGTTGCAGTGTCCCAAGGTCATGTGATCACCTTGTGCGAACTTCTGACAAGCAAAGTCAATGGGGAAGCGGGATTTGCCTAACAACTGCAACGATTCATTTAGCAACGGTGGCAAGAAAGATTGTAAAATCGGGCAAAGCTCAAGTAACAGCTGTCTCAAGTAGCAATAGAAATACTGGACACAATTGTGGTCATAAGTTGACCTGTATCACTGCTTCTTTCTTCAATGCTGAAGAACATGCTTTTTGCGCTTGAGATTATGCTCACACTTTTTTAAAAAACCACTTTTTCTAAAAGCTAGAAACTTTTGCACGCACCCGCACACACACACACATGGCACTCTTTTTTTAAGTATTTTGTTAAGGACACAACAAGCAATTTCTTTGCTTCCCAGGATTAATGATAGAACTGAGACACCTATAAAATCCTGCATATCATTTACTTTTGCAACAGAAGGAGTGCACTTGATTCTGCCTTTGGGTAACAACATATGTCAGTCAGAAGTAAGAAATGCCTTCTATGCAGTCTCATAAGTGCACATACCATAAGAGTCACTGGTCATGAGAATTTGCTTCAAGGGTGCTTTAAGAGCACAGGACAGCCTGTGAGAGGGGATAAAATGTCCTTTGTAAAAGGAAAGCTAGTTCCAGACACGCAGTGCAGACAATTGAGAGTCATTTAAAGGAGGAGGAGGAGGAGGAGAAAAAAAGGAACTCAAATATCTCCTTTCACCAGAGAGGGGAAAAGAATTAAAATCTAAAATGTTCATCAGAGAAACTGAATTTAAGGGATGTTTGGGGGGTTCCAAGAACGTGGAAGGGGCTTCAGACAAATATAGAGATCTTGGATCCTTCAGAGATTTGGGAGTTAAAATTAGATTATATTTCAGAAAGGAATAAAAACACTTGGAACTGACAGTGTTTGCTTTACCCCTGACTTTATAAATGATAAGAATTTGTCAGTCTTGTCCTGTCCCCCTCCCCGGTCCGTCCATCCCCCCCCCCCCCCCGGCACCATTTTTATGATGAAGCATACACCAAGGTAGGCAATCATTTCAGATTGGGGTACATTTGGTGGGTGACCGCTGCACCATAGACAGTATTTTAACTTTAACTGCACGGTGGCTAACCACTCCAGAGGGTTAACGTCATTGCCCGGAGAATCATCGGTTGCCCTCTCCCCTCCCTAGAAGAGCTTTATAGCTCCCGCTGCCTTAAGAAAGTTCAAAACATTCTTAAAGATCCATCTCATCTTTTTTTGAACTATTACCATCCGGCAGACGGTACAGGATAATAAAAACAAGGACAAATAGGCTGAAAAACAGCTTCTATCCCAGGGCAGTAACTATACTGAATTCTACTGTATAGTGCAATAATTATGCAATATTGGTTTTCAATTCAATTGTATAGAACGTGAAGGATGTGTGTTTGTGTTTTATTTTTATAATTATAATGTACATTGAAGATGGAATTTAATTTCATTGTACGAGGTACAATGACAATAAACTAAACTAAGCTAAACTAAGCTAAACTAAGCTAAACTAAGCTAAACTAAGCTAAGCTAAACTAGGGACATTTATCTATTAGATGGCTACATTGGCAGACATAGCCAATTATATCACATCAGTGAGTTTTTTAGATGGCCCCAAGGCATCTGTAAAAAAAATTGATTCTTGAAACTGCCTTTTTGCTTCGAACCATTTTTTTTCCTCTTAAAAATAATTTAAAAATAATTTGAAGGGATCTGTTTAAGAAGTCAGATAAGACAAAGCGCTTGGTGGACCCCAAAGGAGACAAGACTGTGGGATGATGAGAATTATATCTCAAGGGCACCAGATGTGGGAAAACATTTTTGTAATCTGTTACTTTAGAAGTTTTTAACCGCTTAAAAGTTACTGCAAAGAGGTCAGTAAGAGGGTAAGGAATATTTCAATCATAAATCCAATTTGCATTAATCAAAAATTTTCTCTCTGCATTTAATGTTATGCCTCATTTCCCAGTAATTGAGAATAGGATTTCCCTCCCTCAAACTCATGCACATATACCCTACACACACACACACAAAATATAGTTAGATAGATGATTATGTGTGTGTTATTTCAGATACAACAGCCAATACAATACTTGTTTGATCCTCATGGATAGACAGCTCCAGCTGCTTAGTACTTGAATTTAAAAACTAAAAATTGTGCGAGAGAGAGAGAGAGACAGACAGACATTCTGCTTTTGCTAATTATGGGATGAAAAGAAAACAGAAAAAAACAGAGCTCCTAGCATGAACAACTGCATAAAAATTAAATCAATCATGGAAAAAAGTGAATAATAAATTCACTTTATAAATTAACTTGAAGGGAAGAGTAGTCGTTTTTTTTTTTTGTTCCTTCCACCATCCCATTAGATAAAGGAAAAAATAAAGTCATTATTAGAAACTTGTTAGAAGCTCCTTTACAGCAATTTTGTCCCAATTGAAGCTTTTCAACAGCACTTCTGTTTGTTAGATGCTGGGCTGATCTGATCTGAGTGTTTTGGAAGCTGGCTGTTAGAAAGTGTCGTGAGCTATTGTAAGTTTTGCAACTGATAGCAAACTTTGAGTACTCAATTGATTATATGATACTGGACTATGTTATTTGGATTATCCCTTAACTGAAAGACGTTTCATTTTCATTTCATACAGTCACATATATACTGTGCATAACCGGGGCCATATAACATTGAACAATAAACACAGCCATCCTTGTCAACAATACTCCCCAAAATACAAACCCAATATACCACTTCAACCCTCCATACACCCTTTCTTTCACCCCCCTCCAACTTTCCTTTCTCCCCTACAACATTCCCCTCTACCCTACTTCCCTTCCCACTCTTATCACTCCTCTCTCCCAACACATTCCCTCCCTTCCATCTCACCCTCCCTCCGATCCTCCCCTTAACTGAAAGACGTTGATGACTGACTGTCTTATCTGTGTATGACTTGGACTGTTTGATGGACTCTGATACCTCTATTTCCACAAAAGTAAAAGCCTATTTAAACTGCAGTGTCTCTGTATGCTGGTTTGTGTGTTCTCCAACACAACTCTCACAAGCTTTGCTGAACGTACTCGCTCTCCCAACGGGGAGCTTACCTAACAAAAGGCTTTAAAAAGGTTGACCATCCAAATCCTGGGAGATATGATCCTCCACAAGGATGACTTATTCATTTGATAGGCCCTTCTCCCACTTGATTTTATTTTGATTCCATATTGACATCTTCGTTAGTATAGCTTTCGACAAAAATACCATGATTTAGAGCTGTGAATAAACTGTGAATTGTATTCTGCAGAACTGGAGTCCATGATTCTATAAAGAATTATGTGACATAAATAAATGAATGAATAAATAAGCATAAAATATATGCTACCATGGAAAGACAGTGCCACACCAGATTTACACTCTCTGATTATGTGTGTTTGTTCTCTGCTTATGAATGGTTATCATTCATTCATTTATTTAAATTTATTGGTTGCCCCATTTCCATGTAGTGGAAAGAATTATCAATATTACTCCATATGGCAATTAATTCAGTGCTTAAAAACTGAACTATTTTTGCCTCTGTGGTTTTTTTTTCTTTTTTACTGTTTTTGTTTTCTGTTTGTTCTTTTTTGGGGGGGATTCTTTTTATTTTTGTATATTAAATCAATAAATAATAATAATAAGCAAGTCTTTTGTGAAATTTTTGCTACACTTCTTTAATCTCTGTCCTAGAAGCACGCATGCTTGAATCTTCACATTGTTTTAGATTTTTAGAACAGCTTGTTAATGTAATTACTTTTACTAATGTAAAAGTAGCTTTTACATTTTAAAAGTACTTGAAAAGTTTATTTTTTTTCCCCAAGTACTTTTCATCTCAATTTTGCAGAGTGGATTTAAAACTCTGCACATGCACTTTGCAGAAAAGGTACAACTGTTGTTACAATTATTATATATGGTTTGGTCAATTACACTCAATCAGTCTTCTCAAACTGTACAAAACAGATGTTCAATTACGGGGCTAGATTAACCCAAAGCCCACAAGCCAAATACAACCCTTAAGAAACTTTTATGTGGCCCATCAAATCTTGTCAGAAATTGCCGTGAGAAAACCTCACTGTCGCAGTGATTCCAAAGCGCGTGGAAAGGTCCTAGAAGATTGTGCTGAATTCCAAACATACCCACCAAACAGGAGAATTTAAAACAGAATCTGTGAGTAAGCCTGTGCAGGATAACAAGGCTTATCATAAATCTCCACACTTGTATGAATTTTACTGTTGCTTTAGCATCCTTAAACAGCTGCATATGGATTAAAAGCCAGGACAGTTAAATCAGCTCAAAGTATGCTGATGTTAGGATATCTCTCCCATCTAATGTTTTTAAACAAAGGGAAAACGTGTAAAATAAATCACTCAAACCAACTGATCCACAAGATTATCCTGAATTTCTTAAATATTCCTATGACTGTTAAGATAACTGCAGTGGGTAAACAGAGAGATAATGGGCTTATTACCCTGAGTAAGATTAGATTCTTCAGGAATTCATATAAAAATTCAGTATTCTGCAAAAGATCATAGCTGCAATTTGTAACATTTCCCCATCGATGTATTTATTTATTCATATATAAAAAGCAAGGGTTATTTTGGAGATGCTTGTTTGATACATTAAAACACGAGTATGAGATGAACTGCAAAAAAATAAATATCGAATCAGATGGTTCACTTACTTTGGTTAACGCATTACATTTTAGAAGTGAATGCAAGTATCTAGTCCTTTTGAGGTCTCAAAATAAGCTTAAATAACGTTCCAGCAATTCTAGCCAATGTTATGTTTCTCTCTGCTTGTCACCCCTCAGTGATGATTTATTATTCAAGTATATTCCATTAAAATATTAAAGATGATACAATAAAACGAAAACTATCGATTGTATTTTCTATCCTTTAGATTTTTCACTAAGCACCACAAAAGCTCCCATAATACTTGATCTGATTTCTCCCCCTCCTCTTTCAAAAAGCTAATTTTGTTCTTTCTTTTTTTAAAAGGTTAATCTGGAAATATTTTGTGTGTTTTAGAGGCAAAAGGCAGATCTTCTGAAATCTTAATCCAGAATCAGGAGAGCCACATAACAAGATCATTTTTATGCTGTACTCTGCACACAGCTGCATTCCAGATCAGCTGAAACATCTGGGTGTCTACAAGAACAGCCCCAAGAGGCATTGCAATACAGGTAGTCCTCGACTTATGACTACAACTGAGCCCACAATTTCCAATGCTAAGCAAGGCAGCTGGTGAGTTTTGCTCCATCTTGCAACCTTTCTTTCCACAGTTGTTAAGTGAATCTCTGCAGTTGTTAAGTGAGCAACAAGGTGAAGGGAATCTGGATTCCCCATTGAATTCACTCGTCTGAAAGTGATATAAAAGGTGATCATATGAACCCAGGACACTGCAACCACCATCAATACATGCCAGTTGCCACATTTTGATCACATGACCATGGGGATGCAACAAACTAAGCATGAAAAACAGGCGTAAGTAACTGGACGCTAAATGAATGGCTGCAAATCAAGGACTACCTATAATTAATTCTACACCCCCCCCCCCTCACCCTGTGTACCACACCAAGCCAAGATGTGTTACTCTGCTTTTTCAGAAAAGGTTGCATACTTTGGTTGACGGTGCTTTTTCGAAATGCCAACTGGGTGTTGTAACCCTCCAGATTTGGACAGTGAGGAGATTGGGGAGGAACATGGGCCAGTCCTGGAGTCTGGGGAAGGCTCGGACGGGGCCTCTGTGCTGGAGGCAGAGAGGGACCCAGGGCCGTATGCCAGTTATCAGCTGCCTTCAGAGTCAGACATCAGACGAACAGCTGGAGCCTGTTCCCAGTGTGCGCATGTGCAGAGTTGCCAGACAAAGGGAACAGCTAAAGAACAGGGGTCGACTTGGGAGTAAGGCCACAGGTGGACGATGAATGGCCCCTCCCAGAGGAAATAAAAGAGGAACAAAAGAGGAGTGGAGTTTGCAGGAGACAATTAGTTCACCTAATTGGTTCATGACTCTCCGAGACTCCTTGCCAAGTTTTGCAGATATTGGCCTGTCAGCTCCCCAAGCCAGATAAGGTCTGTGACTGTAAATCCTCCCTCGAAAGACTTTGCTGGATGTGAATGAGCAGAATTCACAGTAAATTAAAAAAAAGGGGGTTTTGTCGGGACAAGGAGTTTGCTTCATGCTCTTGGGAAGCCTCGGTCAGAACACTGGGCTTTGTTTGTCCCTGAAGACTTTTGCTTTTCATCCAAGAAGCTTCTTCCGTTCTGACTTCAGCCGGAACGGAAGCAGCTTCTCGGATGAGAAGTGAAATGTCTTGAAGGAAAAACAAAGCCCAGTTGTACTTTTTGAAAAAAGCACGTTTGGGACAATCACAACCTGGATAACTGAGAATCTCCATTGACAGTCATTGCAGTGCATGAAATAGGGAACTTGGTCTGAAGTGGTGTGGCTGGCAGAGGAGGAATGATCCTGCTAGAAATAAGCAAACTGCTGGAGAATTGCAGCGATCTGAAGTTGCTGCATTTTTAAAAAAGTTGGTCCTATAAAATGAGAGGGCGGGGGGAATGAGCTATGTAGGTAGTCCTCGACTTACAACCATTTGTTTAACACCGTTCAGTTACAACAGCACTGGGGGGAATGCATGACCAGTTATCCCTCTTAATGACGGTTACAGCATTCCGCACAATTATGTGATCAAAGTCAGATGCTTGGCAACCAGGATGTGTTTGGAATGGTTGCAGCATCCTGGGATGATCATTTGCAACTTTCTTAGTGAGTGTCTGACAAATAAAATCCATGAAAGGAGCCAGATTTGCTTAACAACCACAGCATTCGCTTAACAACTGCAGTAATTCACTTAACAACTGTGGCCAAAAAAAAAAAGATCTTAAAATGGAGCATGACTTATTCATGCTTAGCAATGGAAATGAGCTCAATTATGGTCGTAAGACGAGGACTGTCTATATTTGCAGAATGGATTTCCACGGGAAATACTGGATTTGAACTGGGGGGCCCAAGTCCTCGTCCAACATCTTAATCTCTAGTGCTCACGTCAGGCAGGGAGAGGGAAAGGTGATTAAAAACTCCCGGGTGTCTGAAATACAGCAGTGTGTGTTAAGTAATTAATTGGAGGACACACACATACAGGTGTGCATTCTCAAGAGCCATCTGCAGGAGGAACTAACCCGTCATCTGTTATATTCACCTGAATATACCATATTTTTCAGACTATAAGACGCACTTCCCAGCCCCCCCAAAAAAGTGGGTGGAAATGTCTGTGCGTCTTATAGAGTGAATATTGCAGTGGGGGTGGGGAGGGTGTTGGTGTGGCACCGATCAGCTGTTCTACATGGCAGGGATTGCCGCCGCCTATCGCTACTGCCCATTCATGGCAATTGGCAACGAACAGGCGGCATAAAATGGTTAGCGGCGGTGAACAGGTGGCGGCGAATGAGCCATGGCGAACAGGCCACGGTGAAAGGGCAGATTTTTTTTTGCTTGTTTTCCTCCTCTAAAGGTAATGTGCGTCTTATAATCCAGAGTGTTTTATAGTCCGAAAAATACGGTAATTTGAAACAGGCCTTTCTAAACCACTACCAACCACAGTTTGGTATGTTTTACAGGGCAAAGAGAGATAAGAGGATTAACATAATGATGGTGTTCTGAGGGAGGGGAGGGGCAGAGAAAACTTCACAAATCCGGATAATGTCTCTACGTTGATATAAACGGATCAGGGAAGTGTAGGGTGAGACAAAGTGCCTACAGGCTCACCAGATAAATTTGCTCATATCTGCTCTGGGCTGGATGCCAGACGGGCAGAGTCCGTGTTGGTGAGTGAGGTGGCGCCTTTTCTTGTAATCTAGGATTTTTTTTAGTTTTGATGATTTTTTTCTACCTGTGAGCTTGATTTGTCATCTCCCAACAGCTCCGAGTTGCTAGTTGGGACATGAGAGAGATCTGGGACATTATCAGTACAGGTAGTCCTCAACCTACGACCAGAAACGAGCCCAAATTTCTCATGTTGTTAAGTGAGACATTTGTTAAGTGGATTTTGCCCCGTTTTCTTGCCACAGTCCTTAAGTGAATCGCTGCAGTTGTTAAGTTAGTTCCCCATTGACGTTGCTTGTCAGAAGGTCGCAAAAGGTTAAAGACGCTGAACTTGTCAGCTGGAAAGCGGGCAGCCAAGGTTCAAGACCCGAGCACCGTGCGAGAGAGTGAGCTCCCGTTCTTGCCTCAGCACCCGCCCACCAAAAATTCAAAAGCATGTGAGTGCAAGTAGATAAACAGGTACCACTTTGATGGAAATCTAATGGTATTCTGTGCGCCTTCGGCCTATAGCCGTGATGGTGAACCTACGGCAAGCATGCCAGAGGTGGCATGCAGAGCCCCCCCTGCTGCCATGTGCGCCGACGCCCCAGGTCAAATCTCTGTGGTGTTTCTTTCGTGAGCTTCTTTTTCCCTGCAAACAGGGAAAACAGAAGCTCACAAAAGAAAAAGATCTTACCTCTTGCCATGCTGCCGGTGTTGGGATACCCCGGCTCCTGCAGGCCAGCTGTCCACACATGTGCATGCTCGTGCATGTCGGTGCATGCATGTGCACATGTCAGCATGTGCATGCATTGGTGCGCACGTGCACACCTTTCAGTTTGGGTGCAGGCACACAGTTTGGGCACTCGGTGTCTAAAAGGTTCATCATCACTGGTGTATCATCATGCTGTCCGCATGACCACAGAAGCTGAACAAAATTGGACAGGGGAAAAAGTTTACCTTTTTTCAACAAACTAAGCCAAACTAAGATGCTCTGGAAGCCCAGAATCATTGTTTGGAAACCAAAAGGATACAGATGGGGTACAGATCTGTTCTGACCCCCCTCGTTCCACACCAAAGCACACTCTGAGCCAGAGATAAATGACAGCATTTAATTAACAAACAAACAGGTCCTTGGCAGCAACCCAGCACAGACAAGCTTGGGCAGCAATAAACACAGATAAGGCTTGGCAGTAATCCAGCCTGCCAAGCTCATACAAAGTTCTCCGACATTCGATTCTGTGTTGACTTCTGTAAAGAGGGCATGTGCACAAGTAGCCTTTTTATAGTCTGGAGAGGAGCCTAATGACCATCAGCTGAGTGCAATTACCTCCTGTAATTGCGTAATTGTTCCTGACGCCTAGTAGCTCTTCGATGGCGTGCATCCAGGAACAACTCACTACTGGCCTCTGGCTCACTCTCCCTTGTCTCCTCCCCACTGGTCCAAGGCTCAGGTGCCTCCTGGTGGCCAGCCAGCCTCTCTGCGCCCTGTTCGGAGTCTGAACCCTGTCCAGGGTCCTCCACGTCCTCCAGAACCGACTGAGAGGGCCCCTCACTGTCGGAGTCTAGTGGTAGCTCCAACGGCTCCTGCTGGGCCACAACACAGATCTATCCCAAAATGATTCAGGTGGAGTACATCAGGCAATGCTTTATCAGAGCTGAATCTGGGGAGGGCTTGTTGTAATACATGGACAGCAGAGCAGAGAGTATAGACTTTTCCATGGTAGCCTTCAGCCTCTGAAGCTCTTTCTCCCCACAGATTCATCTGCAGCTCCCATCCGTCTTGCATTTCAGAAGTAAAAACTTTCAGTGAACCTTCACCTTCTTTTTTTAAAAGTTTTTTTTATTTTTAAACAAAGACAAGCAGTACATGAAACATAAAACCCTCATCAATTACATATAGCATGTCGTTAGGTTACAAGCATTTGTGCATCACCACTTTCAATTGTGTATAAGATCACAGATTATCCATCAAGCATACATAGATACATTATTATCATTGTACATCATATTGTTCAGTTATAATTGATATTCTTTCATTTTAAGCACATATTCTAGAAACTAGATTCACATTTATACCAATATCTGCGAGACCGTCTTCTGCCACATACTTCCCAACGACCGATAAGATCGCACAGGGAGGGCCTTCTCCGGGTGCCATCAGCCAGACAATGTCCGCTGGCAACTACCTGGGGGAGGGCCTTCTCTGTAGCCGCTCCGACCCTCTGGAATAAACTGCCCCCCCCCCCCCCGAGATCCGGACCCTACCCACTCTCATGGCCTTCCATAAGGCTCTTAAGACCTGGCTATTCCGGCAGGCACCGGGCTGTTGAACTCACGATTGAGTTTCAGCCCCGATCAGACTGGGTGTATGTTGTGGTCTTTTTAATCTATGTTTTTGTGCTTTTAACTTCTATTTTTAAATGTATTGTTGTAAGCCGCCCGGAATCCTTCGGGATTGGGCTGCCTATAAATTTATTAAACATCAACATCAAACATCAATATTCCATTGCATCCTTATTTGTCTATTTAATAATAATAATAATATCTCTTTATAGAATCACCTATCTCATTATATTATTTTTGCAATATGAAAGAATCCAACATTTTATATTTATGCATCACTACTTTCAATTGTATATAGAATAACCTTCACTTCTTCTTGATTTGATTATGAATAGCCATTGTGGGCATTTCAGATTAAAGGTAAAGGTTCCCCTCACACATACATACATCCCAACTCTAGGGGGAGATACTCATCTCCGTTTCAAAGCTGAAGAGCCAGCTCTGTCCAAAGACGTCTCCATGGTCATGAGGTCAGCATGACTAAATGCCGAAGATGCACAGAACGCTGTTAATTTCCCATCGTTGGTCCCTATTTTTTTTTTTTACTTGCATTTTTACATGCTTTCAAATTGCTAGGTTGGCAGAAGCTGGGACAAGTAATGGGAGCTCACTCTGTTACGTGGCACTAGGGATTCGAACTGCCAAACTGCTGAGCTTTCTGATCAACAAGCTCAGCGTCTGAGCCACTGCATCCCTTTTAATTTAATTTAATTTCAGATTAGATGACCGATTATGTGAATTATTTTGAATGCTTTTTTCTGATGTTGATAATTATTTTTCTTACGTTGCCGTGCATTGCCCAGAGTCCCTTAAGACTGCAGTGTGTTAGAAAAATTGTTAAATAAACAAATAAATATCCACTAGACAAGTTATAAACGAAACAATCTAAAGCCACAGCGCATTTGCTTTATGGGGATATTTTGGGCGCAAAAGCTAAGAGCTGTGTAGTTGGATAGTCTCCCAAGTTATTTGTTTTAAGATCTGCTACATGGACATAAATCTCCCATTCTTTAGGGAGAAAGAACATTTTTAGCCTTCCCACGTCTTTTCTTGCAAGTTCAGGTCAGGCCTCAGAAAATGATGGGTATTTATTCACTGATCCCAATGGTGTGAAAACTGTAAAGATCAACATTTCTTTTCAGGAAATACACAAGAAAACCCCAACATCTGCTATTATATTCAAGAAGAGTTTGCGTGCATATACATATGCATATGCACTAATTCGGGGTAGAATCGGGGTGAATGGATGGATCAGAGCATTTACTGTCCAGATGCCCTTCCTGACACCATGCAGAGTTCACAGCGCTCTAAGAGAGAAATACCTGTTGCTACCTAGGATTGAATTCTCAATCTTCCGAGTGGGGGCAAGCGCCTTCACCACTAGGCCACCATGCTGCACTCAATGGAATAAACAATGACAAAGAAAACAATGAGAATACAGAGATATGGGTGTGTGGCGAAGCAGGGATTCAGGTGGGGAGCTGGGTACGAAGGCTAAGTATGAATACTGGGTGCAGGCTCAGGATGGCAAGTTTGAAGGAATAACACGGGGCAAAAGACTAATTCTTTGCCCCTTGATGAAGCTTCTACAGGAAATGAGGGGAGACAATGTTAAAGGAAATTGCATTCCCATCAATGGAAGCTCTACTTCCAAAGCAAGTGAAAAGCCTTGGGAGCCATAATCCAGTAAGAATCATAGCAGGGATGTGGGAAGGATTTAAACTCATGCAAATTCTGCAGCCCAGACCTGTTTTTTAATGCCGTTAAATCCACATTGCTAATGGCACGATTAGGAGTGGAACTGGAGTCGTTTTCTGCAACCTGGCAGCTTCAGGACACGTTATAAGAAAACTCTTAAAAGGTTGAGAAAGAAAATTGAGTATTTCAAAACATGACAAACTTACTGAATAACTCAAGTCTTGTATTGTAAAAAGAGCTGTCCCTCTGATTAAGCCATTTGGGAGAAATTCACAAAGCTCCCACCAAAATGAATTCACTGTTAAAATTTTCTTCCTGCAGTTCCCAAGATTCTGTATCTTAAGGTAAAGGTTCCCCAAGCACATGTGTGCTAGTCGTTCCTGACTCTAGGGGGCGGTGCTCATCTCCATTGCAAAGCCGAAGAGCCAGCGCTGTCCAAAGACGTCTCCGTGGTCATATGGCCGGCGTGACTAAACGCCGAAGGTGCATGGAACGCTATTACCTTCCCACTAAAGGTGGTCCCTATTTTTCTACTTGCATTTTTACATGCTTTCGAACTGCTAGGTTGGCAGAAGCTGGGGCAAGTTAACGGGAGCTCACTCCATTACACAGTGCTAGGGATTCAAACCGCCGACCTTTCTGATAGACAAGCTCAGCGTCTTCGCCACTGAGTCACTATGTCCCTCTGTATCTTACTCACTCCTTTTTGTCTGATATTAAATCCAATTAAACTCTTGTGTGAATCTTCCTTCCTTGCTCAGACGTTTCAATTTAGGAGCTTGATTTACATTGTTCCAGCAGGGAGTTGGAGAAAGTTGACTCTCAAGATATCGGAAGATGGTCACCTGGTTCGTTTATTATCCTGGACAAGCCCTGATAAAATGAATTGGAATTGGAGAAATGCATAATGGAGCTTGCTTCAACAAGACTGACACTGGTTTCGCCCAGAGTTGGTTCTTCCAGCCAGAACAAATGTATTCCTGACATGAGTAGACACGACCTGTGGAAGGAATGTGGCAGTCTGTGCTCAAAGTGTATTTTATTCATGAAGAATGTTTAATTTGGAATCCCACATTTTTTCTTACCTATCCATCCAAGAACCTTCAGGAATTGGGTATGTCTAGTAAACAGTGAAAAGAAGGATGAAGGGCAACGTGATAGCAGTGTCCAATACATGAGGGGCTGCTTGCAAAAAAGAGGTGGATCAACCTATTCTGCAAAGCACCTGAAGGCTAATCGAGGAGAGAAGCAACCTAGAACTATAAGGAGAAACTTCCTGACAATGAGAACAATAAACCAATGAAATGGCTTGACTGCAGAAGTTGTGGGTGCTCCATCACTGTAGGTTTTTAAAGAGAGACTGGACAGGTATTTGCCCTAAATGATATAGGCCTTATACCTGTGATGGCGAACCTATGGCACATGTGCCACAGGTGGCACACGGAGCCATTTGTCAGGGCACACGAGGAGTTGCCTTGTCACCTGACCAGCATGCATGCGCGCGCTGGCCAGCTGACTTCAGCCTTCTTTTGCTCTGGCCTTCTTTTGCTTCCTTGAAGCCCCTGGAGTGCAAAAGACTGCCCCTACGGGCAAACCAGAAGTTTGGAAATGTACTTCCGGTTTGCTCGTAGAGCCGTTTTTAGCCCTCCGGAGCCTTCAGGAGGCTTCCCTGAAGGCGTGACCCGTCAAAAGCGCGGACGGCAAAAGCGCGATCGACAAAATCGTGCCTTTGACGTCATCACAGCGCGACGAAAAAGATCGAAAAATTCAAATAAAAATTAATAAAAATTAAATTAAAGCAAGCCGATTCACATAAAGGTAAGGGTTAGGGTTAGGGTTAGGTTAAGGGTTAGGGTTAGCTTTAGAGCGTTAGCGTTAGCGTTAGGGTTAGGATAAGGGTTAGCGTTACGTTTTTCGTTACTTTAACGGTTAGGTTTAGGGTTAGGTTTAGGGTTAGGTTAAGAGTTAGGGTTAGGGTTAGGTTTAGGGTTAGGTTTGGGGGGGTTAGGGGAAGGTTTTAGCTTTATTTTTACATTTTTTCGATCTTTTTCGTCGCGCTGTGATGACGTCACAGCGCGCTTTTGTCGAGCGCGATTTTGTCCTACGCGCTTTTGTGGTGGAACCCCCTGAAGGCTCCAGAGGGTAAAAAACAACCCTAGGTTTGCTCGTAGGGTCGTTTTTTGCCCTCCTGAGCCTTCAGGGAAGCCTCCTGAAGGCCCCTGAATGGTCTGTAGGACGAAAAATGGCCCTAAGGACAAACTGGAAGTCACTTCTGGTTTGCTCGTAGGGTCATTTTTTGCCCACCGGAGCCTTCAGAGAAACCTCCTGCAGGCCCTGAAGGCTCAGGAGGGCTAAAATCGCCCCTACAAGCAAACTAGAAGTCTGTTCTTGAACTTTTGGTTTGCCCATAGGTCTGGTTTTTCATGCTCCGGAGGCTTCAGAGAAGCTCCTGAAGCCTCCGGGGTTGGGGGGAAGAGGCTGTTTTTACCCTCCCCAGGTTCCTATAAAGCCTCTGGAGCCTGGGGAGGGTGAAAAAAGCATGCCAAAAACATGGGGGTGAGGGGTTTCGTACACATAGCATTATGGGTGTGGCATGCCCGTGCACGACCCATGTGCACTCCCCCCCCCCCCCGCTTTTGGCACGTGAGCCAAAAAAGATTCGCCATGGGTCTTCTGCTTCAGTAGGGGCTGGACTAGAAGACTTCCAAGGTCTTCCTACTCTGTTATTGTAAAGAGTTTGTGTGTGAGAGAGAGGGGGGGGGAAGAGAGAGAGAGAGGGAGGGAGGGAGGGAGAGAGAGAGAGAATTAAACCTCCTGATTTTTTAAAGTCAGACAAGTGTCTTGGTGGCTTCAGCCCCCAGAGCTAGTAAGTTCTCAAAATATCACAACCTCTCCCCGAGAACAGCGGACTGTTCTCAGATCTTCCACCAAGGTCAGAGGTCTAACAGCAGTTTGCATCAGATCTTGTACAGCTAATCTCACTGC
Organism: Thamnophis sirtalis; assembly: GCF_051295495.1. Taxonomy (NCBI): domain Eukaryota; kingdom Metazoa; phylum Chordata; class Lepidosauria; order Squamata; family Natricidae; genus Thamnophis; species Thamnophis sirtalis. Next base: position 114,496,778 of record NW_028261382.1, on the reverse strand, counting down.
ACTGCAGGCATAGTACACAGTCATTCCTTTTTTTCACTGAACAAGGAAAAGGTATCATGAAAACAAGTAATAGGCTGGCACAGTGGTTGGTAGTCTCTCTTTGTCCTATCAATTATTCTCTCTTCTAATCAGGGAAATCTTTCTGCAGGATTCATCCACCAAGTTTTAACTCTGTGGAACGTTTTTAATATGTGCACACTGTGGGGGACCCGTTTTAGGGAAAAGAATGATATAACCGGACGGATACCAAATTTCCCACCTACTGAAACAGGACGAAGATCGCTCATTTGATAAACCCCCCCCCTTTCTTTGTCCATTCTATAAGAAAAACATTACTTTTCCTTCAGTCACATAAGAGCATTACAAAACAGCTTCAGCAGAGTTATCACTCCCTCTCCCCGACATCCAGCAAATCTCCTTTAAAAAAAATGCTGGGAAGTAATTTCCTATTTTGCAAAGCTCATTTTCGTAAGAAGAAAACCCTTCTCTCTTCCAACTTGCTCATTCAAAATTTGTACCCTGCACAGATTTTGGGACCCATCCAAGGGAAGTGAAAACCATTCATGCAATGAGGTTTCCTTCCAAACTAGGTTAAGAATTTTTGAAACCATACCATGACAGTCAGAAAATGGCTACTCCAGAAGAGAAGATCTTGTTTCTTCACAAAATGGCTGGTTAAAAAAAAATTTAACCAGAAAGCAAAGCTGGTTAGTGGTTCCTTACCACCTTCTCAGAGCCGAGGTGGCACAGTGGTTAGGGTGCAGTACTGCAGGCCACTTCAGCTGACTGTTATCTGCAGTTCAGCGGTTCTAATCTCACCGGCTCAAGGTTGACTCAGCCTTCCATCCTTCCGAGGTGGGTGAAATGAGGACTCAGACTGTGGGGGCGACAAGCTGACTCTGTAAACCGCTTAGAGAGGGCTGAAAGCCCTATGAAGCGGTATATATGTCTAACTGCTATTGCTATTCTAATTTACAGCTTCAAACTCACCTTTACAGGTAATCTAAATAAATTATCTAAAGAAATAAAAATAATCCTTATGAACACAATTGGGCCCAAAATTTCCATTGCTAAGCAAGACAGTTGTTAAGTGAATTCTGACCCATTTTATGACCTTTCAGTTGTTAAACAAATAATGGTAGTTGTTAAGTGAATCATGGAGCCATTCAGCAAATCTGGCTTTCCCACTAACTTGGCTCATCAGAAGTCAGCTTAGAAATGGCAATGACATGATTAAAGGGCACTGCAACCGTCATAAATAGGAACCAGTTGCCCAACATCTGAATTTTGATGACGTGACCATGGGGATGCTGCAATGGCTGTAAATGTAAAAATTGGCATAAGTCACTTTTTTCAGTGCCTAAGCGTCACTAAATGAATGGTTAAAAGTTGAGGTCTACCCAGGGGGTTCAGGAGAATCTCTAGATCAGATTCTGTGCAGTTCAGAGAACACTCTTGGCTGGCCCCGCCCACCCTACCCCTCCCAGGAGTCCCCACACGGCCCGTTTTGGATACAGGTTAATGCAGGGAGCATGCGGAGGCTCAGGGAGGGCGAAAAACAGGCCTACTGGAAGTTCAGGAAGACTGGAAACGGGCCCATTTCCTGCCTTCCTGACCTTCCGGTAGGCCTGTTTTTCGGCCTCCCCGAGACTCCGCAAGTACCCATTTCTGGCCTCCAGAGGGCTTCCGGAGCATAGGCAAGCCGTTGTTGCCCTCCCAGATGCTTGAGGAAAGCCTCTAGAGCCTAGGGAGGGCAAAAACACCCGCCCCACCATGCAAAAGGCTGGCTAGGCCACGCCCACCCAGCAACTGAGCAGAGCAGCCCTTGCTAAACATTTTGAAGCCACTCCCTGGGCCTTCCAGTATATTTTTTCAAAGGTTAAACAGAGCACCTTTCCAATGAAAGCGATACAATGCAACCACAAGTCATATTTATCGTCAAAGAATGATAAAAATCCTTAGTGTGGCCCACGGGCATTTCCGTAAATGAGTATGATAGAACTGGGAGTTTTGCTCTGCAACAAACCTGCTGTCTATTTATTTATTGAGTTAAAATGAAAAAAAAATATTTTTTTTTAAAAAGATAAGGTGCCCAAGTAGTCCCTGTTACTGAGTGTGTAGGAATCTCAAATGAATAAATGTAGGACAATTAGCCATCAACGTTCAATAACTTGAAAAATGAATCACAGCTTTTAACAGTAGTTGCATTTTTTTTAAAACCAAGCATTTATCAACTAGCACTTCTAAGTTAGCATTTTTAAATCAACTCTTACTGGATCCAAACTATAAAACCAAAATGAGGTTCTCCTAGCATATTGAGCAAAAAAACTACCTGTTAATTTTTTTCTGTTTATTTAATTGATACGATTTTTTTTTAAAGAAGCTAAAAATTCTGAAGAGCCCTGGTCTGCGCTCCATTCAATCCTAAATGCTTTGTTGCAATTGGAAAAGAAGGCATGGCCAGTATGGGGGAACACCAGGCAGCACAACTGTAAACTATGATTCAGACAAAAAGCCTTTACAAATGTGGTAAGCCAGAGCATCTGCCCTCTTCAGCTGTTATAAGAAAATGATTAATGCAGGCATATGAAATGGGAAATGCTCTTTATATGGGGCAGGGAAAGAAGGATAATTTGCAATGCTGGGATATTTTAATTCTCCCTGAGTCCGAATATTAAATTGCATAGCTTACAGGTGACAGTACGGCAGTGGTGGGTTCGCCCACTTGGACGGCCCGGTGTCGACCACATGGATGTGCACGGCATGTGCACACACGTGCGCAGTGCACGCATGCATCGTACCTGCCTGGCGCCTTCGCAAGCCTCCATGATGCTCCAGCTGCTTGGCGGAGCGTTGCGCAGTCGCTGTACACGCCACGAGCATGCACAGAAGCGCCAGAGGCTTAAAGGACAGGTAAGGAGCTCAGGCGGGCGGGCGGGCCCTCCGGAGCACCGTACTGGAACGGTATGCGGTGCTCTGGACAGGCTCCGGTATGCCCATACCGGGGTGTACCACCTGCAACCCACCACTGCAGTACGGGATGTTTCTTGAGGCACCCGAGTTAAGGATGGCAATTCTGCAGCGCCAGCTGCAGAGACACAAAACATAGGTTATTCCTCTGCCTTGATCATAGGAAGAGAGCTGTGTTAGTTCGTGATACTTCACAATCAGGAGTCTTGTAACACCTTGTGAAGAGAACGGCAACATTAGTAAAATGTGTTAATTGGAAAACTTCAGATTTTACTTTTTGAGAATAACAGCTCTGGGTACTTTCAACCAATTTGACATGAAAGATTTTGGGCCCCCAAAATATGAGGTAAAAAGTATTCCAGAGAGCCTGATTGATTGATTGATTAAATGTTTATGCTACCCATCTCCCCTATTAAGACGACTGGGCGGCTCACAGATTATAAAAAGACAAATAGAAAAATAATTTCAATATTAAAACTATGCAATCAAAACTGTTAAGGTTGTTCTTGATTTGAAGTCATTTATTTAGCGACTGTTTCGAAGTTACAATGGCACCGAAAAAGTGATTTATGACTGTTTTTCACAATTACGACCATTGCAGTATCCCCACAGTCACATGATCAAAATTCAAGCGTGTGGCAACTGACGTTATTTATGACGGTTGCAAGGTCATGTGGATTGCCTCTTGTGATCTTCTGACCAGCAAAGTCAATGGGAAGCCAGATTCATTTAATAACCGTGTTACTTAAGTTAACAACGGCAGCGATTCACTTAATAACAGTTGCTAGAAAGTTCGCAAAATGGAGCAAAACTCACTTAACAACTGTCTTGCTTAGCAATGGAAATGTTGGGCTCAATTGTAGTTGTAAGTCGAGGATTAAAGGTAAAGGTTCCCCTCGCACAAGGGTGAAATTCAGCAGGTTCTGGAGAACTGGTAGCGGAAATTTTGAGTAGTTTCGAGAACTGACAAATACCACTTCTGGCTGGCCCCAAAGTAAAAAAAAATTGCATTTCACCACTGCCCTCGCACATATGTGCTAGTCGTTCCTGACTCTAGTGGGGGCAATGCTTATCTCTGTTTCAAAGCCAAAGAGCCAGCGATGTCCGAAGATGTTTCCATGGTCATGTGGCCAGCATGACTAAACATCAAAGGCGCACGGAATACTGTTATCTTTCCACCAAAGGTGGTCCCCTATGTTTCTACTTGCCTTTTTACATGTTGCTAGGTTGGCAGAAGCTGGGGCAAGTAACGGGAGCTCCCCCCCCCTTACATGGCGCTAGGGATTTGAACCACCGAACTGCCAACCTTTCTGCTCGACAAGCTCAGCGTCTTAGCCACTGAGCCACTGCATCTCCATAAATCAGGGATTACCTGTAAACAAGGACTAAGAGACAGAGGACAGAGGGATGAAGTCATCTTACTTATCAACCACCTCTAGAGATAAGCCCCACCCCGGCCAAAAGGGGAAAGGGAGCAGTTCTCACCTCCGGTGTAGAATGTCCCACTAGGTCGGGGCCACAGCAGAAAAGGCTCTTCCCCTTGGATCCTGCTCACCAGAAATCCTTAGCAGACAGTATCCGTACCATGCTTTTTCCACTACCGTTTGCCTGAAAATAAGACCTCCCCAGATAATAAGGCTAATCAGGCTTTTGAGTCCATGCACTCAAATAAGCCCTCCCTGAAAATACTGCAATACAGCAGCAGCCATGAGGTGACCACCTCCTGCACCTCAAAAATAATAAGACCTCCCCAAAAATAAGGCCAAGCACTTATTTTGGGGGTCAAAAGAAAATAAACCCTGTCTTATTTTCAGTGGAACACAGTAGCATAAGTGAGGTGGGTTAGTCCCATTGGGATCATATGACTCCTCTGATACCGTGGACCAGTTCCATATTTATTTAACATTATGTTTTCACGCCTGTATGGAAACTGCTTGCAGAGAATCAATGAATTAATTTCTTCCTACCCAGTTGCTTTATTAAAATAGTTATATCCTACACTTCCAAGTTCCACCTGAGAAAGGCTTTAGGATGACCTAGGTAAGCTTCTTTTAAAAAAGAAATCTTTAAAAGCAGCACAAAAATGTTAATCAGCCAGGACCTTTCTTTAGATCCTTGCTGACTTAAATCTTTCCCCTCTGTACTTATGAAGGATGGATAGTTCAGAATTGACCAACATAACCCAACATAAAAGCTATTCTGTGACTGTTCTGCAACACACACACACACACACAAAACCAAAAGCCTGTTTTGAGAGAGCAAGCAGAAAATACTCTCAAATGTCTTCATGTTATTTTTCTTTTCTTTTTTAAAATGAGACTGAATGGATAGCACACCTCGAGCATTTATGGCTATGAGCCAAGATGTCCCATATCGCATAGAGCCTTTTACTGAAAACAATTTAATGACCTTAAATTTTAAAAATCCACTAGCTTTCAGCGGGGACTAAAGCTAAGTGAATTTACAGGGTCCTGATATTTTACTGTAATCGGTTGCTTTGCTCGTTCTTAAGCCTTGCAGAGTTTTTACTCCTTGCAAACTGCTGTGATTCTTACATTTATTTTACCTTTTTGATTTATAGCCTGCCTTCCTATCCAGAATATATGCAAATGAGTTCAAGTAAACAACAGGCAGAGGAACAAACCCATAGGATCTGTTTTATTTATTTATTAAATATTTTTTTCCATAATACCTCAACCAAAACAACTCTTGACAATTACATAGGTTAAGAAAAATAGACTGAACAGAAAAAAATAGGACAGAAGGAAGAGTATAGGAGCGGCAAAATGTTACATAAATGAGGATGGCTATGTCGAATCTTAACTGAATGATAAGGGACCTTGGAGGTCTTGTAGTCCAAACCCCTCCTCACGCAAGATACCATTCCAGACAAGTATCCATCCAGCCTCTTCTTAAGAGCCTCCAGTAATGGAGAAGCCGCAAATTTTGAAGGCAAGCTTCTTGAAATCTTGAATTAAATCTTGATAACTTGAATTAAATATTGAAGTGTCTATGGAGATTCTCAGTCATCCAGGTCACAATTGTGCCAAAGGTGCTTTTCAAAGAGGCAACTGGACTTTCTGGTTTTCTTTGAAGATATTTTACTTCTCATCCAAGAAGCTTCTTCAGAAACCAGAAAGTCCAGTTGCCTCTTGAAAAAGCACCTTTGGGATAAATCTTGAAGTTTTACAACAGATTTTCCACAGTGGTATTTGACTTCCTGATTATGGACCATTAGAGATTATGGTGGCAATACCCCAAATAAGCTACCCAAAGCCTTTTATTGTAATCATCACACCCCCATGTTTAAGCAATGCTGTTGTAAGACCTCTCTCCCATTTTATTGTGGTGGTATCAACGCTAAGTCCTTATGCGAAATTCCAGGAGAAGAGGAAAAGGTGTCTTCTCTCAAGCTAATCGTACCTCATAAAACAGGGGTGTAAAACTCAAGGTCCGCGAGCCGGATCTGGCCTACGGGGTGCTTAGATCTGGCCCACGGGGACACTCTGGAAACAGCGAAGGACTGGCCCATGGTGCCTCTGCCAGAGAAAATGGAGCCCTCTTCACTGCAGGGATTCAAAAAATTTTACTACCGGTTCTGTGGGCATTACAGGAGAAGGGTGGGCGTGGCTTGGTGGGCGTGGCAGGGGAAGGATACTGCAAAATCTTCATTCCCTCCCAATCAGCTGGGACTTGTGAGGCAGAGAATAGATGGGGGCGGGGCCAGCCAGAGGTGGTATTTACCGGTTCTCTGAACTACTCAAAACGTCCGCTACCGATTCTCCAGAACTGGTCAGAACTTGCTGAATACCACCTCTACTTCAATGTAAGAGGGCCGCAGGAGGCCGTCACGGAAATCCCCCAGCCCTGCCCAGGTCACCACAGGAGCCCGTGACACAAGTGATGTCAAGCTGGCCACATCCCCTGGCCACCACCCCACAGGTCAATCACAACCCTGATGCGGCTCTAAATGAAATCGAGTTTGACACCCCCTGTCGTAAAAGAAACAGCACTGCTCCTAAAAGTGCTCAAAATTTTGGCTCGCCTAGACTGGCTAGTACCTACTGCAGCTGTGAGAAAATAACTTTAAGAAAATAGCACTTGCTTGAATCAATCATCAACCACAAAGGCCAGCTTCTCCCACTCTCTTCAAGGCTAAGTTCTTGATCTCTGAAAGACCAGCCCTCTTTCTGATCATCCCAGGGCTGGAGCAGATGATCAGGGGAAATATACCAAAAGCAATCCTTTCTTGACACCGCTCCACCAATCAAACTCACTATAAATCCCAGAATGCTCTGCGAGGAAAAAAAAACTGTCTATGCTGTCAGAGAACCCAGGGAATCGTGGTCCAATATATTTGGAGATATTGCATTGGGAAAGCTGTTGCAAGCAACAACTAGATGGCCAATTAATATCGCAACGATGGTTTATTAGTTTCCCTTGCCACAGCATGCAAAATTCATGGCCCTTGTCTGCTGACACCACAGCTGAAATGGTTATTGTTGGATCCAGGTTTATCCCAGAACTGTATAAATAATAAATTTAGTAAGTGAAAGCAAAGTTTCTTTTCTTGATTTGATAAAATAACTTCATACCGGAGCCAGTTGTCCGTACCAACCGACTTTAATTACTCCTTTCCTCTGGTTCGTGTGGCAAGCATTCAAAAATGTGGGACATGCAAAAATACAAAACAAAGATTGAAAAATGAAAAAAGGGCGGCTTGGAATGATATAATGTGGACTTGTAGAGTTGGTGTAATAATTTTCCTGATTTCTCCAGAGAAAATAGTTTTCAATCCCTCTTGACTTTATTGGAATGAAACTGAACTTCTCCAGATTCTCATGTAATTATTACTTGCTTTGTCTAATCTCCTTTCAAGTCATCAACAGAATAACAGAGTTGGAAGTGACTCTGGAGGCTTTCTAGTCCAGCGGTCACAACTGGTGGTCCGTGAGACAAATTTAGTGGTCCGCAGAAAAATAATTTGCATTTTTTATATTGCACTAAATCAGGGGTCCTCAAACTACAGTCCCTGGGCTGGATACATGCAATGAACGTTTGTGTTGTTGCAGAAAGTCTCCCGTCAGGATCTTTTTGTGAGGGTTGGAGGGGGGCAGAAATTCTGACTTGGGGTCTGCTTCAGCCTCCTAGTGGGGGGCTTTGGGCGAAGGCTGGAGGGAAGTGCCGCTGATGGCAAAGAGCCGGAGGCCCTCATTCCAGTGGGACTGCATCATGGCCTGGAACTGGCTGACCATCTCAGTCCGCTGAGCCTCCAGACACCAGTACCTGGCCTTGCACTCCCGCTGGTCTTCCCTCTGCTTGGAAAGCCTATACTTGTAGTCCTCAGTGAGGTGCTTCTGCTGAGCCTCAGTCAGATCAAATTTGAACTGAGCTGTTTTGCCAACTCTTTCTCGTGGTGGCTACAACAACTGCTTCCTGTTGTGGCCCTAAGGAGCCTGGGCCAGCAGGCGAGGAGTTACTGGGAAGGGAGGGGCAAGTAGAGGCTGGTGAGGCGCCCCTTGACGTGAGTGACATAGAGTTGGCCACCCCCACCCAATCACATGATCACCTAGCCACCCCCACCCAGATCATTAGGCGTTATATTATATTTAGTGGTCCGCGGGATTTAAAATTATAAATTTAGTGATCCCTGAGATCCAAAAGGTTGGGTACCCCTGTTCTAATCCAACATCCTGCACAAGCAGGAGACCCTCTAACTTTCCAGACAAATGGCTGACCAGTCTCTTCTTAAAAGTCCTCCAGTGATGGGAGCACCCACAACTTCCGAAAGCAAGCCATTCCACTGGTTAATTGTTCTCATTGTTCGGAAATTTCTCCATAGTTCTAGGTTACCCATCTCCGCTTGCTTGATTAGTTTCCATCCATTGTTTCTTGTCTTGCCTTCTGGTGCTTTGGAAAATAGGGTGACCCCCTCTTTTGTTCTTAAGATTCACTGGACTATTATAAGAAGAATAGCTTTCGCAACACAAAAAGTGCTAGCTTGTAGAAGGCCTAAATCTTGAAATAAAGCTGAAACTTCAAACATCTATATTTTATAACTGCGCATTACTTGGCCTTCAAAAAGCAGAAGAATCAGAATTCAGGAACAAAACAACTACCTAAAAATGTATTGCACACTTCCATTAAAATTGACCTTGTACGTTTGCGTTGTGATTTTCTGCCAATCCAAGATACTATTCCACATGTCAGTTATGAATGAAAGAATAAGAGAGGATCAAATCCCACTTGCTACCCCCTTTCATTGTAAACTTTTCCTATATTAGAGCAATAAACACATTCTTGTTGAACTTCCTAATCATCTGTCTCAATTACTAGTGAAGGCAGAAATCAAAGGAGTCAGGGTGCCAGATTGAGGAACTTAACTTGGGTCTGGCCAATTTTACACTGTAATATTGTTTATCCTGATTTAGGTCAATCATCTTAATTACTTTTCAGGTGTACACATTTAGGTACAACCTTCCCATCAGGGGTGGGTTTCGTCCACCGACGCCGGCGGCGTCCTCGTGCACGCATGCAGTGCACGCATGCGTACTAGCATCTGTGCGATGCTCCAGCTGCTCCTGGAGGATCGCGCAGGCGCTGTATGCGTCCTGCACTTGCGTGGAAGCGCAGAACTCGTCAAAACTGGGTAAGGAGCGCGGGCGGCTGGGCCCTTCGCCGTTCCCGGAAGTTACTTACTTCCGGGTTCGCCGACCAACCGGTTTGCGGGGACTGCCGCGAACCGGTTGAAACCCACCCCAGCTTCCCATTCACATTAACTTTTCATATGAGCAATTCTTGTCAAATAAATGCACTGCAGTAGGAAGGTTGGCTCCTCAGCTCTTTTTACGTTAAGCGGCATCGGGATGTCAGCTTCTTACGTGTGCTCTGTGTCTCCTACCATATCTATAGGTGAACGGGTACTTCTCTGACTTGATATGTTTGTCTGCAGACTTCTGCTTAAGTAGAAAGAATAACAGAGTCAGCAATTTATTTCTATGATGAAGTGGCACCCGAAATAGTACAATGTCATTCCCAAGATTATTTAAATTCTGAGAAAGGATTACATTTGTACACAACAGAAGTAGTCCATGACTTAACAGCCACTTGTTTAGTGACGTTCGAATTAGCAATGGCACTGAAAAAAAATGACTTATGCCTTTTTTCATACTTATGACCACCCCAGCATCCCTGTGGCCATGTGATCAAAATTCAGCAATTGGAATGTCTTTATGACGGTTGAAGTGTCCCAGGGTCAAGTGATCCCCTTTTGCGACCTTCCGAACAAGCAATGTCAATGGGGAAGCCAGATTCACTTAACAACCATGTGACTAACTTAACAACGGTGGTGATTCACCTGACAACTGTGGCAAGAAAGGATGTAAAATGGGGGGAAATTCACTTAACAACTGTCTTGCTTAGCAACAGAAATTCAATTGTGGTCATAAATTAAGGATTACTTCAAGTCACTGTGTGTCTCCTCTAAGTCACTCAGTCCAAAAGGAATCAGAGAAGGTTAAAAGTTTGCAAACTCATTTTTCAAACTCAAGTTGGTTCAAGAAAATTCTCCCTACAGGAACACTGCCACCAGTCAAACTTTACTTTAGTCGATAACCAGCATAAGGACTATGTTGGTATGTGTTATATAATTTGGACTCTTAATGGGTTAAGTCCCTGTCAACACTTCTTTGTTACTTTTATAAATTATATGTTTGATATTTTTGTACTGTTGACATTTTACTCTATGTTCTATATCGCTACTTAAGAGACATATTTAGTAATAATAGCCATGCAAAGAAAAAAAAATGTGTCCTTGTAACTTTTGGGAACATTTTTCTGCTCCAGTAACATACTTGCTTTTAAGTTTTGAAAGTATGAAAGATAAGCAGTGGCATGTATTTGAACAAATCCTTTACAAAAAGAAGTGATTAAAAAATTGTGGTGTATTGTTAGCTTTCTTCACTTATACCAACAACTTGGAGGTCAAGATCTAAAGGTTACAATGAACTTGTGTGGGCAAACAAGTGATAATTGAGGGCATTTTTGTCCTCTACAAACATAGCATGGATGTTTAGTCTTACAATTTCAGATCTTCTAAAGGCCTGCACTTTTAATTTGCCTTGGCAGACCTGCGAAGAGCAGAAGATTTTCAAGTAATTGTCTTCCCCACCACAAAAAAAAATTCAAAATCTTTTTAAAATGTGGTTTGCAGCCCTCAAATCTGGGAGGGAGGGGGGGACTATGCTTGTGACTATTTCCATCAAAAACACACCCATCTGTTGTGATAGACTACACCATTTTTTTTTTGCAACAATCTTATGTAATGCATTCTGGCTGGGAATTATGGAACTTAAAAAGACAGAACACCCAGAAGGTACCAAGCTGTGGGCGACAGACAAAACCACAATTTCCTCAGAACTAAGGCTTAGTCAGTGTTCTAGCACTAACCTTTGTCTAATGCATAGACTTCTGCAGTTTAAATAGCATGATTGTTTTCCTTGGCAATCTTGTCACTCACCTCCATCCAACTTTTAAAATCAGAATTGCATAATCTAATATCTTTTACTCTGAGGCATTATAGGTGCTTCCTTGGGTTAATTACACTTTCTCTCTTTTTTCCATTATCAATTCAGAATCTCAGAATCTGTGGGCTGAAAGCCTTCCCCTTTTAAGAGATTTTACTTCAGCACACATAGGAGGGATTATCCCCTAAATGTATTTGAGTGTATTTTTAAGGGCAGATCTATAATGTTATAGCGGAAGGATATAATTTTGCAGGTTCTTACTTGGAAGATGACAATGGGTTTTGTGTATTTTAAAGACCTGCAAGAGTTTATGCCAGAAGTGGCTTTTCAAATGACTTTTGACTTGTATTCTGACTTGGGAAACAGGTAGAAATTGTCACATAAGAACTAAAACAGGTATACTCCAGAGAAGAAAGAAGCCCCCCATCAAATCTCATGTATGATACGGCCTTACCCACTTAATTTATTTGTTGTATTTATGTCCCACTTTTATTTATGTTCAGGAACTCAAGGTTGTTAAGTGTTTCCTTCTATTTCCCCCCCAAAAATAATTCTGTGAAATAGATTGTCCTGAGAAACAGTAACCAGCCCAAATCACCAACCACAATTTTGTGACTGTGGGTAGTTTTGAACCCGGATTTTCTCTATGCCAATCTAACAGCTTAATCACTAGCCCATAAGGTAAAGGTAAAAGTCCCCCTGGCACATATGTGCTAGTCATTCCCGACTCTAGGGGGCAGTGCTCATCTCAGTTTCAAAGCCGAAGAGCCCACACTGTCCGAAGACATCTCCATGCACATGGAACGCTGTTACCTTCCCACCAAAGTGGTCCCTATTTTTCTACTTGCATTTTTACATGCTTTCAAACTGCTAGTTGGCAGAAGCTGGGACAAGTAAAGGGAGCTCACTCCGTTATGCGGCGCTAGGGATTCGAACCGCCAAACTGCCGACTTTTCTGATCAACAAGCTCAGCGTCTTAGCCACTGAGCCACTACGGGGGGGGGGGTCTTTTTGCAGGTATTTCATGCCATGGCACTAAGTTTAGTTTAGCCCTTATCCTGCAAAGTACGACTGTTGGAATTCTGCCTCCTACAACATCATGAAGAATACAAAAAGTCTAACCTGCTTAGAAAAGCAAGTGCCTAGGATCTCACTATCAAATAAACCAGCACAAGTATTGACTCCCACGCATTCAGCCACAGCAAGCATAGGAAAACTATAGCACAATCATAGGAAAACACCTTGCCTTTCATACAGCTTAATTCTCCCAGTCAGAAAGGAAGAGAATTAAATTTAAAAAGTCTGCCCATCAGATTTAACAGCACACCTTAAGACAGCCCTCATCTAATCAGCTGGGGGAGGGTGGGGGGAGAAGAGAAGGATAAAATGGTAAGATTGTAAGGTAGCGGCTGAAGAAATGGTATCACTCCTACTGTTTTACTTTTAACCCTTGTACAACCCACAAGTTCTCACCTGTCCTAAAACGGATGGAAAGGAAAGGGATTTCTCAAAAACACACACATCTAATTATTTCCTATCTTCAAGGTGATTTTTTTTTTAAGAAAAAGGAAAACTATCTGTTTTTTTTATCACCAGAAAGCCTCTGATCCTGTTTTTCCAGATAGTCTTGCAAAAAATAACAACAACTGCTAGAGGCCCTTACAAGCCTGCCAAAGGAAATACCATATGAAATGCTATTAGCCCAGCTGTTTGGCTTTTTCAGCTCTGACAGATTCATATCCTGACACATATGGACTCTGTTTCCCCATCAGTAACGGACCGTATTTTACTAAACATTAATATAACCTCATCAGAGTTTGCACAAGACGCTGGGTGGTTAAAGGGGATTTTCTAGCCCACAGCCTGCTCCTATCTCAGGCTGCAACATTTTACCACCACCTCTCTTTAGATTGAAATGGCTATAGTACACTGTCACTCTCCACAACCATTGCAAAGAAGGGAACTTAAAAGTAACTCTGTAATGAGCAACTGCTAGTAAAAGAGGTTGGGGGGAGGGGGGAGTAAGGCGGCAGCATTTCACTTTTTCACCACGGCTGGTTTGGGGCTTATTACTCATAGCTTGAAAGCTGCTTCTCTCCCCCATTAAGTTAAAAGTAACTATCCAGAAAGGCTTATAATCACCTAACATGCTCGAACTGGTTTAGCGGATTCTCCCACGGCACAACTCCAAAGACATCCCCTAGCTAGCCTCACCAAAAGAAAATATGAAGGGGAAAACTAACTTAAAAAGTTTGTGCACTTGGGCAAATGCAACAAATGCCAGGATTGTGTGAACGGTTGCAGACGGCACGGGTTTCTAGGAAGAAAGCTCACTCCATGCCATCATCATTATTATTATTATTATTATTATTATTATTATTATTATTATTATTCAATTGTATCACAGTGGCCAGTTGTTTCGCCGGATTTGGCATTGGTTACTAGTCGGGCCCCACCCAGGGGCCTAGGACTATTATTGTATAATATAATTATATTATTATTATTATATTATTATTATATTAATATAATTATTATAATTATTGATATTATTATTATTATTATTATCATCATTATTTCTTTTATTCATTAAACATGAAACTCAGTAGAGTGAACATTTAAAGATGTGTCACAAACACCACTGACTGATACCGGTTACTGCCAGCATCCTAGGTATCAACCAAGTAACAACTACTATAATTATTATTATTTGGTTAATCTTTGGTGAGATTCACAGCCTTTGGGGCTGGTTAGTAGCTCAACAGCTGGTATCCTAACCAAGGACCTAGGAACTGTTAAGGTAACATCGAGGATATAAGCTGTTCCAAGTAGGGTGGTTTTTTGTAGAATCAGAATGTTCAAGCCTGGTAAATTTAGAATTTCCAAATAGCGAGGTAACCCTTTAGGTATTGCTCCAAGGGCTCCAATTACAATCGCTCAACTTCATTTACCATTATTATTATTATTATTATTATGTGGTTAATCTTTGGTGAGATTCAGCGCCTTTGGGGCTGGTTGGTAGTTCAACAGCTAGAGTCCTAACCAAGGACCTAGGAACTGTTAAGGTAAAGTGGGAGGATATTAGCTGTTCCAAGTAGGGTGGGTTTTTTTGTAGAATCAGAATGTTCAAGTCTGATAAATTATTCATTATTATTATTATTATTATTATTATTATTATTATTATTATTATTTCTTTTATTCATTAAGCATGAATCTCAGTAAAATGAACATTTAAAGACATGTCACAAATGTCACTGGCTGCCAGCGACCTAGGTATCAACCAGGTATCTTCTTAAAATATATGATGTTCCTAGTAGCACAGTTTTTTTTACAGTTCCGTTGGTGTTATTGCAGGAAACTGCAATTTCTTTATGTGTTGTTGTTGTTGTTGTTGTGGTGGTGGTGGTGGTTAGAAAAGGAGCCCGCTTTGCCTTTCAATGCGATCCGTGGTTTCTTTAGATGCAGCCCCAGAACCGGGTTGAAAGAGGGGAAATCCACCTGGGACTACTAAACTGATACACAACCGGAGGAGGGGACCCCCTTCCACACGTACACGCGCACCCCACATCGCTAGATCGCATTCTGGAACAAGCTTCGATTTCCCACGAGGACACCCCACCCCAGTCCCCCGCGCGCGGCGCACGTGTTTGGAAGCGCAGGACCAGCGAGCGTCCAGCAACACGTGGCGTCATAACCTTGGAATGCCAGAGCCTCATCGCAAACGGCAATCCAAGCAGGCGGCACACGAGCGCGCCTTCCCACACCTCTGGAGTTGCTCTCCCCCCCCCCCCGGGTTGCGGGCGGAAGGCATTCTCACGTTTATAAAACACACGCCTCTGCAAAAAAACCTAACCAGGATTGTCTCCTGGCATGTGCAGAGCGGGGTTTTTTTTTAAGGGATTTCCCCCGCGCAGGACACGCGCGCTTACCTTCCAGCACGACCTCCTTGCCGGCCCTCTTGAGCGCCTGCACGGCTTCGTCGTGGGTGGCATCGCGCAAATCCGCGCCGTTGACGGTAAGGATGGCATCGCCGACGTAGAGCGCCTGGGTCTGGTCGGCGGCCAAGCCCTTGAAGATCTTGCTGATGAGGATGGGCATCTTGTTCTCTTTGCCCCCTTTGATGCTGATGCCCAAGCCGCCCATCTCCTGCTTCAACACCTTGACGCACCGCTTCTGGTTGGAGACGGCTTCGGGCACTTGTTCGGGCAAGTCGGTCAGCGCCGTCCGGACTCCGAGCGCCGGCTTGGGGCTCCCGCCGTTGTTGTTGCCGCTGCTGTTGTAGCTGCTCTCCGACGGCGACTCGGGCGAGCCAGCGCCGGGCAGGGGACAGGAGGAGGAGGAGGCGGCCGCCCTCGACGCCCCACCGCCGGCTCCTCTGCCGCAGAAAGTTCCATTGCCCGCCGAGGCTGCCCCGATGCCGTTGTAAGCCGCGGCGGCGCCTCCGCCTTCTTCGCCGCTCAGCACCAGCGCCTCGCCGCCCAGGGTCACCAACACCCGGTGCCACCGGTCGCGCACCAAAACTTCCAGCGCGCCGCTCCGCTGCAACCGGCCGCCGCCGCCGCCTCCGGCCGCCGCTACCGCCATCTTTGGAGCATTTCTTAAAACACCATGTGATTTGGGCACACACAAACACACACCCGCGCGCGGCTACACACACACATACACACACCACGCCCCGGGAAGAGGGGGGGGGGGGAGAGAGAAAGAAGTGGGTGAAAGAGAGCGCCCGGAGCCGCGCCGCCACTCCGAGAGGTCGGCGGAGACTTCGCCAAGGGGAGGGACCCGGGTCAAGCTCGGAGGATGGGTTAGGGGAGGGGAGGGGCGGAAGGGCGAGGCGTTCTGCCTTCGGGACGCTCGCCCTGTCGAACCGGAGTTCTTTTTTTTTTCTTTTTCTAGACTTATATACCGCTTCATAGGGCTTTCAGCCCTCTCTAAGCGGTTTACAGAGTCAGCATGTTGCCCCCAACAACAACCTGGGTCCTCATTTTACCCACCTCGGAAGGATGGAAGGCTGAGTCAACCTTGAGCCGGTGAGATTTGAACAGCCGAACTGCAGTCAGCTGAAGTAGCCTGCAGTGCTGCATTTAACCACTGCGCCACCTTGGCTCTTGGGAAGAGGGCGGGTGAGGTCCGGACGCTGCCCCGAGGACCCACCTGGGTGGAGGCGTTTCCCCGACGCTAAGGAGGGAAGGAAAAAAGGGGGCTCCCTGATAGCCCCCCCCCCCGCGTTGGGGTGTCCTGCATTCCGTCTAAAACAGTGGTTCCCCACCTTTTCTTTAGCCGTGCCCCAACTAAGCATCTTTAAAATCCTGATGCCCCCCCCTCCATGACATATAATTCTTACTTTACTTAAGAAGTAAACTCTACTCACGCGGAGGAAGCTTCAAAGGCCATTAACTTGGTTTAAACAAGGTTCGAATTGCCCCATTAAAAATCAACCCCACCCCCCCCCCGTGAGGCCCCACGTTTTCAAAATAATCTCGGATCACCTTGAGGCGGTTTCTCCGAAACCTGGAGTTGCAGGTACAGGTGGTCCGATTTGTAAACGGTTCCTTTAGTAACCATTCAACCTCATGACATCGTTGCAAAAAGCTACTGATTATATTTTCCCCTCCACACTTAGCATCCCCCTGGCCAGGGGATCAAAATTCAGACTCTTGGCAACTGACTCACAGTTAGGACGGTTGCAGTGTCCCTGGGATCCTCGTGTTGCAACTTTCTGACAAGTAAAATCAATGGGTAAACCAGACCCACTGAACAGCTGTGGCTAACTTAATAATTGCAATGGTTCACTTTAGCTGTGGCGGGAAAGGTTGTAAACCTGGGCAAAACTCAACGTGCCTCACTTAGTAACATACATTTTGAGGCTCAACTGTGGCTTCACACTGAGGACTACCTGTATACTAGATTAGCATTCCCATGATGGCACCAGAGGTTTGGACAAGAATCCCAGAGCCAGCCTTGGACAAGGCATACCTGGGAACCAGCCTTCCTTCAAAATGGCTCTCAACGCCCTGGAGAAAGGGTGGGAATAATCAACTTTTCCTACAATCTCATCCTTGGATGCTTTTGTTTTATTTTGCCTTTTTGTTTCCCTGCAGTCACATCAACATCCAGTTATTCTCCCCCCACCCCCACTTCCCCCCAGCCTTTTCCTAAACTAGATCATGGCAATCTGGGTATATTAGTTTTCCATGTTAAATAACCTATTTTAAAACTGTGTTAGTAGATTGGCAGGAGCTTCTAAAATCCCACAGTTCCCAGGCTTCAGTCATGGTTTTGTCAGGTTTTAGGTTTAGATTTTAATAGGAGATTAAAGAGTCCTATTAAAGAAACACTTCAGTTAATGTGAGTGAAAAGCGAGAGTGTGCCAGCTGCTAGCTGTACCTCTTGGCTGCTGTTGCAACAGTTAGCAGAGCTGCTTGAAAACGGTTCCACCACAAAATCGCGGAGGACAAAATCGCGCTCGACAAAAGCGCGCATTTGACGTCATCACAGCACGACGAAAACATCGCGCTGTGATCGAAAAATGTAAAAATAAAGCAAAAACCTTACCCTAACCCCCCCAAACCTAACCCTAACCCTAAACCTAACCCTAAACCTAACCCTTAACCTAACCCTAAATCTAACCCTAAACCTAACCGTTAACGTAACGCTAAACCTAACGCTAACTCTTAACGCTAAACGTAACCCTAACGCTCTAAACCTAACCCTAAACCTAAACCTTACCTTTATGTGAATCGGCTTGCTTTAATTTTAATTTTATTTAAAATTTTAATTTTTTTCATCGCGCTGTGATGACGTCACATGCGCGCTTTCGTCGAGCGCAATTTTGTCCTCCGCGGTTTTGACGGGTCACGCTTGAAAACAGTTGTAGTACAGATAGTCCTCCATGTAAAACCATTCATTCAGTGACTATTCAAAGTTACGACGGCACTGAAAGAAGTGACTGACCAGTTTTCACACTTAAGACAATTGCAACATCTCCCCGATCACATGATCAATTTGGGGCGCTTGGTGTTGTGGCCTGCCAGCTGCCAGCAGAGCTGGGGGCAGACTCGGATGAGGAGGAGGTTGGGGAGGAACTTGGTCCAGTGCTGGAGTCTGGGGAAGGCTCCGATGGATGCTCTGCGTTGGACACAGAGATAGAGCCAGGGCCGTCCGACATTTTCCAGCCATCGGAGAGGCAGCTGCCTTTGGAGGCTGATATGAGTGAGGAGGAAGAACAGCTGTGGCCTGTTCCAGATGCACATTCCAGATGCGCAGAGCAGTTAGAAGAGGTGAGCAATGGAGAAGAAGCAACGGAGGACAAGGAATCGACTGGGGAAGCAAAGCACATGTGGGTGCTGAATGGCCTCTCCCTGGCTGGGGAATAAATAGAAGGAAAGGGGAGTAATTGTCATAGGAGACAACAGTTCGTATTTCTGAAGATTTTGCTCACTCTGTTTCGTGCCAGAAAGACTGCTTGCCTTAATTTTCAGCTTTTCGACTGGGAGCTCATGGCCTTGCAATTATGGTCTGTTACTGCAATTAACTCCTTGAAGGACAATTGCCTGGACTTTTCCGTGGGTGAATGCAATTAATTCACAAGAGGTAAATAAAGAGGAATTTTTCGTGACAAGGGGGTCTGTTTCTTGCTTCTGCTAAGGCTGGGTCAAAACTCTTGAAAACTGGCATGTATGTATGACAGTTGCCCTATCCCTGAGATCATTTGATCACCAATTGTAAACTTCCTAGCTGGCTTCCGGGCAAACAAAGTGAGTGAGGAAAGCCAGATTCACTTAACAACTGCATGATTCACTTAACAACCGCAATGGTTAGCTTAACAACTGGCAAAAAAATAAAATGGAGCACAAATTTTGGCCTCCGCAACAGTTGTAAGTTGAGGACTACCTGTAGCTGACTGGAAAAAAACATCAACCTTGCTAAGCTCTTGAGTTATCCCAGGCTAGAGCATTTCTTTACATGACAAAAATCAGCCAGGAAAGATAGCAAAAACCTTCTGAAAAGCAAAGCTGGGCATAATTTCTGTAAAGCAGAGAAATCACCCATATTTCAACCTCCACACAAGCAATCCTTGACCTAAACAACCATAATGCAGCTTGCCAGTTACAGTCATAAGGCGTGACTATCCATGAAACAGGTCCTCAATCTACAATCCAATCTTTGGAGCTTTTTTTTTTTTTTTTACGTGATCGTTAAGCAAATGAAGCAGTTGTTAGCAAACCCATTGTTTGCTATGGGATGGCCTTGCCGAAAATTGAAAGTAAATGCTGCTTTTTGGCAAAAATGTCTGCAGCAGTGGTGGGTTCTTACCAGTTCTGACCAGTTCGGCCAAACTGCTAGTAACTTGGCGGCCTGGGTCACTGGAACTGGCAATGACCCGGGTCTGCCATGCCCCTGAACCAGTTCTCCCGTAGGCACCGCCATCTTGCTTTTTTTGCTTCTGTGCATGCGCAGAGCTGTTGTAGTGCCCATACGTCCCTGAGCAAACCGGGAGTAGTCTCTCCTGGAACCCACACCTGGTCTGTAGAATGCTGTAAACAGCCCTAGATGCAGTCATGTGACCATGGGGCGGGGCGGGACAGGGCAGCCATTAGAATTTAGGAATCAGGTCGTAAGTTCATTGGGGAGGAGAAGTTCATTGGGGAGGAGAACAGAGGTGGGTTGCTAAATCTTTTTACTACCAGTTCGGGCGTGCTCCCGCACTCGTGTGTGTGTGTGTGTGTGTGACACTTCTGTGCATGCGCAGAAACTTCCTGGCAGGTGGGGGAGCTTCCCCCGCTGCTACTACTGGTTTGGCTGATCTGGGCCAAACTGGCAGCAACCCACCTCTGGAGGAGACCACCATAACTTCAAATGGTCACTAAGTGAGTTGTTGCAAATCAAGGATTACCTATATGTTGCAAGGATTCTATCCACCCTGTTCAGAGACTAAACAGATAATTAAGCCGCTGCATTTGATTGGATAACCGCAATTGCTTTGTTTGATCTGGAAAGCAACCCTGGAAACTTCAGCTGATGCCAATTTTCAGCCACTAAAACTGGGCTGGTAATCCCATTAACTTTTCCCTCATTTGCATTAGCTTCCCTAATCGTTTCAGGGCACTACTCAAGATTCATGACTATTTACTCAGTGATTATTTAAATTGGTTATTATAGCCACCCAACGCCGATGGACTCAGGGCAGCAGACAAAACATGCAAACAGTAAAAACAATTTAAAACATAAAACCACACAGACTGCCCAGATTAAAGTGATCATAAGGGCAATAAGAAACCAAAGTAGGGCTTTGCAAAACACGGGATATTCTAATTTATTGTAAGGCGCCCAGAGTTACCGGGCGGCAAGATCAGCAGCTAATAATTGAATTGCATTGAGAAGCAGGCATTGCCACAGGTTTTTATCTCTCCCAATTCAGTGGAATCCCCAAAACTTCAGAGGGACTCAGGACAGCCTACAGAGTTGCCCTTGCATTGCCCCATGGGAGTCTGACAACCATTCAGAATACAAGCTCAAATCCAAAAGCCTTGAGAGCATCTCAGCAGCTTTTCCCTTTTCCCCCAGGACTTCAAACGTGTGATCCCATCCACCATTAAAAACCATCTTTCCAAATAGCCGCCATGTTTCCAGTGTCTTTCTCCCCACTTGGAATTGAAGCCAGAAGGACATTTCTTCCAACAGAACCCTTCTGGCCACAGCTGCCACCTGTTCCTTGAGCAATAGCCATGAGTCCAGAATAACCCCCAAATTGCATAGTGATCTCAAAATGGTGTCCTAAGACCAATAATAGACTCTTCTCAATTACTCAGTGCCAGGCCTGCAGCCATCTTTTCTTTTGGATCTTTGGCCTGCCACACCTTCTATTGTTCTACTAGGCATTTTCTATTGTGGGAAATTGGGAGGGGGGGATTGTAAGAAGTGAGATGTTATGTAGCCATAACAAAATTCTTTCTAGAAAGCCAAGGTCATCCTTTGTCTTTGCACCTCTGCACCTGACTGGAATTGGACGGGTGGAATTGCCAGCATGGCAGTGGAAGTTTGGACCATGTGATGGTGGACTTGTGTGTGTGGGGACAAGATCTTGAACTTTCAACTAGGTGGGAAAAACCGGGAAGCTTTCAGATTCGGGTTTTCCCAGATGTGCCAACATGGAACTTTTAATAAATTGGAATTTTGAGCAATACTTTGCCTTGGACTCTGATTTACTTTTGGATGCTATTTGGAAGCCTAACACTCACCCTTTGAACCGGATCTACATACTGTCCCCAAACATGGATGCAGGTTCCAGAGTCTCTCCAAAAATTGCTATATGGAATTGCTCCTTCCAATATGGCATAAGGAGAGCAGCCATAATTTCATCCTCCTTCAGTTCAGAGAAGTGTCCCTTGGCACTCAGTGCAAGCCATCTAAGCAACCCTTGGCACACAAAGGATTGTGCGGCCAGTTCTAAAGGGTACATTTGAAAAACAGGCTGTTCCTATGTGACCCAACTCTCCTGAAGCAGCACAGACTGCAAATTCTTTTCCTAAAGAGGCTTCGCTGTTTCCTTCCCTTTGCACCAAACCTAATTTGTCAAGAATGTAAAGACAGTGCTACTCTTGGGCTCTTTATACAGGCAACAGCATGCACCTCCGTTCTGTGCCAGTATTATTTTCAAAAGTGAAAGCAAAACAACAACAAACAGATCTTGTTTAAGATTATTTTGTTACGAGCAAGATCAGCCTTCAAGAGTTTCATAAGTTTTTGTATGTTTTATGTGTTTGTAGATAGGATAGGATAGGATAGGATAGAATAGAATAGAATAGAATAGAATAGAATAGAGAGTTGGAAGGGACCGTGGAGGTCTTCTAGTTCAACTCCCTGCTTAGGCAGGAAACCCTACACCACTTCAGACAAATGGTTGTCCAATCTCTTCTTAAAGACTTCCAGTGTTGGAGCATTCACAACTTCTGGAGGCAAGTTGTTCCACTGGTTAATTGTTCTAACTGTCAGGAAATTTCTCCTAGTTGCTTCTCTCCTTGGTTAGTTTCCATCCATTGCTTCTTGTCCTGCCTTCAGGTGCTTTGGAGAATAGCTTGACCCCCCTCTTCTTTGTGGCAACCCCTGAGATATCGGAACACTGCTATCAGGCCACCCCTAGTCCTTCTTTTCATTAAACTAGACATACCCAGTTCCTGCAAGTTCTATGTGAGCCTCTCCGCCCTCATACCAGTAAAACATAGATTGATCCATAGCAGAAAATGGGGTGTTACCAGATTCTCTTTGGCTAGTTTCACAATGTCACAAGAACGGAGTCAGTTCATCCTGGTGCCAAAAGTACAACAAGCCAACATTTTTAAAAAGCACATCCTTAAGGACATTTCTTGGTCCTAATATCTTGTTTAACTTCTGCATCCAGCCAAATGCTTTTTTTTTTTTTACTTTGTAGCTTTCTTTTAGGCACCAATTACTGTCATATAAACCAATACAATTTGTGTAGCTGCACTACCTACTATTTTTCAAGTTGAAGGCCTTTTATGGTCTATAGGAAATTGGTTTTTTTTCCTGCATTGGACCGGAAGGCCAAAAGGTATTATGCAATCAGGTTTGCTAGGGCAGACCAGACCAACAACTCAGCTACAGCAGAAGGCGAAAATTATTTCTGTTGAGATTAGCTGTATAATAACAAAATCTTACAAGTTTCTGTTATGTTGCCTCCTCCCCATTCTTATACTTTAGTGCAGTGCTCTCCAGTGATTTAGACACCAGAGGCTGGTTTTGTGGGAGACAATTTTCACATGAACGTTGATGGTGCAGTGGTTGGAATGTAATATTGCAGGCTAATTCAGCTCACTGCCAGGAGTTCAATTCTCATTGGCTCAAGGTTGACTCAGCCTTTCATCCTTCCGAGGATGGTAAAATAGGGACACGGATTGTTGGGAGCAATAGGCTGACTCTGTAAACTGCTTAGAGAGGGTGGTAACTATGAAGTGTTATATAAGTCTAAGTGCTGTTGCTATTGCTATGGTTGCTCTGGACTAAAAAATAAAATTGTTTCAGCCTCTTTTGACTAGCTCACAGTTGTTGCATAATTCTGTCAAGGATATCTTCCTTATTCTTTATACATAAAAAACTGCTAAAATTTAAAATGGACCATTCAGGATTCTCCTGAAGTTGTAACATATCCATTCAAAAAAAATAGGCAAGTTCTCCAAAGGTCTGTATGTTAAGGTAGGCTAGGTTTTAATTGCAGATATGATTAATTGCAATTAATTTTCTTTAGAAAATTGTCTAAATACTTTAGAACTATCTAAAGTAGCCTTTCTGAACCTTTTTATTCTGGGGAATCCTTGAAATTATTTTCAAATCTGTGTGTGTGTGTATGTGTATGTATGTATGTATGTATGTATGTATGTATAATGTATATATGTATGTATGTATGTATATATGTATGTATGTATGTATGTATATATGTATATATGTATATATGTATATATGTATATATGTATATATGTATATATGTATATATGTATATATGTATATATGTATATATGTATATATGTATATATGTATATATGTATATATGTATATATGTATATATGTATATATGTATATATGTATATATGTATATATGTATATATGTATATATGTATATATGTATATATGTATATATGTATATATGTATATATGTATATATGTATATATGTATATATGTATATATGTATATATGTATATATGTATATATGTATATATGTATACGTACGTACGTATGTATGTTTTCATAGATTTTCACGGGTGTAGGTATGCTGGTCTTGTTGTGTTCGGGTCTTTTCCTGCGTAAGATTGAGATTGTCTTGGCAACATTTCGGTGAGGTCTCATTCGTCATCCTCAGGCTGGTGTTTTCGGCTTAAACCATGGCCGGAGCTGCCGTCTTTCTATAAATCTTGGTGGGGGTGTGTGGAGTGCTAGCTTTGTTTCAGCAAGTGGATTGATTGGATGTGTGGCTGTATCATGATTGGTAGATTGGTGCTGATTGGTGCTGGCTGTGGGTCCATTGTTGTTTTGTGTTGTAACGGCCTGCGTGGTGGGTGGGACTCATTTGTTTACCAGGACTGGTTTCCAGATGTCTGGTAGGCGGGAGGTATCATCACGTTTATTCAGGTTGTGGGGGTGTTTCTCTATTTTGATAGCTTCCATAATTATTCTCTTGTTGAAGTGTTCAGTTTTGGTATTTGTATGGTGTCAAGGCAGCCTCCATCAGCAACCAAGAAAGAAACCACTCAACTCCATTTTGCAGAATTAAGAGTACTTTTACTGGTCATGAGAAGCTAGCAGCTAAGCACAGCAAGATCTGGGGCAAAAGTGCGTGTAATCATAGATATCAATATGTGACCCAACTCCCTCCCCCCGGTAACCCCATCCCATAGTCCAATCTGCACATCAGGTGTCATGTAGGTGTCATCTTCAAAAAGCATCATCAGGTTGGTATGCCGGATAGTTGGCCTTGGCGGCAAATCCACTATCTGCAGCATGCACAGTAGATGGTGAGAACAACTCCCTTTTTATAATCACTCCTGTTCTGAATACTTCCCCACCCAAATACCATGCCTCCCCCTTCCCGTTTCAATGGCAGCCGAAAGCAAGTAGTAAAGCAGAGGCTGACGCACGAAATACCATGCAAAATCTGCCCTGCAACATACATAGGACAAATGAACAGGAGAATAAATGCACGCATCGCAGAACACAAGAACGCAGTAAGAAAAAAAGGAAAAACTTCCTCCCTTTTCCAGCACCTTAAAGCTCCAGGATATGAAATTAATTTTGAAGGAACCAGGTTAATCTCCAAAACTGAACACTTCAACAAGAAGTGTCACAAAAGGTGATTAACTGACCCTGGGACCCTCTATTCATCCTAAATACATGCCAGTTGCAAGCATCTGAATTTTGACCACGTAACCATGGAGACACTGCAATGATCATGTGTGAAAAAATGATCATAAGTCACTTTTTCCAGTGCTGTTGTAACTCCGAATGGTCACTAAACAAATGGTCATACATCAAGGTTCACCTGCATAGGCTACTGCAATGCTGGTTGGGGAATTCTGGGAGTTCAAACCCATCCATCTTAAAGCTTCCCAGGTAGAGAAACATCTGTCTGCTGTAAGCCATTCGGTCTCAAGTTCCTTAGATTTAAAGATTTTTTTTTTTTAAGGAGGAAGACTTGGATATGGTCCTGGCCTCTAAATTTCAGTCAACACCAGGGATGGGTTCCTGCCAGTTCTAACCTCTTCTATAGAAGAGGTTCCACAAATATACAGTGCCATTTAGAACCGGTTCCAGCTCCCTCCCCCACGCCCGTCCACACATCATCAAGATGAAGAGCGAGAGGAGGAATCCTGGGAGTTGAAGTCCACAAGTCTTAAAGCTGTCAATTTTGAACACCCCTGGTTTTTTTCCCCAAAGGGTTGGTTCCACCACAAAAGCGCGTAGGACAAAATCGCGCTCGACAAAAGCGCGCTGTGACGTCATCACAGCGCGACAAAAAAGATCGAAAAATTGTAAAAATAAAGCGAAAACCTTACCCTAAGCCCCCCAAACCTAACCCTAAACCTAACCCTAAACCTAACTCTTAACCTAACCCTAAACCTAACCCAAAACCTAACCGTTAAAGTAACGAAAAACCTAACGCTAACCCTTATCCTAACCCTAACGCTAACGCTAACGCTCTAAAGCTAACCCTAACCCTTAACCTAACCCTAATCCTAACCCTAACCCTAACCCTAACCCTTACCTTTATGCGAATCGGCTTGCTTTAATTTAATTTTTATTAATTTTTATTTGAATTTTTCGATCTTTTTCGTCGCGCTGTGATGACGTCAAAGGCGCGATTTTGTCGATCGCGCTTTTGCCGTCCGCGCTTTTGACGGGTCACGAAAGGGTTAGGGGTGCAGGGGTCTTGTAACTTGACAGCTTTAAGACTTGCCCACTTCAATGCCAGAGTTTCTGAGCCAACATTTTGGTTGCTAAGCAAGAGCGTTGTTAAGTGAGTTTCACCACATTTTACAAATTGGCCACTCCCACCCGGTCACATGGCTGGCAAGCCACTCCCACAAAGCAGGCCACACCTACAGAAGAGGTTCTGAAAAAATTTGAAACCCACCACTGGTCGACACCTACAAGAGTTGGCTTTTCTTGACCTAAAAAGCAAAAAAAAAACCTGAGCAAGATTGCCCTTGATGGGAAGTTGCCAGGTAATTGCAGGCCTGGAGATAGACTGGGAAGTCAAAGACAAACAAACTTTAAAAAGGCGATGACAAGCCACTTCCTTATCATTGCAGGAAAATACCAATGGGTTTATCCATGAAGACACTAAGAATCTCAAAAGATATTCCAGCTACTTACTCAGTCATCTGATAAAACTGAAGGATGTTTATAACGAAACTTTTGGACCTGGCTAACATTCACGCATAACAGAGGGTAAGCAAGCTTTCCCCACTTCTGATGGTTGCCCCTATGGCAGCCTTTGCCAACGCTTCCAGAGAATTTCCCCATCCCTCAAAGACTACCCAGCTTAGAGACTTCAGTAGATGTAATCCAATTTTAGAGGCTCTCAACCTATCTATGGGAAGAGCCAAGGTGCCACAGTGGTTAAATGCAGCACTGCAGGCTACTTCAGCTGACTGCAGTTCTGCAGTTCGGCTGTTCAAATCTCACCGGCTCAGGGTTGACTCAGCCTTCCATCCTTCCGAGGTGGGTAAAATGAGGACCCGGATTGTTGTTGGGGGCAATATGCTGACTCTGTAAACCGCTTAGAGAGGGCTGAAAGCCCTATGAAGCGGTATATAAGTCTAACTGCTATTGCTATTGCTATCTACAGAATACAGACCAGCAAGAGTTGGAAGGTAACTTGTAGGTCATCTAGTCCAACCCCCTCCCACCCAAGCAGGAGACCCTACACCATTTCTAATAGATGGCAGTCTACTCTCTTCTTGAAAGCTTCCAGTGACGAAGCATCCACAACTTCTGAAGGCAAGCTGTTCCATTGGTTGATTGTTCTCACTGTCAGAAAGTTCCTCCTTATTTCTAGCTTGAATCTCTCCTTGATTAGTTTCCATCCATTATTCCTTGCCTGGACTTTAGGTGCTTTGGGAAATAGCTTGACTCCTTCCCTTGGTTCCTAGAGCCAAGGTGGCGCAGTGGTTAAATGCAGCACTGCAGGCTACTGCTAGATCAGCAGGTCAGCGGTTCAAATCTCACCGGCTCAGGGTTGACTCAGCCTTCCATCCTTCCGAGGTGGGTAAAATGAGGACCCAGATTGTTGGGGGCAATATGCTGACTCTCTGTAAACCGCTTAGAGAGGCCTGAAAGGCCTATGAAGCGGTATATAAGTCTACTGCTATTGCTATTGCTATTGCTGCTATCCTCTCTGTGGCAGCCCCTCAAATATTGGAACACTGTTATCATGTCTCCCCTAGTCCTTCTCTTCACTAGACTAGCCATGCCCAGTTCCTGTAACTGTTCTTCTCTTCCAGCTCTATTCTGATTGATTGATTGATTGATTGATAGATATCTTTTAGCCTCCAGTCTCCTAATCATCTTTGCTGCTCTTCTCTGCACTCTTTCTAGAGTCTCAGCATCCTTTTTTTAATAGTATGGTGATCAAAACTGGATGCTAGTTTTGGTCAGGAGGGTCCAAGTTTGGTGAATGCAATCCAGAACAATTTTTGCAACCTGGATTTTCTTCTTCGCGTCATTAGGGGACTAGATCTGGTGACATTGAATTCCCCACTATGTCCCAAAGAAGGGATTTTCTGTAATGCATAAATGGTATGTAGGGAAGAGCTAGGGAGATGAGCTAGATGGATGCTGCCTAGCAAATGGTCAGATAAGAGATAGCATAGCCCACAGCTGAATAATGGGCAAGTTAAGACCCTCTCTGGTTTCTCAGGCTGTAACAGAGATAGCAAGAGCAATAGCACTTATATACCACTTGTTGTGGCCCAGCAGGAGCCGTTGGAGCTACCACCAGACTCTGACAGTGAGGGGTCCTATGAGTCGGCTCTGGAGGATGTGGAGGACCCTGGACCCCGACTCCGAGCAGGGTGCAGAGAGGTTGGTTGGCCACCAGGAGGCACCTGAGCCTTGGACCAGTGGGGAGGAGCCAAGGGAGTTGTTCCTGGATGCCTGGCACCGACGAGCTAATAGGCGTAAGGAACAGTTGTGCAGTTACGGGAGATAATTGCACTCAGCTGGTGGTAATTAGGCTCCTCTCAAGACTATAAAAGGAATGATTGTGCACACGCCCTTTTGCAGGAGTCAACGTATTTACTAAAGTTGGAGACCTTTTGTGGCTAGCTTGGCAGGCTGGATTGCTGCCAAGGTTAGTCTGTGCTGGATTGCTGCCAACGTCTTGTCTGCATTGCTGGCAACGTCTTGTCTGTGCTGGCTTGCTGCCAAGGTCCTGTCTGTGTGTTAATAAATCCTTGCGGTATCTTTGTCTCGCCATGCTTTGGTGTAGGACGAGGGGGGGTCAGAACACCACTTCATAGTACTTTTACAGCCCTATTTAAGAGGTTTTACAGAGTCAGCATTGTTGCCCCCAACAATCTGGGTCCTCAGTTAACCCACCTCGGAAGGATGGAAGGCTGAGTCAACCTTGAGCCTGATGAGATTTGAACTGCAGAACTGCAGCTAGCAATCAGCTGAAGTAGCACTCTAACCACTTTGGCTCTTAGATAGCAGGAGAATTGTATTTTCAGGCCATTAATGTAGCTTTGCAATAAAGTAGAATTCAATTTTATGGTCATATACCTGTCTAGTCTACTTGGTAGAACAGAGTTTGTCCCAGGGCTAAGTGGGAATTTAACAGAACACCTTCTACCCAATAAGACGAACAAGTCCTTGCAAATTGGTAGTCAGCTCTACAATAGCAGTACCAATAGCACTTAGACTTATATATCACTTGACGATGCTTGACAGCCCTCTCTAAGTGGTTTACAGAGCCAGCATATTGCCCCCAACAATCTGGGTCTTCGTTTTACCAACTTTGGAAGGATGGAAGGCTGAGTCAACCTTGAGCCTGGTGAGATTTGAGCTGCCAAACTGCAGTCAGCTGGCAGCCAGCAGAAGTAAGCTGCAGTACTGCCCTCTAACCACTGCGTCACCATGGCTCA
Organism: Thamnophis sirtalis; assembly: GCF_051295495.1. Taxonomy (NCBI): domain Eukaryota; kingdom Metazoa; phylum Chordata; class Lepidosauria; order Squamata; family Natricidae; genus Thamnophis; species Thamnophis sirtalis. Next base: position 114,467,130 of record NW_028261382.1, on the reverse strand, counting down.
TAAGCTTTGCCTGTGCCTGCATCCTGTGAATACACGCACACCTTCAGCCGTTAGGCAAACCTGCTTCATCCATTGAAAATATGGAGGTGAATTATGAGTACCTTCCTCATAACTGTAATGAATATTGGCTGAATACAATTCATGCATTGTCATCTAAACTTCAGTCTTGGGCAGATATTGGCGTGGAAGACAAAATAAGCCATTTCAAGATGAAAAGTTGGCATGAAAGTGCTTGGCAAAACATTAGCCACAGTGATATTCCTTCTGTTGCTCATTGACTTGCAGTTTTATGCAGTTTTACCCCAGACGTTTCTTACACAGTCTAATATTTCTGCTTCTAAGGAGGCTTTAATTGTAGGTGTCTGCTATATTGAGAGACATGTTGTGTTAAGCACCTAGATCAACATTTGAAGTTGACACCAGTTGTTGAACAATTCCCAACTCTTTAAAATAACAGGAAAGGATATAGAAATCATTTTACACCAGTGATGTGCGGTGAGGTTCATGGCCAGTGAGGCAAGCGGGCAAAAGCCGCCCTATGTCTGCCTGCGCCAGCCGCCCCTGAAGCTCCGACGCGTCCCGCTCTATGGTGGAAAGCTGCGTTGGCACTTTAAAGCCATGTCGCCGCGCCGACCATACAGCGGGACACATCCCGCTCTATGGCGAAAAGCTGTGCCGGCACTTTAAAGCCATGCTGCCACACCGGCCATACAGCGGGATGCTATGACGGGGCACGGTGGCATGGCTTTAAAAAATAAAAAAATAAAGTGCCAGCCCGTGCGCCAGCAGAGGCGGGTAAAACGCACACACACACACACTACTTATAATAATACAAATTACAATTACTTACACATTACAATAATTTTGAATTCCTCCCCCCTCCCTCCAACCCACATACCTTTTCCAGCTGTTTCACAGAGGATTTCAACTCTCCTCTTGTCTGCCAATCTGAAAATCTAAAAAATGTAAAAAGAAAAAAGCAAGAGTTGCTGAAGCCAGGCTGGATTAGCTGCTGCCAGAATCCCCAATGGGTGACTCTGCTTAACTGTTTAAAAAAAGCCTCAAAAAAAGTGCCCTCTGCAGGAGGAGACGAGAGAACCACGTGCCTCCTCTGCATAAGGAATTTTTCGCCTTTTAACCCTTGCTTAACTCTGCTCAAGTGATCATAAAGACAGACTAAAAGAGGCACGTGGTTCTCTCGCCCCCTCCTGCAGTTAAGCACTAAGCAGAGTCATCCACTGTGACTCTGACAGCAACTACCTCAGCCTTTTTCCTTTTAATTTTTGTTCTTTTCATGATGACAGTGGTGAGGCCCTGCCTCCCCTGCCTCCCCTGACTGCACGTCCCTGTTTTACACACACAACTAACTTTGCCTTGTAGGAAGTTAAAACCCACTCCTCTCCTAGAAAAATGAAATTTCCTGGGAAATATTGAAAAGGCAGAATTTTATATTTCCTTGGATCAGAAATGGAGAAACATGTTTTTAGGTGGGTAGCAGGCTCACTCTTAATAGCCCCCACCTTTGTCAATGGGCCATTAAAAATCCTGGGTTGGTCTATTCTACATAACAAAGATCTCCTCCTTCAGCTCCAAGGTAATGGGATTAAGGCATGATAGCATTAGCCCTTTACCCATCTCACCACAGGGCACCTGGGAAGAAGTGATGCTCAACCGTACCTGGACTCACAGCCTACAGAGTTGCCCCTGCGTGGCCCCATGGGAGTCTGACGACCAATCAGAATACAAGCTCAAGATCAAAGGCTAGAGAGGGCATAAAACCAGGAACTTTCAACATTTCTGTCACTTTTCTTCTTCACCCAACATCTAGAAGCATGTCATCCCCCTTTTCTGTTCAGGACCTCAAGCTATGTGGTCCTGTCCACCATTAAACCATCTTTCCAAGCAGTCTCCATGTTTCCAGTGTCTTTTTCCCCACTTGGAACTGAACCCAGAGGGACATTTCTTCCAACAGCCTCTATATTGGAAAGTGTGCCTGAAAAAGGAATCTACCCCTATTTAAATTTGCAGGGGTAGAATGGCCTCAAAACAAACATGGATTGTTGGGTTGGGTAAATAATCCACATTTCATTAAGAGACATTCCGTGGACAAAATGACCTGTACACATTTAAGAAACGCCTTATCAAGTTAGAATCTTGGTTTCAAACTAAAGCCAGGAACAAATTGTTCCACAAATTTATGGAGAAAGAAACGGAGTAGGCAATTTCTTTGAAGGTCTCTTGAGGTAGGAGAGCTTCTCCAACAATCATTCAAGAGGTAGATGCTCCCTGAAAATGGTGACAGGAGCAATGCTACTGGAAGAGCCTCAAAGGAAATGCACCTCTTTGATGTCTCCTGCCCCTCTTCTGATGTCTTCGGCGGACTGAAAACCATTGGAGACCCAATTGTCCCATGTAAACAAATGAATACACTTATCCCCCTCGTCCCTAAAACAACGCACAGCACCTCCCTCCACCCCTGAGGATTTCTCCCAATTCTCTTTTCTGTAATAATTTGCAAAGTAAATTCTCTTTCATTGACTTGAGTGACAGGTAACAGGGAAAATGCAAGGCAGCAAGTCTTCACCCAACATTAAATGATGGAATGGGATTAGTCTGCCCTCATCATTTCAATGTCTGTCCTTCAATATGCTGACTTTATCCAAGATTTAAATAGTCTTATGGCCATCCGTGAGCTTCTGGAAAACCACCTGTTTTTTTTCTGCTTAATCCCTCAAAGCAGAGGTCTCCAACCTTGGCAACTTTAAGACTTGTGGTCTTCTACTCCCAGAATTCCTCAGCCAGCTGGCTGAGGAATTCTAAGAGTTGGTCCACAAGTCTTAAAGTTGCCAAGGTTGGAGACCTCTGCCTCAGAGGCAAAGGACTTAAACTTACTTCTGTTGCCCAGCGTAAGTTGTTTTTGGGTGACTACCTCAGCCTTCATTAATCTCTTGCAGATTCTCCGGAGCACTGCTATCTTAGGAAGACATGGATACCGACAACTGGCTAATCAACTATAGACAGCAGCCTTAAAATCTAGGTAGTCCTTGAATTACAACTACCTTGGGATAGACTTTCCATTGCTAAGCAAGGCAGTTGTTAAGTGAGTCCTGCTTGATTTTACAACCTTCTTGTCCCGGTTGTTAAGCAGTTGTTACTTGAGTCACACGGGTGTTAAGCAAAACCAGAACTCCCCATTGATTTTGCTGGTTGGTAGGAATGTCAGAAAGGTTAAAATCCCATAACCCTGGGACTCCCAAAGGTGCTTTTTCAAAAGGCAACTGGGCTTTCTGTTTTTGTTTTTTTTTGAAGACCCTTCGCTTCTCCTCCAAGAAGCTTCTTCAGCTCTGACTGGATGGTGGGGAATGGAAGGATTTATATTCCTTGCAGACAGCTGGTCATTTGCACCCAGAATAGAATAGAATGAAGAGAGTAGAGTAGAGTAGAGTAGAGTAGAGTAGAGTAGAGTAGAGTAGAGTAGAGTAGAGTAGAGTAGAATAGAATGGAATAGAATAGAATAGAAATCTTTAGAGCAGTGGTTCTCAATCTTCCCAATGCTGCGACCCTTTAATACAGTGCCATAAGTTCACCATCACGGGTTTATGGAAATTCTCAATCATCCAGGTCATGAGTGTCCCAAAGATGCTTTTTCAAGAGGCAACCGGACTTTCTGGTTTTTCTTTGAAGAGGTTTTGCCTCTCATCCATGAAGAGCCAAAGAAGCATCTTCAATGAAAAGCCGGAAATGTCTTGGATGAGAAGGGAAACGTCTTCAAAGAAAAAAACCAAAAAGTCCAGTTGCCGCTTGAAAAAGCACCTTTGGGTCCCACTTTAAAGTTACTAAGGCTGAGAAACACTGCAAGGTTACACTGATGAGCTGTGTTACACATAAGTCACAAGGGTGTGCCGAGGCATCTATGAATTCAAGCATGGCTACTCATAGTACTTAATGCATGGTCTTTAAAATGCACAAGTCCGCCACTTTCATGCCAAGAGTTAAACATGTTGGAGGAAGTTAGACAAGTGGAAGGGTTCAATTGGCATCTGGACTTTTCCAGTGGCAAGTGTTGTTCCCCCCATTCACCCACCCAATGAAGGCCCTTATTCATGGCATGAGAGCTTGCATTGTATCTATCTGCTCTCAAGCAGGCCTCACTGTCCGTTGAACAGCTGTGAGCTCTTAATTGGAAAAGAAAAGCCAAACTCAGCCGAGGAGCTTCTCACGGATGCGTTGAAAATTACTTTGGAAATCTCCTCTTCCCTTCCCCCTCTTCCTCCCCTTTGAACACTTTAAGCAGGGGTGGGAAACGATGGTCCTTTTATGACTTGTGGACTTCACCTCCCAGAATTCCTGAGCCAGCTATGCTAGGAATTCTGGGAGGTGAAGTCCACAAGTCATAAAAGGGCCATCTTTCCACACGCCTGTTTAGAAACTGACTGCAAGGGTGATGGGCGAATCTGTAAATAAAGGTCTTTAAACTCCTGTTTTGCCATTGAAAATGTGCCACGTTGTGCAGAAGGCAATGTCCAAGCAGACACACAGATATTTTGCCCTTTCAACAAACAAATGCAAATACTGAGAATTAAGGGACAGGAGAACATCTGTTGTTTTTTTCACCTTATGGCTCCCCATTTTCCAATACGCAAAATTTTTACCTGATGCTAGTCTTTAAATGCCACCGCTAAGCCTCTGGTGGCTAAATATTTCTTGCCTCTGTGCAGTTTAGACTTTTGCTACGGCTAGGTTTTATGCAAGATGCTAAATCCCACTGCATTGTTTGGCTTACCACATTATGTAAATCATGGGTGATGGCTTAGCATAACCTTCCTCGAAAATATAGTTCATTTTTCATGGACTGAAGTGTGAAGTCATTTTTTATGATCCAGTGCGATGTGTCAAACTGGACCACAAGCATTTGAGTGTACATGTTAAGGTATGGCAAACCACACTTAATTTACTTAATTAATTAATTAATAAAATAATTAATTAAGAGTTGTTAATCTAATCTTGCGAAGCTTCTTCTCCCCTAATATTGTACTGCAAACTAGGGCATACAAAACCTTTGCTAGACCGATTCTCGAATACAGCTCGTCTGTCTGGAATCCGCACTGTATATCAGATATTAACATAATTGAATGAGTCCAGAGGTATTTAGCAATAGCAGTTAGACTTATATACCGCTTCATAGGGCTTTCAGCCCTCTCTAAGCGGTTTTACAGAGTCAGCATATTGACCCCAACAACAATCCGGGTCCTCATTTTACCCACCTCGGAAGGATGGAAGGCTGAGTCAACCCTGAGCCGGTGAGATTTGAACAGCTGAACTGTAGAACTGCAGTCAGCCGAAGTAGCCTGCAGTGCTGCATTTAACCACTGCGCCACCTTGGCATGAGAAGAGTCCTCCACTCCTCTACTTATGCCACCAGTCTTGAAACCTTGGGCATGGACAACCTGGAACTATGCCCCCTACGGTCTGACCTAAGCGGAGTACACAAAATTATCTGCAACAAAGTCCAACCTGTACATGACTACTTCAGCTTCAACTGCAATAATACCCAAGCACACAATAGATACAAACTCAAGGTAAACCGCTCCAAACTCGATTGCAGAAAATACGACTTCAGCAACAGAAGGGTCAATGCCTGGAATGCTCTACCTGATTCTGTTTTTACATCCTCAAAACCCCAAAGCTTCAACCTTAAACTGTCTACTGTTGACCTCACCCCATTCCTAAGAGGTCAGTAGGGGCGTGCATAAGCGCACCAGTGTGCCTAATGTCCCTGTCCTACTGTCCCCATTTATTTGTACCCATTTCCTGTGCTCTTGCTTATTCTTATTCCTGTTATCTTGTACATGAATGAATGAATGAATGAATGAATGAATGAATGAATGAATGAATGAGTAAATAAATGGGCAATGGGCTCGGTAACTCAATCTGTAGTATTAACAGCAGGATTTTTACTTGCTATATACTTGAGTTTAAATTTAGTTTGCTTTCTGAACAACAACCCTGTGAGGTAAGTTAGACTAAGAAAGAGTGACTAACCAGAGCCATCCAAGAAGCTTTTATTATTGGGTAGGGTAGACTTAAATCTCCTAGTTTAATACCTTTTCTATTGCACCACTGTGACCCATGATTTGTCATTAGAATAGCTTGTTTATTTGTGTCAGAAGCATCACAATTAAAAGAAGGCTATACTATACGACATATATTTAAAATATAAAATACAAGATTAAAATATGTACAAATTAAATAAAACCTTGCCCAGGAACTAGCAATGTTAATTGTGTTCTGTCGTGTTGCCATGAGGTCCACAATTGTACATTGATCAGGTGTGTGTGTGTGTGTGTGTATGTGTTGTGTTTATTTCCCTATATACCTATATACCTGTGTCTCTTTCCTATATACCTATTTCCCTGGCTTAGCTGATAAAGGAGAATAGCCTGTGGCTTAGTGGCTAATATAACTGCCTAATATGTAATACAGCTCAGGTTCGATTCCCAGTAAGGGTATGGCTAGCTGATGAGAGCTTGACATAGATCTATACTAGTCTCCCTTTATTTATTTATATTTACCAGCACAAATTCATGTATATATCAGCACAAATGCATGTATGTATGCATATGTATGTGTATGTATGTATGCGTGTGTGTGTGTGTGTATGTATGTGTGTGTATACATATATATATATATATATATATATATATATATATATATATATATATATGTGTGTGTGTGTGTGTGTGTGTGTGTGTGTGTTGTATTTGTGCTGATAAATAAATAAACAAAGGCAACAGTAAAAATATTGGGTTTCTGTCTGGATGGTCTCTTGTGACGAGCTGATAGACAGAGAATGGAAGCAGTAAGCTTCCTCCCATATTTGGGCATACCAGGGGTTGTAACACTAAATACATACATACATACATACATACATACATACATACATACACACACACACACACACATACATATGCATACATACATACACAGACATATATGTTGTTGTGTGTATGTCACCACAATCACAAAGGACAAAAGCCACCGGATAGCCCCATTTGTTCAGAGTGTCTGGATTTTGTATTCACGAGCAGTTCGTTCAGCAATTTCCACATTTCCCAGCTTTCATCAGACCTAAATAGTATCATCTCCTCCGTTGTTGGTTCCATCCACTGTTGATTCGTTGTAGCTTTCAATAGGTCCACACTTTGCTTTTAAATTCTTCAAACTCTTCCATGGAGTTTTCCTCCATTAGAACAGCTGAGTTTGCACAAGGCACTAAACCTTACTCAAATATCAAGTTACCACTCCATGCATCCAGTTAAAGATTTGTTCTGCCAGCTGTGACAAAAATTCTTCTCAGTTCCTTTATTGGCGTTGCATCAGGCAGTGGAGGTTGAATCTGACATACCCAAAACTTAGCCTTGGTTCCAAGCTCTGGATCACGAAAAGTCAACACTTATAAGGTATAGGCCTACTTTCTTCCAGTGAAGAGGACCTATATGGCCTTGCTTATTCTCACCATGTATTGTAGCTTAACTTTGATGGTTGATTTATTCTCTCCTGGCAGCTTCTGGTTGCCATAGCTATCCATAAATAACACTCATGGTTTTTTTTTCCTGAACTTTTCATGCTGTACTTCACATTAGCATTCCAACAATATGTATCTGCCAACTTCTGGGGCCTGCATCTTCTCAAGGTTTTCCTCAGAGGCTGAGAAATCCCAACCACCTCTCTGTAAGAGGTAGGTGCATTTCCCCCAGAGGCACAAAATCTCTGTTCAAAGGGAAGGGAAACAACCACGCAATGCTTTGATAGCTTGATCAATCAGTAATGAATTCCTGAGTCAATAATCCTGCAGTGTCTTCATCAGATCAATAAGGTGGTAATTAGTCGTAAATTTAGAGCCAGATCAAGCCTTAAACTATGCATAAACCACTCCTGCTTGGGTCACTGTATGTACCTGACCCAGATGAGAATCAATTAATGTTCTTCCAAATAACATTTTCTGCTCTTGTAGTGAAGTTTGGGGCAAACCCTTAGGCCATCAGATTTTGTTTCAAATAAAGGTAGTTCTTGATTTATGATAGAATAGAGTAGAATAGAATAGAATAGAATAGAATGAAGAGAGTAGAGTAGAATAGAATAGAATGAAGAGAGTAAAATAGGGTAGGGTAGGGTAGAGTAGAATAGAATAGAATAGAATAGAATGAAGAGAGTAAAATAGGGTAGGGTAGGGTAGGGTAGAGTAGAGTAGAGTAGAGTAGAATAGAATAGAATAGAATAGAATAGAATGAAGAGAGTAAAGTAGGGTAGGGTAGGGTAGAGTAGAGTAGAGTAGAATAGAATAGAATAGAATAGAATAGAATGAAGAGAGTAAAATAGGGTAGGGTAGGGTAGGGCAGAGTAGAGTAGAGTAGAGTAGAGTAGAGTAGAGTAGAATAGAATAGAATAGAATAGAATAGAATAGAATAGAATTCTTTATTGGCTAAGTGTGATTAAACACACAAGGAATTGGTCTTTGGTGCATATGTTCTCAGTGTACATAAAAGATACATTCCTCACAAATCATAAGGTACAACACTTAATGATAGTCGTAGGGTACAAATAAGCAATCAAATCAAACTAGGAAACAATCAATATAAATCGTAAGGATATAAGCAACAAAATTAGAGTCAAACAGTCATAAGTGGGAGGAGATGGGTGATAGGAACAATGAGAAGATTAATAGTAATTGTAATGCAGACTTAGTAAATAGTTTAACAGTGTTGAGGGAATTATTTGTTTAGCGGAGTGATGGCGTTCGGGAAAAAACCTGTTCTTGTGCCTAGTTATTCTGGTGTGCAGTGTTTTTTAGCGTCGTTTTGAGGGTAGGAGTTGAAACAATTTATATCCAGGATGTGAGGGATCTGTCACAATTGGGACCAGAATTTCCGTTGCTTAGGTTAAGTAAGTCCTACCCACTGTCAGACCTGGAAGCCATCTTTTGCATAGGCCCTTCCGGCCTGCCACATTAACTGCTGTGGGAAAATGGGAGGAGGAATTACCATATTTTTCAGAGTATAAGACGCACCGTGTCCCCCCCCCAAAAAAGAGGGTGAAAATTTGGGTGCATCTTATACACTGAATGTAGCCCCACCTACCCCCACCAGAGGCCAGAAATGCGAGGCATGGAGGTCTGTGGCAATCCCTGCAGCCTGGAACAGCTGTTTGGGGGGTATTCCGGCAATCCAATCCACCCGTCAATCAGCTGTGCTGAATCAGGCTGCAATAAGTGCTGAAGCTGACTTGGCTGATCAGAGTTTGCAGCAGCAATCACATTCAGAAAGCACCCACAAGTAAGAAGGATGCAAAATAATAATAATACACAATATCAAAAGCAGGTTTTCCAAGGTAGCAGTAAATAGAAGCAAAACACAAGCAGTTTCACTTTCAGTTCTCATCTAAGCCAGGCTCCTTCCTGTCTCCTTGCTGATCACATGGCAAATACTGTTTCAGAGTCCAAATAGCCCTCATTGGCTGACTTAACTGCTATGTCTATTCATTGGTTGACCTTGTTAACATGTCTTCTAAGTCAGGAAGCAAATACCATGGATGCTGGTAGGCAGAGGCAGACTTTTTTTCTTCTTATTTCCCTCCCTAAAAACTAAGGTGTGTCTTATACTCCAAAAATATGGTATATGGGGTATGAGAAATATATAATCAAAATAACATTCCTTTCTCAGAGAGTCAAGGACATCTTGCCCTGCACCTGAAGTGGTGTAACTGGGAGGCATCTCCAGTTGGGACAGTGCTTGATTGGGCCATGTGATAGCCATGTGAGTGCTGGGCAGGGTTCACCGACAAAAGGGCGCCTGACAAAAGCATGCCTGACTAAACTGCGGTGACAAAACTGTGAGTTCTAAACTGCGCCGACGAATGAGTGCTGAAGCGCGCCGACAACAGCACGCTGACAGAAGTGCGCCCTAACCCTAACCCTAACCCTAACCCTAACCCTAACCCTAACCCTAACCCTAACCCTAACCCTAACCCTAACCCTAACCCTAACCCTAACCCTAACCCTAACCCTAACCCTAACCCTAACCCTAACCCTAACCCTAACCCTAACCCTAACCCAAAACCTAACCATGACCCTAACCCTTACCTTAACTTAAATCACGCTTCTGTCAGCGCGCTGTTGTTGACGCGCTCTTGTCGGCGCATTGATGACATCGCGGTTTTAGCACCACGCTTTTGTCGGCGCGTTTTTGTCATGCATGCATTTGTTGGGTCACAGCTGGGCAGGGGCTTAGCCTTTCATTTGGGTGGGGAAAACCTGGAAGCTTTCAGATTTGGCTTTTCCCAGATGTGCCAAAATGACATCTCTAATAAAATGGAACTTTGAGGAACTTTAAGCCTCAGAGTCTTCTTTCGTTGGGGGTGTTACTTGGAAACCTGACACCCAGTTTTATGACCTTTTTGCAACAATTTTAAGTGAATCGCTGCAGTTGTTAAGTGAAACACACAGTTGCTAAGCAAATCTGGCTTCCCACATTGACTTTGCTTGTTGAAACCAGTTGCAAATGGCGACCGCATGACTTCAGGACGCTGCAACCAATATAAATTGTAAACTGCCCAGAGTTACACAATGGTAAGATGGGTGGCCAAAACTTGCAACGGTTCATTTAGTGGCCATTCAAAGTTACAAAGGCACTGGAAAAAATGACTTATGACCATTTTTCATCCTTACAACCGTTGCAGCATTCCCCCAGTCTTGTGATCAAAATTCAGACACTTGGCAAACTGACTCACATTTATGACAGTTTCAAGTGTCGAGGGCTCATGTGAGAAGTAGAAGATCACAAAAGAGCTGGAACCAATGAAATTTCATTTTAATGTATGTCGATTAGTGTATGTTCAAAGTGACAATAAAGTTATTATTCTATTCTATTCTATTCTATTCTATTCTATTCTATTCTATTCTATTCTATTCTATTCTATTCTATAGTTTGCTTTTACTCTAGGTGTAATCACTGGAGTAAGTAAAATCAGGTTCAATTTGAATTATATTTCCAGACCACCTAAGGCCATGTGTCAGGCGTGCCTCCATCAATAATGAAGAAAGAAAACTCCCAAACTCCATTGTTTATGGAATTAAAATACTTTTACTGGTTATGAAAAGATAGCAGCGAAAGTAAAGCAAGATCTGAGCCAGAAAGGCGCGAACAAGTACATATCAAATGATAACCCAGGCCCCTCACTCCAATGACCAGTGTCCAATCTGCAACTCCCTTAGGTGTCATGTGGATTGCATCTCCATAAGGCACCATCATGTTGCTATGCAGGACGGTTGGCCTTGACCAGGTCCAAACACCGGCCACCAGCATGCGCAGAAGATGGTGAGAAGAAAACTCCCTTCTTCATATCAGCTCCTCTACCATTGATTCCCATCCCAAATACCATGCCCCCATCCTCCCCGTTTCTATGGCAGCTGGTAGCAAGTAAGCGAAGCAGAGGCTGACAGCATGTATCCTTACTTCCCCCCCCCAAAAAAACCCAATTATATAGCTGATTATGTGCCTAAAGAGGATAAGTAAAGGCCTTCATGTGCCTAATGAGATTGGCAAAGGAAGCCACCAGAAGCCTGAATCAACACATTCGTCCCCAGGTTTCGTAACTCCATTGTGCAAAGTTTGCTGAGATATAACCCTGGACTCTACACCATTGCTGGCATTGGCATTGTTGCTAATTTGATTTATAATCTGTAGCTCTTGCAGTAGAAACATTTACTGCAAGAAAAAAACAGCCTTGTTTGGTACCTTAAATCAGACCTTTGACTTTTGGTCTTAAAAAATATTCTGCTGAACCTCAATTAAGGGTGAGCGATTGAATAGGTATATTGTTGATTTTATTCCTTGTTAATCTGATATTTTTGGAATGGAGTTTTGGAACAGGGAAAAGCCTAATATTTTACATTTGCTGTATCTTCTAACACACTGAGTATTTGTATGAAAGTCCCCCAATGTATCTTTGTATTCATATAATTGTCCTCCAGATGTTTGTGCTATGTCTCCTTCCTTCCTTCCTTCCTTCCTTCCTTCCTTCCTTCCTTCCTTCCTTCCTTCCTTCCTTCCTTCCTTCCTTCCTTCCTTCCTCTTTACTTCTACCCTCTTGTCTCCTTCCATCCTTCCTTCCATCCTCCCTCCCTCCCTTCTCCCCGATGCAGCTTTTTAAGCACATGCTGCAGTGGTGGATTCCTACTGGTTCGGCCTGGTTCAGCTGACCCGGTAGTGGTTTGGTGGCCTGGGTCACAGGGACCGGCAGCGACCCAGGCCTGCCACACTCCTGAACTGGTTCTCGGGGGGGGGGGGCGCCATTGGCAGCGCCATCTTGTTTTTCAGTTCTGTGCATGCGCAGAACAATTTTAATAGCACTCTGCATGCACATGCGCACACGCACTGCATGCACACACATGCGTGCACTGCATGCACACACATGCGTGGACTGCATGCACACACATGTGCGCACTGCATGCACACACATGTGCGCACTGCATGCACACACATGTGCGCACTGCATGCACACATGCGCACGCACTGCATACACACGAGCAAACCGGAAGTAGTGCCTGCCAGAACCCACCCCTGGCATGCTGGCTGATGAATTCTGGGAGTTGAAGTCCACAAGTCGTAAGGTTGTCAAGGTTGGAGACCACTGCCATAGAAAGCTCCTTAGGTCATAGAATCCTAGAGTTAGATTGTACCTGAGAGACCATCTACTCCAATTGATTCCCCTGATCAGTGTGGGATTAATTAATCTAGCAAAGTAGAACTCACCATTTCATTGTTCTATTAGCTGAAAGATCATACAGTCAGGAAGGTTCTCCTGACACCTTCCATAAAATTACAGTATGTCCTATAAGGTTCCTTGTAGAATCTTGAAGTGGTCCTAGTCTTGGTCTCTGAGGCAATAGACAGTTAGTCTACCTCCTCTTTTATGAGCCGTGGTGGTGCAGTGGTTAGAATGCAGTATTGCAGGCTTCTTCTGCTGTCTGCCGGCTCCCAGCAATATGGCAGTTCAATGGCTCAAGGTTGACCTCAGCTTTCCTCAGCAAAATGAGGAGCCAAATTGTTGGGGGGCAATAGGCTGACTCTGTAAAGTGCTTAGAGAAGGTTGTAAACAGTGGTGGGTTGCAGGCAGTATGCCCCGGTACGGGTGTACCAGAGGCTACCCAGTGCACTGGATACCGTTCTGGTACGGTGCTCCGGAGGGCCCATCTGCTGCCCGAGCTCCTTACCGGTCTTTTAAGTCTTTGGCGTTTTTGTGCACGTACATGGTGCGTACAGCATCTGCGCGACACTCTGCTGAGCAGCTGGAGTGTCGCGGAGGCTCACGGAGGCGGTAAGATGCATGCGCGTGCTGCACACATCTATGTGAATGACGCTGAGCCCATTCCAACCATACCAGTAGGAACAGGATCCGGAACCCACCACTGGTCGTAAAGCACTGTGAAGTAGTATATAAATATACACGCTATTGCTATTTATGTGCTATTGATGACTGCAATAATCTCTACTCGGTTATCTCTTCTACAGGCTATCTGTATCCAATTCCTTTTACTGTCCCATTGGGATTTGTTTCCAAACACTTCACCATAAATGTATTTCAAGCAGGGTTTGAGCAGGGCAGAATAGAGGAGAACAATTACTTCCCATGGACCTGGACTCTGCTCCTGTTTACACACCCCAAGAGATAATTTGTCCGATGACTCATGTTTAACTTGTAGTCAACAAGGACACTCGGGTCATTTTCTCATTTTCATGAAACTGCCTTCAGAGGTCATCTGGGGACTGAGCTGCGTCCTTCCTCAACAGGATGATAACAGCTGGCTTTAATCCTTGCCTAATCGACGCGATCTCCTGTATTGGTAGCTGTCTTACAAAATAGCCAAGACAAGGATTGACGAAACTGAAATTCAAACTGGACAAGATGGTTGATGAGTGATTTTGCCCAGGTATCATGACCTTCCTGGAGGATCCGTCTTCTGAAGTAGAAGACAAGACAGAGGAGAAGTTTCCTGGAAGCATCTGCAGCAAAAGTATCCTGGGTCAGGCACCAAGGAGTCCATACAGCAGGGATGTCAAACTCGATTTAATTGAGGGCCCCGTCAGGATTGTGTTTGCCCTTGGCTGGTTTGGGGAGACGTGGCTGGGGTGGGCATGGGCAGCTTGACATCACGCATGTTGGGGGTACCTGTGGTGGCCAAGTGCTAAGGCAGGACTTCCCTCAGACCCTCCCTCCACCTTCCTTCCTTTTCTTTTCCCCCCTTCCCTCTTCATTCTCCTTTCTTCTTCCTTCCCCTCTTTCTTTATTTTTCCTTCCTTGCCCTCTTCCCATCTCTCCTCCTTTTTTCCTTTTCTTTCCTGTTTCCCTTTCTCCTTTCCCCTCCCTTCTTGGATGCTCAAATGCAAAAGGGGAAAGATTTCCCCTTTTGTTTTGAAGTTTGTTTATGCTAGCCCTCTGCCAGCGAAAACGGAGCTCGAGGGGGCTGTGTGCGGCCCTCCCAGGTCCCATTTTCAGCTGCCCTGGCCTCCTGCAGCTCTCTGCCAGTGAAAATGAAGCTCCATTTTCACTGCAGGAGGCCAGGGCGGCTGAAAACGGAGCCCGGGAGGGATGTGCGTGACTCTCCAGTTCTCTGTTTTTGATGACAGAGGCACCATGGGCCAGTCCTTTGCTGTTTCCAGGGCAGCCCCATGGGCCAGATGTAAGCAGTCTGCACCCAGCCCCTGGGCCTTGAGTGTGACACTCATGCCATAGAGTAAGAGATCTAGATAGACAAGTGGATCACTGACCCCATCCTAGCCCAACCATAAAGAGAGATCATTCTGAGACCATGAACTTAGAGAAGCATTACTTGCTTATAGAAGAGGCTGCTCTGTAGATTCATAAACTATTAGCAGCCACAAGAACATTGGGGTTAGTAATACATAAGTATATGTTCAACGGATGAGACATAGGTAAAAAAAAACAGATTGGAAAATATAACGAGGAAAAGGAAACGTAAAGTGGCAAATATAAAGTCAGAAGCGGGTTTGCTGGAATACCATCCTGAAAATACACCAGATGGAAGAGGAAAATAGGCAACCACAACAATAGAAGAGGAGAGGAAGAGAGGAAGAGGAGAGGAGAAGAGAGGGAAGGAGAGGGAAAGAAGAAAGAGGAAAGGAGAGGACGATTTGGAGGGATAGGAAGAGGAGGAGAGAGGGTATGAAGGGGAAGAGGTAGAGAGGAGTAGGGGAGAGGAAGGGGAAGAAGGAAAGGGAAAGGAGGGGAGGAAAGAAGAAAGGAGAGAAGGGAGGGAGGGAGGAAAGAAAAGTGGGGTAGTGGTAAAATAAAATAGATGTATGGGATGGTAAGCAAAACAATCCTGATCATATATTTTAATTTTTTATGTGGAAAAAAGAAAGTTTAAAAGTGTTAAAATGCGATAAGAATAATAACTATGAGAATATATACTTGCAAATGTGTGTAGGAGACTAAAAATAAAAAGCTTGAAAAAACAAGAATGTTGGAGTTGCACTTGTGCACATATATACTACACATAAGAGGTATCTTTCCAGTTATCCATTGTTAGAGATACCTATAGCCTTGGTTTTATTCAGCCCCCTGATTTGCAGTGAACCTGGATTCACTCACTGGCCTACCACAACCTTGCCTTCTAATTGTTATCCATGTAAATTAACTTGCTGTTTACATTTCCTCTCTGGCTCAATGCAATTGATGTCTGACAACAGAGCTGGCTGCAGCTGGAGAAATCCAAGCCTCCAATACGGTGTTAATGATTTCTTAATAACTGAGCAGTTTTATGTGCTATTAGGAAGCTCCCGGCAGGAAGGACTGAATCCATCTTAATCACCACTTGCCTCTTGATCATCAGAAAAACATGCAAAAGTCCCTAGGATCAAAGAAATCCTTGCAAAATTATCTGTGTTCCAGAGAGGAAGTAAATTTTGATTGAAAGGGTAAAATTACAGGACTCTCAATTGTGCAAGAAACGAGATCTGGGGGGGAGGGAGGGTCCAATTTCAGCGACTTTAAAAACTTGTGGATTTCAACTCCCAGAATTCCCTAGCCAACCTTGAATTCTGGATGCTGGCTGGGGAATTCTGGGAATTGAAGTCTACAAGTTTTAAAGTTGCTAAGGCGGGGCACCCCTCAGTGGTGGGATTCATTTCATTTCATTTCATTTCATTTCATTTTATTAAGATTTATAGGCTGCCCTTTTCCCTGAGGGGACTCAGGGCGGCTTACAATCACATTTTTTCAATTTCAATTTTTCATTTTTTCATTCAAATATTTTTACTATCGGTTCTGAGGGCATGGCTTGGTGGGCATGGTGTGGCTTGGTGGGCATGGCTTGGCGGGCGTGGCAGGGGAAGAAAACTGTAAAATCTCCATTCCCACCCCACTCCAGGGGAAGGTTACAGCAAAATCCCCATTCCCTCCTGATCAACTGGAGGGAGGCAGAGAATAGATGGGGGCGAGGCCAGCCAGAGGTGGTATTTGCCGGTTCTCTGAACTATTCAAAATTTCCACCACCGATTCTGGTCAGAACCTGCTGAATACCACCTCTGGCACCACTGCTTTAGCTAGAGATCCATTGCATTTAAATAGCTGAGATTCATTTTAGGGGTAAGAGAGCAGCAGAAGTCTGTCTCATCTAAGCCATCTATTCATTTCTCTTCTTTCTCTCCTCTTTTGGAAAGAATTCCCAGGGAAGAAATGGATTGCAATTAACACCATGCCAATACATGATTACCTGCATCATCTATATTGTAATTTCTTAATTAGGAGTACCAAGTGTAGCAATCAAGGCTGCATAATCACATGAAACTAGCTATAATTAATTTCTAGCACCGAGGCCGACTCATGTTTCTAGGCTTGTAGTTCTACTTTTATCTTAAATACTGAAAGATGATTCATTTCTTGCTCAGGAGTGGAACATGTACAATCTTTTCTTAGCCACTCCTCCGTCCAGCTGGCTAGAAGTAAAACCAATATATGAAAAAGGGGAATTCCTCCCTGTTCTTCTGGGTAATATGATGTTCCTGTTACTCCTGGGTTTTTGGAATAGGCTTCTTTATTAAATCTACAAATCTTGAGCCATTTTTATATAAGTTTAAATTAATAAGTCTGGCCTATGCCTCCATCCTTAATCATCCTCCCCCTTCCCCATTCCCATTCTCCATTTATTTATTTTATTTATTGGAATTTGTCAAACAAAAATGAGAACAAGAATATATATATATTGCGCTCTCTCGCTCTCTCTCTCTCTCTCCCTCCCTCCCTCCCTCCCTCTGTGTGTGTGTGTGTGTGTGTTTCAGCATAACTCTGGAATGCCTTGAGCAATTTCAACCAAACTTGGTACCCAGATGACTTACTCTTTGGGAACAAATACTGTGGGGGTAAGTCACCCCTAAAATCCCTTGGGGTGTGTGTTCTGTTAAGATACAGACTGTTGTGCCTTAAAATGACTTCTACCATGCAGCTCAGTGGAGTTGTCATGGTAACGGCTTCACAGGACTCCACAAGGGGGCTCCCTCTGGTAAAGGAGAAAATCCAACATTAGATATTACGTTTGGTCCAGACATTTTCCCCTTATATATAAATACCAGGGCAGCGCTGGGTTATTGATAGATAATAAAAATACAATGGCAGGGAGGAATAGGCATGCTAGTGCACTTATGCACACCCCCTCTACTGATCACTCAAGTATGAAGTTCCACGGAAGTCAATTTGTGACTGAAACTGTGAAAATTTGTAGCTGAGGCAACTGAATCAGGTAGGGCATTCCAGACTTTGACAACTCTAATACAGAAATCATATTTTTTACAGGAAATTTCAAAACAATTTACATTGAATTTAAAGTGGTTGTATTATTGTGATTAAAACAGAAAAAGTTTAACTGCGCACGCATTTGCACCCACCATCCTACAATACTCCAGCTGCTTGGCAGAGGTCATGCAGGCACCGTATGATGTGTGTGTGTTTGTGTGCAAATGGCCCAGTTGGCTTAAAAACAGGTAAGGAATGCAGGCAGGTCCACCAAAACACCATTCCAGTATGGTGGCTGCTGCTCCCAGCGGCCACCGGTACACTGAAATGGAGATTTTGCAGTATCCTTCCCCTGCAGTGGGGTAGGAATGGAGATTTTGCAGTATCCTTCCCCTGCCATGCCCACCGGCCAGAACCCACCACTGATCCTGAGCTACACATATTCTCTTTCATTGGTAAAATATGAGTTGTATACATTTGGGATTTGATGATATCTGGGTAGTAATTGCCATGTTGCTACTAGCCTGCTGTCCGGGTACTATCTATTTCAAGAATCCTGAACTCTATTTTAAGGGTTCTTCTACCTTAAACTTTATACTGAACTTAGACCAAAAAACTAAGGGACACGGTGGCTCAGTGGCTAAGAGGCTGAGCTTGTCGATCAGAAAGGTCGGCAGTTCGACAGTTCGAACTGTAACAGAGTGAGCTCCCGTTACGTGTCCCAGCTTCTGCCAACCTAGCAAGTAGAAAAATAGGAACCACCCTTGGTGGGAAGGTAACAGCGTTCCTTGCACCTTCGGTGTTTAGTCATGCCGGCCACATGACCATGGAGATGTTGTCGGGCGGTGCTGCCTCTTCGGCTTTGAAATGGAGATGAGCACCACCCCCTAGAGTTGGGAACGACTAGCACATATGTGCGAGGAGAACCTTTAACTTATTAGTCTGCTGTCCGGGTACTATCTATTTCGAGAGTCCTGAATTCTATTTTAAGGGTTCTAACTTAAACCTTATACTGAACTTAGTCTAAAAAACTATTGAAATAGGAAAAAAAGCTTGGTGAGATGACATACACAATTGGAAAATAATCTTGGAAGACAACAACCAAAGGAACAGTGAGGGCGAGTTTTGCTTTATGAAATTCACACATTAGAACATGGAAAGTCCATTCGGAGCTTTTGGTATGGATAAAAAGGAGTTTGTGTGTGTGAAAGGAATGATGTCATTGTTGGACTTTATTATAGATTTCCTGGACAGACAGAAGACATGGATGAGGTCTTTGTTAGATGATCATTTTTTTCAAAGAGGCACATGGGAGTGATAAAAGAAGACTCCACTATCTTGACATCTGCTGGGAATCTATGTTTGCCAAGAAGTCCAACAAATTCCTAGTCTTTCTTGCTGACAACTTCATTAATCAGAAGGAAGAAGAAGGAAAAAGAGGATTTGCTATCCAGGACCTAATCCTTACCAACAGGAAAAAATATGTTGAGGAACGGACATTAACTGGAACATTGGGAGCAAGTCACCATATTATCCTTGAATACGATATCAAGGGGAGAAAGAATAGAAAAGACACAGATTTCTATAGCTGATTTCAGAAGGTAGTCTATGATGAATTCTTATGGAATACAGATGAGATCCAATATACTGAAATCCTGAAAGAGAAAAATGCCCAGGGAAGATGGGAAGTTCCGTGAAAGGAGGCACACAATGCTCAAGCCACAACAGCAAAGGATAGTAGAAGAAAAATTAATCACACATAAAGAAACTAGTGTGAATATATGCAGAGCCTTCTAAAATGCTGGGGCTGGGGAGTGGGATTTAGGAGACGAGACAGGAAACGTAAGGAGAAGCATACATCCACAAAAGCAGTTGCTAAAAACTTTAGGGATTGTGTCAGAAAGCTAAAATTTGAACTGAAACCTATCAGAATGTCCCAAAGCAACAACAACAAAAATGAAATAGCAGGGAAAGCAAAATTGAATTGGTAACAGGTGGTGAAAAGAAGCAGTGGTGGTATTCAGCTAGTTCGGACCGGTTCAGGAAAGTCGGTAGTGGCAACCTCCGGATGGGCAGGTGGGCCCTCCCATGCACCCCGGCGCTATGCTATCCTATTTAACCATGTTTTCTAAGCCACACACATGTGTGCAAGCCACGCACGCAAGCAAAGCGTACGCTTGGAAGGTGCGCACGCAAGCAAAGCGAGCCTCTGAAAAAGGAGGAATTGTTTGTTTGCTTATTTATCTCAAATACATGACTCTGGGTGCTAACCAGGGGTGAAATCCAGCAGGTTCTGGAGAAGCGGTAATGGAAATTTTGAGTAGTTTGGACAACCGCCTCCGGCTAGCCCCAGATTTGAGGTGGTAATGGAGATTTTGCAGTATCCTTCCCCTGGAGTGTGGAGGGAATAGAGATTTTGCAGTATCTTTCCCCTGCAATGGGGAGGGAATGGGAATTTGAAGTATCCTTCCCCTGGAGTGGGGTGGGAATGGAGATTTTGCAGTATCCTTCCCCTGCAATGGGGAGGGAATGGGGATTTTGCAGTATCCTTCCCCTGGAGTGTGGAGGGAATGGAGATTTTGCAGTATCCTTCCCCTGCCATGCCCACCAAGCCACACCACACCCACCAAGTCATGTCCACAGAAGTGGTAGTAAAAAAAAAAATGAATTTCACCACTGGTGCTAACAATATTCAATAGTGTCTGTGTCTGTGTTTATACATAAATATATAAAAACAATAAACACATAGCTGTAGGAGATGACTAGACTGAGCCCAAGGTCAAGGTCAAACACATCAGTCTGATGTCTCTATGCCCCTGTAAAAGACCTAGATATAGCCCTCCTTCAAGTCCAGTTGACTCATATCTGGTTCCAATTTGCCTTGACCATTAGTAATTCAGGTTCTTGTGTAGAGGTAGCATGAAGTAAACTTGGAGTATTTTTGAACTCTGTTCTGGTCCCCAACTTCTTGTACTTAACAACCACAGCCAAGAAAAATTACAAACGACCTGTCACCAGAACCAGGAAATGGCCAGCAGAATCAGGACTAAGCTGACCTCTGGAGGTGCTGATGTCCCAGCAGATAAGACCAAAGTAGAAAATGCTGTCCTTCTGGGCTTAACCTGTATTTAATATCTGTCCTCTCTCTTACTTCAAGGAGGCGCTGTAGCTCAGAATAGTCCAGGCTGTGTTGTTTAATTAATTTAGATTAATTCAAGTTTCCAAAACCAGCTGACTTATATCCTAGGCTAGGGATCGGCAAACTTAAACACTCAAAGAGCCATTTGGACCCGTTTCCCACAGGAAAGAAAACAGCGGGAGCCACAAAGGTCCTAATCGGAAGCCCCCTGTTCAATTCTGGAGCTGACTGGAAGTTCATTTCCCCCACCATAGAGTCTCCTCCTAGTGTGGCGTACTTTTTCCTCTACCTGTCATAACCGAAAGGCCTATCAATTGTGGAGACAATTGGAAAACTCTCCCCTTTCCATAGAGTCTTCTCCTGGCGCACTGTGCTTCTCTCTCCCCCCACCCACTGGAAGCTCCTCTCAAAATTGTGGTGCCGACCAGTGACGAGGAAAGAGCCACATGCAGCTCCAGAGCCGCAGTTTACTAGGCCAGTAATGGCTAATCTTTTTGTTGCTGTGTGCCAAAAATGTGAGCACCCTCCCATAATGCAATGCATGTGTGACCCCGCCATGCCCCGTCCCCAAGCATGCATGTGTGACTCCCTGCACTCCCCCACGCATATGCGTGCAACCCTTTGTGCTCCCCATGCCCCACATGTGATTCCCCATGCCTGTGCATCCATGCAAGACTCCCCCCCACATGGGTCCCCTGTGCATGCAAGCATGTCTCCTGCATGCATCCCACCCTCTGCACATGTGCGGCAGAGACCTGAAAACCAGCTGGCCAGTGGGAAGCGCACGCGTCTGCGTGGTGGAGCTGAGCTGGGATGATGACTCGCGTGCCCGCAGAGAGGGCTCTGCATGCCACACGTTCGCCATCATGGTCGTAGGCTGTTGAAGACTCTAGAAGAAGTGATTGCAGAACTTGCTGACTATATTCTTGGAGAACTCTTGGAGGGTGAGGTCCTAGAAGACAGATGGAGAGCAAATGGTGTCTGGTCTTAAAAAAAATGAATGGAAGGAGGAGAAAAGTTACACATCAGTCAGCTTGACACTTGTACTGGGCAAGCAGATTCTTCAGCAGTGGGCTTGGGAGCCCTTAGATGAGAATGCGTCAACTAACAAGAGTCAGCTGTGGGTGAGTTTGTCATCAAGAAGACATGCCAGACCAAACCTACTTCTTTAATAACTTAATAGATTGGCAGAATACCGTGGAAACACACCTCACCAATGCATTTGACAAAGTTTCCATTCATTACTTCATTGTTAATGTGATAACATGCAAGCTGGATGATACAACTGTTGGATGTAGCCACAACCAGCTGAGGGGAAACGTCCAAAGAATACTGATAAATGGGGGAGTGTTGAGTAGAAGGCTTCAACTTTTGTATTAATCATCCGTGTGACTCCTGGATGATGAGGTTGAGCAGATGAGGATCAGAACTGCAGATGACAACATGGGGAGCTAAATGTCTACGGAGATCCAAAGGCAAACTGGACTTTGTTTTTCCTTTTTTTAAATTATTATTTTTAACTTGAACATATCTTCCATTAAACAGCAATCCTCTCTGTCCAGAATGTGGATTTTGCTATTTTGAAAAGAGTGACCTTTATCTTTCAAATGCAGGTGGACTGCCGAATATTGTCCTAATGGGTTTGTCCTCTTATGTTGTACCATTCGTTTGTGAAGTGGTTGTTTTGTTTCCCCAGTGTAAAGATATATACATGTCTCACTGCACAGCTCTGTACACTGTGAGACATGCACTACAATGCAGGGAAACATTAGAACAGCTCCCCCTGAATCCTGGGTTATTCTACATCAGCATGCCAAAATGGTATGGGATTTGTGGTACAGGTAATCTTCGACTTTTGACCAGGTATTTAGCAACCATTCAAAGTTACAATGGACACCCCCCCAAAAAAAATGGATTCAAAGTTCTGATAGTTGCCTGCCTCTCTAGTCATATGGTTGCATTTTTATTGCTCAGCAACCGACACACAATTGCACCCATTTGCAGTATCCTACAATCATGTGACTGCAATTTATGATGTTTTTGCTGCAAACCGGAGTTTATTTCCAGTTTCTGGCTAAAAATGCCCGTTAGCCAAGCAACAAGTTCAGTTAGAGAGATGACACCACTTAATGGCAGCATTTGATTGATTGATTGATTGATTGATTTTATTAGGTTTGTATGCCGCCCTATTCCCGAGAGACTCAGGGCGGCTAACAATAAAAAAGGGAGGGGATACAAAAAATAAAATAAAAAACAGCAATTTAAAATTCTACAACAGCCGTAACCTCGAATGGGGCTGGATAGTTCAACAGCCCCAGGCCTGCCGGAACAGCCAGGTCTTAACTGCTTTGCGGAAGGCTGGAAGGGTAGTAAGGGTCCGGATCTCCACGGGGAGTTCGTTCCAGAGGGCCGGAGCAGCCACAGAGAAGGCCCTCCCCCGAGGAGTTGCCAGCCGACATTGGCCGGCAGATGGATTAACGGTTGATTAACAACTGCAGCAAAAAGGTAATAAAATTGGGCGCAATCACACAATGACCTGTTTTACAACCATTATGATCTACAACTGTAATTGTGGGCTCAATTACAACGCAAGTCAAGGACTATCCATATGGAATGTAACATCCTCAGCCAGGCTGGCATCAGTCCTAGTTTTCTTTCTATTTCTGATTGAGAATTCTTGATGTTGCTCTTCTGATTTTGTTGGCTTATTCATTGTTGTTGGGTTGTTGACATGCAGCATTTTACATGATTTCTTTGAAGTGAACTTTCTGAACGCTTTCCCTGGAAGCAAGGCGTTTTTCTCCTAATTTGGTGGAGAGTCAGATGAATGCAATCAAACCTGCCATCTCGAATCAAGTTAAAAGGATATGATAAAAAGGGTGGGAAACTCTCAGAGCATGGAAAATGCTCCCTTTGTGCTTGAGGGTTTTTCAGAGTTCTTTTTCTTTCTTTTTTGCTAGTTGCAATTAGGTTTTTTTTTTCTTAAGTGCTTTTTGTGAGCCTAGCAGCTCTTGTGCCCTTGTGAAATAGCAAACTTCGTGAAGTTTTGTTTCAGTGCCGAACATCAAGCAGTTGGTATCCATAGGCTTAGCAAAGGAACATTGTCCCCTTGACAGTGGTATCTATGGGATAGGGTCAAGAAAGTTAAAATAGCAGCCACAGTGATGTGATTCAAACTGGAATTGCTATTTTTAATATATTTTAATTTTAAGAAAAGAAAAATATACGTACAATAATCTTGCTGTAGTTATCCTATATAAAAACCAAGTTCCGTGACTCTCCCCCCAACTGTTTATTCACCAGTCTCAAGAGGAAATATTCTGGTTTCAGTTGAATAATTTAAAAATGTATATGAACCAGAGGTGGGTTTCAAATTTTTTTAGAACCTCTTTTGTAGGTTTGGCCTACTTTGTGAGAGTGGTTTGCCAGCCATGTGACTGGGTGGGAATGGCTTGCCAGCCATGTGACTGGGTGGGCGTGGCCAACTTGTAAAATGTGGTGAAACTCATTTAACAATGCTCTTGCTTAGCAACCAAAATGTTGGCTCAGAAACTCTGGCATTTGAAGCACACAAGTCTTAAAGCTGTCAAGCTACAAGACCCTTGCACCCCTAAACCTTTAGAAAAAAAACCCTGGGGTGTTCAAACTAGACTGCTTTAAGACTTGTGGACTTCAACTCCCAGAATTCCTCCTCTCGCTCTTCATCTTGATGATATGCGGATGGGCAGGGGGAGGGAACTGGAACTGGTTCTAAACGGCACTGTAGATTTGTGGAACCTCTTCTATAGAAGAAGTTAGAACTGGCAGGAACCCACCCCTGATATGAACCCAAATTTTCCTAGCTTTTTTGCATGTCCACCAGGCATGATGAAAGGTATCTTTCTTGTTGTTCATTTCCAATACAAGTTTTACAGAATAAAAGAGTTGGAAGGGATTTTGGAGGTCGCCAAGTCCAACCTCCTGTTCAAGCTGGAGACCCAGTACTAAGGGTGAAATGCTACCGGTTCGCTTGAACCAGTAATTAAAAAAAATATTACCAGTTCGGGCGAACCGGTATTTCTGACGATCAGCTGTGATGCACGATTTATATTAGCTGGAATCGTCGGATTTCCTGCTTTCTAGCTAATCTAAATCACGTGGCACAGCAGATTCCGCCCCCCCCCCCGCTGTTCTATTTACCTTTGCAGGAGTTTTGGGTAGCACCTGCCTGGATGTCATCATGTCCCGGTTTTGATGCTCTGCGCATATGCGGAATGTCCTTTGCATGTGCTCTCACATTTGCGAACTGGTAGTAAAGGTAAGTTGATTTCATCCCCGCCCAGTACCATTTCAGAGAAATGACTGTCCAGTCCACTTATAGTGGTTCTCCAGAAAGGGCCGCTAGAGTCTGGTTCCCTCTGTCCCTTTCCCCAGGCAATTTGGTTCCTTTCTGCTCTCAGTCACTGGCCTGATATCCTAATCTCTCTTGCTCCGTCCCTTGTCCTGACCTGGCCATCAGCCCATTCTGGTTGCTCACTCAGGCAACTCCACTCCCCCAACTCAGTTTGGCTCTGCTGACCACTGGTGCATCTGGCGCGCCCTCTGGTCACTAGCTAACACACTCGCCTGGATCAGCTTGTCCCTGCTATCTTCAGTGCAACTAGTGCCCCCTCTGGTCACAGGCTTGCCCACTTGCCTGGATCAGCTCGTCCCTGCTTTCTTCAGTGCATCTGGCGCCCCCTCTGGTCACAGGCTTGCCCACTTGCCTGGATCAGCTCGTCCCTGCTGTCTTCAGTGCATCTGGCGCCCCCTCTGGTCACAGGCTTGCCCACTTGCCTGGATCAGCTGGTCCCTGTTTTCTTCAGTGCATCTGGTGCCCCCTCTGGTCACAGGCTTGCCCACTTGCCTGGATCAGCTTGTCCCTGTTTTCTTCAGTGCATCTGGCACCCCCTCTTATCACAGGCTTGCCCATTCGCCTGGATCATCTACTCTCCACTGTCTTCTGACAATAATTTGAAGTACCTTTATGTATGCTAGGTACTGTCATTTCTGCATATTCTCCAAATTTCCATTTGCAATAATTTTCCCTTTCTAGGATGTTGAACATTTCAGTCTGGTGGCTGAGAGCTTTTAGGAAATCGGCCTCTGGCATCCTGTCTGCCAAGCCATGGTGGTTGATTATGGCTGATTCATCATACAAATAAACTAGAACCTGGTTTAAAGGTCGCAACAGCTGCTGGGCTCACAGAGGTCTGGAACCAAGCAGATTGCACGATGTTCTCCCATAATCTTAGACGTCAAATTGAAGAAACAATATTTGGGAGAAGGATGTTTTACTAGCCAAGACCTTGTTCACAAAGATTCTCAACAATCCCCTAGTCAGCCTTTTCCGCCGTGGTCCAGCAAAAACACAAGCCAGCCTTAAGTTCTTTTTCTGAATAGGATTCAGTTTCAAACAAGAGTGCTGAATTGTAGCATTGTCTCTGTAAATGCCTACCAATTTGCATTTTGAGCTTTCTTTTATGGTGTCCCTAGATCAGACAGGAAGCTTTATCATGCAATAGGCCAGGCCATGTTGCTAATGGGAACTGAATACTGCAGATTTTCTCTGGGCAGAGAGGCTTTCTGTGGCAAATTTCATGATCCGTAAGCAAGAGAGCTTCCTTTTTTATGATGTTCTTCAGACTATAAGACACACCGGAGTATAAGATGCACCATGATTTTGAAGAGGTAAATCAAAAAAAAAGTTTTTGCACTCTGCAGGCCTCCCAAACCTTCTACACACCTCATTTTTTTTGCAAAAAAACAAAAACAAAACCGAACAGATTGCAGAGGCTTTGGGAGGCTTGTGGCCTGAGGGGGGCAAAAATGAGCAAATAGAGCCCGGCTTTTGCCCTCCCCAGCCCCCAGGAGCACTTTGCAAGCCTCCCAAATCCTTTGCACATCTACTTTTGCAAAGGAGGCAGGATTTCGGTAGGCCAAAAATGCTGTACTCAAAGAAATCCAGTTTGACACCCCTGGTATAGAATATCATCTAGAGCAGTGTTTCTCAACCTTGGCAACTTGAAGATGTCCGCACTTCAACTCCCAGAATTCCCCAGACAGCTTCGCTAGGACAGGGGTCAGTGCGGACATCTTCAAGTTGCAAAGGTTGAGAAACACTGATCTAGAGATTTCAAAAGACCAGAATAGAATCATTTCTTTAAACCAAGTGACAGCCAAAGTCACCTGTCAGAGTAACCGAAGCTTTTTTTGTTCCGTGGCCAGTTCTGAATCCAGCTTAAAAGTGGTTTATCACTGAGTTAGGAATAGAATTATATTTTTCATGCCTCACATTTCTATTTGAATTCCTAACAATGAGATCTTCCACATTCAGAAAGAGGTATTATCATTCTTTGTATACACCTTGTGTCTCTTTGTGTTCTCCACCACTATTACAGTACAACATGTTTCATCACACATTCCCAAAATAACAAAATTATACTCCGTAGTTTCTTTTAACAGCAGGAACTAAGAGAGTTTAAGCCTTCCTCAGCTACCAACTAATAAACACCCAGAAGGGCAAGGAGATATCACCTTTGAAAGAATATCTTTTATTGTGGTTCAGTTTAGACAGCTCTCTGGGAAAATTGCAGGCATTCTTGCTGGGTGGAGATATTTTGTGAGAATCCATGCAGTCCATCATTTGAAATACAAACATGTTATACTACATTCCAAGCAACGTACCAATATTATTTGCAGCCAATTTAAGGAAGACGCCTAACGAAGGATACAATAAAATCAGCGATAAAGCAAATAAGACTGTACATTTTATTGAAGTAACTTCTCCAAGGTAGTTTGACTAGTTTAGCTAGTGTTAAAATTAGTACCAGTATGTGGCAAATTATTATATTTTGTAGAAATAACTTATAGATAAAAAAGCAACAATAATTTTGCACTACTACCCAGTTTCCCTGAAAATAAGACCTCCCCAGATAATAAGTCCAATCGGGCTTTTGAGCACATGCACTAAAATAAGCTCTTTCTCAATGTCGACTGGCAACTACGCGGAGGAGAGCCTTCTCGGTGGCAGCTCCGACCCTATGGAACGATCTCCCCATGGAGATTCGTGCCCTCACCACCCTCCAGACCTTCCGCACAGCCCTTAAAATCTGGCTATCCCGTCAGGCCTGGGATTAAAGACTGTAACCCACCCGAATGGTATGAATGTTGTGCTTTTAATGATGTACTGTCTTATGTGTTAATTGTTTGTTTCCCTCCCTTTTCGAGTTGTAAGCCGCCCTGAGTCCCCCCAGGGAAAAGGGCGGCATATAAATAAATTACTCAACTCAACTCAACTGTCCCTGAAAATATTGCAACACAGCAGCAGCCATGAGATGACCATGTTCTCCGCCTCCTGCACCTCAAAAATAATAAGACCTCCCTGAAAATAGGGCCAAGTGCTTATTTCAGGGGGTCAAAAGAAAATAAGACCCTGTCTTATTTTTGGGGAAAGAGGTATTATGTACAATAGTTTTAGTGTTTGGGATTTTGATAGGGGAAAGACCTCTTTACAAAAAATCAGGATTTTGGGGAGAGATGAATATTGTGGGACAACGTTTGATAGTTGAGAAATGTACTTTCAGTGGCAGACGCCACTGTCAAACTATTCTCAAACTATTCTCCAAAGCAGCTGAGGGTAGAACAAGAAGCAATGGGTGGAAACTAATCAAGGAGAGAAGCAACTTAGAACTAAGGAGAAATTTCCTGACAGTTAGAACAATTAATCAGTGGAGCAGCTTGCCTCCAGAAGTTGTGAATGCTCCAGCACTGGATGTTTTTAAGAAGATGTTGGATAACCATTTATCTGAAGTGGTGTAGGGCTTCCTGCCTAAGCAGGGGTTTGGACTAGAAGACCTCCAAGGTCCCTTCCAACTCTGTTATTACATTCTATTCTACCCCCCCCCCAATAGATCTCTAAAGTTAGACTTAAATGTGGGTCTGAAGTTTGAAGGTAACCTTGAAAACATCTAGAGAATATATGAACATTGATACTTTGGCCATCTTTTGAGGAAACTGCTCTCCAGCCATGATGAGGCAGAATAGTCCAAAAAACGCTAGGGCAGTGTTTCTCAACCTTGGCCACTTGAAGATGTCTGGACTTCAACTCCCAGAATTCCCCAGCCAGCATTTGCTGGCTGGGGAATTCTGGGAGTTGAAGTCCAGACATCTTCAAGTAGCCAAGGTTGAGAAACACTGCGCTAGGGAATATCTAGAAGCTTGGCACTCTGACTCATTAGCCATCAATAGACACATAGACATAAACAAAGTCTACATACTATGTAAAAGAAACAATCAACAAGCCAAAAAGGGAACAAAATGACCAAAACACCTCCCCACCAGCAATCAATACCCAGATTAATATAGATTAACTTCAAGACTAACTTCAGACCAACAATCAAGTAAACAACATCCCAATAACTAACCAACCATAAACAGCCCAGCCAAAGTACCTCTAAGATCAACCCCACCAACACTGATAGGGCAAGCCACTAGAACAGGGGTGTCAAACTCAATTTCATTGAAGGCCACATCAGGGTTGTGTTTGAACTCAAGGGGGAGGGGGCATGACCAGGTGGGCGTGACCAACTCAATGTCACTCATTGAGGCTCCATTTTCAGCTGCAGCGGCCTCCTGCAGTCCTCGGCCAGTGAAAACAGAACTCGGGAAGGCTGCGTGTGGCCTGCCCAGGCTCCGTTTTCAGCTGCGACAACCTCCTGCCAGCAAAAACGGAGCTCAGGGAAGGATGCACACGGCCCTCCTGAGCTCCATTTTCACTGGCAGAGGCACCGCATGCCGGTCCTTTGCTGTTCCAGGGTGGAATTGGGGACCAGTTCTTAGCACCCTGCGAATGTGACACCTCTGCCCCAGAATATATACTGATCATTTGATATTATGAGCAAACCCCATTCCTTAATAGCACTGATATTACCTAGTTTGGGTAATAGCTACCCAAAGTACCCAAGACTATCAAGGTCCCCTCATTTCAACCCTTAGTCGGGGAAATCTAATTTTTTTTACGACTGGTTCTGTGGGCGTGGCTTGGTGGGATCATGTGACTGGGTGGGCGTGGCTATGTTGTCATATAACTGGGGGATCAAAAGATAGAAACTCACAATGTCCTGCTGGAGCAGGGTTGGACTAGTTGACCTCCAGGTCCCTTCCAGCCTTGGATTATCCTCTGAAGCTGCTTCTAGTGTCAGGTTTTTGTAATCTTTCCTTCCTCTCCTTTTTCCCTCCCTCCCTCCCTCCCTCCCTCCCTCCCTCCCTTTCTTTTTCTTTCTTTCTCTTTCTTTCTCCTTCTTTCTCCTTCCCGCCTTCCTTCCTTCCTTCCTTCCTTCCTTCCTTCCTTCCTTCCTTCCTTCCTTCCTTCCTTCCTGCCTTCCTGCCTTCCTGCCTTCCTGCCTTCCTGCCTTCCTGCCTTCCTGCCTTCCTTCCTTCCTTCCTTCCTTCCTCAGCACCCCCAACCCCTGAGTTCCAAAGCTCGGCTGCGCGACGTGCGATCGCCGGAACGTTTTTTAAACTTTTTAAAGCATTTTTTACTACCGGTTCTGCGAACCAGTAGCATTTTTTTTTTACTACCGGTTCATGCGAACCGGCCTGAACCAGTAGCATTTCCACCCCTGCCCTTAACTACAAATATTCTATCATCGTCGTCATCCTCATTATCATCAGCATTTTAACCATTGTCTCCCCACTGCAGGGTGAAGACCTCTTCCACATTTCCAATCAACGCGGTCCTGAGTTTTGCCAAATGGGCCCGCAGTACTTGCTGATGTCATTCTCCTTTATTGAGGGAGAATGGTAAGACTTATGAAAAGAGGGGGAGGGCGAATAGGACAACTGGAATTGTACATGTAAATAATACAGTCTGTTTCTTGGAAATAGATAGACCTATTTACACCATGCCTTCGCCAAAAATAAATACATAAAATCCAGTGTTCACATGGAATCCATCTGAAAAAGCAATAAACTCTTTAGCAACGTTGATGTGAGAAGAATGCTGTCCTTTCATGCTCCAAGTATCTCAGTAGGAGCTACTGCTAGTTTCCTACCACCCCTGCTCCTTCTTTTGTTCCCCTTTTCTCAGTAATTCTGCTTTAGAGGAAACTATCTTAAAGGGCGCTATTGATATTTTTCAGGTATCTGTGAAATATTTATTAGCACGTGAAACAGGAACTGCAATGAAACAATAATGTAAAGGACCCAACATCAAAGCAATTAGAGAACAGAAAAAAATCAGGAAACAAATGTTTATTCCCCCCCTAAGTTATAGGATTAGCCTTGTTTTAGCCACCCTGCACCCCATTAAATTTAACAGTTCATTAAAGAGATCTATGGGGGGAAAGCCAAACTTACAACCCTAAAAGAATGCTCTTATGTTCCTATAGTAATCAGAGTTAACAAGAAATCAGCGTAATAATGTGTTTAAAAAAATATGAAACTTTCCAGATATAATAGATTGCGGGGGGGTGTCAAACTCATGGCCCACAGGCTGGATGTGTCGAGCTGGCCACGCCCAGACCTGGTTTAGCAAAGGGGGGAAAAGTCACGATACGTCACATAACAATGCGGTTTTGACACTCCTATAATAGATTCTTACTCTCATCACCCATAGTGTTCATGGTGTCTAAGCCATATAGACTAGTAGAGGGGTGGGTTCCTACCGGTGTTGGTACTGGTTTGCTTCGCAAGTGCTTTGCTGTGTGTGCGCATTTCACAGTAAATTTATTTATTTATTTATTTATTTATTTATTTGTTTGTTTATTTATTATTACAATTTATATGCCGTCCAATCCCGAAGGACTCCGCGCATGCGCAAAGACCATGAAAAACTACTAGAAAACATGCCGACAATGGCAGTGGAGACTGGGGAACTGGTTTGGGGGTGTGGCCAGCCTGGGTCGCTGCCAGTTCTGTGAGCCAGGCCAAATTACCACTATTGGTTTGCCTGAACTGGTGCAAACTGGTAGAAGCCCACCTCTGGACTAGTATAACCTTTCAAAAAAAAATATGAAGTGAAAAATATTTGATCTTTGCTGTTGTGCTGTTTAACCAGGATTTCTACTTTAATGTTTTACCTATCACTCAAAACCTCCTCCTTCCCCCCTCCTCCGCCTTAGAAATTATGTAAAACTTTAGATCTGGAGAAGAGGCTAACAAAACAACACAAATTTATCTTTATAGGCTAAATAATTAGATAATTACCCTGTTTCCCTGAAAATAAGACAGGGTCTTATTATTTTTTGGCCTCCGAAATAAGTGGCCTTATTTTCGGGGAGGTCTTATTATTTTTGAGGTGCAGGAGGCGGGCGAGCGTGGTCACCTCATGGCTGCTGCTGTGTTTCAGGGAGGGCTTATTTGTGGGGGGAGGGCTTATTTTAGCACATGCGCTCAAAAGCCCAATTGGCCTTATTATTCAGGGAGGTCTTATTTTCAGGAAAACAGGGTATCTATTGAAGATGCTTCAAATTGTACCGAGTTTAAATAATGGAAATGATGACCTATGATTGTTTGATAATATCAGAAAGGTAAGAGGGAGGGAGGGAGGGAGGGAGGGAGGGAGGGAGGGAGGGAGGGAGGGAGGAAGGAAGGAAGGAAGGAAGGAAGGAAGGAAGGAAGGAAGGAAGGAAGGAAGGAAGGAGTGGGAGAAGCACTTATGGGTAGATGATATTTCTGGAGCCAGTACTTGTAACTGGTACTTGAATGCCTGTCATATTTATGAGACCACTTTCAAGTTACTGAGCAGTGACTTGTGCAATTAAAAAAAAATAAGTTATACTCTTAGGAATGTAAGTGGAATACTTTCACTGAAAAAAAAGTTAGTTGGAAAATTAACTGAAAATCTTTCTAGTTAACTCTTTTCTATGATAGTATATTACTTACATTTTTAAAAGGGGCCTTAACTTTTGGACCATGACACATTTTTGACAACACAAGAAACTTTAAAGACAGATTTAGCCTCCTCATTAGCCTCTGAGCAAACCTTTTTATAAGATACATACTCCTCCCCATATAATTCTTAATTCTGCTAGCCTAAAATAACCTCAGCAGTCCAGGAAATGCGTGAAGTATGGCTTTTTAGGAACATGAGTTAAACACTGCCACCTACTGAATTATACCTCCTTAAATCTCCCTCCCCCTCCTCCTGTGTCCAATTTTTCTAATGAAAAAGCTGGAGCAAGTTTTCACTTCCATTTTTTGCTCCAAGGCCATCTGATTTGAGCTGCTGAGTTTTGCTGCCATCTAGGGGACAGCTGAGTCTTTGCAGTTTAGGTATGGTAACCTTACAATGCACCTGAAAGTTAATTCTGGCAAATTACAATCAGAAGTGCCATGAATTAGTAGTGAAGTTAAACACTAACAAAGCTGTAGTTTGAACCTTGGGATTATTACCAAGTACATGCATTGTTTAACATGGAGCTTCTGAAGATTTGCAAGAAAAAAGTAAAAACCATCATATAATACTGTAAATAAATCTATTTGGATCCCTCCCTTTTTATTCTTAAAGCAATCACCTCATTTGATGTAAGGACCTGGTGTAATTCACATGGAGAAGCCATTGAAGAATGATGGATGAAGGCGTTTGTTCTTCGGCATTTGACTTCCCTATTTAAGAGACTAGAATTTTGGCTTCCCAACTCCCAATTCATCATCTGAGCAAAGAACACCCTAACTTTCTGACATTGTGTCTCTGGCTATCTCAAATATTTTCCATTCTGATTGGGTACCTCATCCTTGCTAGATCAGTCCTTCAAGGCAGCTTCCCAGTTTCTTGTTGATATTTGTTGTTGTTAGTTGCAAAGTTGTGTCCAACCCATCGCGACCCAATGGACAACATTCCTCCAGGCCTTCCTGTCCTCTACCATCAGTGGTGGGCTCTGGGTCCCGTTGCAACCAGTACCCTGCAACGGGGCTGGCATCCACCACATGCACGCAGCATGTGAACAGGGCATGCATGCGTACTTACCACCCATGATGCTCTGCAATGCTCCAGCTGCTCGGTACATACATACATACATACATACATACATACATACATACATACGTGTGCTTTTTAATTTGTGCTGATAAATAAATAAAGGGAGACTAGTATAGATCTATTTCAAGCTATTTAGCTCTCATCAGCTAGCCATACCCTTACTGGGATTTGAACCTGGGCTATATTACATACTAGGCAGACATCTTAGCCATTAGGCCACAGGCTCTTATCCGTTATAAAAATTTAGCTGATGAGAGCTAAATAGCTTGAAATAGATCTATACTAGTCTCCCTTTATTTATTTATCAGCACAAATACAACACAAATGTAACAAAGGCAACAGTAAAAATATTGGGTTTCTGTCTGGATGGTCTCTTAGGACGAGCCGATGGACAGAGAATGGGAGCAGTGAACTTCCTCCCATATTTGGGCATACCAGGGGTTGTGACTTTAAATATATACCTTTCTCCCTGGCTCAGCTGATAAGGAGAAGAAGTCTGTGGCTTAATGGTTAACACATCTGCCTAAAATGCAATACAGCACAGGTTCTAATCCCAGTAAGGGTATGGCTAGCTGATGAGAGCTAAATAGCTTGAAATAGATCTATACTAGTCTCCCTTTATAGATGTCTTGGCGACGTTTCGACGAAGTCTCATTCGTCATCTTCAGGCTGCTTCAGACTACTTCAGGCTTGGTGTTTCCAGGAGTCATATATATATATGAATGATTATAATGAATATGATGATGTTTGTATGTCAACACCTTGGACACCTAGAGAACACATTGTTCAACATAGAAATGGAATGTGTGATACCAAAAAATAAAAAAAATTTTTTTTAATAAAGAATGCAGTACTTCAGGCTACTTCTGCCGACTGCCAGCTGACTGCAATTTGGCAATTTGAACCTCACCAGGATCAAGGTTGACTCAGCCTTCCATCCTTCTGAGGTGGATAAAATGAGGATCCAGATTGTTGGGGGCAATAGGCTGATTCTGTAAACTACTTGGAGAGGGCTGTAAAGCACTGTGAAGCAGTATAAGAAGTGCTAAATAATTGTTCCATGTCCTCTGTTCTGGAATGAGAGAGAATAAATATTGACTTT
Source organism: Thamnophis sirtalis (assembly GCF_051295495.1). Lineage (NCBI taxonomy): Eukaryota > Metazoa > Chordata > Lepidosauria > Squamata > Natricidae > Thamnophis > Thamnophis sirtalis. The sequence continues at coordinate 114,432,081 of NW_028261382.1, read as the reverse complement.
CTTCTACTGATATCAGTGGTGGGTTCCTAACCTGTTTGCTACTGGTTCACTGAGAGGGCGTGTTGCATTCGTGCTGCATGCTTTGTTTGCCCGTGCTGCACGTTGCTGCGTATGCGCAATTGACTGTAAACTGTTCTGTGCATGCGCAGAAACATGCTGGGATGGCAGAAGAGACCAGGGAACTGGTTTGGGGGCGTGGCAGGCCTGGATCACTGCAGGTTCCAGTGAGCCAGGCCGCCGAACCGGTAGGAACTCACCACTGACTGATATCCTTTCAGTTTTCTGAAAATATGGCCATGCCCTTCCACTTTCTTCTGTTTATGAGGCTAAAGAATATTCACCGAACTTTCCTATTTTCTGAGGCCTAATTCCTTTCGGTTGGGCCAGCCACTTGGTACAAATGATGACAGATAGAATGTTCAAAGCAATAAAATACTGTGTGATAAGTGCAGATCTGGAACGGGACTGAGGCTGGGTTAGAAAATAAAGCAGGATCTAACCTTGCCAAGTGCTATTGTCCAGATTTCATTAGAGTCCCAGTAATCCTCTGAAGAGCTAAATGATTTTACATCCAGCTCATAGAGGAAATACTTGATCTTGGAGGACTCAATATAATAGCCTACTTGGAAAAAGAGCCTACCATTGATTCAACTTATCCGAAGCTCTGATGTGTTGCTACTATACAGTGTAAATAATATCCAGTAGATAAACTAAGCATTGGTTGAAATAAAGCAACTCAATCTGCTCCTAATGCCAACCACATACTAAATAACGTTTTTCCCCAACACTAAAGGTAGACTGGCTAAGAGAAAAGGCACTGTGGTAAAACCTTGGTAAAAGAGTAATATACCCATTATGAAGAAAAATTAATGTGTAAACGATCAAGAAACAATTTAATTTGGGCTGTTCTTGGAGTTGATTAATTTGGATCTGTTGGCCCAGGTCTGGATTAATTGCAGCCAAATGCAATTATTCTTCAAACCGATCCAACAGTTCTACATGAAATTTGACATGGCCCTCATAAATTGGATGATTTATATTTGCAATGTATGAGGTAAGCAGGGTGAAAATATAAATTATCCTTGTTCATCACATTCACTTATTTTCATACCCCCCCCATGTTTCTATGACAACATTCAAGACATACATATTTTAATTTTACCAGGGCAAGGAGAAGCTTGTCAAAATTTCAAAGTTCCTTGATTTTATGGCTGAACGTTGTGTTTAATGTACATAATAAATCTTCTCAGAAAAATATCTGGGGGGCTTTCATCACAAGGAAGTCTCAGGGTAACCTTGAAGATGCTTTAATAGGTGCAGCTGAAGTTTAAAGAGAATTTTAACACTCCCTTGATTGTTGCAATATGTGTAGATGTGTGACTAAAGGGATTTTTGTATATATGTAGCAAGTTACGGCTTTGACAACAGCAGACGAATGTGTTAACACCTTGTTAAACTCTTAATTCTGTATATATTCATTAAAAATTGTACGCCCTATGCAAATCAGAAGTCTTTGTTAAGTAGATGAAGATTCCACGATAAAGCATTTCATTTTGGAAGAAATTTGAGACTGCCTTTACAGCAGCTGATTAATATTTTAAAATATGATTGTGCCATTAACATTGGGGATAGTAATAAATAACTCAGCATGTAATTTTATTAGGGTGGTTTTCAGATGTTTGATCTTCAATTTAAAAACTTTCTGCATCAATTTAACTGTTTCCCATTTCTGGAACAAAGAACAGAAATACAGTACCCATAATCCTCAGATCAGCCTAGCCAACAGCAACAATAATCAATGGTAAAATATGTGTAACACCAATAAGTCGTGGTGGCGCAGTGATTAGAATGCAATAGTGGAGGCTATTTCTGCTGGCTGTCGGCTGCCAGCAGTTTGGCAGTTCGAGTCTCACCAGCTCAAGGTTAACTCAGATTTTCATCCTTTCGAGGTGGGTAAAATAAGGACGCGGATTGTTGAGGGGGGGGGGGAAGATGCTGACTCTGTAAACCACTTAGACAGGGGTGTGAAACGGTATGTAGCTAGATAAGTTAGTATTTAATTTTCTCTTTGCTTTTTTCCGTTTGCTTTAAGCCAATGAAATATTAATTTATGAGGTTCTTAGCGTTCTCTGAGCTTGGTTGTTTACTTGCAGATCAGGGGTGGCATTCACTTACCATATTTTTCAGAGTATAAGACGCACCAAGGTTTTTAAGAGGCAAATTTTTAAAAAAGTTTTTGCACTCTAAAAACCTCCCAAAAATATGCCTGTTTTTTGCAAAAACCAACCTGTTTTTTTGTTTAAAAGGGGCATTAGGAAGCTTATAGAGTGCTCCTGGGGGCTGCGGGGGGGCAAAATTGAGAAAAAACGACCCATTTTTGCTCATTTCTGCCCTTCCCAGCTCCCAGGAGCTCTTTGAAAGCCTCCTACAAGCCATGACCATTTTGGTGAAGAGGGTGGAGTTTCATGAGGCAAAAAAATGCTGTATTCAGTGTATAAGACGCATGCAGATTTTCACTCTCTTTTTTGAGAGAAAAAGGCGTATCTTATACTCTGAAAAATACGGTAACTTCCCTATCAGTTTGCAAATGTGAGCACATGTCACTTTGCTCGCACATGCCCTGTCCGTGCATGTGCTTATCCTTCCATGCATACGCTTTGGCTTTCAAATGTGGTGAAATGGGACAGCATCGAGCCATGGGGAGGGGGGGTGGACGGGCGGACACACCCGGGATTTCCACTACGAGTTTGGGTGAACTGGTCCGAACTGGCAGAATACCACCTCTGTTGCAGATGTTTCATTACCCAACTAGTTAACATCTTTAGTGCACTGAAGGTTGGGTGCAAATACTCTTTTCTATTGGTATATAAACTTATCTAGATTAAAAAAAAAAACCCAATCCTTTCTACCGCACCTGAAACCACCTGGCATTTTTTTTTTTTTTGCAGAAAAAGAAACCAAGAATACAAAGCTTCCTCTTTTAATGAGCTCCTGTGCCAAACCTGAGACCTGGCATATAGTATGGATTGAGTTTAGGGTTTAAAGCAGGGGTGAAATCCAGCAGGTTCTGGAGAACTGGTAGCAGAAATTTTGAGTAGCTCAGAGAACTGGTAGTGGAAATTTTGAGTAGTTTGGAGAACCAGCAAACGTCACCTCTGACTGGCCCCAGAGTTGGGTGGGAATGGAGATTTTGCAGTATCCTTCCCCTGCCACACCCACCAAGCCACACCCACCAAGCCACACCACGCCCACCAAGCCACACCCACAGAACTGGTAGTAAAAAAAATTAAATTTTACTACTGGTTTAAAGATATGTTTTGCTGCTTCCAGTTGCTAAGATGACTCCTCTCCAATCTAGAAGACACAACTGGAGATTTTACTACGGTGCCAATACATATGGATGGCAGAACATAGCAAATGTTAGAGTAGACAAAGCCAGAAGAGATTGAATAAGTCCAATTCAGAATGAGAGAGTTGTGTATATTTATTTTATTTTATTAGACACATCCCAGTTTCTCTGAATAGTGAGCAATTCCAGAGTTGCAATATTTAAATAGTGCCAGGTTTCTTTGGAAATGAGGCATAGTCTTTGTTAGATTCTATCTCATTGGGAAAAAACCCCAAACATTATCATACTGAATATTCCTCCCCTAGTAAAGAAATCCATTCCTAATTTATTTGTCCCTTGCTTACAAAGCTATCTTGACTAGTGTTTTACATGAAGTTTTTCTTGAAAACTATCTAGAGGTTGCAATGGATTCAGTCTTGGGCAACCAGGGTCTTTACCAATGTCAGGCCTGCAAGCCATCTTTTCTTTTTGGATTTCAGGCCTGCCACACACGGTGGGGAAATGGGAGGGAGGATTATACAAAGTTGGGTGATGCGTAGCCATAACGACATTCTTTCTCAGAAAGTCAAGGTCGTGTTTGTCCTTGCACCTGGCCGAATGTGGATGGGAGGAATCTGTCTTTGTGGCAGTGAAAGATTGGACCATGTGATGGACTTGTGGGTGTTGGGGCAGGATCTTGAGCTTTCAACTGGGTGGGAAAACCTGGAACCTTTCAGATTCGAGTTTTCCCAGATGTGCCAACGTGACATCTCTAATAAAGTGGAACTTTGAGGAAGCACTAGGCTCCGAGTTTTATTTTGTTGGGGGTGTTTCTTTGGAACCCTAACAACCAAGGTATGATGTAGGGAATCACACCTTTTCTGCTACCAAACTAGATCAGTAGCATATTCAATTTTTATTCTTGTCATATGCAGACATGATCATTCTCTTCCCTCCAGCTGTGGGAGATAAATGGAAAAGGATCTCTCTCAGCCTTAGTGAGAAGAGATGCTTCTTCCAATTTTCTGTCTGGGTAGATAAGACTGAGTGACCACCCCCCTCCCTCAAAATCTGTTTAAGGATAGACAATTCAGGCCAAAAATGACATCAAGACAGCAGAGACCATGAATTCTTTGCCATGAACAGCAAAAGGGACCTTTCCACATTAAAGATGAATTGTTACACTGAAGAGAAGACCAAACATAAGAAAGATCATGAATTGGCCTCTAGGTGTCCCTACTTTCCTTAAAAAAAGATATATTTTATTTAAAAACTTTAACCACTTGTTTTTCTAGAGAGAAGTTCCTATACTTAACCAGTTGGGACTTTATTATATCTCAGATATTATCTACCTACTACATTGTCTTAGGGTATTTGACTACTATATTGTATCTAATGCAGAAGTCTTCCCCCCCCAAAAAAATTGTTATTGGCCTGTTATGAAGGGTTCCCCATCGTACTGTACATAATGTGCAAAAAGGGTTATTGTCAAAAATATGGCAATAAATATGGCATTTTTTTCACATATCTTGATTTCAAAAGATGAGAGTCATGGGCTGATTCTGTATGCACACATGAATGACGTTGGATTTATATTTATTGTATTTTAGAATAAAAAACATGTGCCAGGATCATCCATCCATCCATCAATCCATCCATCCATCCATCCATCCATCCATCCATCCATCCATCCATCCATCCATCCATCCATCCATCCATCCATCCATCCATCCTATTTTTATACTGCCCATCTCAGCTAAGTAACTCTGGACAGCTTACCATAAAAAACAGATAAAAGTGTAAATAAGAGAAAAGTTAAAAGCGAAATTAAAAGTTAGAGTTACAGTATTAAAAAGTTAAAATGGTGGAGGGAACATCCTCATGATATCAGCTACAGGTTGTCCTCGTCTTATGACCATAAACGAGCCCAAAATTTCCATTGCTAATCGAGAGAGTTATTAAGTGCGTTTTGACCCATTTTATGACCTTTCTTGCCACAGTTGTTAAGTGAATCACTGCAGCTGTGAAGTTAGTAACATGGCCGTAAAATGAATAGGGCTTCCCCATTGACTTTGCTTGTTAGTAGGTCGCGAAAGATGATCACATGACCATCTGGGACGCAGCAACAAATACGAGCCAATTGCCAAGCACCTGAATTTTGATCACATGACCATTGGGATGATGCAACGGTTGAACGTGTGAAAAATGGTCATCAGTTGCTTTTTTCAGTGCCACTATAATTTCAAACATTCATTAAATGAATGGTTGTAAATTGAGGATTACCTGTATCTCTAGAACTACTAACATTCTTCCACCCCATTCCAATTGGCGAAACCAAGTCTTAACACTATTCCTGAAGGCTTATCTTTGCCTTATGTGTAGAGGGGGGATTTCTGCCATAGTTGTATAGATACAGTAGTATAAATGAGAGACAAGACTGCTTTAAAACATAACTAATGTAAGGAATTATAAGAGCTCAGAGGTGGTATTCAGCCAGTTCTGACAGGTTCTGGAGAAGCGGTAGCGGAAATTTTGAGTAGTTCGGAGAACTGGTAAATAGGCTGGCCCCGCCCGCACTGCCTCCCAGCTAATTTTCTTTTGTTGCCCTGAATAGGGGAACGGAGCTGGAAAGCAGGTTAGTGGGGTGAGGAGCAGGGGTGGGTTGCTGCCGACATTACTACTGGTTCGGTGCACACACAGTTGCCCATATATGGGTCTGCAAATGCACAAAACATTAAAAAATGGGGAAAGAAATATGCCATGCCTACCGGGGAACCAGTTTGTAGGCGTGGCAGGCCTGGGTCGCTGCCGGTTCCAGCTACCCAGGCTGCAAACCATTACCGGTTCCACTGAACCAGGCCAAACTGGTAGGAACCCATCTCTGGTGGGGAGGGAATAGGGATTTTGCAGTAATCTTCCCCCAGGAGTGGGGAGGGAATGAGGATTTTGCAGTATCCTTCCCCTGCCACACCCACAAAGCCACACACACTAAGCCATGTCCACAAAGCTACACTTACAAAGCCACACCCACCGAACCGGTAGTAAAAAAAATTGAATCCCACCACTGGATGAGCTGCTAAAGCTGATCACATTATATGAATAAACACTGCATTTTAGCATCATTTCTTTAAAAAAAAATGAATGGAGGGACATTTCCTTCCTGAAAAAAAGTATAGGCACACAATAGAGACAACATTATATTTTCCATGAATTAAGGATCCATATAAAAATGTGACATGTAAATGAGCTTCCTCTCATATTCATATATTGCATATTTTGGTTTCTTATTCCTTGGTTCTTAAGTATCTATTTTAACAACCATTTACCAATAGCTTTTATGGGCTTATTATTTATCAGGAACATATTCAATCTTCCAATATTAGGGAGGGTTCAGAAATAATTAGATCTGCAGTCTCATATCTAGAGTGAAAATATGTTTTAACTGAAGCTATTGCCACAACTCCTTAAATAATTAAAATAAACCCCCAATCCAACACATTGATCTAAAATATACACTCCTTATCAACCCAGGTTCTCTAATAAAATGACTGCTTTTCTCTTTTTCAGATACTGTGTGGAATTTCCCATAATGTTAACCTAGCAGGATTATATTGTATGGCAATCTTCCATAGTAGCTTATATAGGATGAAGGGAAATTCTATACTTTCCAAAGTAACACCATCTAGCTTATAAGATGTATTTGATTCTAAGTTGGTCAACAAAGCTACGAGGCAGAACTTATATATTGTGTAAACAAAGATACATTATTTGAATGATGCATTTCTTAAATTGGAAAATGCATTGGATCTGAAATTAAGAATTCTGGGAAGATAAACTTGATGAACAAGATGGCAAAAAGGATGGATCTGGATAGCATTGGCTGTTGTATTTGTTGTTTTTAGGTAAAAGCAATGATATCTGTTGAGATAGACTGGGGAGGGTTAGAGATTTATCTGTTGAAAAGAGGCCAAGGCAAGATTCTCAGAAGTGGAATAGCACACAATACCTTTCTATCTTTTTTGTATGGGATGCAGTGGCTCAGTGGCTAATACTCTGAGCTTGTCGATCGGAAAGGTCGGCAGTTCAGTGGTTTGAATCCCTAGCACCGTGTCATGGAGTGAGTTCCTGTTACTTGTCCCAGCTTCTGCCACCCTAGCAGTTCGAAAGCACGTAAAAATGCAAGTAGAAAAATAGGGACCACCTTTGGTGGGAAGATAACAACGTTCTGTGCACCTTTGGTGTTTAGTCATGCCAGCCACATGACCACAGAGACGTCTTCGGACAGTGCTGGCTCTTCGGCTTTGAAACGGAGATGAACAGTGTCGGGAATGACTAGCACTTACGTGCGACGGGAACCTTTGCCTTTATCTTTTTGTAAGAACTTCAGGATACACAAAATCTGGTTTGGGAACCCCAACAGAAGAACAGCACAGTGGAGGTGGTTGATCAAGTAACATCACATCCTACCTCTCTCCACTCCACCCCTGTTACTAGATTTTAATGTTTGGCTTTAATTTATTTATGTTTTAATGTACATCGGGGGTGTCAAACTCGATTTCATGGAGAGCTGCACCAGGATTATGTTTGACCTTCGGGGGAGGGGGGAGGTTGGCCAGGGTGGGCATGGCCAGCTTGACGTCACTTGTGTCTGGGGTGCCTGTGGTGGCCCGAGTGCTCTGCCAGGCTCCCGAGCTAAGTTTTCAGCTGCAACAGCCTCCTGTAACCCTCTGACAGTGAAAACGCAGCTTGGGAGGACGTGGCCATCCTGAGCTCCATTTTTTTGTTGGCAGAGGCACCATGGGCTGGTCTTTTGCTGTTTCCAGGGCGGCCCCGCAGGTCAGATCTACCGTATTTTTTGGAGTATAAGACGCACCCTTTTCCCTCAAAAAAGAGGCTGAAAATCTGGGTGGGTCTTATACACTGAATACAGCATTTTATGCCTCCCAAAACCTTGCCCCCTTCACCAAAATGGCTGTGCAGAGCCTGCAGAAGGCTTTCAGGGAGCTCCTGGGGTCTGAGGAGGGCAGAAATGAGCAAAAAAACAGGCCACTTTTTGCTCAATTTTGCTCCCTCAGCCCCAGGAGCACTCTATAAGCCTCCTAAAGGCTATGCATGCCCTTTTTGGGGGGACAAAAAACGGGCCTGTTTTTGTGAAAAATGGGTTGTTTTTGTGAGATCGGCAGAGTGCAAAACCCTTTTTTTTTTTGTAATTTGCTTCTTCAAAACCTTGGTGCGTCTTATACTCCAAAAATATGTTAAGTACCCTGTGGGCCACATCTGGCCACTGGTCCTTGAGTTTGACATGTATAAATATACTTTTTATGAGTGTAAGCCACCCAGAGTTATCCTGTGGTAAGACGGACAGCCAATACATTTTATAAATAAATAAATAATAAATAAATAAATTGGGCAATGGCAGAGCAAAGAATTTAACCAATGCAAAGGACTTGGGGCTGAAGAAGCCAGGATGACAGACACTACATTCTACCAGCCAACCACTAAATCAAAAGGAATTGCTGCCAATCTGAAAGAAGGACAATGCTGGCCAGTGTCTTTAGCCCCTTAAAAACGAATATTTCCTTTTAAAATATTTCAAGCCATTATGGTTATATCATCCAAGCGAGCAGAGGAAAGAGGGGGCAATGGAATGCAATTATCTTCTTGTAAATTACACTTGCAAAGCTAAGCTGGGAGAAGCAAATGGAAATGCTTTTTGTTTTAATAAAACAGGGGGGGAATGCATCAAGAAGTGTTTTGCATTGTGCTTTTTCTCAAATTATTATATGAGCTCTTGGTAATCCTGTAATAGGATTCAGCTGAGTTTTTCTGATATGCAACTTCCAACCTTACTATCTTCAGATGCTGGATTTTGGATGCTGTTTTATGTTTCTGGTTTTGTAGCATTTATTCCACTACCGCCCAATAATTTTTATTTTTCAGCAATTTTGTGGTAGGAGTAGGTACCTGAAATACCAGTTCATTATATAGCCATCTTCATAAATGTAATCCTTGAATGTCATTTATGATACCTTCATAGACATATTTCTCTGTAATTTTTAGGGGGAACATCCAAACTGAAATTCAGACACGGAAAGTTTCACAATGAATTAAGCATGGCCTTTCCAAGATAAGAGATACCCATTTTAATTCTGTTTTTTTTCCAATGTCTTCATTACATTTCTTGAAATAATACAGTTGTCTGCCTACAATAGTAGTGCTTTTTCTCTCTTTGTTCAGCGAACCTTGGATCAATGCTGAAAGTTTGTGCATTTATTTCCTGGGAATAAATCATGGGTCATGTACCCCCCCCCTCTCCACAAGTAACTGCCAAGTGGAGATCTCTGCTTAAAGTAGCAGGACATCGCAGAATAACAGAGTTGGAAGGGACCTTGGAGGTCTTCTAGTCCAACCAAACAAGACTAAGAAAACATGCTCAAAATCCTTTCTCTAGCATTCCAGGGGAGGAAAGCTTTGCTCCTAGGGAGGAAAGATATGACAAATCTAAGCAGCATACTAAAAAGCAGAGACATCACCCTGCCAACAAAAGTGTGCAGAGTCGAGGCTATGGTTTCCCCAGTTGCAACGTATGGCTGTGAAACGGTTAATTTACAATAAGCAATTTGACAGCAAAATCAACCACCCAGAATGGAAGTGGGCTTTCCTTCCTTAAAATGCATTCAAGGGGAGGTCAGACAGCCATCTATCAAAGGTGGGCTAATCTGGATTCCTAAGCAGGGGCTGGACTTAGTTCTCATGGGTTGGAGGGCAATGCCCTTGTCTGAAGGACATAAGTGCAGCCTTTTTTGCCAATTGTCAGAATGATATATAACTGTCCACTGAGATGAATTGCTAACCTGCAGAAGCAGCTTTATTTATTTCATTAAATCTATCTATCTATCTATCTATCTATCTATCTATCTATCTATCTATCTATCTATCTATCTATCTATCTATCTATCATCTATCTACCTAACTATCTACCTAACTATCATCTATCTATCTATCTATCTATCTATCTATCTATCTATCTATCTATCTATCTATCTATCTATCTACCTACCTACCTACCTACCTACCTACCTACCTACCTACCTACCTACCTATCCATCTATCATCCATCTATAATCCATCCATCCATCCATCCATCCATCTATCTAGCAAGCTAGCAAGCTAGCAAGCTAGCAAGCTAGCTAGCTATCATCTATCATAAGAAGTTAGCACCCACCCATCTACTAGGAAAATGAGATATTTTTAGGAAATATTAAAAGGGCAGAATATTTCCCCTAAAAGAGAGGCAGAAACTCATCTCTCTCCATCTTTGTCAATCGGCCATTAGCTTAGGTCAGTCTATTCTACATAACAAAGATCTACCTCCTTCAGGCAGAGCCACAATAAGAATCCCAAAGCCTTTACATTACAACAGCATCCACCAAAGCTCAACCAACCTTGGGACTCAGGACAGCCTACAGAGTTGCCCCTGCATGGCCCCATGGGAGTCTGACAACCATTCAGAATACAAGCTCAAATTCAAAAGCCCAGAGAGGGTATAAAGCTCACACTCTCAGCATCTCTTTCCTTTTTTTCTTCACCCAATATCTTCAAGGCATGTGATCCTGTCCACCATTACAATCATCTTTCCAAACAGCTTCTATCTTTCCACTGTCTTTTCCCCCACTTGGAACTGAACCCAGATGGACATTTCTTCCAACACTAACACCTGTCTGTCTCTTTGTCTGTCCGTCTATCAGTGGTGGGTTCTGGATCCCGGTGCACATGCGTACTTACCACCCGTGGCACTCCAGCTGCTCGGCGGAGCGTCGCAAAGGCACCGTACGCTTTGCGTGCATGCGCGTAAGCCCTGATTGACTCAAATACAGATAAGGAGGGCAAGCGGGCGGGTAAGCCCTCCAGAGCACCGTACCGGAACGGTACTTGGTGCTCCCAGCAGACACTGGTACGCCCGTACCAGGGAGTACCGGTTGTACCCCACCACTGCTGTCTCCCTACCTATCATCTGTCTGTCTGTCTGTCTGTCTGTCTGTCTATTATCTATCTATCTATCTATCTATCTATCTATCTATCTATCTATCTATCTATCTATCTATCATCTATCCATCCATCCATCCATCCATCCATCCATCCATCCATCTATCTATCTCTACCTACCTACCTACCTACCTACCTACCTACCTACCTACCTACCTACCTACCTACCTACCTATCATTTATATATCTATCTCAGGGGTGTCAAACTCTACTTCATTGAGGGTCACATCAGGGTTGTTTGACCTTAGAGGGCTGGGATGGGCGTGGCCAGCTCAACATAACTTGTGATGGTGGTGCCTGTCATCGCCCAAATGCTCTGTCACAAAACAGAGCACAGGAGGGCCGTGCGTGCCCCCCCCAGCTCTGTTTTTGCTGACAGAGGGTTGCAGGAGGCCGTCATGGGTAAAAACAGCTCTCCCAAACTCCGCTTTTGCTAGCAGAGGCACCGCAGGCCAGCCTTTTGCTGTTTCTAGGATGGCCTCACAGGCTAGAGCTAAGCACCCTGCAGGCTGGATCTGGCCTGTGGGCCTTGAGTTTGACACCCCTGACTGGTCTCTATCATCATCTATCAGGCCTCATAGAACTGTATGGATAAAGTAAAAAAACAAACAAACAGATATAATAAAAGCCAATAACCAATAACTAATACTAAAATTGTTAAAGCACTGAGCAGACTCCAGCCCTGCTCTGGAGTTCTGACATCTCAGGGGCTGCCACGAAGAAGAGGGAGTCAAGCTATTCTCCAAAGCAGTTGAGGGCAGGACAAGAAGCAATGGGTGGAAACTAATCAAGGAGAGAAGCAACCTAGAACTGAGGAGAAATTTCCTGATAGTTAGAACAATTAATCAGTGGAACAGCTTGCCTCCAGAAGTTGTGAATGCTCCAACGCTGGAAGTTTTAAAGAAGAGATTGGATTGCCATTTGTCTGAAGTGGTGTAGGGTTTCCTACCAAGGCAGGGGGTTGGACTAGAAGACCTTCAAGGTCCCTTCCAACTCTGTTATTCTATTCTATTCTAAACAGGAGTGTTAAACTCAATTTCATTGAGGGGCGCATGAAGGTTGTATTTGACCTTGGTGGGCCAGGGTGGGCATGGACAGATCAACGTCACTTGTGTGATGAAATGCCACTTTTGCTAGTTGTTTGTTGCCCTCTGCTGGCAAAAATGGAGCTGAGAAGGGCTGCCCATGGCCCTCATGAGCTCCATTTTCGCTGGCAGAGACACCGTGGGCTGGTCTAAGCAGATTCAGCCCACAGGCCTTGGGTTTGACACCCCCTGATCTAGAGGTTGGCTACGAAGAGTAGATAATATATGTAGCTCAGGATTGAACTGTGGCCTCTCCAAGCTTGGTTGTTTCCCTTCATTTCCTTTAGTCACAAGCGAATATTGGAGAGGGCCTCCATGAAAGACGACAGTACCATTTGTGTTTGTTGTTTTACTTCTCTCTAGTGAATAAAACAAACAGGAAAAATAAAATAACAGTGAAGAGGCAAGAACAAGGCCAGGAAATATTATCTGTGAAGACTTCTCTTATGGGCTTGTTTATGAAATTTTATTCGGCAAGAAGAAATGTCCAACATGATTCAAATATTAATAAGCAACAGATCAGTGTAGGCAGCATGATTTGTTTTTAGCATTTAGACACCTCCCTTGGTGTTCGTCAGACTCTTGTCTGCTCTTATTTTAGTTTTATTAGGATTTGTTAAGTTGAAAATTAAAAAAAAAGGGAACATCGGCATCCTGCGAAACACAACCTACAACGTTCTTTTTGATTTAATTGTTTTTCCTGGATTTCATGAAGGCCCCCACAGACATTTTTAGAAAGTGGTAGGTTGCTTCAACCCAGTGCTTTATTTGGAAATATAGTTATTTGTAGAGAAAGGGAGAAGGAGACACACACACACAGAGAGAAAGAAAGAAATTGGTTGAGAAGGAGAAGATCAGAACTGCAAATAACTACCGGTAGGTCTGTGATGGTGAACTTATGGCACGCGTGCCGGAAGTGGCCTTCTCACACGCATGCACGTCAGAAACCGGAAGAGCATGTAACCGGCGTGCATGCCAGAAACTGGAAGCTCAGCTTCCTAGCATGTACATGCGTGCCGGGGAACTGCTTTGGTTTCTGGCACTCCCCCGTGCATGCATGCTCCCGTTTTGGCCCTTGGTGCCGAAAAGCTTTGGCAACAGTGAAGTAGATGATGACTCGATGACAGCGACAAATTCGAGATATCAGTGTCTCCTCCCTGCCAGATCTTTGTCTATGATTTGGAACCACTGTAGGTGGAGAGTAGCCTACTCTAGAATGGGTAAGTTCAGTCATTTGCCTTCTGATAAAGTGGTGTGTTTTGTGACTGATTTCATCCACCAAGGCAGCCATTGTGTAAATCATGGTTAAAAATCCCCAAATTTCATACACGTGTGCTGCTATTGATATAAATGAGGGTCCTAGAAGTCTAATCAAGGAAAGATCATCATATTTTCCTATTAAATGAACTTATTTATTTCCTACCTTTTTATTTTATTTTTATAAGCAACTCAAGGCAACAAACATATCCAGTACATCTTCCTCCTCCTCCTATTTTCCCCATGACATGACAGATTAACAGAGATGAAGGGACCTTATCGGTCATCTAGTCCAACCCCACTCCCGCCCAAGCAGGAGATCCTACACCATTTATGACAAATGGCAGTCCAATCTCTTCATGAAAGTCTCAAGTGATGAAGCTCCCACAACTTCCAAAGGCAACTTCTGTTCCACTGGTTGATTGTTCTCACTGTCAGTAAGTTCCTCCTTATTTCTAGGTTGAATCCCTCCTTGGTCAGTTTCCATCCATTATTCCCTCTTTGGCCTTTAGGTGCTCTGGAGAATAGCTTGACCCCCTTCTCTCTGTGGAAGCCCCTCAAATATTGGAACACTGCTATCATGTCTCCCCTGGTCCTTCTCTTCACTAGACTAGCCATGCCCAGTTCCTATAACCACAACCCTGTGAGGGCTGAGAGAAAATGACTGGCTCAGGGTCACCCACGTGGCTTTCAGGGCTAAGGCAGGACTAGAACTCACGGTCTCCCACTTTCTAGCCTGCTGCCTTAACCATTAGACCAAACTGATCCTCTTATACAAGTTTGAGTTTCTTTTGTGTCTTATGGCTGAATATCTAATACTTCTTTATTTATAATCATAGCAGGCATGATTAGAAGGGCTCTCTGACATTAAAACAATCCATTAGTATGGCTTTTATTTTGCATCTGCTTGAAATTTCAAGTGGTAGTCATTATATAATCAACATGATGAAGAATACATGGAACTTTTTGTAAGCAGGAAAAAAATCTGAGAGCAATTAAAATAAAAGGATGGTGGAGGAAAGTCAGATAGGTCCAAACCAGTGGTGGGTTTCAAAAATTGTTCGAACCTACTCTGTGGGTGTGGCCTCCTTTGTGGGAGTGGCTTGCCACCCATGTGACCGGATGGGAGTGGCTTGCCGCCCATGTGACCGGATATGAAGATGCCGGCGACACTTGTCAGAACCACCTTAAATTATCTCACACACAGCACTGGCATGCATAAGAATATGATGTAAACTTGTTTTTTAAAAGGCATCTTTGGTTTGCGTTAAAACAACTTCAACACGCGCAATGTTCTGATTGCACCACAAATGCAGTAGTCATCCTTATCTTTCACAGAGACACTGAGTTTTATAAATATGAGCATGATAGTGTAGAATAATCATATCCAAGGATCAGTGGTGGGTTTCAAATTTTTTTTGGAACCTCTTCTGTAAGTGTGGCCTGCTTTCCGGGTCCACTGGTGGAACCTCTTCTAACCGGTTCGGTAGATTTGACGAACCGGTTCTACCGAATAGGTGTGAACTGGTAGGAACCCACCTCTGGTCCAAACATTCTCAGAATCATACAAGCTACGTTTAACTCGATGTTTTAAGCCAGGGACTCCAAACTTGTCAACTTTATGTCTTGCGGACTTCAACTCCCAGAATTCTTCAATCTGACTGAGGAATTCTGGGATTTGAAGTCCACAAGTTGTAAAGTTGCCAAATTTGGAGACCCCCTTGCTGTAATCAATGGTGTTTCATAGGGGATAGGATAAAACTAGACAAAAGAAATTTAGGAAAAGGCTTTCAGATGTGGGCTACCTCATTGGATATATAATGGCAGGACACATGGACTTGAGTGTAGGTGAGTCTTAGTTTGGATAGTCAATGGAAGTCTGGAATGCTAAATTTTCAAAGTGAGGCTTCCACTGTACTTGCACTATAATTACAGGTAGTCCTCAAGTTATAACCGTAAACTGATCCTGGCATTTCCATTGCTAAGCAAGATGGTTGTTAGATGAACTTTGCCGCATTTTATTACCTTTTTTTGGCACAATTATTAAGTGAATCATTGCACTTGTTAACGAGTAACATGGCTGTTAATTGAATCTGGTTTCTCCATTTGTTCAAAGTTGGAAGGTTGCAAAAGTTGATCACATGACCCCAGGACACTGCAACTGTTGTCTATATGCCAGTTGCCAATTGTCTAAATTGTGATCTTGTGACCTCAGGGATGGTGCAAGGATCATAAGTGTGAAAAACAGTCATAAGTCACTTTTTTCAGTGCTGTTATACGATACGATACGATACGATACGATACGATACGATACGATACGATACGATACGATACAATACAATACAATACAATACAATACAATAGCAGAGTTGGAAGGGACATTGGAGGTCTTCTAGTCCAATCCCCTGCCTAGGCAGGAAATCCTATACTGTTTCAGACAAATGGCTATCCAACATCAGTTCGATCCTGAATGGCTCAAGGTTGATTCAGCCTTCCATCCTTCCAAGGTGGGTAAAATGAGGACCCAGATTTTTAGGGGCAAAAGGCTGACTCTGTAAACCACTTCGAGAGGGCTATGGAGCACTGTGAAATGGTATATACTGTAAGTCTAAGTGCTAAGTGCTATAGGATCCCATGATATTTTAGCCACTGTAATCATAGTAGGACTGATCCTCCTCCTCCTTCTCTTCACCATGGTATGCCTTGTCAAAGAAATGGAGATTGAGGTCCATCATGGAACTAAGAACTATGTAGGCAGGCTTTCACAGAGTGAATCAAATTAACAGCATCCCAATGACACACTATAAATGATGAAAACTAGGAAACACATCTCCGTATTTGGCTGAGATGTAAATGGTCAACAAGAGCCATGTCTGATCCTCTGACTCTCGTGCAATAGGTGACAAGGAGGTTAATAACAATAGGCTTGGTTCATTTTGGAAGCAATGTTAAGGAATTTCATAGCCACTGGAAGGAAATTGTCCACTAATGTCAGGTGCAAAGGATCAGGACCATCAGTGCCGGATTTTCCTATAGGCTAACTAGGCTTCAGCCTAGGGCCTCAAGATCAAGAGGGGCCTACATTCAAATTGTTAGCAAAATTAAAATTACACTATTCTAAAAACAGTGAACACTAAAACACTGAACCGAAAATAAGGAGAAATTCTACGCATATGACTAATAAACAAACATAAAAATGTATTGGTTAAGATCGTTCCAGCGCCACGGCAGTTGGGGAGCCCGCCCACGTTCCCGGCACCGGTGGTTGGGCGAGAGGCGCAGCCGCTCCCAGTAGTCGCCCCGTCGACGCGGAGCCTACCAGCGGCCAGGCAGGTGAGGGCGAGGGGGCCGAGCCGGGCAGCTGAGCGTAGCAGGGGAGGCGGCTGGCCTCGCTGCCTTTGCCGCAGAGCAGAGCCGCCCTCCGTCAGGAGGCCAGCTATATATATTGATATATATTGATATATATCACAGTAATGATGTATTTTATTGTCTCTCATGTAATTTACAAACTTAAAAATGGGAGGTGAAAGGGCCTCATAAGTGGAATAGCCTAGGGCCTCTTTTCATGTAAATCCGGCCCTGAGGACCATACATTATGTTGCAGTTCAAAAGATTTATTGCTCAAGTCTACACACAAGAATCTAGTCTACCAGAGCTCAATACTGAGTTGGTGCCCAATAAAGGTCAATTGAATTCAAGAGGAGTTGGGCTTGGAGCGTTTGTGGGACTGTAATGATTTTAAGCTAATGACATGCTTAACTCCACCCCCAGCTCTGCTTGCTCTTCTACGACAACTGTGGGCACTCAAGAAATTACAAAACCCCGATGGAAGAATAATGAAATTCCTACAGAGGAGGAAGGAATTGCGAAAACGTCAAAACTGATGGAAATGGCAATTTGGTCAGAGAACAAACTACAAAAACATTTTTGAAAGACTGGAAGCCTTACATGGACTTTGTCCTGACGGATGAAAATGAATCGTTGATTTGTGGGTTTTGAAGGCTAAGAAAGATGAGGACCAAATGAAGGGGTGAAAGGACTTGTAAAATACTTAAGAGGAAGGAGGAACAAGGAGAACGCAATTATCTGTTGAAAGAAAGTTGGAAGTCATTTTAATGCTTCTTAAATAGGTTTTTCATTTCTTTTCTGATTTTTTTTTCTCCATTTACCCTTTTGGCTTGTTACTATCATATGGAAAGTTTCAGTAAATAAAATTCAACAAATAAAGGAATTTCAAAACTATGTTATGAATCAAATCTGTTGACTTGTGGTTTCTAAAAAAGAAATACATGAATTCTGGAAAATGAAATTTCCAAAATCAACTATTGCTGATGAATGATAACAGCATTCCAGTATTTGAGAGACCACCACAAAGAGGAGGGGGTCAGTTTTATTTTCCAAAGCACCAGAGGGCAACAATGGATGGAAACTAATCAAGGAGAGCAGCGTGGAGTTAGGAGAAACTTCCTAAAATTGAGTACAATTAACCAATGAAATGGCTTGCCTTCAGACGTTGTGAGTGCTTCATCACTGGAGGTTTTTTTTTAGAAGAGACTGGACAGTCACTTGTCTGAAATGGCATAGGATCTCCTGCTTGAGCAGGAGGCTGGACTAGAAGACCTCCAAGGCAATGGTGGGATTCTATTTTTTTTTTACTACCAGTTCTGTGGGAATGGTTTGGTGGATGTGGCATGGCTTGGTGGGCGTGGCAGGGGAAGGTTACTGCAAAATCCCCATTCCCTTCTGATCAGCTGGGACTCGGGAGGCAGAGAATAGATGGGGGCGGGGCCAGTTAGAGATGGTATTTACTGGTTCTCCTCAAAAATTCTGCTACCGGTTCTGCAGAACTGGTCAGAACCTGCTGAATACCACCTCTGCTCCAAGGTACCTTCCAGCCCTTTTCTGATTGATTGAACATTTCATCAGAGACATTTTGTACTCAGAAAAAATACGGAATAACCAATTAAAAAATTGCTGAGAACAAAAGATTTCACCTAAAGAGAAGAATATTTTATTATTGTTGCAGTTCCTTGTCTTCTTCCCCCCAAAAAACTCAGCAATTTTCTGTCGTGCAGATTTCAACTCCCCAAATTCTCCATCCACCAGGGCTGCTGCTGAGAACTTTAGGAGATGACATTCACACAACCACAGTGCTTTTAATTAACTATTGGATAAGTAAATAATAATAAATAATAATATGAAGTTTACACTAGCCAGAATTGTAAACAATGGCACATTAAAAATAAAGTTAAAAAACTCCAAGATAAAACATTACAAAATGCGGTGGATTCATCAGCATATAATCTGCCTAATTTTACTAATTGTACAGTGACTTACGACCAATTCTTGCACTTATGACTATTGCCACATCCAGTGGTGGGATGCTGCCAGTTTAACAACTGGTTGGGTGAGCGCGTGCTTTGCGAATGCACACAGCGCTGAAAATGGAGCGTTTAGGAGCTCAGCTGCTTACATTCTAAGTCAGCAATGGTAAGTAGAACAGTGAGGGGGGGGGGAATCAGCTGTGCCGCATGACTGAGATGCTAGAAAGCAGGAAGTAAAGAAAGGATAGGGCAGGAGCAGGTATAGCAGTAGACTTATATACCGCTTCATAGGCCTTTCAGGCCTCTCTAAGCGGTTTACAGAGAGTCAGCATATTGCCCCCAACAATCTGGGTCCTCATTTTACCCACCTCGGAAGGATGGAAGGCTGAGTCAACCCTGAGCCGGTGAGATTTGAACCGCTGACCTGCTGATCTAGCAGTAGCCTGCAGTGCTGCATTTAACCACTGCGCCACCTTGACTCCTTCTGTATGCAGGACCAACTGATCGTCGGCGCTACTGGTTCACTGAAACCATTCCGAACCGGCTGAATACCATCTCTGGCCACATCCCAATAGACATGTGACCAAAATTCAGGTACTTTGCAACTGATAAGAATTTACTATATGAGAGTTGCAGCATCCCAGGGTAATTTGTGACCTTCCTACCCAACGTCTGATGAGCAAAGTCCATGGGGATTCGTTTAACAGCATATAATTCAACATAACAACAACAGTGTTTAGCTTAAAAGTCATGGCAAACGGGGTCATAAAATCAGGCATGATTCACTTAAGAATTTCTGTCAGGTTTCCTAAAAATGCCCTAATGGATACATGAGTATCGAGCCAAGTTTCAATACATAACTAGTCCTTTATTAGGAGCACCATAGACAAGATCTTTTCGTAGTCAGTTTTGTTTGAGTTATAACTGAACTTTAACCCTGTTCCTTCCCTCCCCTCAGTCTGTGTCATAAATCACATTCCCCAATGAGGTGCACCCCTCCCAAGGCTGCTGCAGTAATCTGAGATCGGACTTCAGCCGACAATATGTGTTGAATGTACTCTCCCCACCCCCCCTTCTCTCACTATGACAATGTTGGTAGTTGACAGTTTCCTTGCTTGGAAAGAGAAATTCTCATCCCAATTGTGGTCATACGTTCAGGACTTAAGTTCAGCAGCCAAGGGCAAATGTATAACAGTCATAACAGTCCCAGAGGGTGGCATTTTCAACTTTCCTTTTTCTTTAGTTGGTTGCAGAAAATCAGCAGGATAATTCACTGCTGATTGAATCCAGCTCCTCCATGAGGTGCCTGGGGATTGCAAACAAAGGCTGGGAAATTTGGACCTCGGACCAGAGTTTCCGAACCAAGATATCCCCAGGGAATTAAACCTAGTGATATCCTCCATTCTTTATTGGAATGTTTCTATCAAGCTGTGTGTGGGTTTGAGAAACTTGCATACAAAACAGCATGCTTTTAAAAGCTGAACACAAACATGTACATTAGTGCTAGCTGCATTTAAGCAAAGTGCACGACAGGGGAAAAAAAAAACCACACACACACAAAGCAAACATTAATATCAGTTATTGAAATTGCGGACAGAGCTTCCTTCATAAATTGAAGAAACGTACGTCTCCAATCTAGCAGCTCTTTTAAAAACAGAATCACAGAGTTGGAAGGGACCTTGGAGGTCTTCTAGTCCAACCCCCTCCTCAGGCAGGAAACACCATACCAGTGATGGCTAACCTTTTTCTAAAGCGATAGCATGCCCACCCACCTGTGCATGTGCAAACCCCCCCCACACACATGTGTGCATGCGCCCAGCTGATTTTCGGCTTTCCGTATGGCTGGGGGAAGCCGTTTTCACTCTTCCCAGCCGTTTTCACCCTTCCCCAGGCTTCAGGAAAGCCTCTGGTGGGCGAAAAATGGACCAACGGCCCAATTTGAAGTTCAGGAATAAGCCTCCAGTTGGCCGGTTGGGCCTGTTTTTCACTCTGCCCAGGCTCTGGAGGCTTTCCTGAAGCCTGGGAAGGGCAAAAACAGCCTCCCCTCGCCCTCCAGAATGCCAAAAATTAGCTGGCTGAGGGCTGCCATGCCGGCAAATATGGTTCCGCGTGCCACTTGCATGCCATAGGTTCATCATCACAGCCCTGTACCATTTCAGACAAAGCAGACAAAGAGACTTTGTGGCGGGTAAAATAACACAAAGGAATTGTGGATAAGATGCATGGCACTGCCGTACATTGGATGAGAAATTCTAAGCGAGAAGTGGTATCCTTTTGTTATTTTGGGAGCTGATTATGGGGGCTAGGGATTCTGGGAGTTGTGATTCCCGCACATCTGGAGGGCAGTTGGGGTGGGAGACGGGGGGTGGTAGAAGGTTGTCTTATGACTGTTTGGTTGGGAACAGAGCAGCTGTCTTCCCATTAAGGTCATTTCTTCCTAAACATTTCACCGCGGCGATAACCCCTCTATCAATATTCTCCTTTCAGATGCCTGCTGTGTGTATCTGCTTTGTTTGAACGTTGCCAGGTTGTTCTCCTTTGGGGGAAAAGCAGCTGTAGCTTTGATTCCTGGGTGGTAGCAGCAGAGGAAGGACAGTGTTTATTTCCTCCGGATTTTAAAATTCGGCATCTCATCCGTCTTGGAGAAGAGGAAGCAGAGAGTTCTGTCTGAGAAGATTCATATGGAATCCCGAAACTGCATTTTGAATTAAGCACTGAAGGTCGGGTTCTGAAGTGCTGGGTGCATTTTTATAGTTAAAAAACAGCAGATTTACTCTGCTTCTCCCTTAGGAGCCTGCTGAGATTTGACATGCTTTGATAAGCACAGAAGGAGCCATTGTGCCCTATCTGGGCTACTCTGCAAAACATTTGTTAAAGCATTTGTTCAACTCGCTATGGGCCCACTTCGGAAACCATGTGCCTCTTGTACAATCTTCCTGGGGAATTTCACTTGACCTGATGATCTTTAGGAAGCCTTCAAAGAAACTTGCCCTCCTAGCAGCCGCTTCATAGAAAATTCCTCTCCAAAGAATCAAAGTTTGTTTCGGCGATTTAAATGGTTGGCCCCAGAAGTTGGAATGACTCAAAACATCTTGCATATTGACAAGAGTGACCTGTGGACCAAGATGGCAATTCCAGACAAAAAGACCAGTGTACGAACAATTCAAGGTATTGGTTTTTTTTAAAACAGATTAACAGAGTTGGAAGAGACCTTGTAGGTCATCTAGTCCAGCCCCCCACCCAAGCAGGAAACCCTACACCATTTTTGACAGATGGCAGTCCAGTCTCTTCTTGAAAGCCTCCAGTGATGAAGCTCCCACAACTTCTGAAGGCAAGTGTTGCATTGGTTGATTGTTCTCACTGTCAGAAAATTCCTCCTTATTTCTAGGTTGAATCTCTCGTTCAGTTTCCATCCATTATTCCTTGTCTGGCCTTCAGGTGCCTTGGAAAATAGCTTGACCCCCTCCTCTCTGTGGCAGCCCCTCAAATATCCTGTCTCCCCTGGTCCTTATCTTCACTGGACTAGCCATGTCCAGTTCCTGTAACTCTTCTTCATAAGTTTTAGCCTCCAGTCCCCAAATCATCTTTTTGTATATATATATAAAGTTTTTTATTTTTTCATTTTCATAACACACGAATATACTATTACATGGCCAACATCATATTGTATTATTAAATGTTTACATCAATTCATATTACCATCAACTCCCCAAAACAATTATTGGCTCTTCTGCTCTCCATAAACCATATTTGTACTTTATCCATCACTTTCTCCTCCCTCTCTCCTCCCCCTCCCTGCCTCTTTTCTTCCCTCTGTCATCCTTCTCTTCTCTACTTCTCCTTTCTCTCTCCTCCTCCTCTCTCCCCTTTCCACTCCTCCTTTCTCTCCTCCTCTTCCCACCTCCCTCTCTCCTATCCCTCTCTTCTTCCCTTACCTCTCTTCTCTACTTCACACTCTTCATCTTATTTACTTGGTTTATTTCAGCTTCTGAGCGAGCTCCATTTTATGTTGATGGTATTTATAATTCCTTTTCATTATACATATTTAATTGTAACGTATATCTTCCTCCTTTTTTTTAAAGAGAGAACAAAAAGGTATACATATATAGTCATTATGCTTTTAACCCAACCCATACCTAGTTTTGGCTGAGATGTAGACCTGGTTACAATTCCCAGCTATTCTCATCATTATATTTATATAATTATACATCCTTACACACCCCCACTTCATGATTCTGTCTTTAAATCTCAATAGTTTCCTATTGTAAGTATATTTCATGTTCCCTCTCCATTTTTCCATATCTTGGTTTAGATTATCTTTCATTGTCTATAAATGGCAATCCTTACTGTTCAAGGTTCATTACAATTCCCTTAATCTACTATATCGAATAACAAGTGATAAACATCTCACTTTGTTCATCATCTTAAAAGTTCTCTATATATCCAGGTTTCATATATTTTAACACATGCTTAATTGTTCTTCTATTGTCATATTCAATCAATTAACAACTCAGTTTAATTATCATGTATAAAAGTGAATCACAAACTTCTGCTTTACAATCTCCCCATATCAGTTTCATATTTGTCCATATTCCATATGGTTTAACCTTTATTGAATTATCTTTCCATTATCATATTCATTCAGTTAGCAACTCCATTTTATTGTCATATTTAAGCATAGACCCCTTATCTTAGCTTTATATTTTCCCAAATAACAATTTCTACTTGTCTGATTTTTTCCTAGTAAGTCTTTTGTCCCATTTCTCTATTCCTGCCTTCTCCCTTTTCTTTGTTTTGACACGTCCACCCTCTTCAATTTTCTCTAAGCCACCATCAAAAAGATCTTTTATATTTCCCTTTGTTGGGGCATAGCCTCCTACTTCAATTTTCCTTATGCCACTGTCAACCTCCGAAACATCTTTTGTCTGCTTTTTATTCCCTTTTGTTGGGACATATCCCCCCCTTTACAATTTTTCCTATACCACTGCCAAGCCCAATGGAGTTTTTTGTCTGTTTTTTTATTTCCCACCATTTCTATCCCATCATTATCTCCCCTCGTTCTTCCTTCCCCTCTTCTTTAAATACCTGTTTATCTGAATTCAGAAATCTATTTAGGCTTGATTTTAATGATATATGCACATTTTTTATAATGTCACACAGTTCTTCAAATTCCCAGCTTTCCATAATGTCCAGTCCCAAAGTTACAGTTAGTTATACAGTTCTTATTTCAGAGTTCTGGTCCACCTTAAATTTATCTACTTCAGCTGCTGTGGGGAAGAGTGATGGGAGTCATCTTGGTCTTTTGTTCTTTCTTAATGTCCAGTTCCAAAATTGCAGTTAGTTATACAAATCATATTTTGAGTTTCTGGTCCACCTTAAATTTAGTTAATCCAACCACTGTGAAAACAGAAGAGAAGCTGGAGCCATCTTGATCTTTTGCAGACAAAAAAGAAAAAAAAACCTTCGTATTTCCGAGTTCTTGATTTTGTTATTATTTTTTCCTTGCTACTTTCACCCTCTCATTAATTATAATTGCTCAAAATATATTAATTGGAACAAACTTGCACACAACCAAACTTGGGTATGTTTCACTTCCCTCCTGCTTTTCCAAGTTTTGATTTATGGCAGTTGGTTAATTAAAATTTCCCACACAGGCAAGATTAGGTTATCAGTTGTCAGTGCTTTTTTCTTGATCTTTCTCCCCTGTTGCATTCCACCTCTCATTAATTGGAGTTGCTTAAAATATGTTAGTTAGAAGATGCTCGGACAAAGCAAATCTGCATGGTCCTAGACTCCTTTAAAGACACAATCTTTTCAAGTCCAAAACCAAATTTAAAGTTAGTGTTAGAGTGGGTTTGTTACTTCTCTGCTTTCTCCCTTTCTGTCCAAATTGTTTCAAACAAATGGCTTTTTTGGGGTGGGGGGTAGTGTTTCAACCCTCCATTTTCCTTTTCTTTCTTTCTTTTGCAAAAATCCCTATTTGTCCATCAATATTATTTATGCTCTCAAGATTCTTTGCCTTTTCCAAGTTTTAGTTTATGACCGTGGTTTAGATACATTTTCTTACCGGTTTTTCATCTCGTCCTCACACTCCTGTTCAGTTGCTTTGGCTGGAAGCCAGCTTCTTGTGCAGCCATGTTGCCATGCTTCAGCCCCTACTCCGATTCAGAGGGCAAATCTCCAACCTGCAAGGGATCTGTTGCCTCTCCCTGGATCTGATGAAATTCCGCCCCCTCTTCGCCCCCCTCCAGGGGGGTTCTAATCCAAAAAAGGATCCCCAGAGTTGGTTTGTCAGACAAGGTTCATGTGAGGGTCTTCAGAGGCCACATCCCCCACATCTTTCCAGCTGGAGAACTTCCTGTTGAATCCAGTCCCCTAATCATCTTGGTTGCTCTTCTCTGCACTCTTTCTAGAGTCTCAGCATCTTTTTTATAGTGTGGTGACCAAAACTGGATGCAGCATTCTAGGAGTGGCCTTGCTAAGGATTTATAGAGTGGTATTAGTATGTCCCTTGATTTGGATTGTATTCCTCTGTTAATGCAATTTAGGATCGCATTGGCTTTTTTGGTTGCCACTACACACTGTTGGCTCATATTTAATTGGTTGTCCACTAAGACTTTTGTTTCTTATGTTGCAAATCCACATGGATCAAACCAAGTGTGGAAGGAGAAAAAAAAACATCTGATTTTGCAAGAAGCTGCCTTACAGCTTACTTCCTGGATTTGCCATTCAGTCTTGAGTCACTTTGGCAACTGCCTGTAAAGGTTTCATCCTTTATATAACAGTTCTTCGTGTTGGTATATTGAAACCAAGTGAACCGTCATCTCCCTTCCTTAGAGACGATCTCTTGCAAATCCAAAACACCCAGGAGAGGGGAGGAAACCTGCTCAAATAGATTGATAGTCTACCCAGACAACAGTTAAATATCTCCTAATTACGGGCAAAATTAGGATGCTTAGATAGAAGAGCATTCAAAGCAACAGCTCTTTGCATTTGAATGGCTCTGCCAAGAAAGTATCCTGTTAGTAACAAATCACAGCCTTGCTTTCCTCTGGTCCATCAGTTAGCCTGTCAAGTGGAATCAAGAGACAGGGAGGAGGGAACTATTGGCAAAAAGGAGCTGGAGAACGGACCACATAGATTGCCTCTATTGCTTCCCTCTCGCCTTCCCTCCCTGCGTCCTTTTTGGAAATTGGCTCAGTTGACAAACACAGCTAATGGCTTGCACATGGTGCGATGGGTCAGAAGTTCAGAGGAACAATGAGGATCTTGAGAAATTACAACTGGAATCGCTATTTTTCTTGGCAGGAGGCCTGTTGTAGTCTCAGCCTGGTATGAATCAGCAAGGCCTTCCTGAAGTCAGGAGGGCTAAGCCGGTGACAAACCACGAATGGTGCAAGCCAGAATAACCGAAAGAAAAACGACATTATTCTTTCTCTTGGATAAGGAAACTCCCCATTGCTCCTATTTTTAATTACAAAGTGGCTGTTGTGAAAAGTTAATTCGATTAATACGATTGAATGGGCCCAGAGGTACTTCACGAGAAGAGTACTCCATTCCTCTACTCATAATAGAATTCCCTATGCCATCAGACTTGAAATTTTGGGCTTGGACAATCTGGAGCTGTGCCGCCTGCGGTCCGATCTGAGCATAGTACCCAAAATTGTCTTCTACAACGTCTTACCTGTCAATGACTTCTTCAGCTTCAACCTCAACAGTACACGGGCAAACAATTGATACAAACCCAAGGTAAACTGCTCCAAACTTGATTGCAGAAAATTTGACTTCAGCAATAGAATGCTCAATGCGTGGAATGTACTACCTGACTGTTGTTACATCCTCAAATCCTATAACTTTAACCTTAAACTGTCTACTGTGGATCTCACCCCATTCCTAAGAAGTCCATAAAGGAGGTCTGCATAAGCGCACCAGCATACCTAATGTGCCTGTTCTACTGTCCCCATTTATTTGTATTCATTTCTTTCATTTATATCCATGTTTATATTTATACCTGCTGCCTTGTACATGTTTGACAAACTAATAAATACAAATACAAAAAGTGTATGATGTTGATTTTCCATTCCTGAATTGGGGCACCATTGAATTAGAGCTTTAAGATTATAGGATCATGTTGGATGGGCACCAGTCATGGTAAAACACCATAGATGGACAGCCTTTGGCTCTTGAATTAAGATTTTAAGCTCTTGACATAATTCCAAAAGATCTTTTATAACAGAGTGACAGAATTGGAAGAGAACTTGGAGGTCTTCTAGTCCAACCCCTTGCTCAGACAGGAAACCTTATACCATTTCAGACAGATGGTTGTCCAACCATCTGTCTGAAAGGGAGCCGACGTGGTGCAGTGGTTAGGGTGCAGTACTGAAGGCCACTACAACTGACTGTTATCTGCAGTTCAGCGGTTCTAATCTCACCGGCTCAAGGTTAACTCAGCCTTCCATCCTTTTGAGGTGGGTGAAATGAGGACCCAGACTGTGGAGGCGATATGCTGACTCTGTAAACCGCTTAGAGAGGGCTGAAAGCCCTATGAAGCGGTATATAAGTCTAACTGCTATTGCTATTGCTAACCTCTTCTTAAAAACCTCCAGCGTTGTGGTCCTTACAACCTCTGGAGGAGAGTCATTCCACGATTAATTCTCCTAACTGTCAGGAATTTTTTCCTTACTGAGTATCCTTTTGTTAGTGGATTTCTTCTTTGTGAGTAACATATGAAATGAGATCAGTTCAATTCATAGTATGGTCAATGTATCCAGGGGTGGGCTTCAAAAAATTTAGCAATGGGTTCAACGCAGTGGTGGGTTGCAGGCGGTACACCCTGGTATGCGTGTACCGGTGCCTGCTGGAAGCAGCCGCCACCGTACCGGAACAGTGCTTTGGAGGGTCCGCCCACCCGCCCTCATTCCTTACCTTTATTTGAAGGAAATGGGCCATCTGTGCACACATGCACAGCATACGGCACCTGTGTGACACTCCGCCGAGCATCTGGAGCGTCACTGGCAGTGGGTGCGCATGCACGTGCAGCATGCGTGCCCATGGTACATGCCCGGCTCTTGTTTCAGTGTACTGGTTGCAACGGGAGCCGAAGCCCACTGCTGGTTCAATGGTGTGGCCATGGTGAGCGTGGCCTAGTTTGCCTCCTCAACCATAGTGGGGGGAGTTTTCGCCCTTCCCGGGCTCTGGAGGCTTTCCTTGAGCCTCCAGGAGGGCTTCCTCCCTCAGGCTCTGGAGGCCAGAACTTCATGCAGACTCTGTACCTACCTGGCAGGCCATGTGGGTACTCCTGGGACTGGTGGGGTGCAGTGGGAAGGGCAGTGGAGGGTGGACGGGGCCAGCCATGAGTTGGATTTGTGGTTCTTTGAACTGGGCAGATTCTTAGCTAGAGATTTTCCTGAACCCGTGCAAACCCACAGCAGCCCACCCCTGAATGTATCTCTTCCCCTCTTTCCTGGGGACAGAGGAAAGGTAGTAGAAATGGAATGGAAGAGAAAATAAATCGCTGGAGGAAAAAATGACTCTGTTCACAGCTCTCCTTGCTTCACAGGTAGTCTTCGACGAACTACCCCAATTTGGGGCTAGCATTTCCGTTACAAAGCAAGGTGTTTGAGAAGTGAGTTGTCCCTGATTGTTTGACCTTTTTTGGCACGGTTGTGGAGAAAATCAGTGCAGTTGTTAAGCGACTCATGTGGCTGTTAAGTGAATATGAAAAGCCCCCTCGCCTTTGCTTGTCAGAAGCCGGCTGAGAAGTTTGCAAATAGCAACCGCATGATTCTGGGATGCTGCTGCCATCGTAAATACCATACTTTTTGGAGTATAAGACGCCCTCCCCCCTGGCTGCTAAAAGTGGGTGAAAATTGTGGTGCGTCTTATACACCAAATGTTACTGAAGCCCCACTCACCCACCAGCTTCCACCCTTCGGCCTCCCCATGTCACATTTTTGGCCTCCACATGCTCCATTTTAGACCTATTCCAGGCTGCTGGGATCACCACAGCACATTGCCGCTGATCGCTGCCTCTGCGTGTCAAGTTTTCGGCCTCTGCACGCCACATTTTTTGCCTCTGTGCATCGCATTTTTGGACAGTTCCAGACAGCAGGGAATCACTTCATGTGATTTTCATTCTATTCTTCATGCAGAAGAACGAATGCTCCTTTCTCTTCTGATGCATCCTTTTTGTCAAGACAGGTGCCCTGATTCTCAGTCAGGGAATATCTTAACGAGGCTGATTTCAACAAACTTACCCAAAGCCTTTGGATCAGTGGACATGCTGTTTCCGTAGTATGTGTTTACTTCCACTACTTGTTCTGCAACATTTCAAACATGGATGGGCCTGCCACACAGAAGCGAGTTGCTTAAAAAAGTTTGTTTTGATACACAGATGTTTTGATGAACATCAAAGGGAAACCAAAGGAAACGTTTAGCAGAATTTCTCCTTCTTTTCCCGCCTTTGTGAAATTTGGCAGGACACCCTGAACCTAATGGTTGGGGTGAACTGACCGAGCACCTGCTCAAAACACCAAAATCATCCACTTCCTGCATTTCCTTCCCTTTCATGTTACAGACTTTGCTGGCTAGAGATCAATGGTGGGATTCAAATAATTTAACAACTGGTTCTCTGCCCTAATGACCAGCTGGGTAGGCGGGACTCAATGGTCATGTGACTGGGTGGGTATGGCCAACTCAATGCCACTCATGTTGATGGGTGCTTCGCCTTAGCTGTTAAAATGTAGTAACAGTTAACCAGAGAGGCAGTTTCTGTAAGCAGGTCAATAAAGATTAGGCTAGAAACAACACCAGAATGTTTCCTTCCTGCCTTCCTTACAGGATTAGCCCTATAAAGTGGGGAAAAAACAAAAGGAGATTTCTTCCAACAATCGGTTCTCCAAACTGCTTAGAAAGTTAACAACCAGTTCTCCCAAATAGGTGTAAACTGGCTGAATCCCACCACTGCTAGATGTTCCTTCTGACTTTTTCACCATCAGATGGTTTCTACTGAGCTTTATTTTATCCACTTATCGCACCATTGTCTTTATTAGAAGTAGTAGAAAATAAGAGAAAACCATGAAAAAAAAATTTATTCCAATACTGTTGTCAGGATTCCAACCAATGCCTTAATAAAATTAAGAGCCTCAAGCCATTTAGCAAGAAAAACCCAGTGGTTTATTAGGAGCGCCATGTTGGCACAACCTAGGTGAAGCCAGCTCTAGTTTCACCCAATTCATGCCTTGCCTCTGACTCTGTTTCCCCCTCCCCCCAGAGTGTGTATCAGTCACAATGAAGCAATTTCGGGGGGCTATAGAAATAACTCCCTGCAGCTGTTGCCGGTATCCATGGACTCCGTGGCTTTGACTTGTCCGTCTAGGCCAGTGTTTCTCAACCTTGGCAACTTGAAGATGACTGGACTTCAACTCCCAGAATTCCCCAGCCAGCAAATGCTGGCTGGGGAATTCTGGGAGTTGAAGTCCGGACATCTTCAAGTTGCCAAGGTTGAGAAACACTGGTCTAGGCTGTGTCTTGTTTTGACTGAGATGTGAATTGCTTGGTGCAGCTGGGAGGCGCGATTCCCATCCCTCTGCCTATGGCAACTCGGGAGCAGGTCAGGAAAGCTTTGTGAGCTGACAACTGTATTGTTTAGGACAGGAGTAGTCAACCTTTTTATACCTACCGCCCACTTTTGTGTCTCTGTTAGTAGTAAAATTTTCTAACCGCCCACCGGTTCCACAGTAATGGTGATTTTATGAAAACCTAATGAAAATGTTTTTAAATAATGCTATGAATTTTTTTTTTTAAAAAAAGTCAATTAAATTTTAAAAAAGGAAAGTGCTTCGGTATCGGACAAAACCCCTACCGCCCACCATGAAAGCTGGAACGCCTACTAGTGGGCGGTAGGGACCAGGTTGACTACCACTGGTTTAGGAACTCAAGGTGGCATATGTAAAGCTTCCTCCTCCTGTCCTTCCACATAACAACAACCCTGTAAAGTAGATGGGGCTAAAAGAGGCTGAACAGACTCACTCAGTGAGCTTTCGTGATAAGAGTGGATGTGACCATTGCAAGTTCATCACCACACATTGTTATAACAACATTAAAGGTACTCTCCAACTAACAATCATTTGTTTAGCAACACTTCTCTGTTGCAGCTCCGGCCCTTTGGAATGAACTCCCCGCGGAGATTCGGACCCTCACCTCTCTCCAGGCCTTCCGGAAAGCCATCAAAACCTGGCTGTGCCGGCAGGCCTGGGGTTGATGAGTTCCCCTCCCCTCTCGACTTGCATGGCTGTATGACTCTTGTGTATTTTAATTACGTGTATTGTGTTTGTATCCCCTTTCCCCTTATGAGTTGTTCGCCGCCCTGAGTCCCTCCCAGAGAAGGGCGGCATACAAATAAATTAAATCTACAATCTACAATCTACAATCACTTCCAAACTGCAGGATCCGATCTGGGTCAGTCACAGGGATCAGAGTTTTAGTCTTCCAAACTTTTGGACTCATGCTGGAGCCCATCCTCAGGGGAAATAAATGTGATGTGTTTTATCTTTTCCATATCACTGCAGAATTTCTGCTACCCACTACCCAATCTAGCAAATACTGCGTGACTGATGTTTCACGTAAAATGAGTGAATGACTTATTTATCTCATTCGTTATTGTGCACATCTGGCTTCCAGGCATACGAGGAGAACTGAACCTGGGACCCTTTGGGTACCAGGCAGATGCTTAACCACAAGTCTTTGATCTGGACCTTCTCCCTCCTTAGTTTTCTAAATCTGGAATCCCTCAAGGATTAGAACTGGAAAATCCTTTGGACCTCCCTCCCCCCCCCCCCCCCGAAATACACAACGGCCACAGGAAAGTTAAAAATCATGACTTTCTACTTGTCACAATTCCTCAGACTTCTTCTTTTACGCCAAAGCTCTTAATATTATAATTGCTTTAGTCATATAATCTAACTACATTGTAAAACTCAAGTCATATACCCTAACATAGACAGATTCCTTTCTGGCAGGGATTGGGATCTGGATCCCTCATGGGTCCTTTTCCTTCTTCTATAAATGCCAACCCGTTTCCCTCCAGGAATTGGCACATAAATCAAACTACCAGAGCAATCCTCACACCTTTTGTGCTGTTAATAGGCCAATCAGGAGTAACAAAAGATAAACACTGCCAGAATGGAATCTGTCTATGTTAGGGTATATGACTTGAGTTTCACAATGTAGTTAGATTATCGCGCACGCAGGGGAGTGCCGGAAAACGGAAGAGCCATTTCCCAAGCGTGCATGCACACGCTGGGAAGCTGAGCTTCTGGTTTCCGGTGTGTGTATGCGTGCCGGTCACCTGGTATTCTGGTTTCTGGTGCACATGCATGTGTGAAGACCAGCTGGCAAGCCACAACACTCAGTTCCATTTCCACGAGCACTGTCCACGCATGCCTGCTGCTCATGCAAGTGTGAATGTGCATGCATTCTCTCCAGTGGAATATGTGTTGTGGGCTATTCTATGCATAATATTTATGTGGCGCCTGATTGGGTTTAGCTTATTAATGGTTGATTGGGGTGTTGATAGCCAGCTATTATGTCATTAGGTGTTGTATACGTGTGCTGCCAAGTAAATCAGCAATCCTATTGACTGACAAAGGGCCCTTTTCCCAGGCTTCAACCATTTCCCTGGCTGTCTTTGTACCTGCTCGGCCAACAATACAATACAATACAATACAATACAATACAATACAATACAATACAATACAATACAATACAATACAATACAATACAATACAATACAATACAATACAATACAATACCAGAGTTGGATGGGATCATGGAGGTCTTCTAGTCCATCCCCCTGCCTAGGCAGGAAACCCTATACCGTTTCAGACAAATGGCTATCCAACATCTTCTTAAAAACTTCCAGTGTTGGAGCATTCACAACTTCTGGAGGCAACTTCTGTTCCACTGATTAATTGTTCTAACTGTCAGGAAATTCCTCCTCAGTTCTAAGTTGCTTCTCTCCTTGATTAGTTTCCACCCATTGCTTCTTGCAAGTAGCTGACTCTTAGTAGCTGAATCTTAATAGCAGCCATTTTACCAAGACTTTGCCACAAGTGCCTTCCCCATGGGTTGGTGGACCACGATAAAAAATAAATATGTGGTGTGTTTCATGTCACCTTTTCCATATCACTGCAGAATTTCTGCCACCCACTACCCAACCTAGCAAATACTGTGTGACTGATGTTTCACATAAAACGAGTGAATGACTTATTTATCTCATTCATTATTGTGCACACCTGGCTTCCAGGCATACGAGGAGAACTGAATCCAGGACCTTTTGTGAACCAGGCAGATGCTTAACCACAAGCCTTTGATCTGGACCTTCTCCTTCCTTAGTTTTCTAAATCTGGAATCCCTCAAGGATTAGAACACAGCAAAGATTTCATTTGATGTGCAATAGCCAAATAAGCAATTCCTAGTTGAAGATATGAAGGAAGAACCCTAACAGCAGTCTGTAAGCATAATCTGCAGCATATTTTATAACCCCTTGTAACAAGATCTCTGGGTGTTTTTATAACTAATCAAGGTCTTGTTGAAACAGATGGTTTCTCCTAACAAGAAATTTTGTGTGTGGCAGGAGGGCACAATCATGCTTAAATTAACTTTTCAATTTATTAAGTGACATGAGCAAAATAAAACAAAATCACAATACATTTAATATACCAGCTGCTTGTCAATCATCTCAGTGTGTTTATTGGTCAAAGGTACGGGAATCTGGACTGCTGTGGATTTTGTATTTAGTAATCCATGTGTAATTTTGCTTTTATATGTGAGAAAGTCCAATTTCTAGCTGTTCTCCCTTTTAAATTAAAAATTCTGTTAGTAGCGAAGGAACTTAGATTATTTCAGAGAACTTCTGTAGGTCTCGCATGAACTATTCTCCCATTATCCTCCTACTGCTCATCTTAAAAAAAAAATTCTTGTACAAAAGAAGAAAAAATGCTGGAGGAATGATGATGCTTACATTAGTTTCTAGCTAAGGGGTCCGAGTTCTTTCTAGCTTTTTTCACAAGGACAAGTAACATTTAACAGAATAACAGAGTTGGAAGGGATCTTGGAGGGCTTCTAGTCCAACCCCCTACTCAAGCAGGAGAACCAGGGCTGGATTTTCCTATAGGCTAACTAGGCTTCAGCCTAGAGCCTCAAGATCAAGAGGGGCCTACATTCAAATTGTTAGCAAAATTAAAATTACACTATTCTAAAAACAGTGAACACTAAAACACTGAACCGAAAATAAGGAGAAATTCTACGCATATGACTAATAAACAAACATAAAAATGTATTGGTTAAGATCGTTCCAGCTCCGCGGCAGTTGGGGAGCCTGCCCACGTTCCCGGCACCGACGGTCGGGCGAGAGGCGCGGCCGCTCCCAGTAGCCTCCCTGTCGACGCAGAGCCCACCAGCGGCCAGGCAGGTGAGGGTGAGGGGGCCGAGCTGGGCAGCTGAGCGCAGCAGGGGAGGCAGCTGGCCTCGCTGCCTTTGCCGCAGAGCAGAGCCGCCCTCCGTTGGGAGGCCAGCTATATATATTGATATATATTGACATATATCACAGTAATGATGTATTTTATTGTCTCTCATGTAATTTACAAACTTAAAAATGGGAGGTGAAAGGGCCTCATAAGTGGAATAGCCTAGGGCCTCTTTTCATCTAAATCCGGCCCTGAGGACAACCTATACTAATGATGGCGAACGTTTTTCTGCTTGGGTGCTAAAAGGCTGCGCGCGATACTGCATGTGTGTGTGCCCATACCCATAATGCAATGTCACTCCCCTGCTCATGCACACACAATCCCCTGTGCTCTCCCCCACGCATGCACGCAGGCATCACTGAAGCCTCTGGATTTCTGGGAGGCCCGTTGGGCCATTTTCACCCTCCCCAGGCTTTAGGAAAGCCTCTGGAGCCTGTGGAGGTGAAAAATGGGTGCAATGGACAAAACTGGAAGTTGGGCCTGTTTTTCTCCATCCACTGGCTCCGGAAGCTTTCCTGAAGCCCGGGAAGGCCTCCCCTGCCTTCTGGAAGGCTAAAAATCAGCTGGCCAGCGTGCGCATGCATGTTGGAGCTGACATAGGCAATGCCTCGCGTGCCCTCAGATATAGCAATAGCAGTTAGACTTATATACCGCTTCATAGGGCTTTCAGCCCACTCTAAGCGGTTTACAGAGTCAGCATATCGCCCCCACAGTCTGGGTCCTCATTTCACCCACCTCGGAAGCATGGAAGGCTGAGTCAACCTTGAGCCGGTGAGATTTGGGTACTTGAGAGACCGCCTACTGCCAATTACCTCCACTAGGCCAATAAGATCCCATAGATTAGGCCTCCTCCGAATTCCATCCGCCGGCCAGTGTCGACTGGCAACTACCTGGAGGAGAGCCTTCTCAGTGGCTGCTCCAACCCTATGGAACGAACTCCCCGTGGAGATTCGTACCCTCACCACCCTTCAGACCTTCCGCGTAGCCCTTAAAACCTGGCTGTCCCGACAGGCCTGGGGCTAAAGACTTCAACCCCACCTGAATAGTATGACTGTTGTGCTTTTTAATGATGTATTGTCTTCATGTGTATAACTTGTTTTGTACTTCCCTCCCCCTGAATTGTGAGCCGCCCTGAGTCCCCTCAGGGAAAAGGGCGGCATACAAATAAAGTTAAATCCAAATCTAAATCCAAATTTGAACCGCTGAGCTGCAGATAAGTCAGCTGAAGTGGCCTGCAGTACTGCACCCTAACCACTGCGCCACTTTGGCTATGATATATGAGATATGACTCCGTGTGCCACACATGCCATCACAGACCTATACCACTTCATAAAAATGGGTCTCCACTCTTTTGTTAAAAACCTCCAGTACTGGAACATCTATAACTTCTGGAGTCAGACTGTTCCTCTGGTTAATTGTTCTCACTGTCAGGAAATTTCTCCTTAGTTCTAGGTTGGTTCTAGGTTTGATCTACCACATCCTAGACCGAAGGATGTCTCTCTATGTTGGATGGATTCCTTATTGCAATTACTTCTCTCCTACATGCACAAACCATGAAAAAGTTTGGGATATAAGGATCTAAGAAAATGAAGGTGAGGGCGTTCAGTTTTTCTGGCTCCCACTTCGGTTGTCCCGTGTCGTAATTACAAAGGAGTTCACTTGCGCTGTCCTTTCTTGAGAATTGAGATGGCCTAGAAAATGCCGCATAAATAAAGATATAGAATGGATTGGATAACAGCAGCAACCACTTTCAAGGGAGAAATTAAAATATCAATCACCAACCAACATTTTTTTTCCATTGAAAGGGATGCAAATTGAGTAATAATTCGATCATTAGTAAAAACGGCTTATTGTATTTTTTTAAAACAAATATAAATTAAACCATTAAAAACGAAGCATAATTTAGACACATGTTTTTCATTTCTGGGTGATGCATCTGTCCAATCTTTCCTCCTCCCTTCGAAACGCAGATGTTTCCAACATTCTCGTTTGGCCCTCACCTCTTTCCACCTGCTTCCTCTCACAGTTCCTGCCAATAAAACATTCACCAACACTCTGTACTAAAAAGCTTGACATAAAGCATGTTCTGAAAACACACCATGATGTTTCTGGGGCACTCTTTCTCCCACATAACTACATAATGTTCTAGACTATGCTCTACTCATACCCACTCAAGAGTTTGGATGTTTTCCTGATGTTTCTGTAAGTAGTAAAACAGTTTGTCAGTTATAGCAAAGTTTGCTTGGGTTTAGGACTGTTTTCCTCGTACCCTTCACCACCCCTTTTTTGCCCCCAGGGTTCCCCCCCCCAGTGATTCACCTCTACCATTTCGCCTCTGTTGTTAGGCCCCCAGCTGTTCACGCCAGCAAATGGGACCCAACCTCTTCAGTCCCACACCCTTCATCAGGGGCCATTCGGTGAAATACTGTGAAATACTGTTCACCTCCGGGGTTTTGGGGCTCAGGTGACAATTCACCACCAGCCAATCGGAGGAAGGGAAGGGAGAAAGAGAGAGAGAGGGAGGAGGGAGTATTTGTGGAGAAACTTCTGTGTGGAGTTTCCTCTTGGGGGGGGGGTTGTTTCTCCAGTTGTCTCGGGTCCGAGTTGGAAAATCCTTTGCATCCCCCCCAGTGGTGGGTTTCAAAATTTTTGGGAACCTCTTCTGTAGGTGTGGCCTGCTTTCCGGGTCTACTGGTGAAACCTATTCTAACCGGTTCGGTAGATTTGACGAACCGGTTCTACCGAATAGGTGCGAACTGGTAGGAACCCACCTCTGATCCTCCCCCTGCCCCGAAATACACAACGGCCACAGGAAAGTTAAAATCATGACTTTCTACTTGTCACAATTCCTCAGACTTCTTCTTTTACTTTTACGCCAAAGCTCTTAATATTATAATTACTTTAGTCATATAATCTAACTACATTGTAAAACTCAAGTCATATACCCTAACATAGACAGATTCCTTTCTGGCAGGGATTGGGATCTGGATCCTTCATGGGTCCTTTTCCTTCTTCTATAAATGCCAACCCGTTTCCCTCCAGGAATTGGCACATAAATCAAACTATCAGAGCAATCCTCACACCTTTTGTGCTGTTAATAGGCCAATCAGGAGTAACAAAAGATAAACACTGCCAGAAAGGAATCTGTCTATGTTAGGGTATATGACTTGAGTTTTACAATGTAGTTAGATTATCGTGCACACAGGGGAGTGCCGGAAAATGGAAGAGCCATTTCCCAAGTGTGCATGCACACGCTGGGAAGCTGAGCTTCTGGTTTCCGGTGCGTGCATGCGTGCATGCTTGCATGCGTGCATGTGTGTTGGTTACCTGGTCTTCTGGTGCACATGCATGTGCGAAAACCAGCTGGCAAGATACAACACTCAGTTCCATTTCCACGAGTACTGTTCACGCATGCCTGTTGCTCATGCAAATGTGGATGTGCATGCACACTTGCATGCTTGCCAGCCATTTCCATGGCTTAGTTGCAAACCGTTTACGGCCCACTCGTGGGCTGCAGCCCACAGGATGGGGATCCCAGTTCTTGACCAGTGTTTCTCAACTTTGGCAACTTTAAAAGAGAGCCGAGGTGGTGCAGTGGTTAGAGTGCAGTACTGCAGGCTACTTTAGCTGACTGCTAGTTCGGCAGTTCGGCGGTTCAAATCTCACCGGCTCAGGGTTGACTCAGCCTTTCATCCTTCCAAGGTGGGTAAAATGAGTACCCGGATTGTTGGGGGCAATATGCTGACTCTGTAAACCACTTAGAGAGGGCTGAAAGCCCTATGAAGCAGTATATAAGTCTAACTGCTATTGCTATTGCTATAAAATGTGCAAAATTTAACTCCCAGAACTCTCCAATGCAGTGTGCCTGGCTGGGGGATTTGGGGAGTTGACGTCCACACTTCACAAAGTCGCCAAGGTTGAGAAACGTGGATATAATTGCCCTCAGCATCTTTGCCAGCATCTGTATAGATTTGGAACTGCAGGCTAGAGTGGGAAGTCAAAAGATATCCCAGAAGGAAGCCCAACAATCATTCCCATGCTGTTGTCAAAACAACGGCATGAACGCAAAACTAAAGCAGACTTTCCCTTTTAAAATATGGTTACACTCCAGCTATTTAGTATTCTTGCTTCCTTCTGTAGGGTTAAGAGAACTATAACTCGAAAGAGGATGAGATCAGGAGATCACAAGACACCTTCCTGCAAAACCGTGCAAACTCATCAATACATAAAATACAACATTCATGAAATGCAAAGAATGAATATAATAGCACAGTCTGAAAGCAGGATAAAAATAACGGGGAAAGATTGCATTCATTAATGTAAGAGATAGCATGCAACCATGGTGATAGAGCCAGAGTAGTATAATCTAGTTTTTTTTAAAAAAGGTTAAAAGCCTATGCAGTCATAGTCTGCATGCAGAGAGGGATAGTATCAAGGTCTCATGAAGTGTTAGTATTGCTTTTTACTGTTTTAGTAAGACCATACTTGGAATACTGCACCCACCACAATTAAAAAAAAAAGATTTGAGAGACTTGCAGAGAAGAGCAACAAAGAGGATTAGTGGGCTGGAGGTTAAATTGTATGAAGAACTGTGGGAAGTTATCATCCAGGGTTCCACCACAAAACCGCGGTCGACTAAAGCACGCTCGACGAAACCGCGTACCTGACGTCATCACAGCATGATGAAAAAAGCACGCTGTGAGCGCTAAAGCTAAAATTAACCCCTAACCCTAAACCTAACCCTAAACCTAACCCTAAACCTAACCCTTAACCTAACGCTAAACCTAACACTAACCCTTAACCTAACCCTAACCCTAACCCTAACGCTTAACCTAACCCTAAACCTAACCCTAACCCTTAACCTAACCCTAACCCTAACCCTAAACCTAACCCTAAACCTAACCCTTAACCTAACCCTAAACCTAACCCTAAACCTAACCCTTAACCTAACGCTAAACCTAACACTAACCCTTAACCTAACCCTAAACCTAACCCTAACCCTTAACCTAACCCTAAACCTAACCCTAACCCTAACCCTTAACCTAACCCTAACCCTAACCCTAACCCTAAACCTAACCCTTACCTTAACGTGAATCAGCTTGCTTTCAAAGCGCTTTTTAAAGTGCCCTTTTTTCTCCACGGTCGCTGTTGTTGCGCTGCTGATGACGTCAGGGATGCGCTTTAATCGGGCGCGCTTTAGTGGACCGCGGTTTTGTCGTGCCACGATCATCCAGCCCTCTCCCAGAAAAATGAAATATCCTAGGAAATATTGAAAAGGCAGAATATTTCTCTGGATATGAAAAGAAAGAAACATGTTTTAAAAGACAGAATAGTTGCCTGTAGCTTCCTGCCTATCCCCACTGTTAATGGGTCATCAAGAAGGCCAAGCTAGTCCATTTTACATAATAAAGACTTCTCCACTGCAGCTGCAGGGGGAAGGGATTAAGGAACTTTACCCAATTGACCACATGGCATCTGAGAACTCATCCATACCTGGATTCAAAAACACAGCCTAGAGAGTAGCCCCTGCATGGCCCCATGAAAACTTAACCAAAGGTGGCATTTCTTAGTTTTTGAAGCGATATAAGGAGACTCAGTCACTACAACCCCACACTGGTAAAGGCAGGAAAAGGTGAACAACAGCAAGTGATGATAGAAGAATTCAGAGACTCTGCCTACGTGACAGAAGAAAACCATCTGGGTGCATACAAGATGAAATGGTGCAATGCGAAGTGAAGTTGATTGCAAGGGCTGTTTGGCGCAGACTGCAGGAATTTGGCCTAAAATCTAGAATTCCTTGGGAAAAAAGCCACTTTTATCTCTCAAACAACGGTTAAAAAGATGAAACTGGGCTAAAACCCATGTTACTTAGACAGAGGAACAATGGGACAGTGTTATTTGGAGTGATGAGAATGGTGTTATCAAACCTAAAAAATACTGTACACTTTTTCCAAAAGATTTCCACAGTTTTGGCCACTGCTGTAGATGATATTAGCACTTATTTGCATATATATGTGTATATATGTGTGTGTATGCATAGATGTATGCATATCCATATGCCTGCCTGCCTGCCTGCCTGCCTGCCTGCCTGCCTGCCTTTCTATCTATCTATCTATCTATCTATCTATCTATCTATCTATCTATCTATCTATCTATCTATCTATCTATCTATCTATCTATCTATCTATCATCTATCTATCTATCTATCTATCTATCATCTATCTATCCATCCATCCATCCTTCCATCCATCCATCCTTCCATCCATCCATCCATCCATCCATCCATCCATCCATCCATCCATCCATCCATCCATCCATCCATCCATCCATCCATCCATCTATCTATCTATCTATCTATCTATCTATCTATCTATCTGAGCTGCGGTGGCACAGTGGTTAGAGTGCAGTACTGCAGGCTACTTCTGCTGCCTGACAGCTGCCTGCAATTTGGCAGCTCAAATCTCACCAGGCTCAAGGTTGACTCAGCCTTCCATCCATCTGAGGTGGGTAAAATGAGGACCCAAACTGTTGGGGGAAATAGGCTGACTCTGTAAACCACTTAGAGGGGGCTGCAAAGCACTATAAAGCGGTATATAAGTGCTACTTCTATCTATCTATCTATCTATCTATCTATCTATCTATCTATCTATCTATCTATCCATCCATCCATCCATCCATCCATCCATCCATCCATCCATCCACCCATCTATCATCTATCTATCTATCTATCTATCTATCTATCTATCTATCTATCTATCTATCTATCTATCTATCTATCTATCATCTATCTATCATCTATCTATCTATCTATCTATCTATCTATCTATCTATCTATCTATCTATCTATCTATCTATCTATCTATCTATCTATCTATCTATCCTGTATTTATCTACACAATATTTGTGGTTTGATGTTCACCATCCTGAATCACTTGTTTGTGAAGGAAACAGAAGATACAGTGGCAGATAATTGATTACCAGTTGTTGTTTTTTTGTGGCAACTCTTGGTATTTGAAGTTTACTTGGAGATGCTGAAATCAAACCAGGCCACCCAATCAGTCCTGATCTTTCAGTTCTTCAGTAAAGAAATCTTACCTATCCTAGTCTAGAAATCAGCAAGAATGTTAAAGGGGGGAAGATGGAATCTTCCAGCTCAGAGATTAAACAAGAAACTGAAACTGTTTGCGACCAACAGATGCTTGCAGTCGATTAGGATACTGAAAAATTAAATACCCAGGGAACTAGGACTTGATTAAAAAAATACTTTTGGAATGAAAAATCCAAACAATATTTGCAAAGTATCGTGCCTACTTTTTTTCTCAATTAGGAGTTTGCTTGTTTGTTTTGTTACAACAGTCAGTTATGGAAACTTAGTGGTCAGCTCCAAAGAGCAAA
This sequence comes from Thamnophis sirtalis, assembly GCF_051295495.1. Lineage (NCBI taxonomy): Eukaryota > Metazoa > Chordata > Lepidosauria > Squamata > Natricidae > Thamnophis > Thamnophis sirtalis. The sequence goes on along the minus strand of NW_028261382.1, from coordinate 114,390,119 downwards.
ATTGTCAGCATGCCCACAAATTTTGATATTTTCCCCTCCCCCAAACATTGCATTGTTCAATCCAGCATGTCAGTGTTGTTGTTGTTGTTGTTGTTGTTTTTCCTCTTTGGCCCTTTGTCCTTGCAATGGATTGAGTAGCGATTCAAAATACTGACTCAGGTGTTTATCATCTCAGAATCTTCTATTTTTGATTAACATTCCATTTTGTACAAAATTTGGAGATTCTGGGAATGGTTTGGGGATTCTCAGAAGTGGATTGTTTGGGAAACAAAGCCGTTTGTGATGTTCTGTAAATAATTGCACTATCCCCAGACGGCTTCGATCTTTCTTTCCCAGGTCAAAACTGGAACATGGAATATTTTGTCCATCTCTGGACTGACTTTCTAAAAAAAATCAGAAATGCTTCTCAACAGGAGTCCACACCAGAATGTCAATCCTAATAAATGATTGGATTTTTTTTTAACTTTGTCTCAAAGCTCGTAAATTAATTAGGTCATCTTCTGGGAACTTCACAGATTACCTGTTCTTATTCCCCAGTCTACATCAATATAGATTCATCCGGCTTCAATCAGCAGATGGATCAGTGATGTGAGTTGACATGAAAAAGTTCCTGGAGACATATGATTTGAAAGCTGTGCCTGACCTAAATGACAACCTAGGAAGCATCCACCTTTATCAATCAAATTGCTGTTATTTTTTTTCCTGAGCTCCTGTGGATGGACCAGAGACATACAATTACTTCTCCTGAGGTTTTCATTATTCTCCAGGCTGAAAGCAGACCACAGCTGACCTGTTTACCGTCTATTGTCGTAATGAGACATTACGTTCCAGCAGCAATCACAAACGTTGTGTTCAAGATGCTATTGCTGTGGACATTGGGGTGGGGGGGGGAAGGGGAAGAGAACAGCTTCTAATTTTCCACAGTTTATACTAGCGGTAGATCCTCCCTGCTGTGTGTTCCTTTGTCTAAGTCAGCAAATCTCTTGTCTCCGGATGAGCTTACAAAAGTACAGAAAAATAATCTCTATTAGACTCGACTCTAAACACTGCAGGAAAGTTGCAAACTCCTCATTGTGCACCCACTAGTAGCACTGCTGCTGAGTAAAATAGGTGGATTTTAGAAATGAGCTGGCAATGAATGTTTGTGGTTTTAAAAATCCGACACAGTTACAACACAAAACTTTTTATTTTTATTTTCCAGGGCTGTCCAGAATTTTCAGATTTTGTGCGATCTGAACAGTACAAGTAAATAATTTGTGTGGTTCCATGGTAATCCTCAAACATGACTGCAACCTTAAGTCACATATTAAGTCATGGAACAGATGTGTTGTTAAGGGTTCAATAACAATCACCCTGAAGTTCAGAGTGAGTTCTTGAGCTACAAATACAACCAAATGATGAGAGAGCAACCTGAGATGATAGAATGAAATTAATTTGCTTCATAATGCAGATTAATGTTTTTGTGTTTAAGGTTTCCTTTCATTAAAAAAGTCTGTCCCTTTTTAAGCAAATATAAAACTTGCACACTAGGAAATCTGGCTTAGAATGTTTACTCCTTTTTTAAAAAAAATCATTAGAGTTTATTGTACCCTGTTTTCCCAAAAATAAGCCCTCACCGGATAATAAGCCCAATCAGGCATTTGAGCGCATGCACTAAAATAAGCCCTCTCCTGAAAATAAGCCCTCTAGGAAAATATTGCAACACAGCAGCAGCCATGAGGTGACCACACTCACCACCTCCCGCACCTCAAAAATAATAAGACCTAGATATAAGGCCAAGAGCTTATTTTGGGGGTCAAAAGAAAATAAGACCCTGTCTTATTTTCAGGAAAACATGGTAATACGTACAAAATACAAATGAAACTAAAGATGAGAAAACAAAGGGGAAAGGGAAAATTTAGGAAGGAAAGGAAGGAAGGAAGGTGAAAGAAAAAGAAAGAAAGGGAAGGAAGGAAGGAAAGAAAGAAAGAAAGAAAGAAAGAAAGAAAGAAAGAAAGAAAGAAAGAAAGAAAGGGAAGTAGTGACTTCTGATTCATTTTGGTGCAACACAACACAAAATGCAATTGCAACTTCAACTTTTCCCTACACATTTCAAGCCAACAAAATTAATGCAATCATCCTAAAAACCTAAACTCAAATTTTCAATTTTTTTTCTTTCGAGCGTAAAGTCCAAAAACGGTTTCCAAGTGGAAAACAAAATTGGATAAGTTCTTCTCTTCAATTAAAAAAGTTAGCTTTGCCATCTCTGCCAATTCCTTCACTTTTTGTATCCGTTCCTTCTTCCATTGTAGGAATTGACATTTTCTTTTCATTTTTGAGTTTATAGGAGAATATTTACTCCTGATAACAAAGTGGCATGCTTGGAAGAGATTTGTTTGCTTTTACTTGCATTTGATTGGCCACTTTATTCTGGGCTGGAATAACCATATCTCAGGTATCATGTTCAGCACGTTAAGAAGGATTCAGACAACCTGGAATAGATTTAGAGTAGGGCAGTGAGTATGGTTACCTTGGCACAGTATATCCTCATTAACCATTTTAGCTGCTCCTGTTCTACAATCATTCTGGCTTAATTCTAAGGCTGTTGAAGAAAATCCTGTTAGGACTGAGATCATTTTACAACAGTTTGCAAGATATTCAATCTGGATCACTGATTATCATATATTCCAGTTAGAAAATTCCACTTTTAATAGGCCTTCCTACCTTTAAGTTCATTAATGGCCAGGTACTTCCCTTCGCTTGGCCAGGTCTTTGATATGTATACTTTTATGCAGTGGCGGGATTAAAATAATTTAACCACCCTCTGCCCTTATGACTGTCTGGGTAGGCATGTCTGGGTGATCATGTGACTGGGTGGGCGTGGCCAATTGAACATCACTTACATTGAGGGGCACCTCACCTCGGCAATTCTCTCCTCGTCACGCCCGGCCATGTCTCACCCTTCCCCTCTCAGCCACTTCTTGACATGCACAGCTACTAGCCCTGCCGCCCAGTCGGGCAAGCGGCTGGGTGGCCAGTTGAGCAGCTGGGCAGTGAGGTGAGGAGTGGTTGGGAGAGGAAGGGCAAGGTGGGGCCAGATGTGAGGAGGCACGGCGGTTTGCCAAACTGTGCAAAAAGTTAGTTACCGGTTCTACTGAACTGTGCGAACTGGTTGAATCCCACCACTGCCCTTATGACCAGCTGGATAGGTATGTCTGGGTGGTCATGTGACTGGATGGGCATGGCCAACTCAACGTCATTCCACATCGAGGGGCACCTCACCTCAGCAATCCTCTCCTCATCACACCTGGCCATGCCTCATCCTTCCCCTCCTAGCCACTTGTCATGCACAGCTCACCCAGTTAGGCAAGCAGCTGGGTGGCCAGGTGAGCGGCTGGGCAGTGAGGCGGGGAGTGGTTGAGAGGGGAAGGGTGTGGTGGGGCCAGACATGGGGAGGCACGCTATTCAGCTGGTTCACCAAACTGCACAAAAACTTAGCTACTGGTTCTACTGGACCTGTGCAAACCGGCTGAATCCCACCACTGCTTTTATGTGTGTGCATGTATGCATGAGTGCATGTATACATTCAGGCACAGAACAATCTATAGATACAAGCTCAAAGCATCAAAATGCAAATATTGTACATGCAGCTACATGATTCTATATTTCCCTTTGTCCCTGTTTCTGAAACATAGTGGTTGCAAACTTTGCATAGCAATCTTGTGTTGAGGCAGGAATGGTTCTTTTTTCAAATTACTTTACTTAATCTCATTGAATAATCATGTCCTCATTTCTTTCGTTCTCCTGATCCCTTTTCTGTTCTTTCTCCAGACTTGCCTAATTCAACATTTTTTTGATTTGATTTGATTTGATTTGATTTTTTTGATTTTTAACTTTATTTGTATGCCGCCCTTTTCCCTGAGGGGACTCAGGGCGGCTCACAATTCAGGGGGAGGGAAGTACAAAACAAGTTATACACATAAAGACAATACATCGTTAAAAAGCACAACAGTCATACTATTCGGGTGGGGTTGAAGTCTTTAGCCCCAGGCCTGTCGGGACAGCCAGATTTTAAGGGCTACGCGGAAGGTCTGGAGGGTGGTGAGGATACGAATCTCCACGGGGAGTTCGTTCCATAGGGTCGGAGCAGCCACCGAGAAGGCTCTCCTCCGGGTAGTTGCCAGTCGACATTGACCGGCTGATGGAATTCGGAGGAGGCCTAATCTATGGGATCTTATTGGCCTAGTGGAGGTAATTGGCAGTAGGCGGTCTCTCAAGTACCCATAATTAATGTGTATTGGAAAGCTGCAATTGAAATTAATCTTTGGCAAGTATTCCAATTCCAATCCCAATATCCAGTCACCAAATCCTCAAACATTTCATATTCCAGGTAGTCCTAGATTTACAATCATTCATTTGGCGACCATTCAAAGTTACAATGGAACTGGGGGAAAGTGATTTATGATCTTTTTTTTTTTACACTTATGACTGTTGCAGTATCCCCATGGTGACATGATCAAAATTAGAACACTTAGCAACTGGTTCATATTTATGATGGTTGCAGTATCCCAGGGTCATCGAATCACCTTTTGCGACCTTCTGAAAGCGAAGTCAGTGGGGAATCCAGATTGATATTTTACCCAGGTTATAACTTTTCTTTTTTTGAATCTTCCAAAACTGCTTGAATCTTCCAGAAATGTTTATTCCCAGAACGGGCCTGGTTCTGTTTATTTAGCAATTGGGGTTCCAGGATTGAGATTAAAGTAGTCGGCAATTCTTCAACTGAACAATTATCCTCTGTAAAGTGAGACGTGTCATTACAGCTGGATTTATTATGCTGCTCAGAATAGATATCCTGTTAATAAAGTAACTGGGCTTCTCTTCTGTTCTTTTTACTTTACTCCTGTTTATTGCATATGATTTATGAATATTCTCATCTGCCTTTTCCCTGCAGCCAGCTGCTTGGAAAAGAGAGGAAAATGGTGTCAGAAATAGGAAGATAATCATAAATAATTTTCCAACCCATTCACCCTCCCCAAACCACAGATTGTGGCCCTGTTCCACAACCTGCTTAACTCGGTCAATGCAAGGATGTGGAATCACAAAGATAGGGATATAAAGAGGGGTGATTGGCTCTCCCCACCTCTAATCCAAATCCAGGGAGACCTTCCCCTATGATCACCATGGAGCCCAAATTTCCCATTGCTAAGCAAGGCAGATGTTAAGTGAGTTTTCCCCCTTTCTACAACTTTTCTTGCTACCATTGTTAAATGAATCACTGTTTGAAAAAGCACCTTTGGGTCACTAAATGAATGGTTGTAAGTCGAGGATTAGCAGCTTTCAGGTTACTGCAAATAGTGCTGGAGCTGTAAGCTGCCTTTAAATTTGAAATAATTTGTGTATTACAAGAATTATGAAAGGATAATGACAAATCCCTTGGCTTTTTAAGTTAATGTAAACTCATGCTAACAACTCAGTAGTGTACAGGTGGGCTTCAATTTATGACCAAAATTGACCCCAAAATTTATGTTGCTAAGTGAGAAATTTGTTCAATGAGTTTTGCCCCATTTGATGACTTTTCTTGCCCCAGTCATTAAGTGAATCACTGCAGCTGTTAAATTAGTAACACTGTTGAATGAATCTGGCTTCTCCATTGACTTTGCTTGTCAGAAGTTCATAAAAAGGGATCACATGAGCCCGGGGAACTGCAACGATCGTATATGTGAGTCAGTTGTCAAGCATCCAAATGTAAATCACCTGACTATGGGGATGCTGCAATGGTTGTAAGTATGAAAAATGGTCATAAGTCACTTTTTAAATGGCTTGTTACTTCAAACAGTCACTAAGCAAACTATCGTAAGTTGAGGATTACCTGTAACATGTAAAACCTCTCTCAGATCAACCAACCTATGTTACAAAGTTATTGTGGATAAAAATAGGTAGCAACCAGAGGTGGTATTCAGCAGGTTCTGACCAGTTCTGGATAACCGGTAGCGGAAATTTTGAGTAGTTTGGAGAACCAGCAAATACCACCTCTGGCTGGCCCCGCCCCCATCTATTCTCTGCCTCACAAGTCCCACCTGATTGGGAGGAAATGGGGATTTTGCAGTAACCTCCCCCTGGAGTAGCGAGGGAATGGAGATTTTACAGTATCCTTCCCCAGCCATGCCCACCAAGCCACTCCCACCAAGCCATGCCACTCCCACCAAGCCACACCCACAGAACCAGCAGTGAAAAAAATTGAATGCACCACTGGCAGCAACAGTACAATGTGTACCACTCTAAGATCCTGGAAGAATACAAATTTAAAATTGATTGGAAGCAGGTGGTATCTCATAAAAAGTTATGCTCAAAAAATAAAAAATCACAGAAGCAAATTGTTCCCGGAATGTTCCTACCGATGCCCCTGAATAACCTAGAGGAAGATTTTTCTCTAACTCTTTAAAAAATGTGAGGAGATGTGGCAAAGCAGGGACCACCAAGATTTTGGAGGGTTTTTTTTTCTGGTTTTGACAGGGAGTTTTCAATTTTGTTTTATTTTTAAAACGTCATTCTGCATATTTTAGAACATGCAGATTGTTTCCTACCTCAGAAGACCAGGAATGTATGCTCCCAATATTCAACTGGGGTAGTACTATGTGCCATGGGAGCGTGGAAAGGAAATTGGGAGACCTTGCAAAGAAATGGCTAATGGGATCTATGACCTTCTCACCGTCTCCTGTTGTAGAGACTGAAATGTCCAGAATTTCCACCCAACTACATTTCTGTCAGGAGCACCGAAGCGCTTCTGGGGTGAAAGGATTAACTGGTGACACCACTGTTCCCTGAGGAACGCCCAAGTTGGGTGTCTCCTTTAATATTCCCATTAAGCTGCTCACTGAAGTGGTACCCATCTATCTCCTCACAGTCAAACTGCTAGGTTGGCAAGAGTTGAAGCAGAGGTGGTATTCAGCAGGTTCTGACCAGTTCTGGAGAACCAGTAGCGGAAATTTTGAGTAGTTCGGAGAACTGGTAAATGCCACCTCTGACTGTCCCTGCCCCCATCTATTCTCTGCCTCCTGAGTCCCAGCTGATCGGGAGGTAATGAGGATTTTGCAGTATCCTTCCCCTGCCACACCTGCCAAGCCACGCCATGACCACCAAGCCATGCTCACAGACCTGATTTGAATCCCACCACTGAGCTTCAGGTGGGACGGAAGCTCACCGTGACACGCGGCAGCAACTGGGTCTCAAACGTGAACCTGCCGATCATCACCCCAGCCTCCTAACCACATGAGCCACTGCATTTCCTCAGAATTCCCTTACTAAAAGAAGAAAGTTGAGAGCTGGTGAGATGCATCTTTTAATAAATAAATGCTGTTGGAAAAGGGCCAAACGCTTTTGATTACCAGAAAGTTGAGGTACATCTACTGGAAATTATTGGCAGAGAAGGCTGGTCCCTCACATTCTGTCCATGGGTTTCCTGAGTGACTCTGGGAACCGAACACATCTTAAATGAATTAAAGCACTCCACTAATCTAATAGAGCTGTTTATATCCTCTAGAACAACCCTCCCATAGCTGCTCACACTTCAGATGTCTGGATTTCAGTTCTCAGAATTTGCAGCAGTGATCCAGCTGGGAATATTTGCAGAGGCTGTGCTAAGACATCCATAAAAATCTTTTGGGATTTGAAAGATGTGTCCTACCCTAAATAGGTTTGCGGTCCCCACCCCCAAGTGTAATCAGAACCACAACAGCAAATTCTGTGATTCATCAAAACTTAAAGAAAGGGAAGGGAATGAGTCCCCGGTTTGATATTACTTTGTCAATACACAACCGCAATTGCTTTCATTACATACAAAAATATCTGCATGACTTTTCATGTGAGAATTATAATTACCATGCATCAGACTGTGCAGTTCAGGGTACGATGATGGATTCATATTCTAATCCCTTTATAAGCTCTTCCATAATTTTAATACACATGTAATAAAATTAACGTAAAGGAATTTGCTTCAGTTGGGGAAAAAAACAAGTAATCTTGTTAAGCAACCTCTCGCTTGGCATTTTAGGAACACATTTCTACTCTCTTGTGGTTTCTCTGCTCGGAATGGAAAAGACAATAAGCTGAGAAGAGGAACCCAGAAAAAAAATAAACATGAATATCAGGATAATTAATTTAGAAGAGGATTCTGTCTTTCCACACCACTGTGGTCCTTTTCCAATATAATAAGATCTCCAAAAAAAGAAGGTTGATAACCCTAATTCTTTAAAATTAAAAGTTATGCCCAAAGGAGAAATTATGTTATGTTCTAGAAAAATATTGCCAAACCCATGAAATGGGTATTAAAGCAACAACCATCAGCACGGATATTCCATTCATATTTGATTTTTGTAAATATATTACCATAAAATGTTGAAAGCAATCAACTTTTCACTTAAATGAAGGGGATTTTCCCCCACTCAAATGACTGATGATAATAAACTGTAGGGAAGTGCAAAGATTTGAATTTAGAAGCAAGAAGATGCTGAATGAGGTCATTTATCAGTCTGGAGTTACCATCTGCATGTTGACGGTCTTCAGCTGTACATCCTTATTCCTGGCTATTCAAGTGATGTTGTCAAGGTCCTTTCCTAGTACCTGGAAGATGCATTGCTGGGGATGAAGGATCAGCTATGGTTCAACCCTAACAAGATTGATTGGCTATGAGTCTCAGAATCCTCCATACCTGGTGATTTGACATCTTTAACTCTGGACATGCACCTTTGGAGGATTCTCCTGGACTCTTGGTTCCTGTTCAAAGAGTAGGTGTCAGCTGTGGCCAGGAGGGCCTTCACAAACATTCAGTACATCTTGTACACCAGGGATGTCAAACTCAATTTCATTGAGGGCTGCATCAGGGTTGTGTTTTACCTGGCGGGGTGAGTGGGCATGGCTGGGTGGGTATGTCTGGGGTGAGCATGGCTAACTTGACATCTTGCAGCCTGCACATGGCCTTCCCAGGCTCCGTTTTCAGCTGCAGCACCCTCCTGCAGCTCCATCTTCACTGGCAGAGGCACCATGGGCTGGTCCTTCATTGTTTCCAGGGTGGCCTTGTGGGACAGATTCAAGCATCCCGCAGGCCGGATTCGGCCTGCGGGCCTCAAGTTTGACACTCCTGTTGTACACTCTTTGTTCCCTTTCCTAGATCAGGAGGTACCTCCCAATTTGACTACTGCAATGCTCTCTATATGGGGCAGCTTTTGAAGTCCATTAGAGCAAGTGCCATATGATACCATTGGTGTACACAGTATTGTCCTCAGTAGGCTTCCGGGAGCAATTCAAGTTGCTAGTTGCTACTTGTAAAGTCCAAATGGCATGGATTTCAAACACTTGTGAAGCCACCTATCCTAATAGTTTTTGCATATCCTACTAGATTTGGTGGGATGGTATGCTTTGACTCCTCCTGGTGAAACAGTGTCACCTGATGAAGTTTCAGAAACATCTCCCATCTTCTTCTCCATCGTAGAATCCACCTTATAGAACAGTCTCACTCCAGAGGTATGGATGGCCCCAATACTCTTGGCTTTCAGGAAAGCAGTGGAGACCTGGCTTTTCCCACAATCAACTTTCTCATGACTTTTCTTTTAGTGTTCAAAGCAGCACAGAATTTCTTTGCCCTTCCAAAAAGTAATTCATTCCTTTAAAACAGCTGCAGCGTGGCCTTGCTGTGTTCAATATAACCAGAAAAAATATTTCCTTAAAATAAAATCAATATGTTTTTTGGATTACTTTTTCTTTAGACGCGCTGTATAGTATTTCTTTATCTTTATTGTAGGTTTCTGTGTTAACAGTCATAAAGACGTAAGGAGTATTTTCCCAGACATGGAAATTTTATATATCAAAGTCGGTAGGCTTTGAGTAACTGAGAACTAGAGCTTTTTTGCTTCGTGTTTTGGACAAACTTCTTGGAGTCTGACAAATCCATTACTGAAATATGAAGACAGATTTTTGCAAATCCCTTTTAAAAAGAAATATATACTATTCTTGTCATTCTTGGACATCCATATGTTCAAAAGTAAGTTACATATGTAGTTGGTTAAGTTTCGTTCACATTACTTGTGTGTAGAAATCCCTCTATCTGCCTCAGTTTCTTATTTACTTAAAAATTGGCAGAGATTGAACTGGAAAGTTGAACTGGAGGAAAAGGGGGCCTGAATAAGGAGTGTACTCTGTAGTTCTGTCTTATTTCTCAGTTATTGATTGTGAGTTCTTCCACCTAGAGAAGTTAATGTATTATCCATGTATCTTTGAGCCAGATGAAGATTATACCAGCAAAAATGTTGACCATCCTTATTAACAACTAGCCGATAACCCGGTGTTTCTCCGGGTATTTATTTATAGGGGAAAATGTAATTTCTAATGTTGGACCAAATGTAATTTTCAATGTTGGATTTTCCCCCTTTCCAGAGGGAGCACCCTTGTGAAGCCATTACCATGGCAACTCCACTGTGCTACACAGTAGAATCCATTTTAAGGCACAACAGGCTGTATCTTAACAGAACACACACACGAAGGAGTTTTAGGGGTATCTTACCCCCATAATATTTGTTTCCAGAGAGTAAGTAATCTGTGTACCAACTTTGGTTGAAATTGCTTGAAGCGTTCTAGAGTTATGCTGGAACATGCAAACATACAGTCGTTTATATATATATAGATTCCTATCCTGCTTCAGGGATGATGCTTTGTATTCTGTCCTCACTATATGTTAGTCTGTGTGCAGCTCGACATGCAGCTAAACCCACCTATCCTCCAATAAAACAGATTGTGTGTGTAGAGCTGAATGCTTTATTGAAATAACAGGATATGATGAAACTGGGGAAAATAGGAATACATACAATGAGAACCAAATGCAAGATAGGCAGTATTGAGTTACTGATGTGCATAACAATGAATAAATATAAGTAATTTAAATCTTATCAGTGATGCTCTATGTGTGGGATGTGGGTTTGTCCTTGGATGACCATGTGCCACAGATTAAGATGGATTCTTCTTTGTGCTTCTGCCTTCCCCAAATGCTAAAGGAAATGGAGTTTGGCTTCCCAGTGTGCACTTCTTTTGAGAGGGTGATGAGTAATGAGATGGGGTCAGTTTCAACAATATATTTGGTATTTGTCTCCCCGACCACTAGATGGGGCTAGAGAGCAACAACAGTATATAAAAGTTATATGCTGGGGCATGACACTTCTAATTGGTACTGTCCTTGCTATGCAAGCCACATTAAGGACACGGAATGATGGATTTCCCCCAGCCTTGTTCATTCCCAAAATATCCTTAACCACTGGGAAACATCTGCTAATCATGCTCCCTAAACAAGGGCTGAGACTGGAGGAGAAGCAGGTTTTAACAGATGAGCTAGACTGACAAGGTTTAGCCATTTGTTAAAACTCACACTGTTTTTTGTGCAAATCTTTTATGTGGATGGGTCAAAGTCAAAGGGAAGAATCCCTTATTATCACCATGGCAAAAATGTGTTGGGAGAAGGTGGAAAATATGACTTTAAAATAGGCTTTAAAACATTAAGCTGCTTCAGCTATTTTTTAATTACTTATTCTTATTACACTAATGCCCATTTCAATGAGGCAGATGTTTCCCAGTGGTTAAGGATATTTTGGGAAGGAAACAAAGCTGGGGGAATCCATGTGCTTAATGTGGCTTGCATAGCAGGGACAGTACCAATCATACGTGTTATCCCTGGGACAGGACAGGAATTGTTAACAGGGATGCTCAACGTTTTGCTGGTATAGTCTTCAGCTGAGCTAAAGAAGACATGGAAACGAATTTCTTAGTAAGACCACACTTGGAATATTGCATCCAATTTTGGTTGCCACAATATAAACAAGATGTTGAGACTCTTTAAAAAAAGGGCTGAGAAGAGCAACTAAGATGATTAGGGGACTGGAGGCCAAAACACATGAAGAACGGTTGCAGGAATTGGGTATGTCTAGTTTAATGAAAAGGAGGACTAGGGGAGACATGATAGCAGTGTTCCAATATCTCAGGGGCTGCCACAAAGAAGAGGGAGTCAAACTATTTTCCAAAGCACTAGGAGGCAGGACAAGAAAAAATAGATAGAAACTAATCAAGGAAAGAACTAACCTAGAACTAAGGAATTATTTCCTGATGGAAAAATTTATCTGTGAAACAACTTGCCTCCAGAAGTTGTGAATGCTCCAACATTGGAGGTTTTAAAGAAGAAATTGGTCAACCATTTGTCTGAAATGGTATAGAGTTGGTATACAGCAGCGGATTAAAAACCTCCAGTGTTGGAGCACCCACAACTTCTGGAGGCAAGCCATTCCAGACCCCTAATCATCTTTGTTGCTCTTCTCTGCACTCTTTCTATAATTTTTTTTGTAATTTTAATAGATTTGTATGCCGCCCAATCCCGGAGGACTCTGGGCGGCTTACGTAAAAGCAATTTAAAAAAGATTAAAAAAGATTAAACATCATGCTCAAACATCATTTTTATATTGTGGCAACCAAAACTGGATGCATAAGGTCGATCAATTTCAGACGCAAGGAATCAGAAGAACTTTGTGAATAGGCCTAGACAGTTTCTTCATTGTTGATCTCCTATATTACAAGAATCTCACCAGGCTGGCTGCTGCATTCCCTAGGGAACCAACCAATAAGGCTTGCCTACAGGGGTGAAATGTTCTGAAGTCTGCTACTGGTTTGCTTCGCGTACGCATTTACTATCGAACCAGTAGTAAAAAAATGCTTTAAAAAGTTTTTTTTAAAAAAGTTCCAATGATCAGCTGTGCGACAATCAGCTGTGTCATGCAATTTCTAGTGAATATAAATCACACAACACAGCTGATTGTCACATAGCTGACTACTGGTTCGCCCGAACCGGTAGCATTTTTTTTTTACTACCGATTCAGGCAAACTAGTAGCATTTTTTACTACTGGTTTGGGTCAACCAGGCCGAACCAGTAGCATTTCACCCCTGCTTGCCTAGTCTGATCTATGATGTGGAGCACCTCCATGCTGGCACACCTCTTTATTCCCTCTCCCCCCTCCCGGTCCTTTAGCTGGTGATTCCACCACAATAGAGGGCAGTTGCCAGTGAACAGAAAGGAAGGATAGTCTAATTAATAGCCGTTAGACCAGTGATGGTGAACCTTTTTGGCACCAAGTACCAAAACTGGAATGTGCATGCATATTCATGCATGCTCCTGTGCCAGAAACCTGAAGACCAGCTGGCCGGCACAGGCATGCCTGTTGTTTGGCTGGTTTTGCCCATTTTTTGCTGTTTTCAGAACATTTTTTGAGCCAAAAACAGCTTGAAAAACAGCTTGAAAATGGCCTGAAAAATGGCATGTTTTTTTGGCCACTTTCAGGCCGTTTTCCATTGCTCTGATGCCCATGAAGACCAACTGGTTGGTGCACATGTGCATGCTGGAAACTAGAAGAGCAGCTGGTGACGGTGCCCATGCCCACAGAGAGGGCTCTGTGTGCCACTTCTGGCACGCATGCCATAGGTTTGCCATCATGGCTCTAGACAGATCCCAATGGACGATTACAAAAGCATGCACACTGTTGGCCAAAGAACCAGCAGCAGAAAAAAAAAACCACTTACCGTACTTCCCACAATCGGGGAAAAAGGAAGACGAGCTTTTAGACAACCATACTTCCATTCTTTTTAGTTTCAAAAGCCAAGAATGATGGTCCAGCAGAAAAGATTTAGAGTGCAGTTTTTTTAAGATTATAATGCACTTTTTCCAGCCTAGGGGAGAACCCTTCCTCTGAGGTAGTGCTTCCAGAAAGGCTATTCTCCTGGATCCTTGAACGAATTTCATTGTAAAGTTTTTGCCTACGGTTGTTGATCTCTTAAACTGAAGCAGCTGGGCCTGTATACTTTAACATGAATTAGAACATCTGGCCCTTATCTTTCCTGAGAAATGTTAAACATTATAAATGTTTAAAGAAGAGCTCCCTTGGTTACCACAGCTGGTCATTCAATATGAGGTACCCTTGCTGGGAGGAAATGCTAGATCTCCGTTATCTATGTATGGTTTCCAAGCATGTTTATTAAGGTGTCCATGGGTTCTTGCATGGAGGCACCAAAGGACAGCAAACAATGAGAGGTGTGTTGCCCATTTTTAATGCAAACCCTACCTATGATGTTCTTGTTTGCGATGCAAATGCAAAAGGGCAGGGATTGTGTTGTTTTGTTATGAAACAGGTTTTATTATTTTGGCATCCTGATTAGCTGTGGTGCACTCAGAATTCAGAACAGAGTCACAAAGACTTTCCCGCATTGCTCAAAAATCTTATCTTGAAATCTAGCTCTGTGAATCTGTTTTGGTCCACCTGATTAGGATTTCTGAGGAATTATATTCCCAAAAGGCTGGAAAGTGCCAAGCTGGGGAAGACTGAGCTGTATCAACGGCAGCTGAGAACATATTTATGGCTATAATGAAACACAAGGCTTCCTCTAACGTTTTCTAACTTCTAAACATGATTTCACTCCAGTGAACTTTTTGCTGGACAGGTGGTCCTCAACTTTCGATGACAATTGAGCCCCAAATTTGTGTTACTAAGCGAGACTGATGTTAAGGGAGTTTTGCTCCATTTTACGACCGTTCTTTTCCACAGTTGTTAAGCGAATCGCTGACTTGTTAAGTCAGTGACACCATTGATCAGTGAATCTGGCTTCCCCCTGGACTTTGGTTGTCAAAATGTCACAAAAGGTGATCACACAAATCCTGGGGACACCGCAACTATCATGAATACATGCTAGTTGCCAGGAGTCCAACTTTAGATCATGTGACCATGGAGACGCTGTAGTGGTCAAAACTGTGAAAAAGGATAATAAGTCACTTGTTTTTCAGCGCTATTGTAACTTTGAATTGTAACTTCAGTGCCGTTGTAACTTCGAATGGTCACTAAACAAATGGTTGTAAGTCAAGGACTGACTGTATACTGTGTTTATTACTACAGTATCCTAGCCTGGAGGTCGGCAACCTTAAACACTCAAAGAGTCAAAGGAGTCCCCCCATTCAATTCTGGGGCCAACCGGAAGTCCGGTTCCCCAACCATAGAGTCTCTTCCTAGCACAGCGTCCTTTTTCCTCAACCTGTCCTAACCGAAAGCCCTATCAATTGTGGAGCTGACCAAAAAACCTGCCCCTTGCCATAGAGTCTCCTCCTAGTGCGCCCTGCTTTCCCTCCCCTAAACCGGAAGCTCCTCTAAAAGGAAAAGAGCCGAGGTGGCGCAGTGGTTAAATGCAGCACTGCAGGCTACTTCAGCTGACTGCAGTTCAGCAGTTCGGCTGTTCAAATCTCACCGGCTCAGGGTTGACTCAGCCTTCCATCCTTCCAAGGTGGGTAAAATGAGGACCCGGATTGTTGTTGGGGGCAATATGCTGACTCTGTAAACCACTTAGAGAGGGCTGAAAGCCCTATGAAGCGGTATATAAGTCTAACTATTGCTATTGCTAAAAATTGTGGTGACAACTGGCGACAGGGAGCTGCAGTAGAGGGATGAAAGAGCCACATGCAGCTCCAGAGCTCTAAATTGCTGACCCCTGCCCTAACCCGGTCTTTATCAATCATAGCAACTTTAACGTGCATGAACTTCAAATCAGCATAGCCTGGATTGGCCATATTGGCTAGATCACGAGTGCTGATGTCCGATATTTGGACTGGAACATGCTTGGCCTGTGTCAGCCTTAGAGATAGACCAGTTCAGCACAAGGATTCCAGGAGAGCAAATTTATTGTTGTTGGACTTAAATACTTAAACGTGAAAACCTGCCAGAATTTCTCTCCACCCTCTCTTTGATCAAACAGATTCAATGTCAGTTTATTCTGAGCGTCCTTCTCCTGCTTTCTACTTTCCCATGACCGAGTTCTCTCTTACTGCTGCCTTCTGTTGTCCTCCAAAGTGTTTTTCCAAAAGGCAACAGAACTTTCTTTGTTTTTCCTTGAAAATGTTTCGCTTCTCAGCCTAGGGATTTCTTCAGTTCTAGAGGTTTAGAGGTATGTTTTCAAGGAAAAAAAACCCAAGAAAGTCCAATTGTTTTTTTGGGAAAAGCACCTTTGGGACAACCATGACCTGGATGACTGAGAATCGCCATAGCTGTTGCCTTCCATTCTTTTTCAAGATGATCTCTACATTCCTTAGCACTGTGTGTATTAGGTTGCATATTAGATTCATCCAAATCTTGGGCTATGGGTCACAATGTTGGCTTGTGTGTAATATTTATACCCATCCTTTCTTCCCTAAGAGCAAGAGGGCATACACAGCATTTCCCCCCATTTTTGAAGAGAGAGAAGGAGAGAGAGGAGAGAAAGAGAGAGAGAGAGAGAGAAAGAGAGAGAGAGAGAAAGAGAAAAAGAAAGAGAAACAGAGGTGGGTTCCTACCAATTCACACCTATTCAGTAGAACCAGTTCGTCAAATCTACCGAACCGGTTAGAAGAAGTTCCACCAGTGGACCCGGAGAGCAGGCCACACCTACAGAAGAGGTTTCAAAATTTTTTGAAACCCACCACTGGTCCTTGGATATGATTATTCTACACTATCATGCTCATATTTATAAAACTCAGTGCCTCTGTGAAAGGTAAGGATGACTACTGCGTTTGTGGTGCAATCAGAACATTGCGTGTGTTGAAGTTGTTTTAACGCAAACCGAAGATGCCTTTTAAAAAACAAGTTTACATCATATTCTTATGCATGCCAGTGCTGTGTGTGAGGTAATTTAAGGTGGTTCTGACAAGTGTCATTGGCATCTTCATATCCGGTCACATGGGAGGCAAGCCACTCCCATCCGGTCACATGGGCGGCAAGCCACTCCCACAAAAGTGGCTACACCCGGAGAAATGAAAGTTGGAGGGGGAGAAGAAAGGGTGTATGGGGGATTGATTTTTACGGTGGAAATTTTTTTTTGTTATGCACAGTATATAAGTGATTGTATAAAATGAAAATGAAAATGAAATAAAACAGTTTAAAAAAAAAAAAGTGGCTACATCCACAGAGTAGGTTCGAACAATTTTTGAAACCCACCACTGCCCCGAATGATGCCACAACTGAACCCAAAATTTCTGTTGCAGGGCAAGTAAGTAAGTAAGTAAGTAAGTAAGTAAGTAAGTAAGTAAGTAAGTAAGTAAGTAAATCTTTATTATGGTCAAAGACCAGCAATCCAGATTAGTTTTTACAATATGTTAAAAAGTACTGACATTAAGATATAATTAAAAAGTATTTACTTTAAAAGTGGAAAATAACATACATGTTCTCAGATTGTTCGGGTCACTCCCTAGTTTACCTGGGTGCAACGCTGTTAAGTATAGGAGTAAATACAATGGTCCAAAGATTGTTAGAGATCCTGTTGCAGGGCAGTTTTTAATTGCACTTCACATCATTTTACCACCTCTCTTGCTGCAGTTGTTAAGTGAATCATTACAGTCATTAAGTAAATCTGGTTTCCACTGACTTTGCTTGTTGAAATCTGGCTGGGAAGTTTACAAATGTTGATCACATGACCCTTGGATGGTGGAACTGTCACAGATACATGCCAGTTGCCAAGTGCCTAGGTTTTGATCACGTGACCATGGGGATGCTGCAATGGTTGCAAGTGTGGGAAGTGGTCATAACTTCAAATGACAACTAAGCAAATGGTTGTAAGTGGAGGATTACCTGGACGGGTGTCCAGGTAATCCTCGACTTACAGCCATTCATTTAATGACTGCTCAAAGTTACAATCGCACTGAAAAAGTTGTGTGCTGGAAGGGCTCCTACCAGGTCATCAAGAACTATTTGTGAAATTGTGTAATCTAGCTTTGAGCAGAGCTGAACCTCTAAGCTTGTTGGGCCAATCATCTGTTCTATGGAGTCAGCAGGGCAGTGGTGGGTTGTAGGCGGTACACCCTGGTACGGGAGTACCGGAGCCTGCCCGGAGCACCAGATACCATTCTGGTACAGAATGGCCCATCAGACTCCAGGACTGGCCCATGTTCCTCCTCAACCTCCTCACTGTCTGAATCTGCCACCAGCTCTGCTGATAGGCCACAATCATCTCAGGAATAAGGTAAGAATCTAAGAAGATGTAATTTTTCATGCTTTTTTTTTTAATCTTCAAACATTTTATTTCATTTTCCTTTTCCTTTATACAATCACTTAAATACTGTGCAGTTAAAAAAAAGCAATAAACACAACTCATAACACTTCTATCCTTCATACACCCTTTCTTCTACCCCTCCAACTTTCATTTCCCCCTTCCAACAATCCCCTCTTCTACTTCCCTTCCCCCTCAGCCATTCCTTTCTCCCCTTCCCACCATCTCACCCTCCTTACATTCCCTTCTCACTCCCTCTTAATTCCTCCCTCTTCTTTCCCTCTACTCCTCACTTCGGTGTATTTTTACTATTCATTGGTCTATTCGTTTTGTAATTTACACTAAAATTATAAGAAAAAAAAAATTTAAGGGAAAGAAAAAAAAAAGGAAAGAAAAAAAAGCAACAGTATCCAAGTGCATTCATTGTTTTAAAAATTGAATCTATATTTCCACCCTTCCCCCCTCCCCCCCCATGAACCCCCCTCCCAGACCCCCTTCCGACTTCCCAGATCCCATTCCCAACATCGTTCCTTATCAAGCAAAGTCTGGAGTATATTGAAACCAGATAGATTAAAAGTTAAAAAATAATAAAAAATAAAAAGGAAAAAATAAAGGAAAAAAAGAAAGGAATAATTAAAAAATAAAAGGGGGAAACCGCCCCCAAAAAGAAAAATCAATAAACTCTCTACCTTAAACTCAGCTTCCCATCAATATTAACACTTAAACAATGTACATCATTCCTAATCTCAATCAATTTATTACTTGCAGGATTTCAAACTATGTTGAAACCAAGTGAGTTAATCAAATAAAATTCTACTCTAGCTAGGGACCTTATCTCTTTATCTAAATATATATCCATTTCCAAACCTTTAATATATCCCTTTTACCTCTTTCTCTATAAAGCAACTTAAACACCTCAAATATTTATCTCGGTTTCTGTTCCAACTCCACTCATCCTGCCTCTACCCGTGTCCATATATATATTTTATTATCATCCGTACACCTCCCCTATTTGCTCCGCCTTCCTTCAAGCTCCCTGAATATATTCTTCCAAACTTATGTTCAAATAAAAATTATTATAAAAGTCAGCTTACTTTCTGGCTCAAAATAATCTCTAATTAAACCTTCACTACCCTCCCATCTGCGCCACCCTACCCAACTCGATTCAACCTAAACCACAATCCGAAAGCGTCACAATCTCCACCTTCCTCACCCCAGAGAACAAAACATAAGCAGTTTATGTAAAAGTTCCAAGTTGTCCATCAAGTCCTTCTTTTTTTAAGTCCCATACAATATAATTTCCAAGGTGATCAGCATCATTTCTTACAGCCCCAATGTCTCTTGATCGGTATAGCGCTATGCCATTTTCTACAAGACATAGTCATGCTTATTAACCCAGATGTCTATAATTCCCCATTTACAAATCTGCATTGATTTTCCCTTTCAAGGAATCTTGATGTAACATCAGTAAATATGAAGCAATTATATTTGTCTGAGAATAGATTTAGCTGCCCTCTATCACAAGTTTGTTTATCCTGGAATATACCATAATTTCACAATGTAATCCTATAATTATTACTTTACACTATGAATACATAAAATGTAATTCTCAAGTTGCTATTTTACAGCAACCAGATTTATGTTTGATTGTAATCCACAGGATTTTTTTTTAAAAAAAAAAGAAAAATGAAACAAAAGATTCCTAATCAATTGAAACTGTAGTTATCCAAGAATTACTTTCAGATTTCAACCAAAGCCAATCAATACGGTAATTTAGCTATTACACTATGTTTTTAGCCTAAAGGCAAGGGCTATTCCTGTTCTGTTTTAATGAAAGTTTCAGAAGAAAGTTTGGAAAATTGGCTTTTCAACCTCTTTCCATAATTATTAGTAAAATGAAAGGACATTGCTTTGCCGAGCAAAATTCAAATTTACAAGATCCTAATTTAACTTGATTAACGCGAGAACATAAAACTTTAGAAGATAAACCACTTGAAAGCATATCTGGAATACAAAAAAAAAATCCCTACTCATTTGCAATTCAACTACACAGACTCAAATATTAGGCCTCTTAAAACTTAGAAATTGCCTTGAAAAGATATGTTTTATGATGGAGGGAAAATAGCTTTTAAAAAATTACTATTATTTTACGTTCTGAAAATAAACTGTTCCTACCTCTGTGACTAGTTGGAATGAATTCAGTTAAAGAAAAATAATCTAGGTTATTTTTACTGCCCAGTTAGTAAGATACTGTGCCAGTCTAATAGTTTTTATTTTATTTATTTTTTACAATAAGAATCCGTAGATAAAAAAGGAGAAGCGCTTATACTCACAGTTTCTCCTTTTATGCAAGGAAGTTGCAAGCACCTTCCACTAACTTTCAAAACTGTTGAAATAAATTTATTAATGCTCTTTGACAAATTTTATTAATACAATGTTTGAAGTTTCTCTTATAAAGTGAGTGCATGGTTGTGTGGGAATAGGTATGAACCAGTGGTGGGATTCAAATAATTTAACAACCGATTCTCTGTCCTAATGACCAAGTGGGTAGGCGGGGCTTAGTGGTCATGTGACCGTGTGGGCATGGCCAACTCAAAGTCACTCAGGTCGATGGGCACTTCGCCTTAGCTGTTACAATGTAATAAGGGTTAATCGGAGAGGCAGTTTCTGTAAGCAGGGTAATAAAGATGAGGCTAGAAACAACACCAGAATGTTTCCTTCCTGCCTTCCTGACAGGATTAGCCCTGTAAAGTGGGAAAAAAAACCCAGAAGATTTCTGCCAACAACTGGTTCTCTGAACCTCTTAGAAAGTTAAGGACCGGTTCTCCCGAATAGGTACAAACTGGCTGAACCCCACCACTGGTATGAACACTAGTGTAATATTTTCAATCATGAAGTCTCTCTAACTTTTTGTGACCCTATTGGACTGTACCAGTGATGGCTAACCTTTTCTAGATTGAGTGCCAAAACAGACCCGAACCCCCAAAATGCAATGTGCATGCGGCTCTGCACATATGTCCCGCCCCCTGCGCATGCACACCTGCATTTTGAATTGAATGGGGGGACCCCTTTGACTCTTTGAGTGTTTAAGGTTGCTGATCTCCGGGATAGGGTATTGTAATAATAAACACAGTATACAGTCAGTCCTTGACTTACAACCATTTGTTTAGTGACCATTCAAAGTTACAACGGCACTGAAGTTACAATTCAAAGTTACAATAGCGCTGAAAAACAAGTGACTTATTATCCTTTTTCACAGTTTTGACCACTACAGCGTCTCCATGGTCACATGATCTAAAGTTGGACTCCTGGCAACTAGCATGTATTCATGATAGTTGCAGTGTCCCCAGGATTTGTGTGATCACCTTTTGTGACATTTTGACAACCAAAGTCCAGGGGGGAAGCCAGATTCACTGATCAATGGTGTTACTGACTTAACAAGTCAGCGATTCGCTTAACAACTGTGGAAAAGAACGGTCGTAAAATGGAGCAAAACTCCCTTAACATCAGTCTCGCTTAGCAACACAAATTTGGGGCTCAATTGTCGTCGAAAGTTGAGGACCACCTGTCCAGCAAAAAGTTCACTGGAGTGAAATCATGTTTAGAAGTTAGAAAACGTTTTATAGAGGAAGCCTTGTGTTTCATTATAGCCATAAATATGTTCTCAGCTGCTGTTGATACAGCTCAGTCTTCCCCAGCTTGGAACTTTCCAGCCTTTTGGGAATATAATTCCTCAGAAATCCTAATCAGGTGGACCAAAACAGATTCACAGAGCTAGATTTCAAGATAAGATTTTTGAGCAATGCGGGAAAGTCTTTGTGACTCTGTTCCGAATTCTGAGTGCACCACAGCTAATCAGGATGCCAAAATAATAAAACCTGTCTCATAACAAAACAACACAAGCAACACAAGATGTAAGCTTGTTTTTTAAAAGGCATCTTTGGTTTGCGTTGAAACAACTTCAACACACGCAATGTTCTGATTGCACCACAAACACAGTAGTCATCCTTACCTTTCACAGAGGCACTGAGTTTTATAAATAGGAGCACGATAGTGTAGAATAATCATATCCAAGGACCAATGGTGGGTTTCAAAAAATTTCAGAACCTCTTCTGTAGGTGTGGCCTGCTTTCCGGGTCCACTGGTGGAACCTCTTCTAACCGGTTCGGTAGATTTGACGAACCGGTTCTACCGAATAGGTGCGAACTGGTAGGAACCCACCTCTGATTCGGGGACTAACTGTACAGCTATGAACATCTTAAACCTGACCCGCAGGTGAGAACAAAGACAATCTTATGTGTGCACAGTAATGGAATGGGATGGCCAAGATCCATGGAGATCTATGGAGATTCTCATCCAGGTAATCGTTGTCCCAAAGCTGCTTTTTCAAGAGGCAACTGGACTTTCTGGATTTTCTTTGAAGATGTTTCGCTTCTCATACTTACCTGACAGGGGAGATACCTTGATCATGAAGGAGGTTTTGCCAGGGTGAGGCTCATCCATTGCATTCCAGGTGCACTCCGGGTGTGCTGACCCCTGTGACTTCCCCAAATGTGGCACACTCAACTGCATAATTTGTAGTAGTGGGGGACTGCTTTCGCGCTTTCCCCTGTAAATTTTTAACTAATCAAAGAAAGAAGCAATCTGGAATTAAGAGAAACTTCTTTACAGTGAGGACAATTAACCAGTAGAACAGCTTGCCTTCAGAAATCGTGGACGCTCCATCACTGGATGTTTTTAAGAAGAGACTGGACAGTTACTTATATGAAGTAGTATAGGTTCTCCGGCTTGAGCAGGAGGATGGACTAGAAGACCTCCAAGCAGTGGTGAGATTCAGCCAGTTCACACCACTTCAGGAGAACCAGTTGTTAACTTTCTGAGCAGTTTGATGAATTGGTTGTTGGAAGAAATCATTAGGGCAGAAAACTGGTTGTTAAATTATTTCAATCCCACCAGTGTCTCCAAGGTACCTTCCAGCTCATTCATTCATTCATTCATTCATTCATTCATTCATTCATTCATTCATTCATTCATTCATTTATCCAAGAAACTTCTTCAGCTCAGACTGGATGGTGGGGAATGGAAGGATTTATACTTCTTGCAGGTAGCTGGTCATCTGCATACTTTCAGAGAATTGTTGAGGCCACTTGGGGGTTTATATGTGTTCTCAAGGTCACCAGAGTAGTGCAGATGGGTGTAGATCAGTGGTGGGTTTCAAAAATTTTTAGAACCTCTTCTGTAGGTGTGGCCTGCTTTGTGGGAGTGGCTTGCCAGCCATGTGACTGGGTGGGAGTGGCTTGCCAGCCATGTGGCTGAGTGGGAGTGGCTTGGCAGTCATGTGACTGGGTGAGCGTGGCCAACTTGTAAAATGTGGTGAAACTCACTTAACAACACTCTTGCTTAGCAACCAAAATGTTGGCTCAGAAACTCTGGCATTTGAAGCACGCAAATCTTAAAGCTGTCAAGTTACAAGACCCTTGCACCCCTGGCCCTTTAGAAAAAAACCCTCAGGAGTGTTCAAACCTGACAGCTTTAAGACTTGTGGACTTCAACTCCCAGAATTCCTCCTCTCACTCTTCATCTTGATGATGTGCGGACGGGCGGGGGGGGGGAGGGAGCTGGAACTGGTTCTAAACGGCACTGTAGATTTGCGAAACCTCTTCTATAGAAGAGGTTAGAACTGGCAGGAACCCACCCCTGGTGTAGATCCTTCTTGGAACTGCTGAAAGGACTGTGTTGTAGGCTGGAGATAGATGATGCCTTATTCCTCGTCCTCAGTTGAGAGAGGGCTGTTCAGTTTTGACACAGATGGTCTCTTTGACTCTTCTTTCAAACCAGCGGCCCTCTAATTATTAAATGTATGAGGGAAAAGAGCCCCCACCTGCCATCTGCAAGACAATTTCTATAACCATATCTGAGGCCACTAATAAAGTCCAGAGACAAGTAGGGCATTAAGAATAGCTTCGAACATGTTCTGTCTGCTTGGAACACTCACCGAGATAGATGGGAAGAATGCTGTGTGTGCCACACATCAAAATTCACATCAAATGAAACTTGCCTTTCTGCCAAGACTGTGTTCAACATCATGGTCTGTTCAGCCAGTTACCAGAGAAGGGTATTTGGGATACATACTTCTGTGGGTTGTGGGAACCAGCCCAAAACGACCTCCTTTGATATAGCAAGTGCACATGTGAAGCCAATTTACCGAAGTCTCATGCTTTGATTTCAGTTGCTCGTTGTTGCTCTTATGTCTAGAATCTTGAAAGAATAAAAACCCATTGGAATAGCAATGGGAAGTAATTAAAACATGCTGTCAATGGCATCGCGGTACAGTCGAAGTATTAGAAGCAGTTCTCCAACCCCACGTAAAAATGCAGTTAGGAGAAAAAAATAAATAAATCAAATTGGCTTTCCCAATACCTCCCTCCCCTTCCCCAAAAATCATTCGTAGCTCCTCTGCTTTCCTAAGCCTCAAAAGAATAAGTTAGCCAGGAAAACCTTCTTGAGATGTTGATTTCCTCAGCTAGGGTAGTACTATCAAGAATGGTCTCTGTGTCTTTGGGTCCCTTACAAGATTATTTTAATCATATTCTTTTCATTAGAATAGAATAGAACAGAATAGAATAGAATACAGAGTTGGAAGGGACCTTGGAGGTCTTCAACCCTGCTTAGGCAGGAAACCCTACATCACTTTAGACAAATGGTTGTCCAACATCTTCTTAAAAACTTCCAGTGTTGGAGCATTCACAACTTCTGGAGGCAAGTTGCTCCACTGATTAATTGTTCTCTTGCAAAGGCTCTGGTCCTCGTGGATTCCAGAAGAAAGAAAAATGTACGGGGCAGGTATTCTTTAAAGATCCAATGGCAAGGAATAATGCGTTCATATTTATTTTGTTTGTTTTTTCAAATTTTATTTATACATTTTTCCTTAAATATACATAGGTTCTTAATGAACAGTGTATTGTCTGAGTCATTTTAAGTTTACAGAATAATAATTTTGATAATAGTAAAATAATAATAACAATAATAACAACAACAATAATAATAATGTTTGCTTATTTATAGTAGTAATTACTATAAATAGGAGGGAGATTAAGAGAAAAGAAAGGAGGAGGGAAAGAGGAAGGGAAGGAGGGAAGGTATGGGAGAAGGAGGGGGGATCGAGGGAGGGAAAGGAGGGGGAAGGAAAGGAGGAAAGGAGAAAAGAAAGGAGGGAAGAAGGAAGTAAGGGGGAGGGAAGAAAAGGGTATGGAAAAGAAGAAATGAGGGAAGAGAAGAGGGAGGGAAGGAATAAGATACCTAACCTTTGATGTTTATATGATTTGATAGTATGGGAATATCTCGAAATGTAGTTGTATTGTTTTTTACAAGTTATGGATGTTGTATTTTCGTTTTACCAATAAAATCTTATTTAAATTAAAAAAAAATTATTTATAGTAGTAATTTTTCATTCCTTTACTTATATATAATGGTGATTTTTCATCTTCTAATTTCTACCTCTTTTATCTATCCCCTGATAAACATATCCCACGTGAAACAATATTCTGTTCCTTCCCTGTCTTTTATTTTTAATATCAATCTATCCATCTCCTCACGCTTATTTGGGAGTTTCTCCAACTGATTGGTCAGTTGGGAAGATAATAGGAATTTGGGGAAATACATTTCTTTCACACCTGAAATATAGCAAGTTAGAGAAGGCTATAAAAGTTCTAAAAGGCTTCTGTCAGATCAATCCTGAATGCAGTGGTGAAATTCAAATCTTTTTATTATCAGTTCTGTGGGTGTGGCTTGGTGGGCATGGTGTGGCTTTGTGGGCGTGGCTTGGTGGGCGTGGCTTTGTGGACATAGCAAGGGAAAGATACTGCCAAATCTCCATTCCCACCCCACTCTGGGGCCAGCCAGAGGTAACATTTGCTGGTTCTCTGAACTACTCAAAATTTCCACTACTGATTCTCCAGAACCTGTCAGAACCTGCTGGATTTCAGCCCTGCCTGAATATCTATGAATATTCTCAGTTAGCAATGTAAACTAGTATTATTAAGTAAATAATTTTGAAGATTGAGGGTTGAACAGAACACGCGAGAGCCAGGACTTCCAAACAGCAAGGTTTATTTAACAAATAAGGCTACAGTTATAAAGAAATGAGAAGAAAAATTGGTAGAAACTTAACCAAAGGTGGCATTTCTTAGTTTTTTGAAGAGGTATAAGGAGACTCAATCACTACAACCTCACACTGGTAAAGGCAGGAAAGGGTGCACAACAGCAAGTGATGATAGAAGAATTAAGAGACTGCGCCTGTGTCATCTGGGTGCATACAAGATGAAATGGTGCAATGTGAAGTGAAATTGATTGCAAGGACTGTTCAGCGCAGCGTGCAGAAATTTGGTCTAAAATCTAGAAATCCTTGGGAAAAAAGCCACTTTTATCTCTCAGACAATGGTTAAAAAGATGAAACTGGGCTAAAACCCATGTTACTTGGGCAGAGGAACAATGGGACAGTGTTATTTGGAGTGATGAGAATGGTGTTATCAAACCTAATAAATACTGTACACTTTTTCCACAGTTTTGGCCACTGCTGTAGATGATATTAGCACTTATTTGTATATATATGCGTATATGTGTGTTTGTATGCATATAGGTATGCATATCCATATGCCTGCCGGTCTGCCGGTCTGCC
This sequence comes from Thamnophis sirtalis, assembly GCF_051295495.1. NCBI lineage: Eukaryota > Metazoa > Chordata > Lepidosauria > Squamata > Natricidae > Thamnophis > Thamnophis sirtalis. The sequence goes on along the minus strand of NW_028261382.1, from coordinate 114,363,381 downwards.
GGTCTGCCGGCCTGCCGGCCTGCCTGCCTGCCTGCCTGCCTGCCTGCCTGCCTGCCTGCCTGCCTGCCTGCCTGCCTGCCTGCCTGCCTGCCTGCCTGCCTGCCTGCCTGCCTGCCTGCCTGCCTGCCTATCTATCTATCTATCTATCTATCTATCTATCTATCTATCTATCTATCTATCTATCTATCTATCTATCTATCATCTATGTATCTATCTATCTATCTATCTATCTATCTATCTATCTATCTATCTATCATCTATGTATCTATCTATCTATCTATCTATCTATCTATCTATCTATCTATCTATCTATCTATCTGAGCTACAATGGCACAGTGGTTAGAGTACAGTACTGCAGGCTACTTCTACTGCCTGCTGGCTGCCTGCAGTTCGGCATTTCAAATCTCACCAGGCTCAAGGTTGTCCCAGCTCTCCATCCTTCTGAGGTGGATGAAATGAGGACCCAGGTTGTTGGGGGCAATATGCTGACTCTGTAAACCGCCCTATAAAGCACTGTGAGCAGTATATAAGTCTAAGTGCTATTGCTATTTGTCTGGAATGTTAGTGTCTCCTGTTTAAGCAGGGGGTGGGACTAGAAGATCTCCAAAGTCCCTTCCAATTCTGTTATTCTATTGTTCTCCGAGTGGCCAGCCAAAATGCATCATAAAAGTTAGCATACAATGCAGGTGGCCCATAATCTTTGTCCAACATTGTCCTTAGCAAGAAATGACTTCACTTTAATACCTACATCCATATGTGGCTAGAAAGGAAGGGGTTCCTGGAAAATCTTTGCCATTTATCACTATGAAGCTTTTCCAGAAAGTACCACATGCACAGATATGTATAGTCAGCTTTCAAGTGATCTCATGATCATACCACTCAATCATGCTGTCAAAACCCAGCAGTGGTAATAGAAAAATGATGGATTAATTAAACTTGCCGCTAAACCAAATTTACAACTTAAATCTCTTGATTCCCAGTTCAATGTGTAATGGCTTTGGAGATGAATAGAACATTTTCTTAAGGGTAAGAAAACTGGTTTACAAAGAAAATATCCTTTGCTTGACATCAAGCCAATGTTGCCCACGAATAACATTTTCCACTATGTTTAGCCCAGACACGGAGAATGCTTGTTGAATAGTATTAGCAAATAGCTATACTTGGCCTGTAGGACTAAAAGTGCTTGATGAAGTCATAGAAACTCACTGAATGTATAACTTAAAAAGAGTACACGTAATTTTGTGTAAGCAAAGCTCATAATATCAGTCCCTTGACACATGTGCAGTTAAGGTTTTCATCCTTCTGGGTGTATGCATTTCCCATAAAATCTTGGTATTTAGGAAAATAAACCTCCTTATGAATTGGTACCTTCAAAGGAACATTAAAGGGCATTTATAACATGATATATTTCATATATTAAGAGTCACCCCTTTGTGAGTTTACTAAATGTACAATCATGCCATTACCCAGAAATATGAAATCTGTAATTCTCCAGATGTTGCTAAATTAAGATACCCCCCCACCCTCCCGGAGCTTAACTTATAGTCAGTGGTGGAATTCGCTTACCTTCCCTACCAATTTGCAAATGTGAGCGCACGTGCCTCGTCTGTGCATGTGCAATGCCTTCTGTGCATGCCCAGTGCTCACGCATTACATCAGGGTGGATGGGTGGAGCCTCCCATAGCCGCTGCTACCGGTTCGCCCAAGCTGGAGAAAACCGGCTTAATACCACCTCTGCTTATAGTGAGTTATACTAGGAATGGCCTTTCTGCAGCATCTAAAATGCTACATTTCTCCATCTCTACTACAAACTCATCTTCTCATGTTGGAGTTGTCGCTGCATACCTAAATACTGAATGCCATCACATATTCCCCTGAAGATGGTTAATGTGTCTTTCTCCGGGCTTGGTGTCTTTGGCTGATCTCAAAAGACTGCATACAGCTGGATTCATTTAATTCTCGGGTGAGATGTCCATCAAAATATGTTTTGTAGGATTGACTGAGAAGTCAAAACATCCTGGAACAAGGCAAATGGCGAATAACTTATTTTCACTTGTCCCTTACAAGAATGTGTTCAGGAGATTGCAGGGAGCTGAGCTGAACTGGAAGAAGATTTTGCTTTTTTGTTTGTTTTGTTTTCTTAGTACTATCTCCGACGATGTTGCTGGATACAGAAAGCAGAACTGGGCAACCTAATTCTTTTTTGCTTTTTTTTTAAAATAGCACATCAAAAACAAAGAAAGAAAGGCAGGACCACAAGGCATGTAGAATTCAACAATATTACAATTGAATGTGATACTAAGACCTAAAGCTAGATGTTTTGCTGATGAACTTTGGTGGCAAAAATATGTCAATGCATTTCAGTGATTGCTGATTAAAACACACACATATACAAAGGCCTTTGGAGAGAAACACATGCAGCCCCTAGACTAGGGGTGTCAAGCTTGTTTCATTGAGGACCGCATCAGGGTTGTGTTTGACCTGGGGGGGGGGGCGGAGGGTGGACATGGCCAGCTTGATGTCACTTGTGTCGGGGGCACCTGTGGTGGCCAAGTGCTAAGGCAGGACTTCCCTCAGACCTCCCTCACTCCCATTATAATCTCCTTCCTTCCTTCCTTCCTTCCTTCCTTCCTTCCTTCCTTCCTTCCTTCCTTCCTTCCTTCCTTCCTTTCCTCCCTTCCTTTTCCTTCCCTCTTCATTCTTTCTTCTTCCTTCCCATCTTTCATTATTTTTCCTTCCTTGCTCTCTTCCCATCTTCCCTTCTTTTTCTTTCCTCTTTCCCTTTCTCCTTTCCCATGCTCAAATGCAAAAGGGGAAACATTTCTCCATTTTCCAAGCTCCATTTTCACTGGCAGAGGGCTGCAGGAGGCCGTTGCAGCCCAAAACGGAGCCCGGGAGGGCTGCATGAGCCCCCTGAACTTTGTTTTGTCTGTCAGAGGCACAGAAGACCAGTGCTTTGCTGAGTGGCCCTGTGGGTCAGATCTAAGCACCCCATGGGCCAGATCCAGCCCGTGGGCCTTGGATTTGACCCTCCTGCCCTAGACTCCCCCTAGGTCAGGGGTGGGTTCTGGCAGTCACTACTGTTGGTTTGCTTGTGGGTGCACACACCTGATTCATACTGTGCGCACATGCACAGTGTAATAAAAATTGTGTATGCGCAGAAGCAAAAAACAAGATGGCAGCACCATAGTCGCCACCTGGAGAGCCAGTTCAGGGGCGTGGCAGGCGTGGGTCACTGCTGCTTCCAGTGACCCAGGCCACTAAACCACTACCAGTTCGGCCAAACTGGTAGGAACCCACCACTGCGGGTTGCCTGAGAAGCACAAAAATATAAGACAAGGATCTTGCATTTTGTGGTTAGGGGTGCAAATATGCAGGCCGATACAAAGGTGGTGACCTCTACCTGTTCTATCACAAAGGCGATTGAAAATCAAAAAGGGGAAATCCCAGGCCCAACTGATTCCATGTATAGATTCTGTCTCTTAGCCAGCATCGTCCACTTGGGAGGTTTGTGGGCATCTGATCCACTGGAGTGGAGTCTAAGACAGAACGTCCGTAAGATCTCCCTGAAGCAGGAGATGGTATCTGACAGGACTTGGAACCTGAGGGGGAGAGGTCAGCCTTTTTGCTGTTTGGCTTGTGTTGTCATTGGCCAAGATGATTCATTCCCTCAGGAATTTGTGGTGGAGACAGCAGGGATATAATCTGATGTTACACCAAGTAGAGGTGGCTGGATTCTCCTCAGTGACTTTTTGAATTAATTCTGATTTATGACCTTTCTGGCAAGCCTTTGAGGGAAAAAAAATGTGTCTCCACAGGTTCTCCTCTGGCTTGCAGAGTTGGCAACATATATGCATGATGACAATGTTGTGTTTTATTTGATTGTATTTATTGCATTTCCCCCCACAAACCATACTTCTTCCCACCTGTCGTGGCTGAAAGCCAGCTGGAAATGCAACACACATCTCTCTCCACCAGACACACACAAATAATAATCACATCAGAAACAGAGAGGGGGGGTGGGTAGTCCTTTAAATCTAAATCTCAAGAGCTTGTTCTATGTCAAGAGAGATCTACAATCTGTAAGTCCTGGACCTCCTGTGATAAAGATACACCTCCCAGAGTGAGATCCAAATGTAATTCTGAGTGTGAAACCAAGGGACATCATCAAAAACGTGATGATAACTCAGTGGAAAATAAAATCAGTGAGTTCTGTCTAGATCAGGGGCGTCAAACTCAAGGACCTGGGGCTAGATCTGGCTCGCGGGGTGCTTAGATCTGGCCATGGGGCTGGCCTGGAAACAGTGAAGGACTGCCCTGCGGTGCTTCTGCCAGAGAAAACGGAGCTCGTGAGGGCCATATGTCCCCCCCCCCCAACCTCCATTTTCTCTGGCAGAGGGTTGCAGGAGGCCATCGCAGCCGAAAACGGAGCTTGGGAGCCTGTTTTCACTGGCAGAGCGCTTGGGCCACCACAGGCGCCCCCTAGCATGAGTGATGTCATGCTGTCCAGGCCCCCCTCACCACACACCCCTTCCCCCTGAGATCAAACCTGATGCAGCCCTCAATGAAATCAAGTTTGACACCCCTGGTCTAGATCTACCACTTTCTGGAATGCGTCCCAGAAAAAGGCCTACATAAAAAAGGGTGGATTCCACAGAGATCGTCACAGTCTTGAAAACAATCCCCCCCCCCACCGCAGATGTTCCTGACTCTCAACATATCACTCGAGAGTCAAGTGCATATCTCCATCCAGAACAATTTGCACATCCCTGATGTAAAAAGTACAAGAAACTACACAGATCGTTGGTTCAATTAAAAGAAAGTACTTGTAATGGAACAGTCGAAAGACCTTGGGAGACTCAGCCAAGAGATGCTGCCAAGGGAACGGTCAGATAAGAGACAGCCTAGCCTGCAGCTGGATAGTGGGTGGGACGAGAGGCCCAGAAGAGACCCTCCCAAGTTACATGGGCAGGAAAGGAAATGCAGGGGGGGGGGAAGAATTGTATTTTTAGGCAAGCAAGCCTCTGTCAATGTAGCATTACAATAAAGTAGAATCAGCTCATATGGTTGTGATTCCTATCTGGTTTACCCCATGAGGGCAATAGTACTCAATGAAATAAGGGTGCCTTATATAGACCGCAGTCTATATAATAGGCATGCCCTACAAAAAATGACATTTGGTTATATTTAATTTAAATTTAACATTGAATTACTTACATGTTGTTAATTTGATCACTCTCTGAATGCAACTCTTTGAGCATCATATGACAGAGGACTATATGGAGGGGGCGGGGATTCTACCAGTTTGGACCGATTCACCTGAACTAATAGCAAAGATGCTAGCTGTTTTCCTGAACTGGTAGTAAAAAAAATACTACCGGTTCGGGTGAACTAGTTTTTCCAACGATCAGCTGTTCTGTGCAATTCATATTAGCTAGAAAGCAGGATTTCCTGCAAATCTAAATCACGTGGCACAGCGGATCCCCCCCCCCGCTGTTTGCTTACCTCACTGTTCGCTTACTTGCTTGCCAGGCATGCTCAGTAGCAGGCTCCACCCACCCACCTGGACGTCATTTTGATGCTCTGCATCATTTTTCCAATGATCAGCTGTGCCACACGATTTATATTAGCTAGAAAGCAGGATTTCCTGCTTTCTAGCTAATCTAAACTGCATGGCACAGCAGATCCCCCCCCCCGCTGTTTACTTACTTCACCGTTTGCTTACTTGCTTGCCAGGCATGCTCAGTAGCAGGCTCCGCCCACCCACCTGGATGTCATTTGGATGCTCTGTGCATGCACGGAAGGTCCTGCGCATGCGCAGTGATGGCGCATACGAGTGAAGCGAGCACACACACACTCACATTGCTAGGAAACTGGTAGCAGAGGTAAGTGGATTTCACCCCTGCTATATGGGTCCTCTTAATCCAGACATGATCTTTGAATGTCCTGTGAGCTGGATAAGTCATCCCAACTGAGTAAACTGGAATTGAGGGATCTGAAGGAAGAATATTTCAATCCAAGCCTTTAAGTCGTGTTTACTCTTCCAACTTTGCTTGAGTGGCAGAGCTCTGGCACTGATGAGTGAAGATATAAAGTTCAGCTTAGCGGTAGATTGTGTTGAATCAACATCTGCCTCTTGCCCAGAGCCAAATTTTAATTCTTGGGAACCTGCTTTCTGGATCGGTTGCCCGAAGAAGAAGTCTGTTTCTCGCTGTTGAAGTATTCCAGTGGAAGGCAGTGCTGCCATCTGGCTGTATCCTGCAGATAAGCCACAAGTTTTATTAGGGAAAAACCCCTGGTTTTTGACCCAAATTTTATGCAACCGGGCCAGGCCACCCACAACACATCAGCTCAGGCTTGCGAAACAGAGTGATGCTATTCCTTACTCCATCTTTTCTATTGAAGAGGCAAGTTTTCTGCAAACTTTATTCACAGATCTAACACTCCTTCCTTCCTTGAACAATTTTGGTGAGTTCTTCTTGTTCACTTTGTTTCTTGGAAGAAAATGGGATCAAGTTAATTTATATGTGGTTCTGCAACGGTAGACTGGTGATAGTATATAGAATGTCACAACCACAAATCAAGGCAAACTTGATCCATCCATATCTATCTATCTATTCATTGTCTATCATCTATCTATCTATCTATCTGTCTGTCTGTCTGTCTGTCTGTCTGTCTGTCTGTCTGTCTATCTGTCTATCTGTCTATCTGTCTATCTGTCTATCCGTCTATCCGTCTATCCGTCTATCCGTCTCTCCGTCTCTCCGTCTCTCCGTCTCTCCGTCTATCCATCTATCCATCTGTCCGTCCATCTATCTATCATCCTATTTCTCTCTCATCTATCTATCTATCTATCTATCTATCTATCTATCTATCTATCTATCTATCTATCTATCTATCATCTATTCATCTATCCATCCATCCATCCCTCCCTCCCTCCCTCCCTCTCTCTCTATCTATCCATCCATCTATCCATCTATCATCCTATCTCTCTCTCTCATCTGCCTTTCTATCATCTATCTATCTATCTATCTATCTATCTATCTATCTATCTATCTATCTATCTATCTATCTATCTATCTATCTATCTATCTATCTATCTATCTATCTATCTATCATCTATTTTTCTTCCAGAAGCCACCCCTGGAAAAAGTACCTTCCACATTACCGCTGGGGAGGAAAACAGCTGAGGTGCAGCAATCCGCTCTGCCACGGAACTCAGTTGAGATGATATAGATGAGTTACCATATTTTTTGGAGTATAAGATGTACTTTTTCCCTCAAAAAAGAGGGTGAAAATCTGGGTGCGTCTTATACTCCAGTGCGTCTTATAGTCCGAAAAATACGGTAAGTGCAAGGGCAGGTGGGCGGGCCCACTTCATTGTCGGAGCTACCGGTTCAGCTAAACTGGTCCAAACCGGTAGAATCCCACTCCTTGTCCTTGTTCATTTGTATATAACTGCGGCAGGTCCAGGTTTTCAGCTTTTTTTCTCATCCTTGCTTAGGTGCACAAACATAGCCGCTGAACCTGAAACGTTTAAAGCAAATCCCATCTTTTCCAGGCAATCGTGTGGTAACAATCACATCCTAGAATTGCAGCAGGTGCTCCAGGCAGGGAGCCCCCCTCCCCCTCGTGGTCCTCTTTGAAATCAGATCCAACACGCTGCACAATCCAAAGATGTTGCTCCGTCCACTTTCTACTCAGTCTTTTGAGCTCTTCAATTGGAAGACCCCGCACCTGGGACCTTCACCGAGTTCAACCTTCCATCTTGAAGAGGGACGGGATCATATAATGCAACTATTGCCAGTGTTTACGCCTCTCTGTGAAAACATGGCATGGAGAACTCCGAAATCATCCCCTAATGTGAAAATGGACTGATAATAAATCTCACATGCTTGGCATCCAAGCTATGGAACCTTGGCTTTTCACTCTTAATTAAGCTCTGATCTCCGGAGTTCAGTACCAGAAGTGGGACACTCTTAACTTGGCAGGAAACCTAGATCTGCAAGGCTCCAATTGTTAACATGTGCTCCATTTTTGCAGATTTATTCAAATTAAAGAGAAAGGAGAAGGAAACCAGAGGCATTGGAAGCCCCGGGCTCCAGGCTGAGACTCTTGAGTGGCTCAGGGCCAGACCCACAGGTTCAGCCCTGTTCAGTTTAACGCTGATGTGACGTTGTGTTCATGTGAAAGTCACACAGAACCCAGCCATGAAGTAAAGGAGCTGACCGTCTGTTTAATTTAAGGTACCGGATTTCAGATGCTGGAAAAGCAAATCTGTTTTCTTCTGGAAAATGACTGAGCCATTACTCATCAACAGCCAACCTTAAAACCGCCTTCTGTCCTTGCACAAATCAGCAGAGTGTGCATATTGTGGCCTGTTGGTGGCCCCTCCAACAGCCAAATCAGATGAGGAGGAAGTGTGGGAGTTAGGGTCAGCATCAAGGCAACCTGAGAGCTCTGAGGGGGGAAGAGGGAATGGAGCTTGCAGAGAGAGAGAGAAAGAGACAGAAGTGGATCCCGGGCCATCTGTCAGCCCTCAGATGGAGAATCAACAACTCCCCTGTCTGGAGGTGGCTGATGAAGAAGAGGAGGAACAGCTGGGTCCAGTGCCTGACACGCGGATGCGCAGAAGGCAGAGGAGAGGAGAGCAGTGGAAATCTGTGGGCTGATCCTTGGGACGGAAGAACCAGGGCTGCTAGCGAAGCCTCACCCTAGCTCTGGGGATAAAAGGGAGGAGGCGGAGATGAAGAGGTGTAGCAGACTTGTTAGCCTACAGTGAGAGAATTTTTTTTTGCCGGGGCTGCTGGTGCTCCTAATAATAGCAATAGTTAGCAATAGTTAGACTTATATACCGCTTCATAGGGCTTTCAGCCCTCTCTAAGCGGTTTACAGAGTCAGCATATTGCCCCCAACAACAATCCGGGTCCTCATTTTACCCACCTCGGAAGGATGGAAGGCTGAGTCAACCTTGAGCCTAGTGGGATTTGAACAGCCGAACTGCAGAACTGCAGTCAACTGAAGTAGCCTGCAGTGCTGCATTTAACCACTGTGCCACCTCGGCTCTTAAAGGAATCATTGCTTCGACTACAGAGGGTTTGTCGTGTTCGGGGAACTGGGTCAGAACCAGTGATGGGTTGCAGGTGGTACACCCTGGTATGGGCATAGCAGAGCCTGCCTGGAGCACCGGATACTGTTCCGGTATGGTGTTCCGGAGGGCCCACCTTCCTGCCCGAGCTTCTTATCGGTCTTTTAAGTCTTTGGCGCTTCCCCGCCCGCACACGGAGGGGTTATTAAATCACATTGGTCATTAAATGAATGGTTTTAATTAGAGGATTACCTGCACAGGTATAAGTTGAAAAAAATGACTGATCAGTAGAACTCATCAAAGATTACGGCTGTTATTTGGTTGCCTGGAGTTTTGCAGCCAATGATTCTACGTGTAAGCAGCAATTGTGGTGGCGCAGTGGTTAGGGTGCAGTACTGCAGGCCACTTCAGCTGACTGTGATCTGCAGTTCAGCGGTTCAAATCTCACCGGCTCAAGGTCGACTCAGCTTTCCATCCTTCTGAGGTGGGTGAAACGAGGACCCGGACTGTGGGGGCAATTTGCTGACTCAATTTGCTAAAAAATCTGTAAACCACTTAGAGAGGGCTGAAAGCCCTATGAAGCGGTATATAAGTCTAATTAAATAAATAAATAAATAAATAAATAAATAAATAAATAAATAAATAAATAAATTTTTCTGGAGAGTTGCATTGTGAAAAAGTAGCCCCTAAAAATTGGCAAAATAGTGCACTGCAGTGGTGGGTTCCAGATCTCGGTGGAACCAGTATGGTGCAATGGGGCCCGGCGTCCACCACATGAATCCACACAGTACACACAGACATGTGTACTTACAGCCTGTGATGCTCCGTGACACTCCAGCTGCTCGGCGGAGTGTCACGCAGGCACCGTACACTCCGTGTGCATAAGACCCGAAGAGTTCAAATGCCAGTAAGGAGTGCAGGTGGGCAGGTGGGCCCTCTGGAGCACCGTACTGGAATGGTACCTGGTGTTCCTGGCAGGCACCGGTACATCTATATCGGGGCGTACCGGCCGTAACTCACCACTGGTGCACTGCCTCTTTAAGGAAAGAACCCTAAGATACTCTATGAACGACTGAGATACTAGGGTACTGGGTTTGACTAGATTAGCCAACAAAGCCAATTCTTACGTTGCACTATTTTTCTGGTTTGAATGTGTATGTTAAAGAGCCAACAAAAAGCAACATTTTGCATTGCTTGTTAGATAATTTTTAAAAAGTCAGAACCTGGACCTATTTGAATCTAAGCATATTTAGCACCATTTGAACACCACTGGCATTGACAAAATCACCATCTGTCAATTGCGAAGGGCAGCTTTACTTGGAACAGCTTACATCCTGCAGAAGACACCTTTAAAATCAACAATATTCGCCTACTCCAGGACCTTGGGAAGCACTTGATAAGTGGATAAAAACGGCAGATCCATTCTAAAGTTCTGGCTGACTCTGCAATGAAGATAATAATAATAAGCGTGGGGCTGGTAGTGTGACAACCACAATAATAATAGATTGATGTACCACTTGCCGTGACATAGAATAAAAATTATAAACTTGGGCTCTTTGATGTATGGTTTGCCCATTTTGCTATTGAACTGCCTGCACAGAGTGACCTGAACTCACTGTTTCTCCTTTCATGATCCTGGGGAAAGGGAGGGAAGGAGGAAGGGAGGAAGGAAAGAGGGAAGGGAGGGAGGGAGGGAGGAAGGGAGGAAGGGAGGAAGGGAGGAAGGGAGGAAGGGAGGAAGGAAAGAGGGAAGGAAGGAAGGAGAGGTTGAAAATGTTGAAACACCGAAGGTCCCTTTGGGTTTTAGCAAACATCTAGAAGAGGAGCATCTAGAAGAGGAGCTGAGGTAGCACAGTGGTTAGGGTGCAGTACTGCAGGCCACTTTAGCTGACCGTGATCTGTAGTTCAGCGGTTCAAATCTCACTGGCTCAAGGTCGAGGGAAGGAGGAAGGAAGGGAGGAAGGAAGGGAGGAAGGAAGGAAGGAAGGAAGGAAGGAAGGAAGGAGAGGTTGAAAATGTTGAAACACCAAAGGTCCCTTTGGGTTCTAGCAAGCATCTAGAAGAGGAGCCGAAGTGGCGCAGTGGTTAGGGTGCAGTACTGCAGGCCACTTTAGCTGACTGTGATCTGCAGTTCAGCGGTTCAAATCTCACCGGCTCAAGGTCGACTCAGCCTTCCATCCTTCCGAGGTGGGTGAAATGAGGACCCAGACTGTGGGGGCGATATGCTGACTCTGTAAACTGCTTAGAGAGGGCTGAAAGCCCTATGAAGCGGTATATAAGTCTAATCATAAATAAATAAATAAATAAATAAGGGAGGGAGGAAGGAAGGGAGGAAAGAAAGAGGGAAGGGAGGGAAGGAAGGAAGGGAGGGAGGAAAGAGGGAAGGGAGGGAGGGAGGAAGGAAAGAAAGAGGGAAGGAAGGAAGGGAGGGAGGGAGGGAGGAAGGAAGGAAGGAAGGAAGGAAGGAAGGAAGGAAGGAAGGAAGGAAGGAAGGAAGGAGAGGTTGAAAATGTTGAAACACCGAAGGTCCCTTTGGGTTCTAGCAAGCATCCTTTCCTTCCTGTCCCATATGTCTACCTTCCTCGAATGCTCATCTTATTTTGTTGGTCTTGCACCTTAAGCGCCTTGAATCTGGAATGTGTCACTGCCAAGTCATTTGCCAAATGCCATCTGTCTCCATGTTGTCATCTAAATACAGTCTTGCGAATACATTTGTGAACTTACATTTCATAAATGTTGCGGCATCAGAGATAAAGGCTAGAATTACCGAGAGGGAGACAGATGAGGTAAAAAGCGAGAGGCCCCTTCTGGTTTCTCTCCAGGCAGAAAAGTTTTCAGGCCCCCTTTTGCTAAATCTTTCTTTAAATATCTGCCATCCTTTTACAAAGAGAAAACGAATGCCCACTAACCTCTGTACTTGCATGCATTTTTAAAATTAAATTTGTATGTTATTCAAATAATTTTTGATAAAGAGGAGAGATTGGTCCTCTTAATTCCTTCAGTGCACCCACAATGTGTCAGCTGAGCTGTTTTTGGATACGGGTTTAACATCCTTTTAAAAGTGACTTGTGTCTTTAAAAAGCCTTATTGACCAGCAAGTAGCATAGAGCATATCTTTGCCTGTGACAAGCTACCTGGGCCACGTGGCAGATGGCTAAAGCATTTTCCTTCTCCCACTTTAACTGCAAATTAAAGGGAGTAAAAGTGTTTGATTCTGTTCTGACCTAGGCTTCCCCAAGAGCATGAAGCAAATTCCTTGTCCCGACAAAAACCCCTTTTATTAATTTGCTGTGAATTCTGCTCATTCACATCCAGCAAAGTCTTTCAAGGGAGGATTTGCAGTCACAGACCTTCTCTGGCTTGGAGAGCTGCCAGGCCGATATCTGCAAAACTTGGCAAGGCGTCTTGGAGAGTCACAAACCAATTAAGCGAACAATTTGTCTCCTGCAAACTCCACTCCCCTTTCGCTCCTCTTTTATTCCCTATGGGAGGAGGCATTCACTGTCTACCTGTGGCCTTACTCCCAAGTTGACCCTGTTCTTTAGCTCTTCCCTTCCTCTGGCCACTCTGCGCTTGCACACACTGGGAACAGGCTCCAGCTGTTTGTCTGCCTCACTGATGTCTGACTCTGAAGGCAGCTGATAACTGGCATATGGCTCTGGCCCCCTCTCTGCCTCCGACACACAGCCCTCATCAGAGCCTTCCCCAGACTCCAGGACTGGATCAAGTTCCTCCCCAACCTCCTCACTGTCCGAATCTGCTGCCAGCTCCGCTGGCTGCTGGTGAGCCACAACAGATCCTGACTTTGGCAGGTGATGCTTAAGGGGAGGGGAAATAGAGATAAGGAAGTTCTCCATCCATTGCTTTGACTTGTCCTTCCTGGGAACTTGAAGGATACTCCCTTTGTCAGTCTCATGAATGAGACAGAATTAGGAATGCTCAAAAGCTGTGGATTCCATTCAGGGGTGGGTTTCTCGCCCCGTTCCAACCGGTTCAGTTGGAACGAGGCCGGTGGTGTCCTTGCGCATGCGCGCAGCGCGCACATGCATACTAGCGTCTGTGCGATGCTCCAGCTGCTCCTGGAGGATCGCGCAGGCGCTGTATGCGTCCTGCGCATGCGTGGAAGCGCAGAATTCGGCAAAACCAGGTAAGGAGCGGGTGCGGGCGCATGCGGGTGCGCGGGCGTGGGGGGGGGGCTTCGCCGTTCCCGGAAGTTACTTACCTCCAGGTTCGGCGACCAACCGGATCGCGGGGACCGCCGCGAACCGGTTGAAACCCACCCCTGATTCCATTCTGAGGTTGACCTGAGCTACTGGAGAGAGTAGCTCTGTGGAGACAATGTGTGTGTGTGTGTGTGTTTCAGAATCAATCCATCTAAGCTCTGCATGAAAAAAAAAAACTTCTTGTGATGTTTCCCCCTTTATTTATAACATGTATAGGAAGGTGTTAGGGATGCAGTGGCTCAATGGCTAAGATGTTGAGCTTGTCGATCAGAAAGGTCATCAGTTTGGCGGTTCGAATTGCCGCGTAACGGAGTGAGCCCCCGTTACTTGTCCCAGCTTCTGCCAACCTAGCAGTGTGAAAGCACGTAAAAAATGCAAGTAGAAAAATAGGAACCGCCTTTGGTGGGAAGGTATCAACGTTCCGTGTGCCTTCAGTGTTTAGTCATGCCAGCCACATGACCACGGAGATGTCTTTGGACAGCACTGACTCTTTGGCTTTGAAACAGAGATGAGCACCGCCCCCTAGATTCAGGAACGACTAGCACTAAGTGCAAGGGGAACCTTTACCTTTACCTATAGGAAGGTGTTGGTTTTTCTCTCAGTCCTGCAAACGGTGAACTTATATGTTGCGTTTAGCTTAGGCAAACACGGTGAGATCTCCTTTCGAACTTCCTTTAAAATATTTGGCAGGAAAACACAGTAAATTGCTTCATGCTCTTACTATTCAGTGATTAGATTGTTTCTTATCTGCAAATGTAGTACTTCTGCAGACGATCGGATAGTATTGTAATGTCTAAATGAAGCTTTTAACTATCTAGGTAGCTATACTTCAATCCTTTCTCCTTAGAATTAAGCAAGGGAATTCTTTATATTTAGCTGGCAATCCCTCATGGCTAATGGAAACCACAATCTTCTTTCTTGTCTTCTTTCCTTCTCCACCCCCCCACCCCCACCCACCTCAAGTAGAGTAGACAATCCCATATTGTATTCTCCTCCACCTCTGGTAATCTTTTTCAATTGTTTCAAAATAATTCACATTTACTCCAGTGAAGTCTTATCCTTCCGTCTTTGCTCTCCTACGTAATGTTTTCTCTCTCTCTATTCCACACCAATTCTGGCTAAATGCCTCCTGTTCACCCTTTGAGTTATGCATCAGATAGCTAAGTATTGATCAAATCATGTAGGTTTATGAAAAATATTTCCAGTTTGGTAGTGTGCTTAGGAAGGTGCAAAAAGGCACAGATTGGGGGTGAGGTGGGGAAAACCTACCATCCTGGCCCCAACATTTGGGAAGCCAGACTCTGCCTGTCACAAGCCAGGACAAAGGGTGAGTGATGGAGGAGTAACACTTCCTTAAAAAACCTTGGACCAGCTGGCCGGCTGGTAGCACCTCGTAAGGGCCCCTTTCCAGGGTTACAGGAGAAGACCGTCAGCGGTTTTGAAGATGGAAGAGGGCTCTATGCCCCAATGGCAGATAAAGCAGCACAATCATCTTCTAGGGGAACTCTGATTACAAACCTCCACTGCCTTGTGGCTGTATCCACTACTGGAAAAGGCTTCAGGAGTCAACCTCAAGGCAAAATCTGGAGCCGGAGTCCTGGAAGCAGTTCGTGACTGTGTACAACCACGTTCTGGTAACTCCTGCGATGCAGCTGGAACCAATCATATCGACTCTGTCATTCCATTGGACTATTTCAATGATGTGGAGAGGAGGGATCTGCTGCTTGGGTAACGGTCTATCCTCCATATTAATCTACTTGCTCTGGAGAGGACACTCCAGCTTTGACCTCTTTCCAGAGCACGATACCATAGTCTTTTGAGACTGAAGGATGCCAATGCAACTGCCCAAAGGTCAAATCAAAGTTTTGTGCTGCCATGCCTGGTTGAAATGCATAAGCCAATCAACCACCCCAGAACAATTGGGGTGTCTGAATCGCACAATGGCTGTGACTTTTCCTCATCTGGCTGTTTTGAGTTCAGAAGAATGGGGAGGAGCAATGGAGCGCCTGCCTTTGTGCTCTCTTACGGTGGAGCAGCCCAGATGTTGTTGGCTGACTCAAGGAAAAAATACATGTGGGTTGTGGTTTCTCTTAAGTGTCTGCTAATATCTACCACACTGCACAGTCCAACATCCTTTCTGAACTAAGCTGACTGTTCGTAATGTAACACAGATGATTTCATCATTGGCTGGGCCCTTTTCTTCTTCTTCTTCTTCTTCTTCTTCTTCTTCTTCTTCTTCTTCTTCTTCTTCTTCTTCTTCTTCTTCTTCTTCTTCTTCTTCTCCTCCTCCTCCTCCTCCTCCTCCTCCTCCTCCTCCCCTTCTCATTCTCATTCTCCTCCTCCTCCTCCTCTTCTTCTCCTCCTTCTCCTCCTCCTCCTCTTCTGCTTCTCCTTCTCCTCCTCCTCTTCCTCCTCTTCTCTTTCTCCTTCTCCTCCTCCTCCTCCTCTTCTTCTTCTCCTCCTCCTTCTCCTCCTCCCTTCTCCTTCTCCTCCTCCTCTTCTTCTTCTCCTCCTTCTCCTCCTCCTCTTCTCCTTCTCCTCCTCCTCTTCCTCCTCTTCTCTTTCTCCTTCTCCTCCTCCTCCCCCCCCCTCCTCCTCCTCCTCCTCCTCCTCCTCCTCCTCCTCCTCCTCCTCCTCCTCCTCCTCCTCCTCCTCTTCTTCTTCTTCTTCTTCTTCTTCTTCTTCTTCTTCTTCTTCTATGTGTGAAATCAAATTCCTCTCTCCTACATATCCCCTCTCACCCCAATTCATTCATTCTGTTTATGTTTGAGTATCTCAGGGGGTCTTTTGAGCGAACCCCGGGTATTGGGAGTCTGGGTAGAAAAGCTCTTGGTGTTGGAAAAAGACAATTACATATCCTCCCAGCTGACTAGTCACTGGCTGAGTAGGGAACCCACATCAAGGCACAAGCTTGCCAACTACCGTATTTTCACCCATATAACCCGCGGGTTATATGCGGTTTTTACATGCACAGCGGCCCCCTGCGGGTTATATGCGTGGGCGGGGTATACAGAAAATATTTTACACGATCGGAGGCTTACACGATCGGAGGCTTGCTTCTTTCTCCGTTTCTTCCCCCACCCCGATCTCAGCTGTTTCCTTCTCCTCCGTTCCTTTCCTCTTCCCCAGCGTGCGCAGGCTTCTTTCTCCGTTCCTTCCCCCACCCCGATCTCAGCTGTTTCCTTCTCCTCCGTTCCTTTCCTCTTCCCCAGCGTGCGCAGGCTTCTTTCTCCGTTCCTTCCCCCACCCCGATCTCAGCTGTTTCCTTCTCCTCCGTTCCTTTCCTCTTCCCCAGCGTGCGCAGGCTTCTTTCTCCGTTCCTTCCCCCACCCCGATCTCAGCTGTTTCCTTCTCCTCCGTTCCTTTCCTCTTCCCCAGCGTGCGCAGGCTTCTTTCTCCGTTCCTTCCCCCACCCCGATCTCAGCTGTTTCCTTCTCCTCCGTTCCTTTCCTCTTCCCCAGCGTGCGCAGGCTTCTTTCTCCGTTTCTTCCCCCCCCATCTCAGCTGTTTCCCTTCTCTTTTACTCGTCGCGGGTTATATGCGTGGGCGGGTTATATGCGTGGGCGGGTTATATGCGTGGGCGGGTTATATGCGTGGGCGGGTTATACGGGAAATATTTTACACGATTCGGAAAACCCGCGGGTTATATGCGTGTGCGGGTTATTTGCGTGGGCGGGTTATATGGGTGAAAATACGGTACTTTTTGACTAATATATCAGCTCCATAGTTTACTCCAGGTTATGTCTGGTTCCTAATTCCTATTTGGAGATATGGCAGAAGAAGTCAAGATGTTGACCTTGACTGCATGAGCAAAGCCTCACCCCCACCCTTTTTCTGTGTAAATATGTTTTATTTTCATTTCATTTCGTACAGTCACATATATACTGTGCATAACCGGGGCCATATAACATTGAACAATAAACACAGCCATCCCTCTTGTCAACAATACCCCCCAAAATACAAACCCAATATACCACTTCGACCCTCCGTACACCCTTTCTTTCGCCCCCCTCCAACTTTCCTTCTTCCCTCCAACATTCCCCTCTACCCTACTTCCCCTCCCCCTCTATCACTCCTCTCTCCCAATACACTCCCTCCCTTCCTTCTCACCCTCCCTCCAATCCTCTCTCCCACCCTCTCTACCCCTCTTTCTTCTTTCCCTCTACTCCTCCCTTCGGTGTATTTCTACTATCTATCAATATATTCAGCTTGTCCTATTTTTACACTAGAATTAAAGAGCAACAGTATACAAGTGCAATCATGTTACTTTAAAATCTAGCACACACTATATTTCCCCCCTCCCCCCTTCCCCCCTAAGACCCCCCTTCCCTCCCCCCCCACCCTTAACAACATTTTGCAATGCCTTGGCAAGACCACACTTGGAATATTCCATCCAGTTTTGGTTGTCACAATAGAAAAAAGATGTGGAGACTCTAGAAAAAGTGCAGAGAAGAGCAGCAAAGATGATTAGGGGACTGGAGGCTAAAACATACAAAGAACGGTTGCAGGAACTGGGTATGTCTAGTTTCAGGAAAAGAAAGACTAGGAATTACTGTATATGATAGCAGTGTTCCAATATCTAGGGTGCTGCCACAGAGAAGGGGGAGGTCAACCTATTCTTTACAGCACCTGAAGTCAGGACGAGAAGCAATGGATGGAAACTGTATTTGTATTGTATTTGTATTGTATTTTATTATTTGTATGCCGCCCTTCTCCGGGAGGACTCAGGGCAGTGAACAATTCAAGGGGAAAAAAAGGGAGGGAAATAAAAGACAAAATACAAATAATAAAAGTAGACAACAGTCGCACAACCATACATGTCGAGAGGGGAGGGAACTCATCACCCCCAGGCCTGCCAGCAAAGCCAGGTTTTGACGGCTTTTCGGAAGGCCTGGAGAGAGGTGAGGGTCCGAATCCCTGCGGGGAGTTCATTCCAGAGGGCCGGAGCTGCCACAGAGAAGGCCCTCTCCCGGGTAATAGCCAGGTGGCATTGGCTGGTAGATGGCACCCGGAGGCCAACCCTGTGAGATCTAATGGGTCTGTGGGAGGTAATTGGCAGCAGGCGGTCTCTCAAGTAATCAAGGAGAGAAGCAACCTAGAACTAAGGAAAAATTTCTGGAGAGTTAGAACAATTAATTATTGGAACAACTTGCCTTCAGAGGTTGTGGGTACTCCAACACTAGAGATTATTAAAAAGAGATTGGACAATCATTTGTCTGAAATGGTATACGATTTCTTGCTTGAGCAGGGGGTTGGACTAGAAGACCTCCAAGGTACCTTCCAACTCTGCTATTCCCCTTTTGAGACACACGTAAAAAAGAATCAAGCCTTTGATCACACAGCCGTGGCCACACCATCTTGACTTCTTGTGATTCTCCCTGAAGACAAAGATTACTCCTGATCCATAGAAAATCTAGGTCAGTGATGGCGAACCTTTTCAGCACTGAATGCCAGGAAGGGAGCACTTCGCATGTGCAAATGCCCATCTAGGCTGCGAATAGGAAGAGGAGCTGCCCAGGGGGTATGCGCGTGCTGTAAAATGAGCTTCCGGTTTCTGGTGCATGCATGTGTGCTGGCCGGCAAGTCTTCCAGTTACAGCTGCACATCGGCATATGCCGATCAGCTGGCCAGCACCCATTCTCATGCCAGAAAATGGAAGACTAGCTCTTCCGGTTTCCACCCCTGCCACACGAAAAAGGGCCAGCTGATTGTTGCATGCGTGGCGTAACCGGATGAGGAACGGGGGATGCTGTGCATGCCAGGCAACATGGCTCCGTGTGCCACTTCTGGCATGCGTGCCATAGGTTGGCCATCACAAGTCTAGGCCCTGGTTACAATGAATGACCAAAGTGTCCTTGAATATCATCCGACCCAAGCAATTTGTTTTAGTACAAGAGCTAATTTGTGTTCGTGGCAAAATTGACCTCTAGGCACTTCTCAGGGTGGCTCATGTAAAAAGTTTCACTTGCAGGGTGGTGGAGCAGGCAGAGAGAAAGTTTTGATGTTGTTGATGTTGCTACCACTAACCTGTCGGGAGGCAGATGTCTTTACTGATTTCCCAGGGGTTGACCAGGAGTTTCCGAGACTTTTTGGCTCATGGAAATAGCCTCAGCTGGAGTAGAGAAACCTGCAATGAGGTCAAAGCAACCTGGCGAAAGCTCTCCATTGGGGTCCTTGAGAACATGGCCTCGTATTCTCTCTGACAGATGATGAGTGATTCCTTGGCAAACAGGCCTAGGCAGAAAAGGTTCCCCTGCAGTAGACAGAGATGCTTTTCCTCTAGGTCACATCATATGCATGATTCATACCTTCCGAACTGCACTGCTTGTCAAACGCAGAGGAATTATGGAGGACTTTGGATAGAAGACGAGCATCAGCACACATCATTGACAAGATGCCAGATCAATTATATTGTCAGTGATGCGCGGCCGCCAGAGCCCATGCTGACACCAAACTCCTCTTTCCTCCCCCTGAACAAATGTCAATAGCTCAGACGAAATAAAACAAAAGCTAAAGTTTCCTTCAATATGTTAATTCGATTTTCGCAGATGCAAAAGCCTGCACAGTTTTCTCAACACAAGCGGTTTGCATCTGACATTTTCCAGGATAGGGGTTGTGTGTGTGTGTGTGTGTGTGTGTGTGTGTGTGTGTGTGTGTGTGTGATCTTCCAAGTCTATTCAACAGGACTGAGATTGTCGCTATGTGTTGGACTGTCTCCGAGGCCCTTCAGCATAGTCTGCACCTTGGATCTTGACGGGTGTGGGAGGCCTCTGCTTCTATGGCTCTGGTGCTAAGGGCCTAGGACCGTGATGGCGAAACTATGGCACATGTGCCAGAGGTGGCACACAGAGCCCTCTCTGTGGCCAAGCACAATGTCACCAGCTTCTCTTCTGGTTTCTGGCACCAGCCAGGTGGTCTTCACAGGTGCTGGAGCAAATGCCCTAAAAATATGATGTTTTGGGCTGTTTCTTAGCCTGTCATGCAAATGAAGTGATGCATTGTGACAGCTGTCAAGTTTAGAAATACCTCTCAGGTCACTGAATCCAATTTTCAAAGTGTTTCATAATAATTGATTTAAAATGGGTTAAATGAAGTTGTAAACTAACTTTCTAAACAGAGCAATCCTATATGTGTTTATTCAGAGGCCATTTCACTACTTACGTGAGGTTTACTTCCACATCAGGAGTTAGGAAGGACTGTCATTTAAAATAAACCAAAGTTTATTCTGTGGTTTGGGCAAATGATTTCTGGGGACAGAAGACAGAAACTGACAAACTTTCAAACCTTTTTCGCTTCATTGTTATGATCTCCAGTATAGAAGAGTAAATTAAATGTTGAACTTGAATATTTGGGCTGGAGGGGGAGAGAGATTCAAGTTTCAACTCATGTTATGCATACAGATGACTGATTCATTTTGTTTCTTTCAGCCATAAATGCACCATGGGGTTGCCAGGAAGATAAAATAATTTTTTTTACCATAGGACACAGTGGGAGCTCCTTGAAGGAAAAAGGGGCACCATTAATGTGAATTGATCAGATCTGGGCTGCAAAAACATAGCTGGCCATTAGGTGGCAGCAAAGGGTTAATGTTTCCTATACTTATAGTCTTCAATTTAAGTAAGGGAAGGGTTCCCCTCGCACATATGTGCTAGTCGTTCCCAACTCTAGAGGGCAGTGCTCATCTCCGTTTCAAAGCCGAAGAGCCAGCGCTGTCCAAAGACGTCTCTGTGGTCATGTGGCCGGCACGACTAAACGCTGAAGGCGCAAGGAACGCTGTTACCTTCCCATCAAAGTGGTCCCTATTTTTCTATTTGCATTTTTACATGCTTTCAAACTGCTAGATTGGCAGAAGCTGCGACAAGTAACAGGAGCTCACTCCATTATGCGGCGCTAGGGATTTGAACTGCTGAACTGCCAAGCTTTCTAATCAACAAGCTCAGCGTCTTAGCCACTGCGCCACCATATCCCTGTCTTCAATTTAGGACCACTTAACAACCGGACATGGATTAATAGAGTTGGAAGGGACTGATAGTTGAAAGGGCTGACTGACCCCGCCCACCAATCCCCTCCCTCCCAGGAGTCTCCATGTGAACCATTTTGGATGCCAGGTAAGTGCAGGGCCTTTGTGGAGGCTCTGGAAGGGCAAAAAACAGGCCTACCAGAAGTCCGTTTCCAGCCTCCCGAGGGCCTCAAGGAAAGCATCTGGAGCCTGGGAAGGGTGAAAACACCCCTCACCATAGTGCAGGAAGCCGACTAGGCCATGCTGCCATGCCCACCCAGCAACTGGGCAGAGAACCAGTTGCTAAATTTTTCTGTTCCCAGTCCTGAATAGCACTTAGACTTACATACCACTTCATAGTGCTTTACAGCCCTCTCTGAGTGGTTTACAGAGTCAGTACATTGGCGCCAAAAATCTGGCTCCTCATTTTACTGACCTGGCAAGGATGGAAGGCGGAGTCAAACTTGAGCCCGTGAGAATTGAACTGCTGGCAGCCTGCAGTACTGCATTCTAACCACTGCGCCACCACGGCTCTATCGGCTGTATCTAAAGAAGGATAATTTAAGCCTGATCATTTATGCCTTGAGTGAAAATTTCGGGCTGATTTGTTCAATGACCCATCAGCTTGTTTTCTTGGATGTCCACGTTATTCTCAGCAATCTTTTCCAATACCACGGTTATAATAACAAAATATGCTTTAATGGCTTCTGACAAATATCAGAACATACAAGGAATGGTAGAATTAGGTAGAGGACTGTTTAACTGTTAACTGTTTATTTCATTTGTATGCCGCCCTTTTCCCCCGAGGGGGACTCAGGGCGGCTCACAGCTCAAAACAAGGGAAGGGGGGATACAAACAATTTGACAACAACACAAAACAATACATAATTTAAAAGTGCAACAATCATACCATTCGAGATAGGGGCGCGGTTCTTTAGCCCCAGGCCTGTCGGAACAGCCAGGTTTTAAGGGCTTTGCGGAAGGCCTGGAGGGTGGTGAGGGTGCGAATCTCCACGGGGAGTTCATTCCAGAGGGTCGGAGCAGCCACAGAGAAGGCTCTCCTCCGGGTAGTCGCCAGTCGACACTGGCCGGCGGATGGAATTCGGAGGAGGCCTAGTCTGTGGGATCTAATGTAGGACAAATGTTCTACCCCACTATGAAGTGAAGCGGGGATTCATTCTCCACAGAAGGAAATTTCTGACAGGGGAAGACTTTGCTGATTAAATCTGTTGGCTGGTATTTACCGTCCCATGTTAACTGCAGAACAGCTGCTTTCAAATAAACAATTAAAAAGGCCAGAATGATAGTAAAGGCCATGTACATTAATGAGCCTTTCTCCTTAAAAAAAAGAAAAGAAAAAAAAGAATGTACTTCTGCATATCCGTGATCAGCCTCAAAACTCAAAAGAGTTTAAAATCAACTCCAAATCTTGGAAGCCCATTAGAGGCACTTGAGATAAAAGTAAAGGAATCCCATTGGATTTTACTCCACTACTTGTTGCTGACTGTAGGGGGCAGTACTCATCTTCATTTCAAGGCCATTGAGCCAGCGCTGTCTGAAGACATTTCTGTGGTCATGTGACCAGCATGACAACAGGAAGCGCTGTTACTTTTCCGCCAAAGTGGAACCTATTTATCTACTCACGTTTCCATGCTTTCTGTTCTCACCCAGCCTTAATGAGTCCCACTCAACAGCCTATTCGTGAGGAGAAACTCCTTTTTAGTTAGAAAGGGAGGATTATATGGCACTCACTGACAAAGCTCCAGGTCACACATCCTTAGGTGATTTGCAAGCAGTCACAGTCTCTGAGTTCCCCGCGGAGAGCCTCAATTAGCACTTCAATCCCAACATAAAGACTCCTGACCAACTTGGCAAGGAAATACAAGCAAGGAACCCGCTGGAGGAAACTCTTCTGGAGCATG
Source organism: Thamnophis sirtalis (assembly GCF_051295495.1). NCBI lineage: Eukaryota > Metazoa > Chordata > Lepidosauria > Squamata > Natricidae > Thamnophis > Thamnophis sirtalis. The sequence goes on along the minus strand of NW_028261382.1, from coordinate 114,340,149 downwards.
AACGGTTGTCTCCGGCAACAGCGCCTCCCACGCCCCTACTTCTTATATCCCAGTCAGGGAGGGGCTTGTTAACCGTGACCCGTCAAAACCGTGCTCGACTAAGCCGCACCCGATTAAAGCGCGTCGCTGACGTCATCAACAGGGCGACAACAGCGAGCGCGGAGAAAGAAGGGCGCTTTAAATAGCGCTTTGAAAGCAAGCCGATTCAACTTAAGATAAGGGTTAGGTTTAGGGTTAGGTTTAGGGTTAGGTTTAGGGTTAGGTTAAGGGTTAGGGTTAGGTTAAGGGTTAGGGTTAGGTTTAGGGTTAGGTTAAGGGTTAGGATTAGGTTTAGGGTTAGGTTAAGGGTTAGGGTTAGGGTTAGGTTTAGGGTTAGGTTAAGGGTTAGGGTTAGGTTTAGGGTTAGGTTAAGGGTTAGGGTTAGGTTTAGGGTTAGGTTAAGGGTTAGGATTAGGTTTAGGGTTAGGTTAAGGGTTAGGTTTAGGGTTAGGTTTAGGGTTAGGTTAAGGGTTAGGTTTAGGGTTAGATTTAGGGTTAGGTTTAGGGGGATTAGGTTTAGGGGGGTTAGGTTTAGGTTTAGGGGTTAATTTTAGGTTTAGCGTTTACAGCATGCTTCTGTCTCCGCGCTGTTGTCGCCCTGTTGATGATGTCAGCTACGCGGTTTCGTCGAGCGTGGTTTAGTCGAACGCGGTTTTGTGGTGGAACCCTTGTTAACATCTCCTTCTTTTCCTGGATAGCTGTCCTTCAGTCCTGTGTTACTTTCTTTTCTGCGCATACATGTATCTGGAACAGGCCCCAGCTGTTCCTCCCCCTCACTCAGCTCAGGCCCTGAAAACAGCTGCCTCTCCACCTGAGCATGAGTAGATGCGCCCTGCTCTGCATCTGGCTCTGGGACCTCCTGCTCCTCTGCAGTTACCCAGGCTCCCCCTCTATCTCCTCTGACTCGTCTGCCATCTCCACAGGCAGTCATTGAACCACAATACTTTTGAATGGCTAGTTGGGCAGGAGTTGGGACAAGGAACAGGAGCTTACACTGTCATGTGGAGCTCCAACCTGAGATCCCAACAATCTTAATTGCTGAGCCACTGCACTGACTTTGAGGGGGAGAGTGAAAAAGAGTCTGGGCTTTCTGCCCTGGAAAGGGAGCCAAGGTTAAACCAATTAAATGAAGGTTTCATTAATTCCTAATTTAGATGTAAGAGGAAGCTATTCTCCAAACAAAAAACTCTTAATATCAGTTCCAAAGCTGGATGCTTGGGAGGAAATAGAGGGGTAAGGTCAATACACATAATTCATTCTTGGACTTGTCATTTTCCAAGCTATGATTGCTAGTTCAAAAGAGCTGCAATAATTAGAAAAAGTCAAAAGAGAGAAACAATACAATGAAGAATGTGAATGTCGCTCAAATTGTATGTTTTTGAATACTGTATGTCTGATGGGATTATTAAGGGCTACTTATTAAAATGTTAAGGATTTAGATTTAACCCTTTCCTCTGTGCTATAGATGTTCAGATGACCTGTCATGTAAACTGTTGTTTGCCTTCGGTGGAAAATGTCGAGGTGGCGCAGTGGTTAGGGTGCAGTACTGCAGGCCACTTCAGCTGACTGTTATCTGCAGTTCAGCGGTTCAAATCTCACCGGCTCAAGGTTGACTCAGCCTTCCATCCTTCCGAGGTGGATGAAATGAGGACCCAGACTGTGAGGGCGATATGCTGACTCTGTAAACCGCTTAGAGAGGGCTGAAAGCCCTATGAAGTGGTATATAAGTCTAACTGCTATTGCTATTGCTATGTCCCAAATCATGAATAAAGTTTATTTTCAAGAGCAGAGAGCAGAATGGAAGATACTTAAAATGTTAAAATAGCCTTCTTACTCAGCTCTTGTTTGAGTTACATTTTATTCCTCATCTCATAGTTACACTTTAAAAAAAAACAAAGGAGATCCTAGAAACCATGGTTAGTGGTCTGATGATGCAGTGATTAGAGTGCAGGATTGGAAGCTAACTCCCCTCACTGCCAGCAATTCGATCCTGACAGACTCAAGGTTGACTCAGCCTTCCATATTTCCGAGGTCAATAAAAGGAGGACCCAGATTGTTGAGGACAATATGCTGACTCTGTAAACTGCTCACAGAGGGTTGTAAAGCACTGTGAAGTGGTATATAAGTCTAAGTGCTCTTGCTATTCATGCCTCCCTGTGTGATACAACATTCACAAGGCACAACTTCTCTAAGTTACATGATGGAGACCATTTCATCAACCAATGCTGGAAAGAAAAAGGAACATACAAGCAAAGCTGTTTACCTTCTTCCTTCAATCTACAGGATCACTAATGAGATAATTACGTTGGCTATCCATAAGAGAAGCCCATGTCAAAAAGTGTTAACATTCAAGAGGGTTTTTATTTTAAGGACGTATGTTAAAAATGAACATAAAATCCTTCTTGGACATGAGTATTGTCCTGAAACATTGCTTTTTTCCCCCAGTGATCTTTAATATTTGACAGAAAACTATATCTCACACAAAGGGAACCATTTCTGTTTAGTTTGGCTCTATTTAGGATAGAAATGAGACCAGAAATGATAGAGGTTTTCAGTAAATGGTAGCTTGTCCAGTTCAGGGGTGAGTTCCAGCAGGCACTACTGCCGGTTCACTTGTAGGTGCATTTCGTGCACATGCACAGTGCAATAAAAATTGTTTGGTGCATGCGCAGAAGCGAAAAATAAGATGGTGGCGACTACAGCACCGCCGGGAGAACCAATTCGGGGGCGTGGCAGGCCTGGGTCGCTGTCAGTTCCAGCAACCCAGGCTGCCAAACCACTAGTCTGAACTTGTGTCATCCAAGGGTGTCCACAGGACATGGTCAAAGTTAGTGGCTACAATGGTATGATCAAAATTCTGCCCAATTTTTTTCATGCATGCTGTGATTTGATTGGCCGATGTCTTTTTTTAAAACTGCAAAATGTGGCAACTTCTCTGGGGAGCCACACAGAGGTGGTATTCAGCAGGTTCTGACCAGTTCTGGAGAACCGGTAGTAGAAATTTTCAATAGTTCAGAGATACCACCTCTGACTGGCCCCGCCCTCATCTATTCTCTGCCTCCCGAGTCCCAGCGGATCGGGAGGGAATGGGGATTTTGCAGTAACCTTCCCCTGCCACGCCCACCAAGCCACACCCACCAAGCCAAACCCACAGAACCAGTAGTAACAAATTTTGAATCCCACCACTGGAGCTACATTTACTTAGCTTCTGCAAAGTATGTTGTCTACAAAGGGAGCAAGGCTAGGACAAGAAATCTAATGGAGGCCAAAGCAAAAGGTTGGTTGAATTGAATTAAAAATAATTAATTAATTGTTAGAACTAGGATTACGGAAGGCTGAAGATCAGATCTTCAGTTTGAAGGAGCTGGTATCAAATCACATCTTTGGGTCAAATCTTCAGACAGAATCAGTTCAATATGTGGAACAAGTTTGCTATCAATTCAAAGAGTTGATGAGGATCGTTGGATGGGTCCTCCACAGTTGGTTTGAATCAGATGTCCCAAAGATGCTTTTTCAAGAGGCAACTGGACTTTCTGGTTTTCCTTTGAAGACTTTTCGCTTCTCATCCAAGAAGCTTCTTCAGCTCTGGTTTCTTGGATGGGAAGCAAAATGTTGCCATCTTCAGACCAGCTTGATGACTTGAACTCATTCTTCAAACTGACTCAACCCTACAAAGCAAATTGCAAATTTGAAGCAATCTTGGCTCACATGTACAATTCTCAAGAGTTTCTATATCTGCTCTCTTCTTCATTTAATAGGTTTTCCTTTCTGTCACTTTCAATTTCTCCGGATCATCAGCTGTTTAACTTTCAATTTCTCCTGATCATCAGCTGTTTCAGGCTTCAGGGATTGCTACAGCCTATTGTAGCTTCCGCAAGCCCCTGTTTGCTGCAAGGAGGTAAATTGCTGGGAGGCAGAGGCCAAAGGGTTGGGGTGGGTGGGTAGGTGGGGCTACATTCAGTGTATAAGACACATCCAAATTTTCACCCTCTTTAGTGGGCGGGGAGATGAGTCTTATACTCCAAAATATGGTATCTGGGAAGATCTGTCATTGCTTCAAAAGGTCACTGTGACTAGCCATTAAGCAAGGACTACCTGTATCTAACCTTGTAGTCAAGGAAATAAATTTGTTGGCTAGGTAGCAATAACACTTAGCAATAGAATGTAGACTTATATACCACTTCACAGTACTTTACAGCCCTCTCTAAGCAGTTTACAGAGTCAGCCTCTTGTCCCCAACAATCTGGGTTCCTCATTTTAGTGACCTCTGAAGGATGGAAGGCTGAGTCAACCTTAAACCGGTCAGGTTAGAACTGCTGGCAGGTGGCAGAATTAGCTTGCAATACTACATTCTAACCACTGCGCCACCATGGCTCAGGTAGGAAATTGATCTAGGGAAACTTCGTTGATTGTGATTGCAGAGGTTAAACTAAAAGGGACAGATGATGAAATTGAAATCTTTGGCTAGAAACTGCCATTGTAAACAAAAGAAAAACCCGTAAAAGTCTGAATACAAGGAGAGCAGAATATTTTGGATGAATGAAAAACTCATAAGATTAATAACACTGGACTTGGCATTACATATTTACAGAAACCACAGGCTGAATATATCTAACGATTTTTGCACATGGCAACTGTTAGAGATGTTTTTGTCCCAATCTTGATAAGGTGCCAGAGACATCCTATGTATGTTTCTAGCAGAGAAGGCAGAAATGATAGACTGAAGTCTGTGTGTGGCCCTGGAATTGCTTTCCTTAAGATTTGTAATGTAACAGTGATAGAAATTGATCATCTATATATATGAAAATGGCTGTGTGTGTCTCTGTGTGTTCCAGCATAACTCTGGAATGCCTGGAGCAATTTCAATCAAACTTGGTACACAGATTACTTACCCTCTGAAAACAAATACTATGGGATGTAAGACACTTCTAACACCTCTTGGGGCATGTGTTCTGTGAAGAGTCTGTTGTGCCTTAAAACGGCTTCTACTGTACTGGCTTAAAATGGATTCTACTGTACAGCGCTGTGGAGTTGCCATGGTAATTGCTTCACAGTACTCCACAAGGGAGCTCCCTCTGGTAAGGGGAAAAATCCAACAATAGAAATTGTGGTCACGTTCATGGAAGGAGGATTGGGATAAATAAATACCCGGGTAGTGCCCGCTTATCGGCGAGTTAGCTATAGAAGGAAAAAAAACCCATATGGTGTACTTAATTTGATTTGGTTTCATTCATTTCTGATGTCAACTAGTTTTTTGAAGTGTGGACCACCAATTATGGGTGTCCATAGGGGGCAAGAGGACCAGTCACGCCACAGTAGACATGAAACCACACCAACGCAAATTGCAAACATTATTGGTGTGATGTAATTGTGCCTTGTAGCAGATGCTGTTTGTTTGTTTATTTATCAAACTTCTGCTCCTTTCTCAATCTAATAACTCTCAGCAGTCTGCATAGTGCACAACCAACACAAATTAAAAGCAATTGCAATCACAACAAGAGCATTAAAACCCTGGGGTTAAAAAAAACCCAATCAACAAATAAACAACAAATGACCCCACAAGTAAGCCTATCAAATAAAAAAGCAGAGAATGAGGGAGAAAGAGAAAGAACAATATGGCACCTGATATAAACTTGAGAAAAGATCTCTAAAACAAGTACTGCTTTATAAGGCCTCAGTAAAACCACACTTGGAATTTTGCATCCAGTTTTGGTCACTGTTAGGTAAGCTCCCCGTTGGGAGAGCGAGTACGTTCAGAGAAACGTTGTGAGCGTTGTGTTGGAGAACACACAAACCAGCATACAGAGACACTGTATTTAAATAGGCTTTTACTTTCATGGAAATAGAGGTATCAGAGTCCATCAAACAATCCAAGTCATACATGGTTAAGACAGTCAGTCATCAATGTCTTTCAGTTAAGGGATAATCCAAATAACATAGTCCATAATCATACAAACAGTCCGGTACACAAAGTTTGCTAGCAGTTGCAAAACTTACAATAGCTCACGCTGATCTCTATATGGCACAGCTTCCAAACACTCAGATCATAACAGCATCTAACAGTGATTCTGGCTCCCTCTTATGACCGATTGAGGAAACAGCAACCAATCACATTTTACAGCATGATTTAAAGAAATAGGTATAGTATTGTTACATGGTTTATATATTGCCAACCCAACCATTAGATTATATTCCTAACATTCTCCCCTTTGGGTAGGACAATATATAAATCTTACAATCTTAATCCGTATTCCTCGCAACAACGTTTATGCTTTATATTACCTTGGGCTTTAGTAAAATGGTCTGCAATGTTATGTTCAGACATACAGTACTCAGGTAAAACCAATTTACCATTCACACTTTGCCTTTAGATATCTTAGATCAGTGTGTTTTGATCTAGTTTTTACAGCAAGATTGGATGCCATCTGAATTGCTGCTTGATTGTCTTCATAAACAACAATAGGTTCTTGTACATTAATTCCCATATCCAGTAGGAGTTGTTTGTAACACACTAAATCTGTACATAATAATGACAAACATGAGAATTCAGCCTCCGCAGTCGATAGACTTAAATGTTTTTGTCTAATAGACCACCATCCAATTAGTGCTTTTCCCAGGAATACAACAAACCCTGATGTTGATTTCCGTGTAGACACATCTGTAGCAAAACTTGCATCAGCATATGTAGTTAAGCTCAGATCATCCTGAGGTTCTAAATACAATGCATAATGCATCGTTTGCTTAAGATATCTTAATGTTGAGGCTCGGTAGGAGCCTTTGGAGCTGCTATCAGACTGACACAGAAATCTATTGTGAGTGGTTTCAGGATGCTCACAGGAGAAGATAACAAGCAGCTGGGGCTCGTTAAGGATCTCCTCCTGTGGATAAAAGACTGATGGTGCCACGCCTTAGATGCAGAAGTCAACATTCCTTCGTCATTTTCTGTTCGTGTGTAACCATTGAGAGAAGCCTTTAGCTAAGTGTCTGGATTCACGTAACTCTGTTTGGTATTTAATTTGAGTGAAGACTTTTTGTAAGAGCCGTTTATCTATGTTTATTTTGGGCTTGCAGCCAGCTTGACCCGGGACTGATAAAGACATTCCTTTACAAGCTTTGTGTGGCTGTCGTTTCTGAATGAGCAAAGAGGGGGGTCAGAACATCTTAATATCCTCTTAGCAGCTTGCCAGTGCCTTTCAGTAGGTTCAGAATTAAACCTGGCTAATTGATTTACACTATATCCCAATAGCAACTAATCATATTTTACAGCATGATTTAAAGAAACAGGTATAGCATTGTTACATAATTTATATATTGCCAATCCATCCATTAGATTATATTCCTAATAGTCATCATAATATCAAAAAGATGTTGAGACTCTGGAATAACTACAGAGAAGAGCAACAAAGATAATTAGGGGACTGGAGGATAAAACATATGAAGAATGGTTGCAGAAATTCTGTTTGCAGTCTAATGAAAAGATAGACTGAGGTGATGTGATAGCAGTGTTCCAATATTTAAGGAGCTGCCACAAAGAAGAGGAGGATCAACATATTTTCCAAAGCACCCAAAGGCAAGACAAAAAGCAATATTTGGAAACTAAATAAGGAAAGAAGCAGAACTAGAACTAAAGAAAAAATTCCTAGTGGTGAGAACAATCAACCAGGCTTGCCTTCAGAAGTTGTGTGTGAGTCATCACTGTAAACTGTAGACTTTGAAAAGGAAACTGGACAGCCATTTGTCTGAAATGGTATAGGGTTGAGTTACGACCACAATTGAGCCCAACACTTATGTTGCTAAGTGAAACATTTGTGAAGTGAGTGTGCCCCATTTTACCACTTTTCGTGCCACAGTTGTTAAGTGAATCGTTGCATTTGTTAAGTGAGCATCATGGTTGTTAAGTGTTGTGGCCCGGCAGGAGCCGTTGGAGCTGCTGCCAGACTCCAACAGCGAGGGGTCTTATGAGTTGGCCCCGGAGGAGGTGGAGGACCCTGGACAGGGTTCCGACTCCGAGCAGGGCGAGGAGAGACTGGTTGGCCACCAGGTGGCATCTGAGCCTTGGATCAGTGGGGGGGGGAGACAAGAGTGAGTGATCCAGAAAACACCTGTGAGTTGTTCCGGGATGCACGCCGTCGAAGGGCTACTCGGCATCAAGAACAATGGTGTAATTACAAGAGGTGATTATGCTCAGCTGATGCTCATTAAGATCCTCTCTTGATTATAAAAGAGACTGCTTGTGCCACACCTTTCTGCAGAAGTCAACGTTAAGGACTAACAAGAAACAAACTGGCAGGCTGGATTGCTGCCAGAGTTTGTTTGCATTGCTGCCAAGTTTTGTAGGACTTGCTGCCAGAGTGCTTATCTCTTTGTTTATGTGGCTTGCAGCCAACAAGAGTCTTGACTGATTAAAAGAAACCTTCTCATTTACGTTGGTTTCGGCTTTGGTTCCTGGACGGAGGCGGGGTGGTGGTCAGAACAGTTAAGTGAATTTTGGATTCCCCATTGACTTTGCTTGTCAGAAGGTCGTAAAAGCTGATCATGTCAGCTCAGGACCCAGCAACCGTCATAAATATGAACCAGGTGCCAAGCATCTGAATTTTGATCACGTGACCAAGGGGATGCTGCAATGATTGTAAGTGTGAAAAACGGTGATGTCCCATTTTTCAGTGCTGTTGTAACTTTGAACCATCCCTAAATGAACTGTTGTAAGTCGAGGACCACTTGTTTAGTGATCTGTTAAGTCTGCTTTCAATGGACCCTTTTTGGGCAGCAGGTTTTCACATATTGAGTTTATTTTGAGGGCATCATGGGGGTTTTGTACAGAGGTGGCATTCAGCAAGTTCTGACCAGTTCTGGAGAACCGGTAGCGGAAATTTTGAGTAGTTCGGAGAACCGGTAAACACCATCTGTGACTGGCCTCGCCCCTATCTATTCTCTTCCTCCCCAGTCCCAGCTGATGGGAAGGAAATGGGGATTTTGCAGAAACCTTCCCCTGCCGCAAGCCACTCCCACCAAGCCAACTCACGTCCACCAAGCCACGCCCACAGAACCAGTAGTAAAAAAAAATTTGAACCCCACCACTGGTTTTGCAGATCCTCATATTCTTTTGTGTCATAAATCAAATGTTTGCAAATGAACAGGAAGACCACAGAAATAAATATTCAATGCTTTTATGAGCTCAAAAAAGATCGATAATAACAAAGCTGGAAGGACACATTCTGTGAAATTACACAGTGGTCCAACGAACCCATCTCCATTTCTATATTTGTACAAGCATTTAATGATTGGAACATCTGTTTGGGTAGATATTTATAGGTTTTGCCATGCATATGGGAGCTGATATGCCCTGTTGCTCAATTTTTGTTCTAAACTTTATTTAATTGTGCAACATCGTGCAAATACAGTATGTAGTTTGTTTAGTGCATGCTTGTTTTTCTTCTGGAGCGAAAGTGGTGCAGTCTTCTTTGTGCACTTCCACACCACAACTCCCCCCCCCCGCGCGCAAACTACTTTGAAGCCAGTTATAATTGTCTTCCCTGCTGGAACCCAGGGATTATACTAAGATTACCACAAATTGGTTCATCTTCCCTTGTTGGAAGTAAAATCCAGTTTCAGTTCCAAGCCGGGAATAAAATGGAGACTGATTAGAAAGAATAGAGCCAACACACGCCCAGCGTGCAGTTCTGGGACAGCTGACAAAATGGGGTGAAGACCCCATTATACCTTCTTTGGGTTTTGTAATTGAACTTCCTGTTCCTGTGCAACAACATATCATTTAATATTCTGTCAGATTCCTATGGGGTCATGACTGTCTCTATAGGCAGAAGGGGAAATGCAAATCCTAGGTGTTTGTCTGAGTTAATCTTGTCAATCTAATTGCTTATCTGGAGTTTCTGTTTGGCCCAGTCTTTCTGAATGGATTACCAAATCTGCGTTTCTAAAAGCTAGTCTCCTCAGTTTCTGCTTGGGGCAGGGAAACTGGGGGCAGTTTCTGACTCCCTTACGATTTTTTCCCCATTTCTCCTTTAGGGAAAATATGCTATCCTGCCTTTTTAATATTCCTCAAAATATTTCATTCTCTAGGAGGATGGGTGGGTGCTGGCTTTCTACGCCCTCTAGCCAACCAAACAGAGAATGCAAAAACCCAGTGCCCTCCTTTCTGAGCTTCTGTTGGTCTTGGAGGAACTGAATCCCCTTTGTCTACTTCGCACAGCAAGGAAATAAGACAAATTGTTTTTGCATCCCGTATTACTGTGATGAAAACCTGTTGAGGGGATATTGGTTTGTGGAAAGGGAGGGGTGGATCAATCCAAGCTGTTTCACTTCACCGTCATTGCTGAGGCTTCCACAGGCCATTTGTCATGGGGGATGAGAAATGACAAGATGGCAACCACAACTGCAAAAAACAATTGAAGACCTGTCCTCTGATGCCCATCACATGCTTCAATTGCGTGGATCCAGCCACCATTTTGACTTGTTTAATTATCCCTGGTGGATGCCCTCGGCATGACTTTCATTTTTACCCCCTGAATCATTTTTAAGGCAGTTAATGATGCCTTATCTTTCTCCAGATTTGTTAATTCCATCCTAACTTTTTTGTTTAAATTATTATTGAAGGGGGATTAGCACCCTCCTTGAAGGACCTGAAGTTTAAGAACTATGGAGAGTATAGCAAAAGTACTCTTCAAAGGGAAAGAAGAGGCAGAGGGAGAGGCAGATGGAGAGGAGGGGGGGTGGAGAGGAGAGGGGAGGAGAGGAAGGCAAAAACTCAACAGCATTGGGGGGAAAATCACCTCGGCGCTTGGAGGCCAAGAGCTATTTTCAAACTGGCACATATTTTTATATAGATGTACCAGGGGTGAAATCCAGCAGGTTTTGACAGGTTCTGGAGAACTGGTAGCAGACGTTTTGAGAAGTTCGGAGAACCGGTAGCGGAAATTTTGAGTAGTTCGGAGAACCGGCAAATACCACCTCTGGCTGGCCCCAGAGTGGGGTGGGAATGGAGATTTTGCAGTTTCCTTCCTCTGCCACTCCCACCAAGCCACTCAATGCCCACCAAGCCATGCCCACAGAACTGGTAGTAAAAAAATTTGAATTTCACCACTGGGAGGTACCCTATACTAAATACTCCATAAAAGAAAGTGAAGATGTTATAACAATCGCTCTGCCCAGAGATAATTTGGTGAGATGGCTGGCTACATAAAATGAATGAATGAATGAATGAATGAATGAATGAATGAATGAATGAATGAATGAAAGAGAGAGAGAGAGAAAGAGAGAGAGAGAGAGAAAGAAAGAAAGAAACAAAAGAAAGAAAGAAAGAAAGAAAGAAAGAAAGAAAGAAAGAAAGAAAGAAAGAAATTTTACAACTAGATGATTTCCCCAGTTTCTCAACACCATCGATGTATGCTGGAGAAGTAGCCAGGTTACAGATATGGAGTCATAAATCTTGAACAATGCTGACAGCTCCAGGATTTCATTTTAAAAGGCGGCAAAAGTGGCTAAGACACTGAGCTTGTCAATCAGAAAGGTCGGCAGTTCGGTGGTTTGAATCCCTAGGACAGCTCTCCTGCGTGAGCAGGGGGTTGGACTAGATGACCTACAAGGTCCTTCCAACTCTGTTACTGTTTTCTGTTTATTATTGGAGGAGGAAGAGGGGATGGTTGCTGGGGTATTTTGTGCTGTGGATGCATCCATTATGTTGGGGACCTCCCCCCATGTGCTCTCAGGGGTGGACCAGAAGTGGGTTCCTACCAGTTCGCACCTATTTGGTAGAACCGGTTCGTCAAATCTACCGAACTGGTTAGAAGAGGTTCCACCAGTGGACCCGGAAAGCAGGCCACACCTACAGAAGAGGTTCCAACATTTTTTGAAACCCACCACTGGTCCTTGGATATGATTATTCTACACTATCATGCTCATATTTATAAAACTCAGTGCCTCTGTGAAAGGTAAGGATGACTACTGCGTTTGTGATGCAATCAGAACATTGTGTGTGTTGAAGTTGTTTTAACGCAAACCAAAGATGCCTTTTAAGGCATCCCCTCGTCCGGGACTTAATTGTTGACGAGAGGGCAGACCTGGCATGTATTACTGAAACCTGGCTGGGCACAGAAGGAGGAGTCCCCCTCGTAGAGATGTGCCCAGAGGGATTTCAGGTGCTTCATCAGCCGAGAGCCCAGGGAAGGGGTGGCGGTGTGGCTATTGTAATCCGGGAGTCTCTGTTACCTCGTAGGGTCCCTGCTCCGGAGCTTGTCGGGTGTGAGTCTCTGCTGATAAAGTTGGACCTCAAGGGTCAAGTGGGTTTGCTGCTAACGTACCTGCCTCCCAACTGCGTTGCAGCATCCCTCCCCTTGCTCCTCGAGTCAGTAGCCGAGCTGGCAGTTGAGTTCCCCAGACTTATTGTTCTGGGGGATTTCAACTTGCCATCGCTCGGTGAACGCTCTGACGGGGCGCAGGAGTTCATGGCTTCCATGACAGCCATGGGCTTGACCCAGGTAATTCGGGGCCCAACCCATGCAGCGGGTCACATGCTCGACCTCGTATTTCTCTCGGAGCAGTGGATGTGTGATCTTGGTCTGAGGGGTAATGAGATCATACCCCTGTCGTGGTCGGACCATTGCCTACTGAGGCTTGACTTCCGGAGGCCAAACCCCCACCGTAGGGAGGAGGAACCGACCAGGTGGTTCCGCCCCAGGCGACTTATGGACCCTCAGAGGTTCCAGACGGAGCTTGGGGTTATTCCTGATACCCTCGCCCACAGTTCGGCGGAGACTCTGGCTGCCGCCTGGTACTCGGCGGCGTCGGAGTCTCTCGACCGGATTGCGCCACTACGGCCCCTCCGGGTCGGTGGATCCCGGAGAGTTCCCTGGTTCACCGAGGAACTCCGGGAGAAGAAACGCCGGAGGAGATGCCTAGAGCACCAGTGGAGGTCCGATAAGTCCGAGGCAAACCGAGCACTCTTAACCACCTGCACCAAGGACTATGTTCGAGCATTAAGAACTGCAAAAAGATCATATATTTCTTCCTTGGTTGCGTCCGCCGAGTCACGCCCAGCCGCCCTGTTCAGGATAACCCGCTCCCTCCTTAATAGGAGGGATGCGGGAGACCCCTTGCAGGGTAGGGCTGAGGATTATGCTCAATTCTTGGCGGACAAAGTAGCTCGGTTTCGATCGGACTTGGACTCCACCGCAGTAGATCCAGCTGAGACACAGGAGGATCATCTGCCACATCAACTCTGGGTTGAGTTCCAGGAAGTTGCCTCTGGGGATGTGGACAAGGCCATCCGAGCTGTAAGTGCCTCCACTTGTATTCTGGACCCGTGTCCCTCCTGGCTGGTGGCTAACAGCAGGGAGGTGACACATGGCTGGATCCAGGCGGTTGTCACCGCCTCCCTTCGGGAGGGGCACTTCCCCGCCGTACTCAAAACGGCGGTGGTGAGACCCCTCCTAAAGAAACCATCGTTAGATCCAGCCATCTTAAACAACTTTCGTCCTGTCTCCAACCTTCCCTTTATCGGGAAGGTTGTTGAGAAGGTGGTGGCCTTTCAGCTTCGACGGGCCTTGGAGGAAGCTAGCTATCTTGACCCCTTCCAGTCCGGCTTCAGACCTGGTTACAGCACAGAAACCGCTTTGGTCGCATTGACCGATGATCTCTGGAGGGCCAGAGATGGAGGCTATGCGTCCATCCTGGTTCTCCTTGACCTCTCAGCGGCTTTCGATACCATCGACCATGGTATCCTTCTGCGACGACTGCGGGAGGTGGGAGTGGGAGGCACTGTTCTGCGGTGGTTCTCCTCCTACCTCTCGGACAGGTCGCAGTCGGTGTTAGTCGGGGGGCAGAGATCGTCCCTGAGGCCCCTAACATGTGGGGTACCCCAGGGTTCGGTGTTATCCCCCCTACTATTTAACATATACATGAAACCGCTGGGCGAGATCATTCGGAGGCACGGGATAAAATACCACCAATATGCGGACGATACGCAATTGTATCTGTCCGCCCCGTGCCAACTCAATGAAGCGGTGGACGTGATGAACCAGGGTCTGGAGGCCGTTAAGAACTGGATGAGTGCTAACAAACTGGTGCTCAACCCGGATAAAACCGAGTGGCTGTTGTGTTTTCCCCCCAATAATTTGGCTAATACACCAACGCTTAGGCTGGGGGGTCAAATTTTATACCCCTCAGATAGGGTCCGCAACTTAGGAGTCCTCCTGGATCCACAGCTGACTTTTGACCACCAGCTGTCAGCTGTGACCAGGGGGGCATTTGCCCAGGTTCGCCTGGTCCGCCAGTTGCGGCCCTACCTAGATCGGGGGGCCCTCACAACAGTCACTCGAGCCCTCGTGATCTCTAGACTGGAATACTGCAATGGGCTCTACATGGGGTTGCCCCTGAGGTGCATCCGGCGACTACAGCTAGTCCAAAATGCAGCCGCGCGAGTGATAGTGGGCGCACCTCGGTTCGCCCACGTTACACCTGTCCTCCGCGAGCTGCACTGGCTACCTGTTGGTCTCCGGGTGTGCTTCAGGATACTAATGACCACCTTTAAAGCACTCCATGGTAGTGGATCTGGGTACTTGAGAGACCGCCTTCTGCCGATTACCTCCCTAAACCGACCAATTAGATCGCACAGACTAGGCCTCCTCCGAATCCCATCAGCCAGTCAATGCCGACTGGCGACCACACGGAGGAGAGCCTTCTCTGTTGCTGCCCCGACCCTATGGAACGAGCTCCCCATGGAGATCCGCACCCTCACCACGATCCAGACCTTCCGCGCAGCCCTCAAGATCTGGCTCTCCCAGCAGGCCTGGGAATAGGTTTCCAATCACCCGCCCGAGTGTTTGATTGCTGAATGAAAGTTGTGTTTTATTAATTTTCTTTGTTCACCAATTGTTTTGTTTTGACCTTGCACTTCCCCTCCCCTGTGGTTGTAAGCCGCCCTGAGTCCCCTCAGGGAAAAGGGCGGCATATAAATCCCAATAAAACCTTATAAAAACCTTATAAACCTTAAAAAACAAGTTTACATCCTATTCTTATGCATGCCAGTGCTGTGTGTGAGGTAATTTAAGGTGGTTCTGATAAGTGTCGTCGGCATCTTCATATCCGGTCACATGGGCGGCAAGCCACTCCCATCCGGTCACATGGGTGGCAAGCCACTCCCACAAAGGAGGCCACATCTACAGAGTAGGTTCGAACAATTTTTGAAACCCACCACTGAATACAACTATATCTAAATTCAGAGTATTTCAAGAAATATTAATTTAATTTGCATGGAAATCTTCATTTTATTTCACTGCATTTCTATAGTTCTGCCATTAGAGCAATGCCTTTGGTGTAAAAGGGCAGACTGAATTGCTTTGAGGAAACACTTCGGTAAACTTAGCCATCCAACAGCAGACGCCGCAAAATTAATTGTGTGAAGTAGTCCCTTCTCTGCAGCCTTCCGTAGAATTCCACTAGAGGGTGGAATTGTGTTCTAAATTAATTTGCACTTATTAGAAATGCCTCCCCTTTCGAAATCTCCCAGTATGCTAATGCATGAGATTTCTCCTGTTGCTATAGAAACGTATCAGAGCAGAAGATAAATAATTCGAGCCTAACAAGAGACACATTTAATTTTCTTCCCAGTTCTTAATGGTGTGAAGTTTTATCATTTATAAAACACACACAGAGAGAGACTTTTTTTATACAGTTTTTGCATTCTTTGTTTGCCTGGATGTAACTGGATATTTCCTTTTGTTGCCTAATCTGAGATCTGCTCCATCATGTTTAGCAAATACAAAGTCCCTCATTACTGCCAAAAGAAATCACAACACATCAGTCTGTCAGACGCTAAGGAATGAGGCGTTAAAAAGCCACCACAGTTGTCTCATGAATACTTCCTCCTATTTTATTATTTTTCTTTCCTCAATGCCCCCCCCCCCGAAAGTCACACAGTTGTGTATTCCTTACATCTGGACAACTTCTATTTCTGCTTAGAAAGTGTCAGAAAGTTTAGGGATTGCCTCTTTGGCTGAGGTGGGCAAAGAATTGAGGATTGTTCTGTTGGAAGACATGTCCATCTGGGTTCAGTTCCAAGTGGGGACAAAGACACTGGATTCATGGAAGTTGCTTGGAAAGAAGGTTTATTGATGGTGGGCAGGACCCCATGGTTTGAGGTCCTGGGGAGAAAACGGCAGAGATGCTGAGAGTGCCTGGGTTTTACTTGAGAGACCCGCCTGCTGCCAATTACCTCCCACAGACCCATTAGATCACACAGGGTTGGCCTCCTCCGGGTGCCATCTACTAGCCAATGCCATCTGGCTACTACCCGGGGGAGGGCCTTCTCTGTGGCAGCTCCGGCCCTCTGGAACGAACTCCCCGCAGGGATTCGGACCCTCACCTCTCTCCAGGCCTTCTGAAAAGCCGTCAAAACCTGGCTTTGCCGGCAGGCCTGGGGTTGATGAGTTCCCTCCCCTCTCGACTTGTATGGTTGCGTGACTCTTGCTTATTTTAATTATCTGTATTTCGTTGTATGTTCCCCCTTTCCCCCTTTTTGAATTGTTCGCCGCCCTGAGTCCTTTCCGGAGAAGGGCGGCATACAAATAATAAAATTCAATTCAATTTATGCCCTCTCTGGGCTTTTGAAATTGAGCTTGTATTCTGATTGGTGGTCAGACTCCCATGGGGCCATGCAGGTGAGACTCCCATGGGGCCATGCATGTAGGCTGTCTTGTGTCCCAGGCTTGGTTGAGCCTTGCTGGGTGATGCAATCTTCCCAGGTGCCATGCGGTGAGATAGATCGAGGGCTAATCCTATCATGTGCTAAGGGCCATGTCTTAATTCCATCACCCTGGAGCTGAAGTGGGGGGGGGGGAAGGGAGCTGCAGGAAGCTGCTTTGTCTTTAAAAACACATTTCTCCTTTTCTCATCCAGGGAAATGGATGAGAAACCCATCTGCCTTTTTAATATTTCCTAAAACATTTCATTTTTCTAGGAGATGGATCAGTGCTAACTTCCAGCAGTTCCTTGCCTGTGTGAGGGGACAATCCTTAAACAGGGATCGATGCGAAGTCTTCCCAGTGTGGATTTAGTCACAGACTTTATCGCGTTTGCACTTTCCAAAGTTGCAAAGGTAAAAGCTGCCAGCATGCGCACACAAAGGAAGAAGTGTGATTTTTCACACAGACTGCAGTGCAATTTTGGAGAGATTTATATTTAGGGAAATATGTTACTTTTAAGGGAAACAGAACTTCCCCACTTTTGAGAAACAAACAAGCAATATTTTGAGAAATATGTTACTTTAAGGGAAACAGAACTTCCCCACTTTTGAGAAAACAATCACCAGGGAAATTATTCCTCTTCTTCTTCTTCTTCCTCCCCGCTTCCCTGCTGTTTGGTCGCCAGTATGTCCTGCAAAAGCTCACGGCTAAAATCTAAACACAACTTCACTGGATAAGATGTATGGGTTTTTTCCCTAGGGATAAATGACTGGCTAAGTTTCCCCGAAGCTTCTGTGAAATGGAGAAATCTCTGCGTAGAACTTCACGACAAAGGAATATTCAGACACATCCAAAAAAGAAGAGGACATTTAGGCAATGTCTGGCTTGAAGCGCCTCTCTGCTTATCTAAGCCGGGGTATTCACTCACAATATAGCCAGTGAAGTTAATTGACATAAACTTGATTCACAGAATTTCTTTTTCTTTAAAAAAAGAAACACAAGCGGAGGGCAGCAAAAATAAAATGGAAAGGGTCCCTTAAATATTCTTTGATGGAAAAAAATAATAAAGGAAGCTTCAGTTCCTCTCATTTCAAAATGTAATTGCCAGCCAAAAACAGGTCACTAGGCCATCTGGTCTGGGTTTTTTTTTTTTTTTGCTGGCAAGCAAGCAATAGGATATACTGTCACAATATCTGAGTGTATGCAGTGGTGTCATTACATAAGCCCTGCAGCTACATAAAAGAGAGCTCGTACAATAAGAAACTTCAGAAGTTGTGGGTGATCCATCACTGGAGGTTTTGAAGAAGAGACTGGATAGCCATTTGTCTGAAATGGTATAGGGCAGTGTTGGCGAACTTTTTCGGCACTGAGTGGCATGCATGCGCCACAGTGGTGGGTTCCGGATCCCGGTGCAACCGGTACATTACAACAGGGCCAGGTGTCCACCACATGAATGTGTGCACACGTGCACAGTAGGCGCATGCATCCTTACCTCCTGCGATGCTCTGCGATGCCTCCGCAATACTCCAACTGCTCGGCAGAGTGTTGTGCAGGTGCCGTATGTTCCGTGCGCGGAAGTGTTAAAGAGCTCAAATACCAGTAAGGAGCGTGGCCGGGTGGGTGGGTCCTCCGGAACGATACCCGGTACACCCGGCAGGCACCGGTATGCCCGTACCAGGGCGTACCGGTAGTAACCCAGCACTGATGTGCTGGGAAGATGATCTTCTGGTTTCTGGATTGTGCATGCGCATTGTTCAACTAGTCTTCATGCACGCATGTATGCTGGAAACTGGAAGACCAGGTGGCCGGTGTGCATGTGCGTGCCAGAAACCAGAAGATCATCTTCCTGATGTGCACATGTGCACTGGGCGGCTGCTCTTCCGGTTTCTGGCACATGCACGCACATCGGCCAGCTGGTCTTCATGCATGCATGCAGGTCAGAAACCAGAAGACCAGGTGGCCAGACAAAAACACGTGCCGGAAAACAGAAGATCATCTTCCCGATGCATGCATGAGCACTGGGAGACTGTTCTTCCTGTTTCTGGCATGTACATCACCCGGCTGGTCTTTGTGTATGCACACTAGAAACCAGAAGACCAGGTGGGTGGTGTGCATGTGCATGCATGCGCACTGGGCAGCTGCTCTTCCAGTTTCTGGCACTCCTGCGTGCGTGTAGACTAGTTGGGCTGTGCGCCAGAACCCGGAAGAGCAATGGGTGATGGCTTGCATGCCCGGAGAGATGGCTCTGTGTGCCACTTCAGGAACGCGTGGCATAGGTTCACCATCACAGGTATAGGTCTCCTACTTGAGCAGGGGGCTGGACTGGAAGACCTCCAATTCTTATTCTGCTATCTTTCTGGGGCAAGGCTTGTTACAATTGTTCTTATTTTTCTGCAATTGTTCTCATACTTCAAGTGCAAACAAGAAACACAACTGAGTGCTAACTTTTTTATTGTACGGCCACCTTAACAGAATCTTGCAAGACTGAAAGTACATTTCTCTCCTCCTTTTATTTTACTCTCTGAAAAACTAAGAGGAGAGGGAGCTTCTGAAATGCTTCCCACATGTCCTTCCCTTCCATGGGCTCAGGTATCTGTCAAGCGCAGGAAATCAGGAGTTGAGGCAGTTCATTCATGTATTCATTTGCATAGGTTTATCGTTAGCTAAACCTCTCTACAATAATCTGAACTACTAGCGGTCAAAGTGAGTTGGCAGTAGATGAAAATCAACAGAATTCAAGGCGGACTGGACTTCGGGCTCTTGTGGAGACAAAGGAACTCAAGACTTATGATATGCTTGACCTCTTCCTCAGGCTCACTCGGGTCATTTCCTATAGTATCTTTACCCACCGGTTGCTCAGTTTGCAGCTCTTCCTTCTCTCATTCTCACATATTATTACACAATTTCCCTGATTTAGTTTATGGCTGGAGGATTAGGACCCGAGCAGGAATTTTTAGGGAAATCTACAGTTCACTTAGAAATCAAGAATAGTCCGAGGAATGCTGCAGTCCTAGAAATACTATATCATTCTGCAGTCCTAGAAATACTATATCATGAGCCGAGGTGGCGCAGTGGTTAAATGCAGCACTGCAGGCTACTGCTAGATCAGCAGTTCAGCGGTTCAAATCTCACCGGCTCAGGGTTGACTCAGCCTTCCATCCTTCCGAGGTGGGTAAAATGAGGACCCAGATTGTTGGGAGCAATATGCTGACTCTCTGTAAACCGCTTAGAGAGGGCTGAAAGCCCTATGAAGCGGTATATAAGTCTACTGCTATTGCTATCAGGGTAACACACTTGTGCCATGAGTTTCCCTGATTATAGTGGCCTTCCTTCAGAAAATTGGCCAGAAAATTTTCCATGCAAATTTTCGACTTTGAATGGTACGGTATTTACTTTGTAGGTAATTTTTCCTAGAAATGAGAAGCTGCATATTATATTTTCTTTTATTGCGTACTGCCAAATATTATTTCTAGTATTCCTGGCAATATATTTTTATCGCCACATATGGAAGATTTTTTACTTTGTTTGAATATAACCTTCAAAGCTCATATAAAAGGCTAAATACTTTTTTTATTTAAATATTTTATATAACGAGTTATGGAAAGAAATAGAAAAAAAAATGAGATACAAAATACCCAAGAAAGAATCACAGGAAAATAGCAACAGCACTTAGACTTATATACTGCTTCACAGTACTTTTACAGGTCTCTCTAAGCTGTTTACAGAGTCTTATATTGAGCCGAGGTGGCGCAGTGGTTAGAGTGCAGTACTGCAGCCACTTCAGCTGACTGCAGTTCAGCGGTTCAAATCTCACCGGCTCAAGGTTGACTCAGCCTTCCATCCTTCCGAGGTGGGTGAAATGAGGACCCAGACTGTGGGGGCGATATGCTGACTCTGTAAACCGCTTAGAGAGGGCTGAAAGCCCTATGAAGCGGTATATAAGTCTAACTGCTATTGCTAACTGATATATACAGCCCACCAGGGCTTTGCAACATTCTCTGGACAGTTTACAAGGTCAGCCTATTGCCCCCAACAATCTGGGTCCTCATTTTACCCACCTTGTAAGGCTGGAAGCCTGAGACAACCTTGAGTCTGGTGAAATTCGAACTGTCAAATTGCAGGCAGCCGGCAGGCAGCAGAAGTAGCCTGCAGTACTGCATTCTAACCACTGTGCCACCGTGGCTCAAAAGCTGAAAAGCAAACAAAAATTGGAAAAACCAGAACTATTTTTATGTGATATTAATCAAATGTCGGGGGATTTCTAAATATGGATTGGAAATTAATTATTGGATAACATTGCAAAATGACATAAAACCTTTGTCACTGAAAAATACATTGATCGGTCCATTAAGTTTCTCCAAAGCACCTGAAAGTGGGAAAAGAATGGATAGAAACTAATCAAGGAGAGAAGCAACCTAGAACTAAATAGACATTTCCTGACAATTAGAACTATTAAATGACTTGCCTCCAGGAGTTGTGAGTGCTCCAACACCGGAAGTTTTAAGGAAGAGATTGGACACTGTCTGTCTGAAATGGTATAGGACCTATGCCATGCATGCCAGTCCCTTCCAGCTCTATTACTCTGTTACTTTTTAAAAAGACACATAAGATAAAGGTAAAGGTTCCCGTCACACATATGTGCTAGTCATTCCAACTCTAGGGGGCGGTGCTCATCTCCGTTCCAAAGCCGAAGAGCCAGCACTGTCCGAAGATGTCTCCGTGGTCATATGGCTGGCATGACTCAACGCCGAAGGTGCACAGAACGCTCTTACCTTCCCACCAAAAGTGGTTCCTATTTTTCTACTTGCATTTTTTTATGTGCTTTGAACTGCTAGGTTGGCAGAAGCTGGGACAAGTAACGGGAGCTCACTCCGTTATGCGGCACTAGGGATTCGAACCGCTGAACTGCCGACCTTTCTGATCATCAAGGTCAGTGTCTTAGCCCCTGAGCCACCGCATCCCTAAAAGACGCATAGTCCTCAACTATTAAGTGAATTGGGTCCAATTTTATGATCTTTTTCCTTCTGTAGTTGTTAAGGGAATCATGCAGTTGTTTAGCGAATCCAACTATTCCTCTTGACTTTGCTTGTTGGGAACTGGCTGGGAAAATCCCCAATGGTGACCTTGGGACCCTGTAACTATTATAAATATTTGCTGATTGACAAGTGCATAAATTTCAATCATGTGACCATGGGGAAATATTGCAATGGTTGTAAGTGTAAGGTCTGTTTTTTTTCAGGACGATTGTAACTTCAAACAGTTGCTAAACAAATAATTGTAAATTGAGTTGAGTTGAGTTTATTAGACTTGTATGCCGCCCTATTCCCAGAGGGACTCAGGGCGGCTAACAAACTAAAGGGGATGGGGGTAATACAAAAAAGACAAACAGGACAAAAAGCAAAAATGAAGCTGTTAGGGACTGGATGAGGGCTAACAAACTCGTGCTCAACCCGGATAAGACCGAGTGGCTGTTGTGTTTCCCTCCCGCCAATTTGGCAAATATTCCATCTCTCAGGCTGGGAGGTCAAACATTATACCCCTCAGACAGGGTCCGCAACTTGGGAGTCCTCCTGGACCCACAGCTGACTTTCGAACACCATTTGTCAGCTGTGACCAGGGGGGCATTTGCCCAGGTTCACCTGGTGCACCAGTTGCGCCCCTACCTGAACCGGGAGGCTCTCACAAAAGTCACTCGGGCCCTTGTGACCTCTAGGCTGGAGTACTGCAATGTGCTCTACATGGGGCTGCCCTTGAGGAGTATTCGGCGACTTCAGCTAGTCCAGAATGCAGCCGCGCGAGCGATTGTGGGTGCACCTCGCTTCACCCACGTAACACCTATCCTCCGCGAGCTGCGCTGGCTACCTGTCGATCTCCGGATACGCTTCAAGGTGCTACTTGCCACCTATAAAGCCCTTCATGGTAGTGGATCTGGGTACTTGAGAGACCGCCTACTGCCAATCACCTCCACACGACCCATTAGATCTCATCGTTTAGGCCTCCTCCGAGTTCCATCCGCTGGCCAATGCCGACTGGCCACCACGCGGAGGAGAGCCTTCTCAGTGGTAGCCCCGACCCAATGGAACGATCTCCCTGTGGAGCTTCGTACCCTCACCACCCTCCAGACCTTCCGCACAGCCCTTAGAATCTGGCTATCCCGTCAGGCCTGGGGCTAAAGATTGTAACCCGCCTGAGTGGTATGAATGTTGCGTTTTAATCATGTACTGTCTTATATGTAAAAGTCTGTCCCCCCCTTCCTTTTGATTGTGAGCCGCCCTGAGTCCCCCCAGGGAAAAGGGCGGCATACAAATAAACAATCTAAATCTAAATCTAAATCCAAAATACAAAAACAGATTAAAACACCACAACAGCCACAACAATTCGAGTGGGGTTGGGAACTCATCAGCCCCAGGTCTGCCAGAACAGACAGGTCTTGACGGCTTTGCGCAAAGCCTGAAGGGTGGTGAGGGTCCGAATCTCCACGGGGAGATCGTTCCAAAGGGCTGGAGCAGCCACAGAGAAGGCCCTTCCCCGGGTGGTCGACAGTCGACACTGGCTAGCTGATGGAACCCGGAGGAGGCCTAATCTGTGGGATCTAATTGGTCGCAGGGAGGTAATTGGCAGGAGGCAGTCTCTCAGTCTAGGACCTCGTGTATATTGCTAATTTGGTTATAAATTAGGGAGAAAATAATTCCATTTGAGCTTGAGGAACATGAAAGCAAATTATTTAAATTGTGAATTTCACCTTTTGCCCAGAGATTCCATTCCAACACTGTGCCCTCTATTTTAAGGGTAGAATTTTTCCATAAAGTGAAAACATCCATAAGCAGCCTCAACAGTCAAACCCAGGCTAGGATCTAAAAACTTACTGTTTGTAAATCTGGGAACAAAATTGTCCTCTTTAGTGTTTATTGACCCTGGCTATTGCGGATTCTTAATCAAAATAAGTAAAAACTTTCCAACAGAACTTAAAAGATACATGTTCTATGTGATATTAATTTCATATAGATGTAGTTGATAAGATATAAGCCCAACAGTAGGCTAAAGTATGGTAAATTAAAAGCACATTCTAATCAACCTAGTCAATTTGGCTAATAAATGCCTAGGTGGTCTATTTTCCCATATACATTTCCTCAATAGCTTTACCTATCCAAAGAAAATATTTATTTGGGATTAACATTGGAATACTTTGAATACATGAATTAATCATGAAGCAATATTCATTTTAATAATAAATGTATCCCACCAATTTAAGGGAATTTTGATCCATCTATTCCTGTCTGAGGCAAATTCTCTAAAATGTTTAACATGCCATATTTAAAGCATATGTAAAACAGATCAAATAACGTAGCCTGAAGGTTTCTGCAAACTGTAGAAATTTAAATCATATTCATTTGCATAGAAATTTTTGTTTCTCAATTGTTAATTTGTTTTTAGTATCATTAAGTTGTTGCCCAGAGACTTTGGTTCATTGTGTTGTTGTTAGTTGCGAAATCATGTCCGACCCATTGCGACCCCAAGGACAACATTTCTCCAGGCCTTCCTGTCCTCTACCATCCACTGGAGTCCATTTAAACTCACACCTACTGCTTCGGTGACTCCATCTATCAATCTCTGTCGTTCCCTTCTTCTTTTGCCCTCAGTTTTTCCCAGCATTAGGCTCTTCTCCAGTGAGTTCTTCCTTCTCATTAGGTGGCCAAAGTATTTGAGTTTCATCTTCAGGATCTGGCCTTCTAAAGAGCAAGCAGGGTTGATCTCCTCTAGGACTGACCAGTTGGAATGCCTTGCAGTCCAAGGGACTTGAAGGTTCATAGAGTGACTCATAATTAAAATAAAACCACAAACAGTGCATGCTCTAAATTTGATTCAGTAAAAGAAGTTCATTGACTTGTGATTTTATGTAACTTGAAGGGGTGTGCTGTAATTTAAAAACAATTTAAGAAGGGCAGGTGCTTAACAACCAAGCCAATGAAAGCTTCATTGAAAAACAGGACTAGGGAATGAAAATAGCTTCAAGATTCTTTGCAGAGAATGACTTCCCACAATTGGGAGGGAGGAAAATTTGCTTTTTAGGTAAAAGGCCTTGCTGATTTTCAACGATCTGATTTCTCTTAATAGCGCAGTGATGTGAAGGTCAAAATAAAGATAAAGTACTAGATAAAGTAGAAGAATGTGGGTTAGACAGCATCACCACCAGATGGATTCGTAACTGGCTGAACAACTGCACTCAATGTGTAGTCCTCAATGGAACTACATCTACATGGAGGGAAGTATGCAGTGGAGTACCCCAAGGCTCTGTTTTAGGCACAGTACTCTTCAATATCTTCATCAATGATTTGGAGGAGGGAATAAATGTGGAACTCATCAAATTTGCAGATGACACCAAGCTGGCAGGAATAGCCAACACTCCAGAAGGTAGACTTAAGATACAGAAGGATCTGGACAAACTTGAACATTGAGCACTCTCTAATAAAATGAAATTCAATGGTGAAAAGAGTACGGTTCTACATTTAGGCACACCCCCCCCCCGGAAATTCACAGGTACTGTATAGGTGGTACCTTGCTCAACAGTAGTAACTGTAAAAGGGATCTTGGAGTCCTAGTGGACAACCATTTAAATATGAGCCAGCAGTGTGCAGCAGCTGCCAAAAAAGCCAACACAGTTCTAGGCTGCATAAACAGAGGGATAGAATCAAGATCACATGAAGTGTTAATACCACTTTATAATGCCTTGGTAAGGCCACACTTGGAATACTGCATTCAGTTTCGGTCACCACGATGTAGAAAAGATGTGGAGATTCTAGAAAGAGTGACCAAGTCCCTTCCAACTCTGCTATTGTATTATTATTGTATTAAATAACTACTGTCTGTTTTATTGTCCACTTTAACATTGCTGTATTCCAACCCATTGTTTTTATTGGTGGTTTTTTTTAAAAAGAAAAGATGATCTCTATCTGCATCTGGTTTCATTCACCATTTTCCTAACATATGGAGCTTATATATGCAACACCCTAACATATACCATTTAATGTAAATTTTTTGGAGAAATCTTTCTTTAAAACAAAATTCTCTTTGTTGAGTAAAACTTCCCGCGTTAGCCATCACGGATGTTAAATCTCCTAGTGCAAGTACTCTCCTTTTGTATCGTCTGTAGGAAGTAAGCACCCACCCCTCTCCTAGGAAAATGAAATATTTTAGGAAATATTAAAAAGGGCAGAATATTTTCCCTAAAAGGGAGGAAAAAACTCGCCCCCATCTTTGTTAATGGACCATTAAGGCCTGAGCCAGCTCATCTGCAACACAAAAGACATGGCCCTCAGGACCTGATAGGATTAGCCCTCTACCCATCTCACCACATGGCACCTGGGAAAATTACCTCAGCCAGCAAGGCTCAACCAAGCTTGGGAGACAGACAGCCTACAAAGTTAGCTAAGACCTCCTTCTAAAGCCTCTGCACGCCCATTTTTGTGAAGGGGGCGAGGTTTCAGGAGGCCAAAAAATGCTGTATTCAGTGTATAAGACACACCCAGATTTTCTCCCTCTTTTGGGGAGGGAAAATGGTGCGTCTTATATTCCAAAATATACAGTAGATCTAGCCCATGGAACCCCACTGGAAACAGCAAAGGACCAGCCTGCAGTGCCTCTGCCAGCAAAAATGGACCTCGGGAGAGTTGTGCACAGCCCTCCCAAGTTCCATTTGCGAGCTCCATTTGCAAAGCGGTAGTGAAGGTGAGTGAATACCACCCCTAACCGTGCATCTCAATATTTTTGAAAATACTGTGGATAATAGTCAAGATACCAAACCAATGGATCATCCCCCCCCCAAAAAAAAATCAATCCAGAGTTGTCACTTGAGACACAAATGATCAGGTTCAAATTACTGTATTTTTCAGACTATAAGATGCACCGGAGTATAAGATACACCAAAATTTTGAAGAGGTAAACTTTTAAAAAAACAGTGTTTACACTCTGCAAGTGGCTTGGCAGTCATGTGACTGGGTGGGCATGGCCAACTTGTAAAATGTGGTGAAACTCACTTAACAACGCTCTTGCTTAGCAACTAAAATGTTGGCTCAGAAACTCTGGCATTTGAAGCACGCAAGTCTTAAAGCTGTCAAGTTACAAGACCCTTGCACCCCTAACTCTTTAGAAAAAAAACCAAGGGGTGTTCAAAGTTGACAGCTTTAAGACTTGTGGACTTCAATTACCAGAATTCCTCCTTCAGTTATGTTGGCTCAGGAACTCTGGCATTGAAGTGTGCAAGTCTTTAAGCTGTCAAGTTACAAGACCCTTGCACCCCTAACCCTTTAGGAAAAAAAACCCAGGGATGTTTAAACTTGATAGCTTTAAGACTTTAAGGTTTCGATAGGATTCTTAGAGGTGGGCGGGGTGATTGGTGAGCCAGCCAATCAGTGAGTGGTGGAAGGAGCATGTGTGGTGTGGATGCGGGGGGGGGGGGGAGAGAGCTGGAACCGATTCTAAACAGTACAGTAGATTTGTGGAACCTCTTCTATAGAAGAGGTTAGAACTGGCAGGAACCCACCCTTGGTCTCACCGGAAAAACACTTCAGCTGGCTGGACTCCTCACTATATTGAAATATGAAATCATTAGCTTTATGGCTTGGCAAATAGTGTAAAGCTACCCAGTATTCCAAAGACTTTGTACCAACCAGTGCTTCCATAAAAGTGTGTTCAGATACCCACAATTAAGGCTCCTACCTTGGACATTCTACTCTACACAATATGTTCCGAGCCGAGGTGGCACAGTGGTTAAATGCAGCACTGCAGGCTACTTCAGCTGACTGCAGTTCTGCAGTTCGGCTGTTCAAATCTCACTGGCTCAGGGTTGACTCAGCCTTTCATCCTTCTGAGCTGGGTAAAATGAGGACCCGGATTGTTGGGGGCAATATGCTGACTCTGTAAACTGCTTAGAGAGGGCTGAAAGTCCTATGAAGCGGTATATAAGTCTAACTGCTATTGCTATGTTCCTTTCCTTGAAAAGCAAACCAGTCCAAGCCGGCAGATTTCTATATCAAGAGTCCTAAATTCTAAAGTTGCCAACATTGAGAAAACTGGCTGTGTCTGAATTAACTTTTTTTTTTTAAAAAAAAATCTAATAGGATTTTTTGCAGACCCCTATAATTCTCCAGAATGCAGTTTATAGAGATTGGCCCTAAAGAATGTTGCTTTCTCTTTGTGTCTGAATTTGAGTCTATCCCAAATCAAGCCTTTTTGAAACTTTTCCTGGGAATCCAACCCCCCCTGCCCCTCCATCCTCCATCAAATCCTGATATGATACCTCTGATTAAGCTGCCGATTAACCCAATTAAAACTTGCAGCCTTGGCCATTTGGCAACATGAGAATGAGATTTAATTGGCTGTAATTAGTCACCGCAGAGAAGAAAAGTTGGTTTGAGGGTGAGGTTTTTTTTGGGGGGGGGAGGCTCGTTACATGAAGGGGGGGGGAAATGGAATGCTATCCAACAGTTCCAACATTTTAATTTTGCCATTAAGTAAATCGGAACGACAATCAACATGGAATGGAGGCAGAAAAGAATGAGATGGTTCTGTTGAAACCCTAGATATCGTCTCTCGCTATTCCTTTCTTCTTGCTGCACCTTGTCAAGGAGTCAATTATCTACTACAAATGGCCCTGCATCTTTCCTTCCGCCTTAATTGACACATTCTGATATCCATGCACAAATATACACACTGGCAAACTTTGGGCTCTCGGATTTGTCCTTCATGCCAAGATGAAAGAACTGCCGATTGGTGCTCTTTTCAGTTTTTCAAAAATGAGCAGAATGGCCCCTTGTGTTTTTCGATAAGGGGGCTTGGGCTGGAGCTTTCATCCCGAATAGGTTTCCCTATTCGTTAACCTCTTCGCTGAACCGAATATGTCTCTGATTTGCTAATTAAGTACAGTCTAAGGCTTTAATAAGTTGTCAAGATGCCTCTCCGGGAACAGCAAGGTTCAAAGGAGGAAACGGTGAGGATCTTTTATCAACCTTTACCTGGGCTAGCTTTGATGAAAGACCAAGCCTCCCATCTCGGGCAGATACAATAAGATAAAATATGGAAAGTCTTTAAAGTTGAGTTTAAACGAAGGGGCACGTTATCCCCCCTCCTGAGGAGGTCTTTTAAAAAAAATATCATTATTTTCTTCTCCAAATGCTCCAACTGGACTGCAGATTAGCGGTTTATGGCAGACCTGTAAATGTTGACCTATGACCAAGTTGGAAACAGAACATTTATCATCAATTCAACCACCCAGGATCCTTTTAAGACTTTAAGAGAGGGAAGATTACTGAGTGTTCCTTTCTTCTCACTTCATCCTTTGCCAAAGGACCTTTTTTCCTCTCTCTTTTTTACATTCTTTTTTTTTTTTTTGCCCCCTCGGAGTCAAAGAAATCTCAACAGGAGGGTCTGGAGAACCATCCCATTGAAAGTGTATTATATTTCAGTAGACACAGTTTTACTGCTTGGAGGTAGGGTATCGATCGCCTCAATCATTTTCAATACTTAATCACGGTGCCCCATACCAACCTGAAACTAATTAAATAGCTGACAACTTGTTTGTTTTAGGCAGAATAAAAAGAGATCAGGTTTAAGGAGACAGCAAGATAGCTTGTCAGGTTTAATAGATGGGGAGTAATTTAGGGCACAGGTCCCCAAGCTTTGGGTCGCAGAGCAGTGCCAGTTTGTAACCCATTGGGAACCAGGCCACACAAGCAGTGGGTGAATGTTTGTTTGTTTGTTTAGTTAGTTAGTTTGTCAAACATTTACAAGATAACAGGTAATTTGGAATTGGAATTTATTGCATTTATATGCCGCCCTTTTCCCCGAAGGGGACTCAGGGCGGCTCACAATGCAAGTCAGGGAAGGGGGTACAGACAAGGGATAAAAAAGACGAACATAACAATACACAATTTAAAAGCACACAACAACCATACCATTCGAGGGGGGGGGGGGCAAAAGCTCTTTAGCCCCAGGCCTGTCGGAACAGCCAGGTTTTAAGGGCTTTGCGGAAGACCTGGAGGGTGGTGAGGGTTCGAATCCCCACGGGGAGCTCGTTCCAGAGGGTCGGAGCAGCCACAGAGAAGGCTCTCCTCCGGGTAGTCGCCAGTCGGCATTGGCCAGCGGATGGAATTCGGAGGAGGCCTAATCTGTGGGATCTGATCGGTCTATTGGAGGTAATTGGCAGCAGGCGGTCTCTCAGGTATAAGTATAAACATGGACATGAAGAAAGGAAATTACAAATAAATGGGGACAGTAGGACAGGGATGGAAGGCATGCTCATGGGCTTATGCATGCCCCCTTTAGGGACCTCTTAGGAATGGGGTCAGGTCCATGGTAGACAGTTTGAGGTTGAAGCTGAGAGGGTTTGAGGATGTAGCAATGGAGTCGGATAGAGCATTCCAGGCATTGACCACTCTGTTGCTGAAGTTGCATTTTCTGCAATCGAGTTTGGAGCGGTTTACCTTGAGTTTGTATCTATTGTTTGCCCATGTATTATTGCGGTTGAAGCTGAAGAAGTCATGGACAGGTGGGAGGTTGCTTAGTGTTCCAAAGTTCTCTTTTCTGATGAGAGCAACTTTTGCATCTCATTTGGAAACCAAGGACCCAGAGTATGGAGGGAGAATGGAGAGGCCAATCAAGCATAGTAATCCCATGGTCATTGAACCAGTTTTTGGTGCTTTTGGCAAAAGTTGCTCTCATCAATAGCAGTAGACTTATATACCGCTTCATAGGCCTTTCAGCCCTCTCTAAGCGGTTTACAGAGAGTCAGCATATTGCCCCCAACAATCTGGGTCCTCATTTTACCCACCTCGGAAGGATGGAAGGCTGAGTCAACCCTGAGCCGGTGAGATTTGAACCGCTGAACTGCTGATCTAGCAGTAGCCTGCAGTGCTGCATTTAACCACTGCGCCACCTCGCCTCATCAGAAAAGAGGACTTTGAACCAAGGAGCAACAGGACTTTGGACCACTGTGCTTCATTAAGACCAGGGTCAATGCAGCTGTCTGCCAGGAGATTTTGGAGCACTTCATGTTTCCTTCTGCAGACAAGATTTATGAGGATGCTGACTTCATTTTCCAGCAGCCCCCACTGCCAAAAGCACCAAATCTGGTTCAATGACCGTGGGATTACTATGCTTGATTGGCCAGCAAACTCACCTGACCTGAACCCCTTAGAGAATCTATGGGGCATTGCCAAGAGAAAGATGAAAGACATAACACCGAACAATGCAGAAGAACTGAAGGCCACTATTGAAGCATCCTGGTCTTCCATAACACCTCAGCAGTGCCACAGGCTGATAGCTTCCATGCCACGCCACATTGAGGCAGTAATTGCTGCAAAAGGGGCCCAAACCAAGTACTGAGTATATATGCATGCTTATACTTTTCAGAGGTCCGATATTGTTCTATGTACAATCCTTGTTTTATTGATTGCATGTAATATTCTAATTTTCGGAGATGGTGGATTTGGGGTTTTCATGAGCTGTACGCCATAATCATCACAATTATGACAAATCACGGCTTGAACTATCTTGCTTTGCATGTAATGAGTCTATCTCATATATTAGTTTCACCTTTTAAGTTGCATTACTGAAATAAATGAACTTTTGCACGGTATTTTAATTTTTTGAGTTTCACCTGTATTCCTTTGCAGTTTCTCATTCAATCATTACCTGGGTGAGATTCTACCTGGTGGTACTGCACCTCTTTGGGCATCTGGGTTCTACCTGAGTCTGGCTGACAGTTTTACTTTGGATAACAAGTTAAGCCATGCTGTTGATCCAGGCAACTGTGGCTTAATATTAGCCCCAGGAGGTGGGCGCATTTTTGACTGTCTTTCTGAAAAAATTAACCTTTTTTAAAAAAAATATTGTTATTGGAAGAAATGTCCATCTGGGTTCAGTTCCAAGTGGGGGAAAAGACACTGAGAACACGGAGGCTGCTTGGAAAGATGGTTTTTAATGGTGGACAGGACCACATGGTTTGAGGTCCTAGGGAAAAAGGGGGATCACATGCCTTGAAGATCTTGAAGAAAAAGGGGAAGAGATGCTGAGAGAGCCCGAGTTTCATACCATCTCTTGGGCCCCACCTTGGAGCTTCCTGTTCCTGTGTAAGAAATGTATACTGATTGGTGGTCAGACTCCCAGGGGGTGGGGGTCCTAGCTAACTTTGCAGGCTGTCTGTCTGCCAGGTTTGAGGTCCTAGGGGGAAAAAGGCAGAGATGCTGAGAGTGCCTGTGTTTTATGCCCTCTCTGGGCTTTTGAATTTGAGCTTGTATTCTGATCGGTGGTCAGACTCCCATGGGGCCATGCAGGGGCAACTCTGTAGGCGGTTCTGAGTCCCAAGCTTGGTTGAGCCTTGCTGGGTGATGTAATCTTCTCAGGTGCCATGTGGTGAGATGGGTAGCGGGCTAATCCTACCATGTCCTGAGGGCCATGTCTTAATTCCATCACCCTGGACCTGAATGGTGGGTTGCAGAGAGCTGCAAGAAGCTGCTTTGTCTGTCCTTCTCTCATCCAGGGAAATATAATATTCTGCTTTTTAAATATTTCCTAAAATGTTTCATTTTTCTAGGAGAGGGGGTGGGTGCTAACTTCCTACAGAAGGCATGTGATCTCCTTTTTCCCCAAGACCTCAAACCATATGGTCCTGTCCATCGTCAAAACCATCTTTCCAAGCAGCCTCTATGTTTCCGGTGTCTTTTCCCCCCCACTTAGAACTGAACCCAGATGGACATTGTATTTTATTATTTCTAAGATTTGGGGTTTTGGTTTTCACCCCAAGATATTTGTTAATGTGGTTGTTTGTTTGTTTGTTTGTTTGTTTGTTTGTTCGTTCATTGAAATCACTCTGGGCTTCTGTGGGAGGAAGAGCCATTCAGAAGTCATAGCACAAGAAATAAGAGTCCAGTTGTTCAAATGGGAGTTCATGGGAATTCAAGAAGGCAGAGAGGTCACAGTGCGCTAAAAACAGATTGTCTCCCTTTGCCAAAATGTCCCAATTTTTACTGAGGGGGATTTTAGTAAAAGTCCCTTTGAAAGAAGGTTCTGCTTTGTCAAACTGAAAACAGGCTGATAGAAAAGAAAGGAAACTAATATGGAGAATTTCTCTGTCTGGTATGGAACAGATATCTCAGCATGTTTTGAAACGGGGGCTTTCCAGCAAATGCTTCGAAACACCATGCAGACAATCAAACCCATTTTACAATATTTCGCAATGTTTTGGGACGGCTTCCTTGCTGTGGTGAATATCATTTTCTCTTGTCCTGTGTGGCTTTTGGCAGTTCTTTTTTTTTTAAACGGTGACTGTTTTTTTTAAAAAAATGTATTGATTGGTTTTTGATTTAAGTCCATTTGCCACCCAGAGTCATTTTTTGTGTCAGACTAAAATGATAAATAAATAAATAAATAATAAATATTGCCTGCTGGCTACAGGCAAATGGCTAAGACAGTGTTTCTCAACCTTGGCGACTTTAAGTCCTGTGGACTTCAACTCCCAGAACCCAGCTGTGCTGGCTGGGGGATTCTGGGAGTTGAAGTCCACAGGACTTAAAGTCGCCAAGGTTGAGAAACTGCAAGCTAAGAGGACTGGGGGGTGTCTTTTTGAGTTAATTCCCCACCCGGTAGGGATGGTTTCTCAGGGTTGAGATTTCACAGAAGCCACAGACCACCAACTCAGCTTCGTGTCCTAAGCCTCTGCATATGGATCATATGCTAATCGTGCCTGTTCAATACTTAGGGGGTGAAAGGCCCTCCAGTATATATCCTGTTACTGGATCCTTGGGCTATACCGTCTCCTTGTTTACAGTTCTGTCAAAAGAAATCAGGGATGTTTTTATAACAGGGAGAAGGCAGAGCGGGGTGGGGGTGGGGGGGTTTAAAAGCAAAATAGAAGTGTACAGGAACAGGCCTGCTTTCTCCCCAAGCTATTATTAGTCTTGGAAGGAAGCCAAAGAAAGGAGAGATTACCTACTAACTTAGCATCTGTGAACAAGAGGTCACACTGGGCCCAAAAATCGAGGTTGGGTCTCAACTCCATCTGGGTTTTACTATCGCCTCCCAGGTAGGGCTGTCTCTTAAGTGTTGGAAGAAACATCCTTCTGGGTTCAGTTCCAAGTGGGGGAAAAGACACTGGATTCATGGAAGTTGCTTGGAAAGAAGGTTGATTGATGGTAGACAGGACCACATGGTTTCGTGACCCGTCAAAACCGCGGAGGACAAAATCGCGCTCGACGAAAG